>NC_064617.1:52851215-53476215 GCF_023898315.1 Schistocerca nitens
TGACATTAATATTTAAAGAAGAATTGTTCGACAATTATATAAGTGTATGGAAGTAACTGTGGGAACATGGTTAGCAATTCAATACATTTCATTTTAATAAGAAGTCTCTACTCGCTTGCGTACATTTTAGTTATAGAATGCAAAGCGATAAAAGTATATGTACATTAAACATTGTATCAGTACAATCATATGTAAGCTTTAGTGACTACGAAGTTGCTAACAATGTAATGCAGTACACTGTCAAAGTTATGGAACATTACCGAACGGCTTGCTGTTAACGATTACATAGCATGTAACTAAAAGAGAAAATAGTATGCATTTCTCTCTGCATTCTCCCATGCAGTACACTCCGCAGTGCGATTTTGGTGAGTATAAGAAACTCAAATATGGGTTATGTATCAAAGACGAAACTGGAAGGATGCAAACCAATTAAACTATGAAAATATAAAACAGAATTAAAACGTATTACGTATTTTGGCATACGTATACCAGATATTCATAAACACCCGTTACAAACTTCTAGGACTCACACAGGGCAGCGAGTAGATATTATTCTGTAAAGAAACCCATGTCCGCAAACGTACCGTTTCCGTTCTCAGACGGTTTTAATTCAGATATATAACTCATCCACTACTGCTTGAGGGACTGAATTAAGCATGACGCAATACAATTACTAGGTATCAGTTCTAAACGAAATATAACGAATGTTAAAACGTTTCTGAATTCCTAAGGGACCAAACTGCTGAGGTCATCGGTCCCTAGACTTACACATTATTTAAACTAGCTTATGCTAAGAACAACATAGACACCAATACCCGACGGAGGACTCGAACTGTCGGCGGGAGGGGCCGGGCAATTCGTGACATGGCGCCTCAAACCACGCGGCCACTCCGTGCGCCGAAACATAACGAAACATTCGTCTATCATTCAAGCACATTTGTTCGTATTAACATGTAAACATAGCGTTCTGTAGGTACAGTGTTTTTTTGCAATAATGTAAACTACGTCTTCCGGACATGGGTTTCTGTTCGAAATATTATGTACTCACACTCCTGTACAAGACCTGGAAGTTTATATTTTACATTGGTCACTAATAGGATGACACACATAACTTTAATTTATTAATGTATAGTATATTGATTGTAGATAAAACAGAAGTCAGAAATGGTATACAAACAATAAGCAAAAGATATCTATTGATCATGTGTAGCTTGTTCGTCACATCAAATAAAAATGTGGAACGAGGTCTAGGTGTTAACTATCAAACAGGAAGTACAGGAGTATCGCGCATCATAATGATTGAACTACAGGACAATGCTTTTGTTTTCAATAAAAAAAGTGCAGACATTAAGCAAAATTTGTCTTTGTGTAATACGGTGTATACCTATCATCCCGCGTGGAGAGGATCTCCAGAAATCATGTATAATGTACACATTACGGCATTGTAATTTGCGGACCGAGATTATGTATTAAGTACACGAAAACCAAGCATAAATGCAACACAAAATGCCCCTACAATAACCTTGAATGTAATTAAGTAAACAGACACTGTTTTCTGCCTTGTTTCACGAAGAACCCACAGTTGATTCAATTAAAATAAAATCAAAAACTTGAATGTAGTTTGTGATCAGTATTTTTGTATTACTTTCACAATGTCTCAAGGATATAATGAGAAGGTGACGTATGTTCTTGCTTATTTTTCAGATAACGTGTCGCTCTTTCAATGCAGTAAACTGTGTACACAAGTATTCCAAGGCGATTGATGAACAGAAAACATAGGGTTTATGAAATTCTGCAGCAGATACTTTCTCCTAGAACTGAGTCAGTTGTCAAACAGGTTTTCTTCACTCTAAAAGTTTTGTTATAATAGCAGCATTTCATGAGTTGGCAGGATATGGATAACGGTAAAATTGCTTAGCAGATACTATTTAACACAGTTGCATTACTTGTATACTCGGTGTGTGAACAAATTCTGTTTATCACTAGCCTCAGCTACATTGCTCTTTGTAGATGAACTCAAAGTAGAAAACAAATGCTAATGGTGTTGAGACTGCACATTTCACCTAAGTCACGTCCCAATACAAATCTGTAACGCAACCATCTGTGTGGCGTGCTTATAAATATGTATTATTTATAGTTTATGAAAACTAATCAATAAAAACGCACGACATGTTCTAGTGAAAGCATGAAAGCTGTCTGACGATGAATTGTAATGATTCGAAACCGGTAATGGTACCATTTCAATAAAGGAACTTAAAATAAATTTGTGACTGGTTGCTGTCTCAACACCATCAACATTTGTTTACAGATAACAGCCACGGTCTCCAACCATGTCATCATATGACAAAATTGCACAAAGTAGAAATTTTGTCAATTTTAATTGGATGGAATAAGGATGTTAAGTAGTGACTGAAAGATATCGAAAATGGTCACCATAGACCGAAATTAATTACCTTTTGTATAACATTTTTTCCTAAACCAGTAATAGAGACATAACACTTCCCTGGATCGCTGCAAATTTTCAACTCCTGTAATGACTGAAAATTTTTATCTGTGTAAGTCGCGGTATCAGCTTTAAAAAGCAGACATCTGTGGTTAACTGGTAATTGTCGGATGGTTCTGATGAATGCATCTTTTAGAAATTCCAGTCATTCTTACCGTGCTATAAGAACGAAATGGAAGAATAAGCTGATCATACACCTGAATGCACTTCCCTGTATTGGCAAATCGACTGAGTTAACCTACAGTGACTCACAATAGGAGTTCTTTCGGGTCTCGGCCAAGACTGCTCTCCGCTACAAAACCCACTGTTCTGTCGCTACATACTCTTGTTACAATCTATTCTTCTTTTCCTCCTCTCGGTGGATAAGGTTCTCATCCACCTCCTAACGCGTAGACTGCACAGCGAGCGAGCTCACAGACTAATTTATGGTGAGATTCTGGTCTGACGGTCGCAGAAAGCAATGAAGTCGCCAAATACGGAGCAAAGACTACGTTTATTTTCTCGGTTTTGTCCCACTTCCAAAAAACGTTCATCTCCACTTTAAAGAACGTGTGCAACTAACATAGAGAGCGCCCTGCATGTTATGCAATGGTACCAGAACCCTGCACACAATAAACACGGCAGACCCGTGTGGCCTTCTGTCCACAGCAAACAGCTTCTCAGACACGCATCCGAAAGGACAGTGCGTGTCCCACATTCTCCAGCACAACTCTAGACGTACGCTGGTTCGTGCCACACCGGGTTTTGTTGATGCCACAAGTAAATAGTAATGTACTCTTAAAGCTACATAACAATAAATACATAAATTGGAATTCTGATCGTAAATTACGTATCTACACTCCAAGGCAAAAAAAAAAAAAAAAAAAAAAAACGGCGCTCTACGAATGAATTGTTCGAATGGACCAAATTGACAGATGCGAGGTACATGTACAGACGAACAAATGATTACAATATCAGAAAAAAAAACTGGATAACATATTCAAGAGAAACAGCTTCTCAAATTGAACAAGTTAATAATGCCTCAGTCCAACTCTAGCCTTTATGCAAGCAGTTCTTCGGCTTCGCACTGCTTGATACAGTTGTTGGTCTTCCTGCAGGATGACGCGCCAAATTGTGACCAATTGGCGCGTAAGATCGTCAAAATCCCGACCTGGTGGGAGTACCCTGCCCATAATCCTCCAAATCCTCTCAATTATTACCGCCAACTTTCATATCGCGCAATGATCACCATTCAAAGATAAGGGAAATTAGAGCTCGTACTGAGGCTTTCAGACAACTGTTTTACCCTCGCGCGATCCGCGAGAGGGACAGAGGGCGGGAAATATGACTTTGGCGCGAATAGTGCCCTCCGCCACTCACCCCTTGGTGGCTAGTCCAGTATGTAGATGTAGATGTAGATGTAGAATTGGAAAGAGATGAGGCGGCTTTGCTGGCCGAGTTAGGAATTGGCGAGCACGAAGACAAGCAGCAGAGACTCTCGTGGCGTGCGGGTAGGCATTATCATGGTGAAATGTAAACCCAGGGTGGCTTGCCATGACGGGTAACAAGACGGAGCGCGGAAGATCGTCGCGTACCTCTGTGCGGTTTAAGAATGCCGCGAATGACAACCAAATGGATTGTGCTATGAAAACATAAAAAAATGCTATAACGGGAGTAGGATTAGTTATGAATGGGAAGGTAGACCAGAGAGTGTGTTACTGTGAAAAGTTCAGTGATACGGTTGCGCTTATCAGAATCGACAGGAAACCAACACCGACAGCGATAGTTTAGGTATACATGCCGATGTCGCAAGCTGAAGATGAAGAGATAGAGAAAGTGTATGAGAATACTCAAAGGGTAATACAGTATGTAAAGGAATATGAAACTCTAATATTCATGGGAGACTGGAATGCAGATGTAGAGAAAAGGTTACAGGAGAATATGGGCTTGTGACAAGGAACGAGAGAGGAGAAAGGTTGATTGAGCTCTGTAATAAATTTCAGCTAGCAATAGCGAAACTTCTGTCAAGACCCCAAAGAGGAGGAGATATACTTGGAAAAGGCCGGGTGACATGGGAAGATTTCACAGCTAGATTACATCATGGTCAGATAGAGTTTCCAAAATCAGATACCGGATTGTAAGGCGTACCATGGAGCAGACATAGCGATGAAGAGTAGATGAGGTTTAGGACATTAATCTGGAACAATCAGTACGCTAACAAGTGCGATACGGAAGTACTAAGGAATGATGAGATATGGTCGAAGTTCTTTAAGACTATAGATACAGCAATAAGGAGTAGCTCAGTAGGCAGTACAGTTGAAGAGGAATGGACATCTCTCAAAAGCGCCAGCTTTTCCGGGAAACTGAGCGACAGAGAAATACAAGTCGCTGAGGAATGAAATAAAAAGGAAGTGCAGGGAAGCTAAGACGAAATGGCGGCAGGAAAAATGTGAAGAAATGGTTGTCGGAAGGACATATTCAGCATACAGGAAAGTCAAGACAACCTTCGAAGTCATTAAAAGCGAGGGTGATAACATTAAGAGAGCAACGGGAATGCAGAGGAGAGCGATAGGTGGAAAGAATACATTGAAATCCCCTATAAGGGGGAATATTTGTCTAATGTGATATAAGAAGAAACAGGAGTCGGTTTAGAAGCGATATGGGATCCAGTATTAGAATTAGAATTTAAAAGAGCGTTGAGGACAAGACAAATTAAGGCAGAAGATATAGGTAACATTCCATCAGAATTTCTAGTCATTGGGGAAGTGGCCACGAAATGACTATTACGTTTGTGTATAGAATGTATGAGTCTGGCTATATAGCATCTGATTTTCGGAAAAGCATCATCCACACAAGACGACAAGAGCAGACACGTGCGAGAATTACTGCACAGTCAGCTCACGCATCCAAGTTGCTTACAAGAATAATATACAGAAGACTGGAGAAGAAAATTGAGGATGCGATAGATGACTATCAGTTTTGCTTTAATAAAGGTAAAGGCAGGAGAGAGGCAATTCTGACGTTGCGGTTAATAATGAATGAAAGACTAAAGAAAAGTCAATACACATTCAACGGATTTGTATACCTAGAAAAAGCGTTTGACAGTGTAAAATGGTGCAAGATGTTCGAAATTCTGAGAAACGTAGGGGTAAGCTATGGGGAGTAATAAGAGCAGACGACCAAGAACGAAGTGCCCGTATTGAAAAGGGTGTAAGGCAAGGATTTAACTGTCCGTACATTGAAGAAGCAATGATGGAAATAAAAGAAAGTTTGAGGAGTGGAATTAAAATTCAAGGTGAAAGGATATCAGTGATACGATTCACTGATGGCATTGCTACCCTGAGTGAATGATGTGAGGAAGAATTACATGATCTGCTCAACGGAATGGTTTGGGTTTGGTTGTTTAGGGGAAGAGACCAAACTGAGAGGTCATCGGTCTCAGCGGATTACGGAAGGACGGGGAAGGAAGTCGGCCGTGTCCTTTCGAAATAACCATCCCGGCATTTGCCTGGAGCGATTTAGGGAAATCACGGAAAACCCAAAACAGGATGGCCGGACGCGGGATTGAACTGAACGGAATGAACAACCTAATGAGTACAGAGTACGGATTGAAAGTAAATCGACGAAAGGCGAAGGTAATGAGAAGTAGTAGAAATGAGAAGATCGAGAGACTTAATATCAGAATTGACGGTCACGAAGTAGATGACGTTAAGTAATTCCGCTACATCTACATCTACATCTACATGGACACCCTGCAAATCACATTCATGTGCCTGGCAGTGGGGTCATCGAACCACCTTCACCATTCTCTAATATATGTCTCGTATAGTGCGCGGAAAGAACGAAAACCTATATCCTTCCGTACGAGCTCCGATTTCCCTTATTTTATTGCGGTGATCCTTTCTCCTTATGTAGGTCGGTATCAAAAAATAGTTTCGCATTCCGAGGAGAATGTTGGTGAATGGAATTTCTCGAGAAGATTGCCGAACGATTCTAGGCGCTACAGTCTGGAACCGTGCGACCGCTGCGGTCGCAGGTTCGAATCCTGCCTGGGGCATGGATGTGTGTGACGTCCATAGGTTAGTTAGGTTTAAGTAGTTCTAAGTTCTAGGGTACTGATGACCTCAGAAGTTCAGTCCCCTAGTGCTCAGGGCCATTTGAGACATTCGTGAGAAGATTCCGTCGCAACGAAAAACGCATTTCTTTTAATGATGACCAGCCCAAATCCTGTATCGTTTCAGTGACACTCTCTCCCATATTTCGGGATAATACAAATCGTGCTGTCCTCCTTTGAACTTTTTGGTGTACTCCGTCAGTTCTATGTGGTAAGGATCCCAAATCGCGTATCAGGATTCTAAAAGTTTACGGACAAAGGTAGTGTAGGCAGTCTCCTTAGTAGATCTGTTACATTTTCTAAGTGTCCTGCCAATAAATCCCAGACTTTGGTTAACCTTCCCCATATCATTTTCTCTGAGTTTCTTCCAATTTAAGTTGTTGGTAATTGTAATTTCTAGGTACTTAGCTATTTACTGCCTTTATATTTGACTGATTATTCGTGTAACCGAAGTTTAATGAATTCCTTTTTAGCACTCATGTTGATGACCTCACACTTTTCGTTATTTATGGACAAATGCCAATTTTCGCACCATTCAGATATCGTTTCTAAATCGTTTTGCAGTTTCTATTGATCTTCTGATGACTTTATAAGTCGATAAACGACAGCGTCATCTGCAAACAACAGAAGACGGCTGCTCAGATTGTCTACTAAATCGTTTATATAGATAAGGAACTGCAAAGGGCGTATTACTCTACCTTGGGGAACGCCAGAAATCCCTTCTGTTTTACTCTATGACTTTCCGTCAATTACTACGAACTGTGACCTCTCTGACAGGAAGTTACGAATGCAGTCACATAAGCCGCTTGTGTGGTACAGTGTCAAAAGCCTTCCGGAAATCCAGAAACACGGAGTCGATCTGTAATCCCTTGTCAATAGCACTCAACACCTCATGCGAATAAAGAGCTAGTTGTGTTTCGTAAGAACGATGTTTTCTAGACCCATGTTGAACTGAGTGTCAGTAGACCGTTTCCTTCAAAATGGTTCAAATTACTCTGAGCACTATGGGACTTAACTTCTAGGGTCATCGGTCCCCTATAACTTAGAACGAGGCAGGATTCGAATCTGCGACCGTTGCGTTCGCACGATTCCCGCTTTCTTCGAGGTAATTCATAATGTTCGAACACAATGCACGTTCCAAAATCCTGCTGCATATCGACGTTAATGATGTGGGCCTGTAATTAAGTGGATTATTCCTACTACCTTTCTCGAATATTGCTGTGACCTGTGCTACTTTCCAGTCTTTGGGTATGCATCTTATATGATTGTCAAGTGTGGAGCTAGTGCATCAGCATATTCTGAAAAGAACCTAAGTGGTATACAGTCTGGACCAGAAGACTTGCTTTCGTTGAGTCATTTAAGTTGCTTCACTACTTCGAGGATACTTTCTTTTGTGTTACTCATATTGGCAGCTGCTCTTGATTCGAATTGTGGAATATTTACTTCGTCTTCTTTTGTGAAGGAATTTCGGAAGGCTGTGTTTAACAGCTCTGCTTTGTCAGCACTGTCTTCGATTGTATCTCCACTGCCATCGCGCAGAGAAGGCATTGATTGTTTCTTGCGCTAACATAACTTCACATACGACCAGTATCTGTTTGGATTTTTTGCCAGATTTCGAGAGAAGGTTTCGTTGTGGAAACTATTATAAACATCTCGCACTGAAGTCTGGGATAAATTTCGAGCTTGTGTAAAAGATCGGCAATCTTGGAGATTTTGCGTCAGTTTGAATTTGGCATGGTTTTCTCGTTGTTTCTTAAACAGTGTTCTGACCCGTTTTATGTACCAAGAAGGATCAGCTACATCGTTCGTTAATTTATTTCGTATAAATCTCTCAGTTGGTGGCGATACTATTTTTCTAACTCAAGCCACATCTGGTCTGCATTTATATCATTAAATTGGAAGGAGTGGAGATTGTTTCTCAGGAAGGCGTTAAGTTAATTTTTATCTGCCTTTTGGAATGGGTATACTTTATTTTTGGAGGATTTGGGTTTACGACAAACACGGCACAGCAAACCTTGCTTAGCCTACCCTTTCGGAACACTGTTAGGTTCTCCACAAAAATTTCGGCTGAGCTTATCTGCGGGTTTAGCCAGCTTTCAGCGCCCATAACGATTTGAGCATCAGTGCTTTCTATTAGGTCTTGGAGCTCTGGCACTTTCCCAACATAGTTACGACAATTCACAACTGTTATTCCAATGGTTCCTTTATCTACGTTCTTCCTGTGTTCGGCCTGCACCCTTTGTGACTGAAGCCCTTCTTGTGTTTTCCGGAGACCCTCTAACCTAAAAAACCGCCCAGTCCACACCACACAGCCCCTGTTACCCGTGTAGCGGAACCCGAAACACAAACACTGTTTGGCACAAGTCGAGAAATCTGCAGCCTACACGGTCACAGAACCATGTGAGCCTCTGATTCAGACACTCCAATCAGCTCTGTACCAGAGGTCTGGAATCGGTCCTGTCGACTATGCTCCAAATGGTCAGCTCTGCATTCATCTAGCAAGTAAGCCTGGCAGCCTTTACCACTTCTGTTAGCCGCTCGAAATCAGAGACAGTCTCTTCTGATCTAATGTGACACACATCATTGGTACCGACGTGAGCCACCACCAGCAGCTGGCTGCACCCTATGCTCTTCATGGCATCTGGGAGGATCCGTTCCAAGTCTGGAATGACTTCTCCCGTTATGCACACGGAGTGCACATTGGTTTTCTTTCCCTTCTTGGCAGCCATGTCCCTAAGGGGCCCCATAATGCGCCTAACGTTGGAGCTCCCAACTATCAATGATCTCACCGTCTGTAATTGTCTAGATCTTGGAGGCTGAGGTTTCCTCTGAAACAGGACAGGCGGCGGCATCTGACTCAGTGACAGCGTCAGCCACAGACAGCACCTGGAACCTGTTTGTCAGACAAACCGGGGAACCCTCACGTGCGGCCGCCTGTGAAGTCTTTCGCCGCCTGCTTCGCCCCAGGTCGAGCCCCCACTCTACCACAGATGAGGGGTCAACCTCAGTACGAGGAACTGGGCTGGCCACCGGTGAGGACCGATCGGAGGACTTGGTCATGCTGGACGTCCATTGGATTCCCCACGGCCTACACACAACACTGGTGCCCATCCACTGCAGCCTCAAGCTGTGCACTTGAAGCATCACAGCATGAAGCTGAGAGCGAAGGTCACAGACTCGGCTCGCATCCGCACACAACCATCGCAGTCCTTGTCCATACTAAAGACAGTGGAAAACTGAAGCATGCCGATAAACTGACTATCGGCACGTGCTGCGTATCTCTACTGTAGATCCTGAAGAAAGCTTAGGAACTGTGTCTAATAGATTAGATTACCGCGCAGAGATTCAGAATCCTAACTACCAAATCAGTCAGGGGAAAATAAATTAGGAACTTGTAATATGTCACAAAATCGGTTTACTTTCCGACGCAAACGAAAACGCGACAACAATGGCTATTAGATATTAAATAAACAGGCAGAAACACAAGAAACTATTGAAGCAGATAAAATTCGCTCCGGGTTAGGAGCTTGTAAAAGTCACGTAATCGGTTACTTGCATGTTGCTGCTTGTGTCGCGGGCGGCTACTGCTGTTCGAGACCTAGGCAGTAAAATAACCAATGACGGATGGAGCAAAGAGGACATCAAAAGTAGTCTAGCAAAGGCTGAAAGGGCATTCCTGGCCAAGAGAAGTCTACTAATATCAAATAACGGTCTTAAATTGAGGGAGATATTTCTAAGAATGTACGTCTGGAGTATAGCATTGTATGGTAGTGAAACATGGACTGTGGGAAAATCGGAACAGAAGAGAATCGAAGCATTTTAAATGTGGTGCTACAGACGAATGTTGAAAATTAGGTGGACTGATTAGATAAGGAATGAGGAGGTTCTGTGCAGAATCGGAGACGAAAGGAATATGTGGAAAACACTGATAAGGAGAAGGGACAGGATGATAGGACATATATTAAGACATCGGGGAATGACTTCCGTGTTACCATGGTACTAAAGGGAGCTGTAGAGGGCAAGAACTGTAGAAGAAATCAGAGATTGGAATACATTCGGCAAGTAATTGAGGACGTAGGTTGCAAGTGCTACTCTACGATGAAGAGGTTAGCACAGGAGAGGAATTCGTGTCTGGCCGCGTCAAACCAGCCACAGGTCTGGAAAAAAAAAAAAAAAGATGGCACCCTATGCCATCACTCCTGGTGGTCAGGCAGTGTGGCGATGAAGAGTCAGGTTGGTATTCCACTGCCGTCTCAGCCGTCGCCAGACACGTCTTCCCCACTGGAGTATGGCTGGCTTAATCATTTGCTTGTCCCATCCCAATCGGATAATTGCTTCGTGGTGCGTCGTTCATTTGTGTTAGTGTGCGTGCATTCAGTGCTTCAGCTGGAACAAATATTTAGGGGAACTCAGCTTTAACGTAGTTGTCTTCATATTCTAGTGGCAGTTTCTAAATATTTAGCACTGATTTTGTCTACAGTGTTTCCAAGACTCTTTGTTGACTCACACGCTCTAAGGGAAACCGAAATCTTTTGTATATTAATTTTTTCGTCGCACTAGATTACTCTTTCACTTTTGTCGCTGTTGCTGTTAACCTTACGTTCCACCCACTCTTTTGCAAATTTAATTTCTGCGGCGTATTGCGTTCCCATACCAAGTGCACTTATTTCACGGTAAACCCGAAATTCTGGAAAATTGTTTTTCACACAAAGCCTTGAATTTTCAGAAGTGAATTATTTGTTCTTCGTTCCACAAACAAGGAAAATCTGAATTTTCACTAGGTACCACATTTGTATCACTTTCATCATCGTTAGTCACACCTATTGAATATTGATTTTCAATCACACGTACGCAGTTTAAGGACACTGCTTTTACTTATAGTCTCAGCTGTCTCTTGTCCGTTGGTATTTTCTTCAGCCAATTCCTCAAATTCATGATGGCGAAGTAAGAAGAGGATATAAAACTGACGTCACTTATTCTTTAATAAACACATGGGCCACTTCGCTAATGCAGGCACTAATTACGTTTCCGTCCTCCAACGAAAGTGGAATTAAAATTTGTGGCACTAATGTCTCTCTACTGTAGCCGCAGACTGTAATCGTGGGTAAACGAGCGTTTCCTTGCACTCGACAAATTTCGTGATTATTGATTGCAATAAAATTTGTATAGCCATGGTTTCAGATATGGATTTCGGGGAACTCAGTTCCCACCCGTTCCCACCCAACTAAATCACTGCTTACGTTAAGCAACTTATTGCTGAAACAATGAGACACGAGAGATACATAAATATCTCCACACACCGAGAGATGGAAAAATTTTCCGTTTATAAGTGATTGATTCGAAATAGGACTAGTAATATAAAATGAGGACTCTTTTGAGTAAAAAAAATTTCACAAGTATTCTACAAAGATACAAAAATGTTATCTCATGTAAATGTACTGGTACATATAGAAAATAAACGTGGTTACAGTATGTGATTATTATATTTAGCATCTCCGCAAATAGATATTCGTTCGATTTTACTGATCTCTATAGTGATTTACTGATATTGGATTTATGGCCACAATTTTTCTGCTTTTTCTAAAGAGCACTTATCGCAGATTGTCAGTCGTTGAACCACTTTGAAATCTCATGAAGATCTGACTGGATATTTGTGCTGAGTTTTCCAGATAGTACTTCATTATAGATATCTTCATCTTGTGAAAAAGACCGAGGTTTTTATTAATCATGGACAGCAAAGATATCAATACACGTCTCTGGGGAACGTTGAAAGTTAATTTTGCCTCTGTCTCTGCATTCCTGCCAAGAAATTGTTTGTTGAGTGATACATTCAGTTTCTTACGTCATATGACCGTACTTTACGATAGTAAAAGTTCGGATGTTTCGAGTCAAATGCTTTTTGGAAACCAAGCAACACAGCATTCAACGGATTGCTTTGATCCATAGCTTTGAGGATATCATGCAATATGAATGGCAAATTGTGTTTTGCACGCGAGATGTCGTACGTGTGTACCTACATGCAGACTGCGCAAGTGACCAAGTGGTGCGTGCCGAACAGTATCTTGCTACCACGGCTGGGCCTTCCTTTTCCTGTTCCACTCACAAGTGCAATAAGGGAGAAACTCCTGTTTATATGCTCCCATATGAGCCCTGATTTCTTTCATCTTAACTTCGTGATCATCAGGCGATATGTGCACTGAGGTGTCGAAAGTCATGGGATGCCTCTTAATACAGTGTCGGATCTAATTTCGCCAGGCGTAGCTCAGTAACTCGACGTGACGTAGACTCAACAAGTCGCTGTTAAGTCCTGTGCTGAAATATCGACCCAGGCTGCCTCTATAGTCATTTATTGCGAAAGAGATGCCGTTACTGGATTTTGTGTACAAAGTGACCTATGGTTATGCCCCATAAATGTTCTATGGTAGTCATGTCGGGCGATGTGTGTGGCCAAATGAGTCACTGTAACTGTCCAGAATATTCTTCAAACCAATCACGAACAGCTGTGGCAGGGTGCTATTGCTTATTGTCATCCATAAAAATGCCATCTTATTTTTGGGAGGGGGGGGGGGGGGAAGGAGAGTCCAAAGAATTGCTGCAGACGGTCTCCAACAAGGCGAACATAACCATTTCCAGTCAATGATCGGTTTAGTTGGGCAAGAGGATATATTCCATTCCACGTGAACACATCTCACACCATTATGGATCCACCGCCAGCTTGCAGAGTGCCTTGTTCACGTCTGTAGCTTCGTGGGGTCTATGCCACACTCGAACCCTACCATCACCTCTTACCACCGGTAATCGGGACTCATCTGATCAGGCCACGGTGGTCCAGTCGTTTAGGTCCAACCGGTAGGTCACGAGCCCAGGAGAGGCTCGACAGGCGATGTCGTGCTGTTAGCAAAGGCACTCACATCTGTCGTCTGCTGTTAAAGCCCATTAACCACAAATTTCGGCGTACTGTCCTAATGGATACGTTCTTTGTACGTCTCACATTGGTTTCCGAGGTTATTTCACCATTGATGATTGTTAGCACGTGGCTGCTATCGGTCGTTAAATGGTTGTCCGGGGTGAGAGGTATAGCCTGAAATTCAGTATTCCTGGCACACTCTTCGCTTTGTTGCTCTCGGAGTGTTGAATTCCCTAACGATTTCCGAAATGGAATGTCCTATGCGTCGGGCTCCAACTACCATTCCGCGTTCAAAGTCTGTTAACTCCCGTCATGCGGCCACAATCACTTTGGAAACCTTTTCAGGTGTACCAACCTGTGAACAAATGACGGCTCCACCAACACTCTCCCCTGTAGTGTGCTGGGTACTCGACACTGCTGCCATCTGTATACGATCACACCGCTATCCCGTGCCTTTTTGCTACGTCCGCGTATGTTGGCGGCAGGACGATCCCTCTGCAGCCTGTTGCAAA
This sequence comes from Schistocerca nitens, assembly GCF_023898315.1. Lineage (NCBI taxonomy): Eukaryota > Metazoa > Arthropoda > Insecta > Orthoptera > Acrididae > Schistocerca > Schistocerca nitens. The sequence continues at coordinate 52,865,231 of NC_064617.1, forward strand.
TATCGGTTGTTCAAACTGTCTCACTAGCGTTTCGTGAAAACAGAGTTCTCTTCCTTCTCGGAATACTCACCTGATTGCAATACTCGGGTCCCGATCGAACCTGCCGGTAAGAAGTCTAGCAGCACGCCTCTCAATTTCTTTCTTTATTACGGCCTGGTGAGGATCTCAAACACGCGATCCGTACTCAAGAATGGCTCGCACTGGTGTTCCTCACGCGATCTCCGTATGGATGAGCTACATCTTATTGCAGGTTGACCATTCGCCTCCCCTACAATCAACATTACGTACTCGTTCCAATTCATTTCTGTATGCAGCTTCATGCCTAAATCTTAATCAACAACATTGGCTCAGGTAGCACATCACTAGTACTGTATTCGCCGGCCGGTGTGGGCGAGCGGTTCTAGGCGCTACAGTTTGGACCTGCGCGACCGCTACGGTCGCAGGTTCGAATCCTGCCTCGGGCATGGATGTGTGTAATGTCCTTAGGTTAGTTAGGTTTAAGTAGTTCTAAGTTCTAGGGGACTGATGACCTCAGCAGTTAAGTCCCATAGTGCTCAGAGCCATTTTTTGAGTACTGTATTCGAAATTTGTAGGGTTGTTTACACTACTTATCTTCATTAACTTACATTTTCCCTAGAATTACAGCAAGATTCTATGTACCACAAGAAATATAACAGTTGCTGGTTACCATGGAGGAGATCGATAGTTCGAAATATCTCATTATACCTTAGCTCTGAATATCCAGAATGTTGAAAAAGAATATACGTATTACAATGTATTACGTTGTCGCTGTGCCTCGGATCGGTTATTGGGGCCACGAAAGCATTGTCTAGTTTATATGCACTGCCCCCAGATATCGGTTGCCTTCTGTTTGCTTGGTTACCGCCATATGTTGCAAAATGAGTACTGCCGCGTGGGATTAGCCGAGCGGTCAAAGGCACTGCAGTCATGGACTGTGCGGCTGGTCCCGGTGGAGGTTTGAGTCCTTCCTCGGGCATGGGTGTGTGTGTTTGTCCTTAGGGTAATTTAGGTTAAGTAGTGTGTAAGCTTAGGGACTGATGACCTTAGCAGTTAAGTCCGATAAGATTTCACACACATTTTGAAAATGACTACTGCGCAGCAGAAATTATTTTGTGTCCTCTAGTGTGAGAAGTGCAACCTCGTGATTACAGTAGAAGGATGTTTCAGGCTGAGGCGCCAAACCGATTCTCGAAATGGATGGAACATTGACAGATGGTATCGACAGTTTATAGAAACGGGATGTATGTGTAAAGGAAAGGGTCCTGGCCATCCTCGTGCTTCTCAGGAAAATGTAGGACGAATTCAAAACGCTTTCCAATGCAGTGTTTTTTTATTTATTATATATATATATATATATATATATATATATATATATATATATATATATATATATGTATATATATATCTTTTTTTGAGACGTCGGTTGGTTATGAAGCCGTGCGGTACAAGTTAGAGCTGTTAAGAGGCTGTACTTCATGATGAAAAAGGCAAACCACTGGCATTTTGTGACGACCTTCAGCTGCTTACCGTAAAGATGGCACGTTAAGCTGCAGACAGGCACAACGAAGAAATATTTACACATTAGCTTTTGGCCAAAGCCTTCGTTAGAAAACGAAAAATTCATACACACACAGACAATGTGAGTGGCATACGACGTAACACCCTCTTTATTCCGGGTGCGATTGCACGTATCGACAAGCGGTGTTCGGTGAATCAAAGCCGACTATGGGGGCACATACTTTAGTACATGCGCAATTATCACAACGTTTATATTGACCGAGATAATGGGGCAAGTTCATGTTTTTTAAATGGCACGCTATGCTTTTTTGCCATCATTCGAACGCTCTTGAAAAGACGCGTATAGTGATGTAGCGCATGTTGCTATTGTGATTCAAACTTTGCTTAAAAGACGCTAGGAAATGAGGATTTAGCTACGTAGCGTACGCCGTGCATGCTGCATAGAGCGCAGCAACTCGGCCTGCGGGTCGCGCGAGGCGTGTTTACAGTCTGCAGCCTCTTCCGACTGCCTCGACCTTCAATTGTACAATGTTTCATATATATATATATATATATATATATATATATATATATATATATTAACTTTCGGCCATATATATATATATATATATATATATATATATATATATATATATATATATATATATGGCCGAAAGTTAATGTGTAAGAGTCTTTTCGTTCTGTCTCTCTGAAACTTAACTTGTCATCTTCACGTAAGTAGCAATCTATAATTTCGTTATGTTGTTGGTATTACAATCTGGAGTTCCCACTGTTTGAGCTTCAGAATACTATTGACAGTGAACATCGACATCGACATCTACATTTACATCTACATCTACATAGGTACTCCGCAAGCCACTGTACGGTGCATGGGGGAGGGTACCATGTACCACTATTAGTCATTCCTTCCCGTATTTCACTTGCCAGTACACCGAGGGACAAATTGCTGATGCTGATAGCACGTTCGGATGGAATCCCAGTTCCGTTTTACAAAGAGTGCCCTACGCCATTGGCCCCTTAACTAGCTTGCACTTGTCCTGTATCTCTCACCCAGCACTAAGTTCCAAACGAGTGGAAGAAAACACAGGTGACTCCTGTATGTAAGAAGACTGAAAGAATGGACCCACAAAATTTGCTGCAGAATTTTTGAACATATTCTCAGTGCGAATATAATTAACTTTCTTGAGACTGAGAAGCTTACGTCCACGAATCAGCGCGGTTTTAGAAAGCATCTCTCATGCGAAACTCAGCTTGCCCTTTCCCCATATGATATACTGCGAATTGTGGGCGAAGGCCAGCAGGCTGATTCAATATTTCAAAATTTTCGGAAAGCATTTCACACGGCGCCCCACTGCAGACTGTTAACGAAGGTACGAGCAAATGGACTAGGTTCCCAGGTGTGTGAGTGGCTCGAAGACTTGTTAAGTAACAGAACTTAGTATGGTGTCCTCGAAGGCGTGTGTTGATCAGATTGGTGAATGTGTGGTGTCGATGTTGAATGACTGTATGAAGATACGACTTGGACAAAATTTCAATGAATGGCAGCTAGCTCCGAATGTGGAAAAATGTAAGTTAATGCGAATCCGTAGGAAAAACAAAGCTGTAACGTTTGGACACAGTATTAGTAGTGTTCTGCTTGATACAGTGAAGTCGTTTATGTATCTGGGCGTAAGGCTGCAAAGCCGTATGACGTGGAACGAACATGTGAGAACTATGGTACAGAAGAGGAATGGATGACTTCGGTTTATTTGAAGAATTTTAGGAAATTTTGCTTCACACATAAAGGAGACTGCATATAGGACGCTGTTGCCGCCTCTTCTTGAGTACTACTCCAGTGTTTGGGATCCGTAGCAGGACGAATTGAAGGACAACATCGAAGCAATTCAGAGTCCGTCAAATGGTTCAAATGGCTCTGAGCACTATGGAACTTCTGAGGTCATCAGTCCCCTAGAACTTAGAACTACTTAAACCTAACTAACCTAAGGACATCACACACACTCATGCCCGAGGCAGGATTCGAACCTGTGACCGTAGCGGTCACGCTGTTCCAGACTGTAGCGCCTAGAACTGGTCGGCCACCCCGGCCGGCTCAGAAGTGGTCAGATAGATTTGTTACCGGTAAATTCAGGCAACACGTATGTGTTACGGAGATGCTTCGGGAACTCAAATGGGAATCCCTGAACGGAAAGCGGTGTTCTTGTCTAGGAATGCTATTGAGAAAATTTAGAGAACCGGAATTTGAAAGTGACGGCCACACGATTCTACAGCTGTCAATATATTTTGCACGTAAGAACCGCGAGGATAAGACACAAGATTAGCCGAGCGGTCTAGAGTGCTGTAGTCATGGACTGTGCGGCTGGTCCCGGCGGAGGTTCGAGTCCTCCCTCGGACATGGGTGTGTGTGTTTGTCCTTAGGATAATTTAGGTTAAGGTTAAGTAGTGTGTAACCTTAGGAACTGATGACCTTAGCAGTTAAGTCCCATAAGATTTCACACACATTTTTAAAGATGCAATGATAATTCTGTCCACAACCTCAGTAATGTGGCGACTTTCCACCTTAGTGCGAAACTAAACAAACTCAATGTTCGAATTTGGGGCCTGGAGGACCCATATACTCACAATGAACGTATACGAGATTTACCCAAATTCAGCGTGTTTCGTACGACATCCCACTCATCTGTTCACAGCCCATTCTTCTTTGATGGAAACTCGTTTCATGGTCAGCAGTACCTCGCTATGTTAGAAAATAGTGGTTTCCGAGGCATAACAACAGATTTTTCAAGAAGGCCGGGCACCCCCTCGCTGGAGTCCCCTAGTGCGTGAATATCTGATTGAGCCTGCAGCGAGCCGCTGCAGTGGTCGCCAAACAACCGGCGGCTTAGAACTCCTCAGCTGAGCGGCACGGTCACCGGGTTTGGCGCCCTGTGTCTTCTTCCTGTCAGGTTTCGGTAAGGACAACGTTTGTGCACCAACACTGGAAGAGTTGAAGAGGACGATTCGTACTGCCACAGCATCAGCGATGAAGGATATGCTTATCCGAGTATGGGAGGACTTCTACTATCGATGTGATATTGTTCGTGTAGCTGGTGGAGGACATACTGAACATTTGCAATCTAAACTTCAGAGATTCATAAATATGTGCACCAGGTTTATAATTTGCTAAATATATGCGTTCCAAATTCACATATTTATTATAAGATTCTACAACATACGCACGTCAGTGAAATTGGACAGTAGTTTTCTGATTCATTTCTGTTACTGTTCTTGTAGTCGGGCGTGACTGTGCTTCCGTCCAACCTCTGGGTACAGTTATTCTTACAGGGATCTACGATGTATTGCCGTTAAATGGGCCTAATTAAGCTGCACATTCTGTGTAGAGGTTTATCAATATGATTGTGCTAAGGTGTCCACTGAACAGTTTTCAGCATTATCATTTTGACAGCCTGATGTGACTCATTTAACATCTCCCTCTCTTTAGCCATATGGAGTACACGCTGTTAATTCTGAAGTTTTTTTTTTTTTTTTTCACAGTTCCTCTCCACGCCGCTGCCTAGAGCTTAATGTTTCCCTCCTTAATATAAAACACTACTGTCTCTCTGTCACGCTGCTTCCTATTTGCTCTAGTTTCACTGTACACTCTATCAGTTAGCGTTGTTACCAATGTCTCATACTCACTTATATCAGTTTCAATGTGGTAAGAGAGCTTAGGTCTGTATGTCGTCATCAGTTGCAATAAATTCCCTCCATGAATGTTCTTCCAACCTGTTTGTTCTCAGTAGTTTCCTCAGCAAGTATACTATTGAGGTGTCTCCTGTTAGGATGTATTGACGGATCTCCACTTACAAAACTGTAACCTATTCCCGTCGGTTTTTGAATAATTAATGACAACGCCGTCGTTGAAATATGTGTATTTTTAGTTTTATCTTAATACTTCGTTTCCATCTGGGGGTGATTCTGATAATGTACAGAAGTAGACAGTTACTTATGTAACTTTGCACCCACTTTTTATATTGGGTCATTCGCACACAACCATAGAACTTCAATTTCTATCACTCTACATTTGAGTTTCTTGTCTACTACGACGAATACGACTACTCTATTTTCCATTATGGTATCCTTTGAATATACACTTACATCTCACTGTTTGCGGTCTCAGGTTATAGTCTGTTTTGTGTACTTCGTGTTTTATGAGCACGCCGCTTTGAAATCGCTCTAACACTGGAATTTTATTTGAATTCTTCGGTAGTTCGTCAGTAGGGCTTCAATCGTCGAGAGAAGGTGCATTATGTAATAGTGCCGAAGACTGACAGTTAAAGTTGAATGAAGCAGCAGCATAAAAATTTAGACAAATTTTATGGTAAGCTTAAACAATGAAAAAGCTACGTTCAAGATAGTGACCAAATTTTGATGGATGCTGATGAAATATTAGACAAAAACAAATCTCTCAGAAGCGTCTGAAAAGTAATTTTTAGTGATTATTTGTAAATGTGGGTTAGACGAGTGTCCTCCATTTCGCACCGACAACCTAACAACAATCAAACCAATTGCTGTACGTCCAAACAATGCATAAGAGGTTAAATTCGCTAGAAACGTTACTACTACTGTTATGACTGTTAACGAGAAAAGGGCAGAACAGTAACTGGCGAACACCACGGAAGTATCCTTGATTAATTGGATAAAAACACACAAGACACGCAGCTTGCATCGCAAGAGAAGATTTTCATCTTTGATCGGTACAGTGCAGCTGTCTACAGTTTTGTGTTGCCAACGGAAGCACTTAGGGATGTGATGAATTGTGATTTTTCCACGATATTCAACAATTCTCCCACCTGCTTTCGAAGACCTGTTCTTTTACATTTAAAAAAATTCGTGACTGGAAAGTAATTTGAGTCCTCAGCAGACTTTGCGGAAGCCATCCAAGTCTATTTGACATGTATTTTGGGATACCGTTGCAGGGATGAAATCTGTTAATCCACGCACCGACGACACAGAGTGTGGACCTGAACAGAGACGATGTCAAGAAATATATTTATTTTGGAGCAAAAAATCCTTCTTCCACTTCCCGCCCAGAGCTCTTCTGCTTATCAACCGTTGTTAGTCAGCTGCAGCATAAATAAAAAGTTAATTAAATCCTAACGGTTTCGTTCTTTCGAATTTCCGACGTCGGTCTATTAATATTCATATGCACTGTTTGCCACTCACAAACTGCAGTTTACTGGTGACACGGCAAGTTAAATGTTTCCAAACTTTCCCGTTGGCTCTGGGCTTCATAATTCGCGCTCGCAGTTTCATGAGAGACGGAAATTTTCCACGCTGCTTGCTCAGCATTGTGCATGAAGACGACGTCCTCGGCAAGATTACGAACCACTTGCGAACAAAGACGGCGTAAGCGATTAACTGCCTCCTGCGCTCCTAATATCACAAACATTCCTCAACACCGAGGCAATTTTCAGGCGAGATGGGAAAGAGGCCGGAATGTGACGTAACGGTGCTGACTTTGTCATACAGTCGATTCACAGCAACAGCAATTGAATATGTGCACTACTCAACTCGACTTATCAAATGTATTTTATGCATTTCAGAGATAAAGGTGGTAAAGCATTATTACATTATTTGGCAGTATTCACATTCACTTATTTGTGGCTAACTTTTCGGTGCAAAGAAAGTAAGTATCTTCCACTAGCTGTGTTAAGGCGTATGACAACAGTAATAATCGAGTCTAAAATTGATTCGAGTTTAAAGTGCAGACAACTTTTTAGGTAGGGCAACCACAGTTATGAGTAGTCATGGAGGGTATTAATAACCGTATCAGCTGTATTCAGTCCTTTATTACTGGATCACCAACGGTTTCGTGGCAGGTGAACATGTGTATAACAATAAATCCAGACTGAATAACAACCCTGAGATACTATCTGGTGTGGTTAATTATTATGATCTTAAATTTTTTTTTAATGTTAAAAACCTTTACAGGAGAAAATCAAAACGGTTAGTGCTCACAGACTAAAACATTAGAGTGAAAAAGCTCGGAAACTTTTTACCCGACATCGGTTGTCCTTTAGAACGAAACACCGCTAAAAGGCCGTATGTCATAGAATAAAAGCCGGATTCCAATATAGTGGGTGGGTGTTAAACAAATCATACCGTAGCGATACATTGGTAACGAGAAAATAAATGGAAACTATAATATCTAATTTTGGAACAGAATGAAATACAAAGAAGTGGTGGCCACGAAACGGAGGGATATTCTAGTAGCGGTTCTGGCGCAGCAGTCTGGAACCGCGGGACTGCTACGGTCGCAGGTTCGAATCCTGCCTCGGGCATGGGTGTGTGTGATGTCCTTAGGTTAGTTAGGTTTAAGTATTTCTAAGTTCTAGGGGACTTATGACCTAAGATGTTGAGTCCCATAGTGCTCAGAGCCATTTGAACCATTTTTTTTTTTTTTGATATTCTAGTGTGCAAAATCGTCAAGCCAATAACTATTGGCGGAAAAGCAGAACCTAAAAAACACACTTACTGCTTCTCCGATCTATATGAAACCCCGTACAGGGGACGCAGCTGCGTGTTCTGTCACACTGACAGCAAGAAAGTAAACAGATGGCCTATGGATGACTCGCGCATGCTCTGATGATGGGTGGGCTCGACCGAATGATTGTAGTCTTTTGTGTGACACACGAATAGGTTCTGCTTTTCCGCCAATAGCTGTTTACGTAACGATTTTGGCTAGGTATAACATCCATCTATTCTGTAGGAACCACTTCTTGGTTTTTCATTCGGACCCAAAGTTATGTCTTAATAGTTTTCATTTATTTTATCCTTACCAGTGGATCACTAAGGTACGAATTATTTATGACTCATCCACTATATTTAAATCCGGCTGTTTCCTTCTATGATACATCCCAGGATTGTTACCCCTTGTGGATTTACTGTTATACGGATGTTAACCTGAAGACTTGCCTTTTAGTGCCACGAAACCGGTAGTGATCCAATAACAAAGGGTTAAATACAGCTGAAGTAGTTATTAATAAGGAAGACGAGTTTTAAGTATTTTGGCCACTTAATTTGAGTTATGAAGTACTCCAGTTAACCATCGAATCCTGACCCTTGCATTACTCTGTTACTGATGAAGAACGAAGTACGTGAACCAATCAACTTCGACATCATGAACATTTCGTGAAAGCTCGGCCCGCACTCGCAACACTTTGGTAGCGCTTCTTTCGTAAAACGATGTGCTTCCTACGATAGTAATCTTCCTGGTGTCTTCTACGCTTTTCACGTTACGATCCTGGGCGTGGAATTGTCCAACTACTACCTCCAGTACCATGGAAATTATTCGTGATGTCTTAATACGAGTCCTATCATTGTGTCCGTCCTTCCAGGTAGTGTCTTCCAATTGAGGACATCCTCATTCATATCCTAGCAGTTCATTAAATTATTAGGATTTTTCTGTACCGTCGTATTTGATACCTTTCAAGTGTCTTCTTCCCCGGTTCTTCTAACGTCAGTAATTCACTTCCATACTATGCTACGCTCCAGATGCCCGTTCATGTTAGTATCTTCGCATATGAAATCTTTAGTCTGATAGTGGGATTCTTCTTTTAGCGAGAACTACCCTCTAGCCCTGTACTAATCTGCATGCTTCGTTCATCATTTTTTTCATTCTTCCATGGCTCCGTCTACTGCTTAGTCGATTTCCTCCACATTGATGTTATGTTAATTGTTCATCTCATTTCTACCATTCCTTTTTATTTTGGCCTTTCTTTGATTAACTCTCAGTCCATGTTCTCTGCTAATTAGATTGTCCTTTCAGTGCAACGGGTCCCGAAATTTTTCCTCGAGTTCACTGAGGATAGCAATATTATCACGAAGCTTTATCATCGATATCCTTTCACTCCTAATTTTACTACCACTCTAGGATCTTTCATTTCCATTATTGCTCCCTAGGTCATCCTCTCTTGTTGTTCGCTCTTGATGCTTGTACTTGATAGTTAACCTATCTCCCCATACAGCTTGTACCTACTATTAACGATAATTTAAATTGTTTTGTCTAGACAAGACAGCCTAGACACAGTGAGAGGAAGCCGAAAGGCACGCGCTTAAACTCACGCAGGCTGGCGTGAGGTCTGAAACAGGATACGTAATGAATGCTATAAAGAAAAGTACGTAGCTTCTGGAATACTTAACTTTAATCCACATTTGTAGAACATCGCTCTTGATGATACATTAATAGAATCTCAATATCAATTGAATACGGCGCCTTGCTAGGTCGTAGCAAATGTAGCTGAAGGCTATGCTAACTATCGTCTCGGCAAATGAGAGCGTATTTGTCAGTGAACCATTGCTATGAACGTCGGCTGTACAACTGGGGCGAGTGCCAGGACGTCTCTCTAGACCTGCCGTGTGGTGGCGCTCGGTCTGCTATCACTGACAGTGGCGACACGCGGGTCCGCCGTATACTAACGGACCGCGGCCGATTTAAAGGCTACCACCTAGCAAGTGTGGTGTCTGGCGGTGACACCACATAAATCATTATCTTTTTACATTGTAAAACGCTATTTTAGGTCGGCAGATACTGCGGGGTATCTTGATTCTATCGTGTCTATTATCTAGTGTTATGTCACACCTGTGTCTTTATGTGTCGTAAAGGGAAAATGATTGTCATCCAACACATCTCCAACATCGTTTCCATTGTTTATTACAATATTATTGTTAGCAACTTGGTTGCCTAATCTTATTGTGTGATTGCTTTCGCATTTTTCTGCAGCCATCAAGGGATGACGACATAACCGCAAAAGAATACTGGTTGCATGGATTACAAAAAATAAACTACTTGATACTGAAAACTGTTTCAGAAGCTTCAACGATTAATGGGTGTGTAAATTTACATATCAGCTTCAAGTCAGATGTGAGAGCAACCGAGAGGTACTTAAGTAATGATTAAAGAAACACTGTAATGTGCAACACCTTTCCAAAATTATAGCTATTTTCACAAACACTGGTCAATAAATGTATTTGCCGACATGAACTGAAGGAAAACAAGCACTGCTTTTATTTATTTATTTGGCCTTTGGAGAATCTACACTATTTACCCATTAGCACAGTTTGTTGCAGCTTCTTGCACCTTTTTGTGAGATTTCTATGAATTGCAACTTTTCCCTTCTATTCCACGCTTAAGCAACCTTCACCCTATTATAATCTGCTTATTTAATGGATTAGACAATATCTTTTTCTCTCCTCGAACAAGATTTTAGGATTTTCTTTAATCAAAAGTCAACAATTTTCAATAAATATTAATATATATAATTTATAGAAAGCACCAGTAATTATTCATACCACCAACAAACATGGCCAGCCTCGGCAATGTCATTCTCAGTAACAACGGTCACCCTGCAGCTGTGAAGTCAAAATAAAACAATAAGATTGCAACAGTTGGAATCATAATTCGGTTAGTGGTGGCATGAATTTAATGGTCCCTATCTATCGGCTGTGTTCTGTCTTGTTGAGCGTGTTATTATTTTATCAGAATGGATTTTTCGCAACAACATCATACCAAAGGTCAAAGGTTAAAACAGAGAAGTTGTGTGCACTTTTAGAAGGGTTCAAGACTGATGGTACCATTCTGCGATGTGTCGTCTATGATGTAAATTTTGTAGTCACTGACAAGAATCGAAGAAGTAGAACAAACCAGCACATCCAGAGCAACAAAAATCTAAAAAACATTAAACTTCGCAAGTCGAAACCTAAGCAAACTACTCTGATACACCCTTTCGCTTCAGGATCCCAAAAGCAGTACTCAACGAACCAGTTTAATGCGGATCTGGCCATGGCATTAATCCAGTCAGAAATTCCAGTACACAAAGGAAATAATCCTACATTCAAATCATTTCTTTAGAAGTAAACGTCAAGGCCAATACAGGAAGAGAGCACGCTGAGAGAAAGTTATATAAAGCCAATTTATAAAAAACTTATAGAGAAAACAAGAGAATCGGTCATCAAGTATGAAGTGAGATTCCTAGTAGATGAAACTACTGATACGCTGCAAAGGTTAATTTGATGTGTTGGTTTTCCTGTAGCTGGTGAATGGGTAAAACCTATGCTTTTTGAAATGTAACAACTCGGGACGCATTATTATGCAATCATTCAACGACGCATCTATGAATCTAGGGCCAGGGCCACACAGTGCGAAAAAATCAGACTTGTACTGAATCATAAAAAACTGTTCGAACTGTCGTCTTTCCAACAGTTATTGACGGAATGGTTCCCCAACTTCAACCATGTGATATATACTGCACATGATCGATACAGTGTTAGCGATAGTGTCAGGGGGAATTACTACATGGTAAATGACTTCATTACTGCCCTGAAGAAGAAGCTCCCAGTCGTCAAGTTTTGTGTTAAGAAATGCCAGGGACCACCTTCCACTGTTTCCTGTCATTCCAAGATCGAGTACTTAGAAAACATGCTCGGTTTTCTTGTGCGAAAACTTTGATACAGTCAAACACTTCATATGGGCCTTTGAATCAACGGACGCAGCACCATCAAGCAGGCCCAATAATTAGTCAACAACAAAGATTTAGGTTTGGACTTTTTTGCCGTGTATGGCTGTTAGTATTTGCCTGATGTGATTGAGAGTTTGGAAGAAGAAGGTATGGAGAAGGAGGACTGGTGGAAGATGTTGATGAGTTTTCTGGACGTCCTTGATAGGTTTGCTAAGGACAAATTGAGTTGCCATTGATCTAGCAGCAGGCAGTGCGTTCTCTTCGAGATCCGGAGACTGCCTGACCTAGTTCACACCACCACCAACAGCAGGCGCTGCTGACCCTCCCCAACCTCACCACCACCTCTCACCCACTGTCTCACATCTCCCCTCCCGCACTTATGAGGGAGCTTTAGTCGGTGCTGATCTGTGTAACAGGACGAAAGTAAGTATGTGCTATGTGTTCAATGAATGAGATGTCTGCACCAGAGAAGGAGGGGTTTAACAGCTGTATTAGCTGTAATCATGCAGCCGAGGACTGTGTACATAGCCACGTGCATGAGACTTGGAAAGCAATATGCTTCATCAAATAATGAAGAGACAGCGGTATGGGTTAAGTCATACTCTACAAATCATGATGATAAATTCCTGTGCTGAAACTGTAGATCAATCAATAAAAGTCCACTCTCTTCCAAAGTGCAAGAAGCAAGACACTCATCCACTCCAATGTAAGCATTCATGTGTACAATTGCAGATATTCTGGTGATGAGCAGAGATAAGTTTAATAAGTGTTCTATATGCTAGCACACATCTGAGGGCTCAATCCATAGCCTCCTACACAATGAGTGGAAAGGAACGACATAATGGATGAGTGTGGGGTGAATACTTTTACATAGATAATTGCAGTTCAGTGGGATGGGGTGAAGATGCGTTTCAGATCTCACACAGGTAGATGCTTGTGCTATGACCTCACATGGATAGAAGCTTGTGCTGGAACTTTTCTGAAATCGATAGAGGTGTTTTGATTTCAAGTGAGCTAGTTCATAATGTCACCACCAGAGGGCACTATTATCCACCCCAATGACATCCCCCAGGAGCCAATAGGAATGCAGGAATGCTATATCTTGTCACATGATAGTGATGTAGAGGATATAAGGCGAAAGTAGCACCTCGCCAGTCTCTGGCAGTCTCTAGAGGAAGAAGAACCATGAAGCATTACCAGCAAGAAATATATATCCACACACATACTTACTTTTACTGTTCTTCCTGTTCTGTTGCTGTGGTGTGCTGCGCGATCCCGACTGCTGTTGCTGGTAATTTATATATATAGTGATTGTGGATGCTCATTGCTTCTTCTTTAGTGTTCTCTGTGTCCATACCAGCAGTAGTAATGACCACTTACTTGCCAGGGCCTGCAGTGACCTCCAACAGGACAAGCTTAGCCATTGGATCCTGTTTCACACCGGGTGGGCATGCTGGACCAGCACAATGATGTGCTGTTCTGTACACCACTCAATGATCTCTGCAACAAACACGCACAGTCAGCCCCTGACTCACAGAAGTGTGCAGGTGGTCCTACCCTACATGGTACCGTTCAGTAATGGCTGCCAACATATGAGCCAACTCAGGAGATTCTGATGTGACAGAAATAAGAACAACGTGTAGATATTGTAGATCAGGAGCCAGCAGTTTCACCTTGTGCTGTAATACAATTTAACATCTGCAAGTTCAAAGGATTTAAATGCCGGTATACAAGCAGCTGTAAAAGCCAATGACTGGTTTGTTCTGTCAAAAACTGAAAATGTGTCTAAAAATGTTTAAGCGCAGTTCACTGAGCATGAATGGGATGAAATGAAATGTGCTGATACTTATATCAGTCAGCAGATGACCACCGAGTATTAATCAGTTCTCTCAATTACAGCAGTGAATAAAGACTCAGCACTCAATGTAAAATCCAATCCGTCTACAGACCAGAAGCGGCCCATCGGGACCATCCGAGCGCCGTGTCATCCTCAGAGGAGGATGGGGATAGGAGGGGCGTGTGGTCAGCACACCGCTTTCCCGGTCGTTACGATCGTATTCTTGACCGAAGCCGCTACTATTCCGTCGAGTAGCTCCTCAATTGACATCACGAGGCTGAGTGCACCCCGAAAAATGACAACAGCGCATGGCGGCCTGGATGGTCACCTATCCAAGTGCCGACCACGCCCGACAGCGCTTAATTTCGGTGATCTCACGGGAACCGGTGTATCCACTGCGGCAAGGCACTCTACGTAAAATTAGGGAACACAATCATTTTTACCTGTGACACTTCACTGTTACAGACATGTTTGGTCTGGGGATGACATTATACAGTGTGTTGGAAATACTGAACAAACATCTGCATTGTCTTAAAAGAGTGTATAAAGAGATTTCGGACTACCTCTGTGGGAATAGTGTGTACGTCGACGATTTACACCGACGTACCAAAAGAAATAAAGAACAACCAACAAATTTAATAGAAATTCAAGCTGAATTCCATGCATATGAGCAGCTGTTATTTGGTAAATTGTGAACAGCAATGAAGGTGAAGAAAAACCTGTTGATTTTTTAATGGATTGCATCCAATGTATGATTTTTTCACTGTGTGTGTTTTTGTGTGTGTATTACATATTAATACAAAAATACGAAAGTGAGGAGAAATGTCCCTGAGCTGTTTGAGTGTTTGTTACACACGGGGACAAATCGATGTCCAGACAACCTCCAAACTGATCACAGTGGAGAGATTTACAATAGATGTTAGAAGACTGTGATGCAGCAGTATGGTATACATCACTACTCAACATTCGTCCACCTGAGGACAAGTATCATTGAATATCTGAAGAAATCAGTAAAAGGTCCAGGATACGTTTTAATCTTCGTGGCTGATACAAATGGACAGATATCCTCCTAAAAATAATTGCGCAGTATAATTGAACCAAACATAGCACAATAGAAATGAGACTAATCGATGTTTGTGATAATGGTCTAATGGATTCAGCGTACTACCGTATTGAAATGCTGGATGCACGTAAACAGAAATTTAATGGAGGTAATTTGGTATGTATCTCAAAACACAAGACACCATTTGAAAAGTAATATCTCCCAAACTAGTGAGATATTTACAGTTTACAAAGTGCAGAGGCCAAATCCCAAAACTTACATCTTCAAGGATACCAGTGGTTTTGAAATTTAGGGACGCCTTTACACCGAGGAAATGCAGAAGAGTTCAAAACCACCCGTGTCTCTCATGGAGTGTGTCAAAAGACATCAAGGAAATAGAGCAAAATTGGCTTAGTTTTCCTGCAACACGAAACAGGTGGATTGACGCTACAATGAGGTGCACAGAGGACAATCGGCACAGAAGCATAAAATTCATGATAAAAGAATCGTTATAGAAGGCGGTGGTATTCTCAGCAAACTTCCTGTTTTATTGCACCTGGTACAAAGCTTCAAAAACGTTTGGCTTGTGAAGATAAGAGTATTAACCAGCTTGACGAGACGTGTTTGGGACATGTGACTGCATACGCAAAACATAAAGATCTCCCAGGACATCATGTCGCAGATCGAATTTAAGCTGATAAAGCCAAGGCAATACATGCGAGAAAGGATATTGGTATAGGACAATGCATTGCAGCATTCGTAGCTGATAAAACCATGCGTGGTAAAATTAAGTGAGGAAGACAACGATCAAGAAGAAGAAGGGGTGTTTAAAAAATCTGTATCCTGATGACGATATATGAGGCTACAGGTGCCCTGAAACGTAAAGGACCCCATAAAGCATCCAATAGCGATACCAAAGACATCAAGAAGCATTATCCCCTTCCTCATACGTGCGATCGCAGATCTCTTAGCGACAGGTTCACTGGTTCAAATGGTTCAAATGGCTCTGAGCACTATGGGACTTAACATCTATGGTCATCAGTCCCCTAGAACTTAGAACTACTTAAACCTAACTAACCTAAGGACAGCACATAACACCCAGTCATCACGAGGCAGAGAAAATCCCTGACCCCGCCGGGAATCGAACCCGGGAACCCGGGCGTGGGAAGCGAGAACGCTACCGCACGACCACGAGCTGCGGACGGTTCACTGGTTGGTGGTGCTGCAGCTGTTGCCAGAAAGGTGAAGAACGCACAGCATGACCAGGAGCAGCAATAGGATGCAGGAAGACATAACCACATGATAGAAGCTACAGACATCGGAAATGAAATGTAACTAAATCGTTACAAAAAAAGGACTGGATCCCTTCGAAAATGAAAAAAACGAAGTTCGGTCATTATTATACCTGAAAAACCAGTTACAAATACAAATGTGCTCAAGTTGGTAAGGAAATAATTCAGCATTCTAAGAATGTGGACTTCTGGTGGAAATCATAAGTCCATTGAGATATTAACCTTAGTGAATGTCGAAGTCCGAGTACCTGTATGGCACCCACATTCTAAGTCCAGTGTGCAGCCAAGCCAGCAGGTACTCCAGTCCAAGAGACGGAGAAGTGCACCCAGCGTAGCAGTTCCAAGTTGTATAGTAGTTAACGCAGCCAGCGGCTGGAGTCGCTGTATATTTTGCGCGGTCAGTCTCTGTGTGTTGTAGGTGGACAACGGCTGTGGGTTGAAGCTCACACTCCAGAAGATGGCCTACGATGTTAGCAGCTGGCAACGCACGGAGAAGTGCGGCCAGCTATGAGTTCCTCGGCTGCGTGTAATGGAGCGCGTCGGTGCTCGGTACGGAGATTTTATACTGCTGGATGTGCCGTGTCGGCTTGTTCTACGTTTTTACATATTACGGTCGCAGGTTCGAATCCTGCCTCGGGCATGGATGTGTGTGATGTCCTTAGATTAGTTAGGTTTATGTAGTTCTAAGTTCTAGGGGACTGATGACCGCAGAAGTTAAGTCCCATAGAGCTCAGAGCCATTTTAACCAGTTTTGAACCTTACTGATTACATGGGCAATCATTCAGTCGCAGTGAGGGAGAGGGAGAGAGACAAGCAGCCGGTGGTCGATAGAGTTGTGTTGGTCTGCAATACTTGTACCTAATATCGACGCAGCCTGTTTACTCTGGATTAAGAAGTCATAGTTGCTGGTGTGGGTGTTGGAGTACTGTTCATTTTCTGGTGTCATCAGATCTGCTCCTTGGGCGTAAGGTGCTCGTTACTTGATTGACACATCTACTCCCGTACTGAAGTTGCTCTGGCTGCGCTGGATTGCCTGTGGTTCTCCATCACTCTGACCTTGTGACGCCTCTATTTGAAATTACATGAGTGCCATATTTCTTGTGTTTTAAAATATCTTTTAATTGCGACTTGCCTACACATTTGCATACTGTTTGTATGCCGAGCGCTGTAGCCGCGTGGTTTGAGGCACCTTGCCACGGTTCGCGCGGCTCTCCCCGTCGGAGGCTCGAGTCCTCCCTTCGCCATGGCTGTCTGTGTTGTCCATCGCGTAAGTTAGATTAACTAGTGTGTTAGCCTAGGGACCGATGACCTCAGCAGTTTGGTCTCATAGGAACATACCACAAACTTTCAAAAAAAGAAAAAAAACCTTCTTGTATAGTGCGTAGCGTGTATGAGTGGAGTGTGTCTCAAACACACAAAAAACTACGTTCTTGAGTACACATAGCGAATTCACCATATAATGGAGAGTGTTCTGCAACGAACGACGACTTTTCGCTGCTGTAGTTACCATTAGTTTCCTGTTCGATGTCTTACCTGATACTGCTGAAAAAAAAGCATAATATTAGAACAATGTCGGAAGCGCTGCTAAGTGTGCAAAGTTGTGGTGGACGCTGGCACAGAAAGAGGAAAGGAAGCACAACATCTAATGCTGCATACTGTGTTGACACTTAAACACGTGGTGAGGGAAAAACAAAAACAAAGTCTTGAAAATTCAGTTATATACTGACAAAACGTGTTAGAAATTTGCGCTATTAGAGAAAATAAATAACTTTCCCCAGGGCGAAACAGTCCACTTTAGGGATGGTTAATGAAACTGAAATCCAACACGGCCCCAAAAAGTAGGATATTTCGAGAAATATGTCATAACAGTACGTTCCAAGTGTATAGCTGACTTACTTATGATTGAGAGAGGGTATGGTCAAGGATGCTCATGGAATGCACAGATACTTCAGTCGATCTCGGCACGGGACTCATAACCAGTCAGAAAATCCAAGTTCAGTATTCAGTCAGAATACAAAAGATAAATAAGAGTATTTACTGTACACAGCTGCTACATCAGGAATGATAAGCTCGTACCAAGGGAATGCAGCCGTCTGTAATTTCAATCCATTGCTTTGCGAAAACTCACTTAGGTTGATCGTCAAAAACTGCCTCAAAAATTAATTAAGAGACAGACACATAACCGTGAGACCTAAGCAAATTACTGTGCACGAACGAATTAGTAAATGCAAACAAATACTAACAAGCCACGAACTTATATCATGAACTACATTATTTGATAATATTTCAACATTACACACAAGATCCTTCACTACCAAGGTGGTGTCATCGGCAAACAGAAATATTTTTGAATCACCTGAAATACTAGAAGGCATATCATTTATATAAATAACAAACAGCAGTGGCCCCAGCACCGACCCTTGGGGAACGCCCCATTTAACAGTGCCCCATTGGGACTGAACATCATTACCACTCTCAATATTGCGGAGGATTACCTTCTGCTTTCTGTTCTTAAAGTAGGAGGCGAACCAATTGTAAGCTACTCCCCTTACTCCATAATGTTCCAACTGCTGCAGTAATATTTTGTGGTCAACACAGTCAAAAGCCTTCGTTAAATCAAAGAAAACACCTAACGTTCGCAACCTTTTATTTAATCCGTCCAAAACCTCACAGAGAAAAGAGACTATAGCATTTTCAGTTGTTAAGCCATTTCTAAAACCAAACTGTACATTTGACAGCAAATTATGTGAATTTAAATGCTGCAGTAACCTTGTATATACAACCCTCTCGATAACTTTAGCAAACACCGATGGCATAGAAATAGGTCTATAATTGTCAACATTATCCCTGTCTCCCTTTTTATAAAGTGGTTTCACTACCGAGTACTTTAATCGGTCAGGAAACCGACCACTCCTAAAGGAAAAGTTACAGATATGGCTAAGTACTGGGCTAACATACGTGGAACAATACTTCAGTATTCTGCTAGATACCCCGTCATATCCATGAGAGTTCTTGGTCTTTAGTGATTTAATTATTAACTCAATCTCCCTCTTGTCAGTATCATGGAGGAGCATTTCAGGTAACAGTCTCGGAACACTTTTTTCTAAGAGCGCTATATGATTCCCTGTTGGGACTAGGTTTCTATTTAGTTCACCTGCTATATTCAGAAAGTGATTATTAAGTACTGTACATATATGCGACTTATCAGTAACACGGACATCCCCACTACGCACTGATTCTATATTCTCGACCTGTCTCTGCAGACCAGCCACTTCTTTTACGACTGACCATATGGTTTTAATTTTATCCTGAGACTTAGCTATTCTATCTGCATACCACATACTTTTTGCCTTCCTAATAACTTTTTTAAGCACCTTACAATACTGTTTGTAATGGGCTGCTGCATTTAGATTGTGACTGTTTCTAACGTTTTGATATAATTGCCACTT
Source organism: Schistocerca nitens (assembly GCF_023898315.1). Taxonomy (NCBI): domain Eukaryota; kingdom Metazoa; phylum Arthropoda; class Insecta; order Orthoptera; family Acrididae; genus Schistocerca; species Schistocerca nitens. Next base: position 52,884,886 of record NC_064617.1, read on the forward strand.
TGTTCTACAAGATATTCTTATCCCTTTAGTCAGCCACCCAGGCTGCCTGTTTGTGCTAGTACCCTGTTTTGAACGTTCTAACGGAAAGCAACTTTCAAAGATCACGAGAAAAGTCTTGAGGAAAGCATTATATTTATCGTCTACTGTATCAGCACTATAAACATCTTGCCACTCTTGTTCCTTGATAAGGTTTACAAAAGTCTGTACAGCAACTGGATCAGCTTTCCTAAAAAGTTGGTAACTATATTTAACATGTGTTGCAGCACAAAAAGCTTTTAGACTTAAAATTTGTGCATCATGATCTGAAAGGCCATTCACCTTTTTGATAACAGAATGCCCTTCTAATAATGACGAATGAACAAAAATATTGTCTATGGTTTTCTACTGTTCCCTTGCACTCTCGTTGGAAAGAATAAGGTTTGCATAAGATTATATGAATTAAGGAGGTCTACCAGTATCCTTTTCCTTGCACAATCACTTATACAATTAATATTGAAGTCACCACATATAACTAACTTTTTGTATTTCCTATAAAGTGAACCAAGAACCTCCTCTAGCTTTAGCAAAAATGTTGTGAAATCAGAGTCTGGGGATCTATAAATAACAACAGTAAGAAGTTTAGCTCCACTAAATTTAACCACACCTGCACAACATTCAAACACCTTTTCAGTGCAGTACTTTGAAACATCAATTGACTCAAATGGGATACCGTTTTTCGCATACATGGCTACTCCCCCACACCGCAAAGAGCTCCTAGAAAAGCTGCCAGCCAACCTGTAGCCTGGTAAAGGAAGCCTCTGAATTATCTCCTTATTTAAGAAGTGTTCAGATATACCAATAATTTCAGAGTCAACATCTATAAGCAGTTCACTAACTTTATCTCTAATACCTTGTATATTTTGATGAAATATACTAATTCCCTCATTAATCGGATACCCAAGCTTTGTAGAAAGTGGTTTCTTTGTTAGAAAGACTTCCCTTAGGTATTTCTGCTTATCAGCTGACTTCAATCTAAAAAAGGTACAGCTCTAACACCCACAACTACCGGAATTTTCCCATGAGTGATCCCACCACCCCCACCTATGCTGTCACCTATAAGTTTTGCCAACCTCCCCTTCCCATACCTGTTGAGGTGCAGGCCATGTCTAGTGAAACCCGTCCTGCTGATAGACTCCATCGACACCACTGAAATGTGACTCATGCCTTCTGTCATCAGTCTATGTTAAAAGTCACCTGAGCCAATCCTGCATTAGGCTTCACAATGCTGGTGACCTGGTACTCACTCCCCAAAACTTCCTGCAACTGCTGGCCTACACCTCTACCATGAGAACTACCTGACAGCAGAACCTTCTTCTTTCTCTTAGACTTTGCAACTGTCCTAGCCACCGTAACTGCTGAGGTCTGCTGCATACTTCCTACATCTACAGCTACTGGAGATTCCTCTCCACTAGACTCTGACAGTTGGTCATATCTATTACAAACACCAATAGTAAAACTATCTGAAAATCTCCTTCTCCTAGCAGATCTCTTGCCAACAGCCAGCTCCCATTCCCCAACCCCCTTCTCCCTCCTCATCCTATCTAGCTCCTCCTGTGCGTTTTTCAACTGCACCTGAAGGGCACAGATCTTACGCTCCTGCTCCTCTATCAACTTACTCTTGCTACACAACCTGCAGTTCCAGGAGAGGATCTCACCAGAATGCCCACTGGCTTCCCCACTGCATTCCCCCCAGTGAAAATACTTCGAACAAGTCTCACACCGCAATCCACTACTCACGAACCTACGGCAAAGCCCACACTTCTCATTCATGGAGCCCACACTTCTCACTCATGGAGCCCACACTTCTCTCTCGTGGAGCCCACACTTCTCACTCATGGAGCGGGTAGTGTTTGATGGGTAGTGCCACATCCACAATCGCTGTGTACCCAGTCACAGACGGTGCAGCGTGGCACAAACGAGACACTTACAAGACTCGCTGTAGTGCTGGGCCATATGAAGAATGGAAGCAGGACAATGGCAAACTCATGTGACACGATGGGTTAATGCGAATCATTCTGATTGTTCTCGGGTGTGGCGATAGTGTATAGAGGCCAAAACTCCATCCCGAAAACCAGAGCAGGGCCGAGCACGTGTGACATTAGAAACAGAGGACTGTTATTCGGCTATAAGGGCACAACGGTCCCGCCTTAGTACTGCATCGCAGGTGGTATCTGACCTGGCGGTATCCACTGGACGTGTTGCATCGAGGCAAACACTGTACAGAAGACTTCGGCAGAGTGGCCTTTATTGTCGGATGCGTCTTCATAGAAAGAAACGTCTAGAGTAGAACCGTCGTCATGCCACCTAGACGGTCGAACATTGGACTAATGAGCTTTTCACAGATAAATCCCTATGTGGTCTGGAGGATGATTCTCGACGGATTCGCATCTGGAGGGAACGTGGAACACGATTTCGAGACCAAAACATTGTGGAAAGAGACTGATGTCGAGGAGGATCCCTAATGGTGTAAGTAGGAATTATAGTGAGTTCTCCAACACTTCTTCATGAAATTTTACCGGGAAATCGGCATGGTATCGTGACGAGATATTGGGACCTCATGTGCGATTGTTGCAAGGTGCCTTGGGCCCAGACTTCGTACTAATGGACGTTAATGCTCGATCTCATAGAGAATGTGTGATTGATGTTATCTTGCAAACAGAAGATATTGCACGCATGGCGTGGGCTGCTCGCTCTCTCGATTTGATTCCCAAGGAACACGTCTGGGATGTATTACGAAGACGGGCTGCATCACGTCGCCGTCCACCAACCTCTCTCGAAGACTTATGAGCAGATCTGCAGTAGGAATGGGCGTTATTTCCTCAACATGATATTCATGACATTATTCACGGCATGACCCATCGTTGTCAGGCCTCTATTGCTACCACAGATGGTCACAGTCCGTACTGAGCACATTAACCACTTGTCTTAATGTGTGGACAAATCGGGTAAATTGCAAAAAAACGAATAACATCTTTGTCTACCGTCATATATGTTGCAAGTGTTTATACACTATATTCTTCACAATGTTTCTACTTTCATTAATTGTATATTTCGTTTTGTGGAAAAATAAGCGCTACCTTGCAAAATTTCCGTTTGTTGCTTTACTTTTGGACGCCAGTGTATATGTGTGTGTCTTCGAAGTTAATCTACAAATGTCATCCTAATGTATTGACGAAATGCGACGAAAAGCAGACCCGTTTAATATCAAGTGTCCGATACTGGTCTGTAATGTCACGAAGTAAGTAGCCGTAGAGGTCAGGGCGACAGAGACACACAAGTACTTTAACCGCAGTACTATACTTTGTACTCTTAGGACCTGGACTGGTCATTGGCAACACACTTTTTTGCGACGTTAACCTATGCAAAACGAAAGTTTCGATGCAAGGTATAAAGGTCATAGACGAATTTTCTCTTAACGTTATTCACCGTGACAGATATCGCATAATAGTCAAGACCACAAGTACAGACATCAGAGATCTCAAAATAAAAGAAATAAGAATGAGAACTAACCTCCATCGAGCGCAAGATCTTTAGAGACATAGCCCAGAATCAGATGTCGAAGGTAATCGGCCTTGTCCTTTTCAAAGTAAACTCCCTAGTATTCAATAAACGATGTAATAAAACCATGTGAATAATCTAGATCGTAGTCGATGGATGGTGGAGATCGGTGAGTTAGTTGGGGGGGGGGGGGCGAGGGGAGAGAGAGCGGGTGAAACCGGGAGGACAGGGGTTCGTTGGATTTGAACCCACTTCCTCCAACATTTGAATCCTGTATCATAGTACTGTGTCACCTGAGTTGGTGATTTCCCTACGACCTCATGAGCTTATACCACTGTTAGAACACAATGACCTCTTCGATGGCAGACAGCTTGAATCTCGGAAACATGGATCTTGTGAAAACCGTCTCGCACTTTTCTCGCATGGCACCCAAAAATCTATCGACGAGGTTCAGTTGTATGTAATACTGGTAGCAATCATTCAACAAAGTAAACAGCAAAATAATTACTTGTGCGACCCAGTTTACAATATTGTTTAGTAAGGGATCCATGTCAGATTGGAATGACATGGCAGGTAGGACATAGGAAGAAGGGCTAAACATCATCACGTGTTTGTATGGGTCACGGGAGAGCATAGTGGTGATACTGGAAAAGACCTGAACTGTCCAAAAAAGCTTACTTATAATGTATTAAGAACCAGCATTAACCAAGGAGTATGCTACGTTCTTTTACATATCACTCTCATGGCGGCCGCGAAATATTAAACGAATAATAATAATTTTCTGTGGCAACAATGGTGGGCTAAGGGGAGCGGAGGGGATATCGCAGGTGTGTCGTCCTGGGGGACCTCCACGTCTCTTAAGCCACGAGGCTTGGAGATCCCTACTGGACCTGACCATTTTTTAGCAAATTCCAAACAGGGCCAAAATATGTTCAGTTAAGAGGCAGCTTGAAGTTCGAGGCTGCACACATAAGCAAAATATAGACATAGGTTCCTGTTGAAATGTTCCATCCCGTTACTATCTTCCAATGGTTGCGCACCCATTCTTTAAAATACGGTATGAATAATAGAATACCTCTCTGCCTCAATAAACCACAGAGTTGGCTGGTTTATTCGGGATATGATAAGACTTTGTAGTCTTATCGAAAATTTAATTCATATTCTTTATAGACTCTTCCCGATAATATAAATGACCATTTTAATCTGTAGGGCCACATCACATTCGAAAATGTCTTCGTAAATAAATGTATAAATTCCGTACAGGGGAACGGTGTCAAAAAACGCCGACAAACTTTTGGACCATGTTCCTCACATCAAAACATGAAAACAAGTACACCTAGGAAAATATGGCTTCTAAAATACATACCTTAGTAGCTATCATCCTGAATACTGCGAAACAGATCTATTTCAAGAACTTTGCTTTCTACGTTTTGGGAGTATCGACTAAACCAAGAAAAAAGTGTAGAGCGTCTAAAATGCATATCGCACTTTAAGAGTTAAGAGCACTTATTCAGCTTCGCTAGTGCGAAACACATCTTTTCTACTGAAAAAGTGCCTATAGCTCTTAAGAAATGTATTTTATATCCCATACTAAATAGAATTTTTTTTCTTGTTTGGTGTAAGGAACCTGTCCCTAAGGGAGAAACTGACCCTAAGGCTTGTCGGTGTTTTCTATGGGACACACAGTTTACATCTACATCTACATCTACATCCATACTCCGAAAGCCACCTAACGGTGTGTGGCGGAGGGTACCTTGAGTACCTCTATCGGTTCTCCCTTCTATTCCAGTCTCGTATTGTTCGTGAAAAGAAGGATTGTCGGTATGCATCTGTGTGGGCTCTAATCTCTCTGACTTTATCCTCATGGTCTCTTCACGTGATATACGTAGGAGGGAGCAACATACTGCAGACTCCTCGATGAAGGTATGTTCTCGAAACTTCAACAAAAGCCCGTACCGAGCTACTGACCGTCTCTCCTGCAGAGTCTTCCACTGGAGTTAATCTATAATCTCCGTAACGCTTTCGCGATTACTAAATGATGATAAGGGATCTTTCTTTCTATGTATTCGCAGCACATTTCTCTTGTCTACATGGAGATTCAATTGCTATTCCCTGCACCATGTGTCAATTCGCTGCAGATCCTCCTGCATTTCAGTACAATTTTCCATTGTTACAATCTCTCGATATACCACAGCATGATCCGCAAAAAGCCTCAGTGAACTTCCGATGTCATCCACAAGGTCATTTATGTATATGGTGAATAGCAACGGTCCTACGACACTCCCCTGCGGCACACCTGAAATCACTCTTACTCTTCTCTCCATTGAGAATGACATGCTGCGTTCTGTTATCTAGGAACTCTTCAGTCCAATCACACAATTTGTTCTTGCTTAGAAGGGACTGTCTTTTAAATTTCCAATAAATTATCTCCCCCTGAAGTGGTAATTCGACGAAACTGCCTTTTCGCTCCCAAAACACAGAGATAAATTTTTTGGCTCAAATTTTGTTATGAATTTTTTGGCCGACGGTGCATTGGTGTCACAGTGACGACTGTCTTTTTGTCTCATGCGTGTAATAAGCTGTCGATGTTCCATATCCAGTATCAACAGAGCTCTTCTTGTTCAAGTCGCGCAAGACTCGTGGATGCTACTGACTTGATTTTTCTTGAACCACTTTGTGAGTTGGTTTGCGACCCAACTTGGGGACACTTTACAGTGTCCCAGCGTTTCTTTGCGTGCCTCGTGTTAGGGAGTTCTGGAGAGTTGTGGACACTTCGGAGAAATTTCATCCGCTGTCAGTTGGTGGCTTCACGGACAGTTACCTCTATTTTTTTCACCAACTCGTCAGTCAGATTGGAGGTCTTCCAATTCCCTCTTCGTAATGAACATTTTTCAGCGTCCCATAAACTCACTACACCACATAAACACACTCGTTGTATTCATAACACATTCACCGTTAGCCGTTTTTGTTCGCAAAAAATTTTCGGTAGGAGTTTTATTCCTTGTTGAGAAGTGACTGTCTTTTCTTTTCTGTTTCATTCAAACTAATGGAACTTCGACTTCACAAATTTAGATCAACCATAAATATTCTTTAATAGCTCTGCTGCATAAGATCGAAATTTAGTGTTTTAAACTATTTAGTTCATAAATAACAGTTAAAAACTGATATGAGATATACTGTATAAGAATGGTTGCTCTTCCAGTTTCCTGCGTCCACTTCACTATCAAACACATCTGTAAAAACTCATTCAAGTTGAATTTCCCAGTCCACCAGAAGATACTGAACTGTACGGCAGTGGATGACGTACGATTCACTAACGATGCCGACCCAATTCGCTGTGTATGAGGGATGGAAAATGTACAAAAAAAAAAAAAAAAAACCAGAATCATACTTGGACGACGCACAAACCGGAGTTGGTGGCTACCCCAAATTCAGAAGACGATGATCAAAAAAATGTTCAAATGTGTGTGAAATCTTATGGGACTTAACTGCTAAGGTCATCAGTCCCTAAGTTTACACACTACTTAACCTAAATAATCCTAAGGACAAACACACACACCCGTGCCCGAGGGAGGACTCGAACCTCCGCCGGGACCAGCCGCACAGTCCATGACTGCAGAGCCCCAGACCACACTGCTAATACCGCGCGGCAGACCATGATCCAAAAACGGTGGCAATTACGAACTAGAAATAGGTAATCAATGGGTAGTACCATTTAAAACACCTTTCTCCAAAGTTTTCCAAGCACACATAGAGGTAGAATATTACAGTTCAATGAACCCGATCAGATACATCTGTTAGTTGTGAATAAAGTCAGTGGAATGGCAGTACGTCAAATAGCCATAGACAGCGAACAAAACAACTGAAACAACGAGATCCTCATGTACCAAATGGAAAGATACATCAACAACAACAAAGCAGCATGGCGGTTTTCGATTTTCCAATGTACTAACGCGAACAAGCTGTAAAACATCTAGTAGTACATTTGGAGAATGTACAGAGAGTTTACTTAACAAAAGACTCCACTAGAAAAATTGCATGAGAACCACCCCAGAACCCAACATTAACAACTTCATACCAAACTTGACAAACGGATCCATTCGCGAAAACATTACCATATCTCGACGTCCCTATCTATTATACGTGGAACACAACAAGAAAAATCTATCATTTTGAACTATCATTTTGATTAAGGCCCACTACGTAAGTCGGCAACAGTCACCACTACCAATCAATATCTGTAGTAAATAATAAATTAAATAACGACAGCCGACGGACGCAAGATGGGCGCCGCAACTTAGGGGCCCGATGAAAGAAAATGCGAGATTCATTAATATGATAGTATTATAATGAATGCATTTATGTATGAGCCTAATTGTTGTAAAATATTAATGCCTATATGAATTATTTTACATGTAGAACAACAAAACCACAGCCTGAGGAGATCTGGGGAAGAAAAAGTGTAGAAAAGTAAAAGATTACGTGAAAGAGAAATGACAAAGGTTTGCACTATTGTGCAAGCATCCTGCGTAGCTCCGTGCGGAATATCGAACCCATATGCACATGAGGTACCATCGGTGAAAAAATAGTAAGTAGAGTGCAAATTAAATTGTGTGTATTTCTGTATTTATGTGTTTATTTTTGGAGGGGATAATTATGCGTGTACGTGCATCAGTGTTAAGGGTTTGTCAGTGGCTTGAAGTGAATTTATTATGGGTAACATAGGACAACCTAAAGCATTCGTACCAGACGAACAAAATTCTGTTAACATAGAAAGTGAGGACCATTTGCAAAACGCAAACGATCCCAAGCCACTGTCTCTGATAACATAATTTCCTGAGCTGGGGGGAGGGGGGGAGGGAGGGAGGGGGGGGGCGTGGATCTACTATGGACTGTGAATGACGCTCCACAGCAAAATGGGAATAGAATAACATCATCACTGCCTGGGCAGGGGGGGGGGGGGGGGGGGGCAATCGAGTGCTAATTTAAGCGGGGCACAAGTATGCTCACCGATTGCAGACCCATTTGGAGTTTTTGAGCAGGTTAGAAGAAAGAGATAGGGATAGAGATCAGAAATTTGCTTAGATGCTTTAAGGGCAATAGCAACAAAGAGAACAGAAAGAAAGGGAAATAGAAAGAATGTCAGAACAGAGGGAAAAAGAGAGCGACAGGGAAAGGGACGAAAAACTGGCTCAGATGCTACATGAGCAGGAGAAAAAATTAACGCAAATGCTCCAAGACCGTGAGCAGAAAGATAGAGAGCGAGACTAAAGACTAGAAACGAAACTAAACAGTATCCAAAGCGAACTTGCCGAGACGCGAGACACTTGGAAAGAAATACCTGATCTTGTGCAAAGCGTAGCCAGCGAGATGCAAAAACTACAGATATCGCAGGCCAGGCTACAAAACAATGTGCAAACTTTAACTAACCGCGTTGATTATGTGGAGATAGATGCACGGAAAAGTACTGATACATATTTGGAAGCGCAAGCTCAAAAGGTCGAAAAATAATTTAATGAATGTCTAGAAGTAAAGGATCGCGAGATATCTGCAAAGATTGAAAGCGATGTAAAACCAGCTGTAGAACAAGCGACTGCGGCCGCGGGTGTAAATATTGACACTAGCGCTGCCGCACTACACGCTGAATTAACACAGATCAAATCCCGTGTGACGGCGGAGTTGCCGAATTTGCAACAGGAGGTCGCGCGGAGACTGTCTGTGTTGGAAAACAATGTAAACAGTGGCGGACAGATAATGAATCCGACTCCGCGTACTGATTACTATACTAACGCAGACAGTATACAGGGCGCGAGTGCGTAGTCGCAGCCTAATGTTAATTACGGGCACGAACAATATGCGATACCGTGCAGCGCACGTCGCGATGTAACGACTGTCACAGAAGGTAGGAGTCAGATGTGCAAAAAGGAGGACAATTTGATAAAACACAGGACATTCCAATCCTTTAATAGTGAAAAACGAAATGTCGACCCTGTAGTATTCGTTAAGAGATTCAGGAATGTGTTTCCCAGTACATGGACGGAAAGACAAAGAAGGCACTGTGGCCCACCGACGTGTCCGAAAAATGTCCAATCCTAAGGTCGGAGAGTTACGCAAATATATTGAAAAGTATATAAACAAAATCAAGTACTGGGACGAGCCCATATCCGATCGCGACATAATCAGATTAATAAGAATGAAGCTGCCCAGTGAAATTAAAAAAATATTTCATCAATGTGCCAGAATTTCATACAGAACAGTTCCTGGAAACAGTGGATTCTGTTGACTTATTGATCGATGACATTAAAATCGAAAACCAGTGGAACCATGCAAGCTGTAATCAACAAAGAGCCGATTACAATGGCAGCAACAGTAACGATAGTAACTCAGTACCAAATGGTAACGGGAATAGGCAAGAGCACCGGCAACAGAATCGAGGCACAAACAATTGCAATGATTATAACGGAAACGGCTATAATCGTCAAAATCGGAAGGGACGTCAAGATGGACGCATGACTAGTGGACATAATGGTAACGGCAATTCGCAGTGGCGGAACAACCGAAACCAGTGGCGTGGTTATAATGAACCGACACCACAGTGACAACAATGGAACGCCAACCCAGGTCCATCGCAGAACGTGTCAGGAAGTTACAACCGACCACCGCTAAACCAGAGCGGTGCAAGTATCAAAACACACCAACACTAGCAACAACAACAATCAGAACCACAATGGTAGATTAGTGGAAGTGACAGACAACTGTCAACTCACTAATGCTCATCTGTGAAACTAAAAAGAGCCACAATACGCTCTCCGTTGTTGGCTGCAGGATGGTGTAGTGAGGGCACATTCACTGATGACAGCCATAAACTTTGTATGCAGAGATACAATGAGGGAATAAAAATAGAAAAGGAACTTGACGACATACCGCAGAAATGCAACCGAATCGAAAAAAGTGTTGTGCAGGCTATATTGCAAGTAGATATGTGTGGAGCACCAATAGAGATAATAGTCGATACCAGTGCGTCATGAGTGCAAATCGTTACAAGTACTTGTTGGCTGCAGGATGGTGTAGTGAGGGCACATTCACTGATGACAGCCATAAACTTTGTATGCAGAGATACAATGAGGGAATAAAAATAGAAAAGGAACTTGACGACATACCGCAGAAATGCAACCGAATCGAAAAAAGTGTTGTGCAGGCTATATTGCAAGTAGATATGTGTGGAGCACCAATAGAGATAATAGTCGATACCAGTGCGTCATGAGTGCAAATCGTTACAAGTACTTGAGTCACGATAGTAGAATACCAGTGTTGCTAGTGAAGAATTGTCGTGTAACAGGTGCAATAGGTGCACAATCTCATATCATAAAGCACCAGGTGCAAGTCGAGTTTACTGTAGAAAATGAAGCAATGAAAAGTTCGTGCCTAGTAGTTAAGGGATTATGTGTTGCTTGCATCCTGGGGATGGAACTTTTACGCTAGAGGGACGCAAAAATCGACCTCCTGTGCGGGGAAGGAAGCCTTATGAATGAGGGTAGACATGAAAGTTTGCCATTGTTGAGGGCACTGGAAGTGCACGGTAAATATTGTCGGAGCTTTCAGCCTAGATTCGAAGGCATACAGGTAATGAATTTATATTCTGACTTAAGTACAAGACAAGCATATTTAAAGAGTTTATTAGTGAAGAAAGAGAGGAAAAAAGGAAACTGATAGCCATGAAAGTCATGGAGTCAAAATATTTGAGTGAAGTACAACAAAACGAATTGACTCATCTACTTACAGAATATGAGAATGTGTTTTCGGAAAAACCCGGTGTTACCGAGGGCTACACCTATAACATCGAAGTGGTACCTCACGATACTTTCTGTCACGCAAATTACACCATACCGTGGTCAAAGAACGAGACAGTTAAGAAGGAAATGAGAAAAATGCTTGATTAGGGGATAATTTAACCATCTCTATCTCCGTACAGCAACCCGCTTGTGGCAGCAGCGAAAGCGGATGAAGCCATTTGCTCAATAGAGCAATATTTCCAAGTGTAAATAATAGGTTAAGTTTATAGTGTATTTTTTCTGTGTGTAAATGTTCAAATTTTAGTGTGACATGTAAAGGCAATGAGACACATAGGACTAGTGCGATTCAATTTTGTATATGTTAAGTAATAATAGTAATTTGAAAGCAATTGCAGTTTGAAAAAAGACTGAACGTAGGTTTGAGAATATTTTACAAATTTCGTTTAAAAAAAATGCTTTGAAAATTTTATTAAAAATGCAACAGGATGTAATGATGAAAGAATATTTCCTTAGAGTGTCATGAATATTTTTGACTGTAGTAGTAATAAAACTTACGAAATTCAATACTATAATATATATGTTATTCCATGTATTTATGTCTATACCGATCCTCAAATACGATCAATCATAATTTACTACAAAACATAAGTGCAAGGTGTGCATCACCCAAGGTACTTCATTTCTTGTGGACAAAGTACAAAGCAAATCAGTAAACGCGAAGCACTGTTAAAATATAATGCCTCTTCTAAGGCAGAGATTTGCTCGAATTTATCGTGTAAACAAAAGTCACATATCTAACACTAATCTAGGAACTCGCACGCTAGGCCTAGATTACAAAATGTGTAAAATAATGCGAGAGGCAAAATTCTGTAAAGTTGAGCCTGGCTCTGGAAAAAGCGTAGGCAGATGACATGGTGACTTACCTCAGATGAGACGGAAATACAACTGTATAGTCAAAATTCTGTAAGTGGAAAATGGAACTATATAATTAGTGAGAGAGACTGGTAAAATCCAGCACGAACCAAAATCCAGTACAGACTGAACTAAATACATTAGTGTTTGTGAACTATTCTAAACAGTTACTTTCAGCAGTGTGAAAAACTGTGAAGGTGAAACTGTGAATACGCACAGTGTAGTGCTACTATTGAATGTTCAACAGCCGTGAAGACGCCAAACGCCAATATTAAGCACGAAAAACTGTGAATCTGCTTATAAATGTAAACTGTTAACGTGAAGTGAACCTACAGTCAGTATTTTTGAGACAGACTGGAATTTCAGTGAGTATAATAACGCGAGATTGGAATGCAATGAGTGGACTGTTGCAAAACAGCGACCGCAGAAACGGCGAATGTTTGTGCTAAGCTCGTATTGGGACACTAACCAGCGTCTAAAAGTGCGGCGAAAACATAAATAATTTTATCAGAACAGAAACTGACGTGTAATGAAAACAGGGTCGAATCAAAACTGCATTCACCGGAGAAGATCCATGTCATGTATTCTGCAAGACAATGCTGGCTTGACACTCGGAAATTGGCGAAAACTTAACAAGAACTGCCGCACTAGTAAATGCATCTTTCCCACTAGCGTAACCATCTGCCGCGGGGAGGAAATATTACGTTGTTTGTGTGTATGTTTCATGTACTACGTCGGAGATGCTTAGCATAGCTGACTCCAGCCAACAATTGCGAGGGGGTGAGGGTGGGGGCGGATATCACCCAACTCCGCCACGCTCGGCCGGGACAGAAGCGCATCGCCAACCGTGCAGCCTATCAGCTGATTCTGACGTTCCGCGACGGCGAGAGACACGCTGGCGTCGAGCGGGCGTTGAACTCTCCGCAGCCGCCGCGAACGCCGAGCACCGAACACACCAGCCGGCGCCGTCGCGAGCTAAACGTCGCGGCGTAGATCATCAACGACACCGCAATCAATAACTGTTGTTGTTGTGGTCTTCAGTCCTGAGACTGGTTTGATGCAGCTCTCCATGCTACTCTATCCTGTGCAAGCTTCTTCATCTCCCAGTACCTACTGCAACCTACATCCTTCTGAATCTGCTTAGTGTATTGATCTCTTGGTCTCCCTCTACGATTTTACCCTCCACGCTGCCCTCCAATGCTAAATTTGTGATCCCTTGATGCCTCAAAACATGTCCTACCAACCGATCCCTTCTTCTAGTCAAGTTGTGCCACAAACTTCTCTTCTCCCCAATCCTATTCAAAACCTCCTCATTAGTTACGTGATCTACCCACCTCATCTTCAGCATTCTTCTGTAGCACCACATTTCGAAAGCTTCTATTCTCTTCCTGTCCCAACTGGTTATCGTCCATGTTTCACTTCCATACGTGGCTACACTCCATACAAATACTTTCAGAAACGACTTCCTGACACTTGAATCTATACTCGATGTTAACAAATTTCTCTTCTTCAGAAACGATTTCCTTGCCATTGCCAGTCTACATTTTATATCCTCTCTACTTCGACCATCATCAGTTATTTTACTCCCTAAATAGCAAAACTCCTTTACTACTTTAAGTGTCTCATTTCCTAATCTAATCCCCTCAGCATCACCCGATTCAATAACTACGATGTATTAATTGTTATAATAACCTCATTTCATTGCATAGTGCAACGAAAAATTTCTCGTAACGTATGCACATCCTGTACTCCAATGACATCCCAAAAAGAATTAAGTGAAAGTAACCAAAGCGGTTAGTCTGTCGCTCCGCCGGGTTTTCCCCGAGGGTTTCCCTAAGGTCGCGCCAAATAGTGAGTGCACAGTCAACACCCCTGAGAATGCAAGAATTAGAGACTTACTCGTAGTTGTATATCTTCGGACGCTAAATTAACTGCTACCACAAAAGGAGGCCGCCAAAATTACTGTACAAATGTAAAATGTCATAACATAATTATCAAACTAATTTTATTCGATGTCCTTTTCTTTAGTACATCACTATATTCGTAACCAATTGTATATTACATTATTATGTACATAACTTCATCTGTATTACTTTGTGTGCAACAAACATCACTAAGTGCAATGACTAAAACATAAGATGTGACATATGTAGACTGTGAAAGAAAAAAAAGCCTGCGTGTGTGTGAACACTGTGGACATGAAATAGGAAATATTTGTGTCAAAAAAGGAATTAACACGAACAGTTTTTATGACATAAACATTTAGGGCGGCAATATACCGTCTCCAGTGAAATACTAAGAAAAGACAAAAACAGTATTTATAAAGAAGACACATTTAAAAATTGAATAATAAGTGGACACTAGCCGCTCTGGCGAACATACATTTTTCTCATGTATCCGTAATATAATAATTTCTCTGTGTAAGTTTCGAGGGCAAAGAAAAATGAAGGCAAAATGATCTAAAGAGGCGACAAGATGCGCTCTTTTGTTAATTTTTTAGTCGCCTTAATTTCTTCTCTTGGCTTGGTTGCGTGTAGACGCACATCTTGCGAGTGCTAGCAGATGTAAGTGTATTTGTATTAATTAAGCTGATAATATTTGATTTTATATTATTGTTCGCTTTTAATTTGTAAGTGGTGATCCTGATTTCCTTGAATTAATCAGCATTCGCGTAACTTACAGTGCAACAATCGCAGTGGCCGATACAGCCAACGAAGTAATTACGTGGCGATATTAACACATAACGATTAGCGGAAGCGAAAAACTCGACCGCTATTAATATAAGATACATTTTTATCCACAGCCGCCCGACGTTGCAGAAAATACGTAGCTTTAAGGTTCTTATTTTCAGTAGAACAGCCGAGAGCCAGAGCCAGGACTCCGACTGCAGTGCAACGGTTAACGAAGGTAAGAAAAAATAATCGTACGCGTGTTTGGGCTGCAATTGTAATTAATTACTAAAGATTTTTTGCTTTAAAGTGGACTAGCCGAGGAAATTAATATGAAAAGTTTATTACATTGTTCAAGTTAAATGCTCATGTTTTAAGATGCAGTGAGTCTTACGTCGTGAACGTAACGAATAATTTCCACTGAAGATTAATATTGTTAAATAAAAGAGAACTTCAAAAAGGCTTGAACTGTAAATCAAAATTGAATGAAAAATCATTTTGATTAAGGCCCACCACGTAAGTCGGCAACAGACACCACTACCAATCAATTTGCCGCGTGGGATTAGCCGAGCGGTGTCAGGCGCTGCAGTCATGGACTGTGCGGCTGATCCCTCGGGCGTGGATGTGTGTGTGTTTGTCATTAGGATAATTTAGGTTAAGTAGTGTGTAAGCTTAGGGACTGATGACCTTAGCAGTTAAGTCGCATAAGATTTCACACGTTCTACGAATCAATTTTTGTAGTAAATAATAAATTAAATTACGACGGCCGACAGATTCGAGAACCAGAATGCCGCTGATGTCTGCTGAACTTCCATTCCAATTTAAAAGACAACGATTTCCATTAACAAAGCGCATTGTCATATTTTAAAATATTGCGGCATCAACCTCAAAGGCTCCTGCTTCTCTCACAGTCAACTATATTCTCGAGTAGAAAATTCGAAAATTTTGTGCATATATACAGGGTGTGGTAGATAAGTAATGAGACTGGCCGCCGCGCGGCGCCCCAGTCGCTCGCAGGGCGGTCTCCACCTGTACGTCACGTGGTGGGGGATCTGAGCTAACAATAGAACCGGTTCGCAGTCGCGTCGGAGCTCTGGTGCAGTGAGGGTCGAGCTTCGCGTATTACGTTGTTTGTGTGCCCGTGACACTTGTGAAAACGCTGAAGATGGATCGCTCGATAGAACAGCGGTATGCAATCAAATTTTGCTTTCGCTTGGGCAAAACTGCTTCGGAAACTTTTTCTATGATTACGGAGGCCTACAAAGAAAACTCCCTACCAAGAGCTCAAGTGTTCCGGTGGTTTAATGAATTTAAAAACGGGAGGGAATCCGTTGAAGACATGGAACGATCTGGACGCCCTTCAACGAGTCGTGCGGATGAAACGGTGGCCAAAGTGAAAGAACTCCTGGACTCCGACCGTCATTTAAGTCTCAAAATGATCGCCGATGAGGTCTCCGTGAATAAATTTACGGTTCACCAAATTGTTACGCAAGATTTGATGATGAGGAAAGTTTGCGCAAAATTGGTTCCCCGAGTGCTCACCGCCGAACAAAAGCAACAACGAGTGGACGTTTGCCGTGAGATGTTGAATGATTTGGAAAATAATCCACACTTTTTAGACAACGTAGTAACAGGCGACGAATCGTGGACATTCCAGTACGACCCGGAGACGAAAGCCCAGAGCTCGGAGTGGCACACACCGGCATCCCTGCGGCCGAAGAAAGCAAGAATGTCAAAGTCCCGCATCAAGACAATGCCGATTGTGTTTTTCGACAAGCGGGGGTTAATTCACAAAGAGTTTGTCCCTCAGGGGAAGACTGTCAATGCCGAATTCTACAAAGAAGTCCTTCAGCGATTGCACAGAGCCGTCAAACGGAAGCGACAGGACCTTGCTCAACGCTGGCGTCTCCACCACGAAAACGCTCCGGCGCACACAGCGTTCCTCGTGACCTCTTACTTGACCCGAATTGGAGTTGAAGTTTTGCCACAGCCACCATACAGCCCTGACTTGAGTCCTCCTGATTTCTTCCTATTTCCGAAGGTCAAAAGGTGCCTGAAGGGTCATCGTTTCGACGATATTCCGAACATCCTACGTGCTGTCACGAAGGCACTAACTGGGATAACTCAAACGGACTACAGTGGGGCCTATGAAGCTTGGAAAACGCGCTGGCAACGTTGTGTCGACGCCCAAGGCGAGTACTTTCAAGAATATTAACGTTTTGTACAAATTGGATCAATGAATTTGTTTTTCTAGACTGAGTCTCATTACTTATCTACCACACCCTGTATCCCGGATAACAAAATGAAAAATGTTGTTTAGAAACAAGTATTTTAAATAGTTACAATATGATTTAAAAAAAAACTTATCTCTTATACTTGAACTAGTACTGTAAGTACTTAGCACACGTTTTCAATATTTTTTTCCCTCCTATACTTTGAAGTTTATCCTTTTATTCCAACTACCACACAATTTCGTATCAACTCCCTGGGCGAAGCAGTTTAACCCAGATACCATTATTATATAGCTCATTTTATGAACATGAAAACACAACTAGGTGAGCTGGAGTAGAGTCACCTAGCAGTAAACAACAGTTTTTAACGAACTGTAGACGCAAAAATCAACACTAATTTGGGTCTTACACGGCAAAACTTACCATACAAAAACATTTTCGATCATTTTTGTTTGTCGGATATGTCAAGAGATATTCATGGGCTGGATATTTTTTCAATATTTTTTTTGCCTCCTATACTTTGAAGTTTATCCTTTTATTCCAACTACCACACAATTTCGTATCAACTCCCTGGGCGAAGCAGTTTAACCCAGCTACCATTATTATATAGCTCATTTTATGAACATGAAAACACAACTAGGTGAGCTGGAGTAGAGTCACCTAGCAGTAAACAACAGTTTTTAACGAACTGTAGACACAAAAATCAACACTAATTTGAGTCTTACACGGCAAAACTTACCATACAAAAACATTTTCGATCATTTTTGTTTGTCGGGGAAGGCTGTAGAGGATATGTGAAGAGATATTCATGGGCTGGATATTGAAAGGTGCAGTGGTCAATGTCATGCAAATACTCTGTCAAATGCTCCGTACATGGAGAAGTACAACGAAAAATTCCAAGAGTCAATCCAGAGGCTCTGTTCTGTCCTTGCCCTAATCACCCCTTAGATCTTTGCGTTAATGTTTTCTCATGTGTACCCTGTAGCGTCACCTGTTTTGGAACTATAACGAAGTAATATTCATTCCAATCGTCATTCATCCCCAGTAAGATCGGAGGAAGGCAATGGAAAACCACCTCAGCTAGGACCTGGCCTAGTACGACGGTGCGGGTCTCCCGCATCGTCCCATACGCTCCTCGGAGTATGGGACCTCGTCATCATCGTTAGACATGTAGATGGCAATTACTTGTAGAAAAAAACAAGCACACGTTTGAAACGATTGTTGAATCCTCGCCGGAATGATCATTACAATTCATTTAAAGTCATGATCCACCTAAGTCAAACCTTGATACTAGATCTGCAGTGAACTTAATCCTTCCAGTTATATGTGATTTTGCCTTTTTCACCTATATCAACTTTCGGCAGACGATACTGGACGAAGTAACTTTAGTCCAACAATACATACAGTCTCCAAAAATAACTTTGGACATAGGACTCTCCAAATTAAAATCCCTTGTAACGGAACGAACTACAATAATGGACAATACTGTGATTTTTAGCACCAAAAATCTGATGACACAATGATTAACAGTGACTGACGAGGAAGAAGGAGGGTAAATGTAACAATGCCTTTTGATTTACCTCACGGTGTTTAATATAAGATATGGGGCGAACCTACTATAAATTGCTGTCCCGGAATTTACGTCCCCACAGAAAAACACCCTCCAACATAATGAATAATCTGTGCCAAACGGAATTTAATGTAAATTGTTATATGTCCAGCTCGCTGATACAAATACTTCGTATATCTCCTTCTAATTAGCAAATTAATCAAATTATTTCCCCCAACAACACATTTCAAAAACAACGTATCATGGTTGAATTATAGACCTTACTAAGGGCGACCAAATTGTTTATTCCCAATTAAAGACAAGTTGATAAACTTGACAACCATACATTGAGTAATGTTAATAATTGGTGGCAAAGTGGAGGTAGAATTTCTGTGGCTTTCCGCTTGACGATATGAATGGATAATGGAATGTAACAAATTAATAAAAAAGAGAAAATGGTTGAACGTCACTGGTTTGTGCCTCCTTCCCCCCCCCCCCCCCTAAACTTATAATCTACAGTGGGTCTCGTTGTGAAAAATGGCTCAGCTTTATTGCGAGAACAAACTCCTGTGTGAAAATACTCTGCGTAGGCTGCGAGGACTTCACCTGCGCCCGACGCAAGCTGCGAGGTAGCTGATACAAGGCGCAGTGTGTTGTCTCAGAAGAAATATCGAACTGACACCTCGCTGCTCTGGAACCTCCCCAATTAGGCTCCCGTAGCCAGCGTCTTTATTCGACGCCTCCCATTTTTCTACGACGCCCACGGGTGATGTCCTCGCTCTCCCACTCTCCATAAAATTTCGATGGCTGCGCTCTGCCGGCGTCCCGATTTGATGAAATGAACTCAACAAAACAGAATAGCTTAGCATTGTACTGGCCGCCAAAAGAGCGCCATGCTAACTCAAACGTCATACTGTGCCAGAGACAAAGACTGTTCGCACCTCCCCCCATCCCCCGCCAAGAGAGCCCCCTATTGCTTTTATAATATGCTACATGCTACCGACGGCGTTCCAGTACTCGGCTGCATAAGCGCTGCTGCGTCCACTGGGGGTTGTAAATGCTTTCCTCCCCTTGCTGAGGCAAAATACCTCTGTTCGTCCCATCTCTCTCCCCGGCAAGCGATATTACGTCCAGACAAAAATGTTTCATCCACCAACCATACATAGAAATCAACCATTATCAATAACGTTTATTATATGCACCTAATCATGCAGCACAATTCATTACCAGGGTATGCCTCACATAGTTCATGAAGTGTGACATATACAAGTAATAATTTGAATGACACATTTGTCCCACCCCTGAAGAACTGGATCATATGGAAGGGTAGGGAGTAACATTGCCAACCCTCAAGAAAAAGCTGATATAACTAAAACACTTTGATCCAGCATGCTGTTTCAGGGAAATTCAAACACTCACAGGCTTATACACACAGATATCTTCACAGGTATACTGGGAGCTCATAAAAAACAACTATGCTGGGTGCTGTTCATAGAACAATTGTACCTTATGGTCTACAAACAGTTCAGATCCAATACAAAGGAAGTACTAGGTGTAATGTAACCATTTTGTATTCACATTCACATATTACATCTTCTTCTGTATTTGAGCTAATTTGTTTGTGTATCTGAAATCACGTATTGTCTAAAGAACAAATAAATCAACACGTTCACCTCCCCAACTTTATAAGTCACAATGATTTGAAACTCCTCACATTCACCCAGCATTCATACTCAACAGACCATGCAATCAAGTACACCTTTGTGGCATAATGTGTAAGTGTAAAGCTTATTGCCTAAAGGGAAACAAATCCTTTACACTGGTATGTACTATATGTTATTTATATATACATCTAAAAACATCGTTAACGAAAACTATTGTGACACATGACTCATATATAGTATTTCAAAATATTTATGTGATTTCTTGTACAATGGCAATGACAAAAAGAAAACGAGTTAAACAAATACACTCCTGGAAATTGAAATAAGAACACTTTGAATTCATTGTCCCAGGAAGGGGAAACTTTATTGACACATTCCTGGGGTCAGATACATCACATGATCACACTGACAGAACCACAGGCACATAGACACAGGCAACAGAGCATGCACAATGTCGGCACTAGTACAGTGTATATCCACCTTTCGCAGCAATGCAGGCTGCTATTCTCCCATGGAGACGATCGTACAGATGCTGGATGTAGTCCTGTGGAACGGCTTGCCATGCCATTTCCACCTGGCGCCTCAGTTGGACCAGCGTTCGTGCTGGACGTGCAGACCGCGTGAGACGACGCTTCATCCAGTCCCAAACATGCTCAATGGGGGACAGATCCGGAGATCTTGCTGGCCAGGGTAGTTGACTTACACCTTCTAGAGCACGTTGGGTGGCACGGGATACATGCGGACGTGCATTGTCCTGTTGGAACAGCAAGTTCCCTTGCCGGTCTAGGAATGGTAGAACGATGGGTTCGATGACGGTTTGGATGGACCGTGCACTATTCAGTGTCCCCTCGACGATCACCAGTGGTGTACGGCCAGTGTAGGAGATCGCTCCCCACATCATGAGGCCGGGTGTTGGCCCTGTGTGCCTCGGTCGTATGCAGTCCTGATTGTGGCGCTCACCTGCACGGCGCAAAACACGCATACGACCATCATTGGCATCAAGGCAGAAGCGACTCTCATCGCTGAAGACGACACGTCTCCATTCGTCCCTCCATTCACGCCTGTCGCGACACCACTGGAGGCGGGCTGCACGATGTTGGGGCGTGAGCGGAAGACTGCCTAACGGTGTGCGGGACCGTAGCCCAGCTTCATGGAGACGGTTGCGAATGGTCCTCGCCGATACCCCAGGAGCAACAGTGTCCCTAATTTGCTGGGAAGTGGCGGTGCGGTCCCCTACGGCACTGCGTAGGATCCTACGGTCTTGGCGTGCATCCGTGCGTCGCTGCGGTCCGGTCCCAGGTCGACGGGCACGTGCACCGTCCGCCGACCACTGGCGACAACATCGATGTACTGTGGAGACCTCAAGCCCCACGTGTTGAGCAATTCGGCGGTACGTCCACCCGGCCTCCCGCATGCCCACTATACGCCCTCGCTCATAGTCCGTCAACTGCACATACGGTTCACGTCCACGCTGTCGCGGCATGCTACCAGTGTTAAAGACTGCGATGGAGCTCCGTATGCCACGGCAAACTGGCTGACACTGACGGCGGCGGTGCACAAATGCTGCGCAACTAGCGCCATTCGACGGCCAACACCGCGGTTCCTGGTGTGTCCGCTGTGCCGTGCGTGTGATCATTGCTTGTACAGCCCTCTCGCAGTGTCCGGAGCAAGTATGGTGGGTCTGACACACCTGTGTCAATGTGTTCTTTTTTCCATTTCCAGGAGTGTATATTCAAATAAATCATATAACTACTTCTGCTAACATCAGAAACATATATCAGTGTAAACTATGTTGCTTATGTCTGTGTATATGTTGGTGTGTCAAGAACTGCTTAAACTAACTAATCTATCAAAATATTTATGATGAGCACCTAATGTGCAAGCAAAAGGATACGATTTCAAAAATACTTCTGAACACAGAGAAATTAACAGATTAATTAAAACAGTTGGATTACATAAGGCTTTACAAAAACGATTTCAATGGAAATTTGATAATCCTGGTGAAAGTGAAACAACCTTGGAGATTGTGTGTCAAATCACTAAAGTGAAACCACTTTCCCGACAGACATGGACTTTATACCTTCACACCATCTCACTGCACTTCCAAAACTTCTGGACCTATCTTGATTAGCTCGATGGTCTGATTGGTTGGTTGGTTGATTCGGAGGAGGGGCAAAACAGTGAGGTCATCGGTCCCATAGGATTATGGGAGGATGGAGAAGGAAGTCGGCTTCGCCCTTTCAGGCAACCATCCAGGCAATTGCCTGAAGCGATTCATCGAAATTATGGGAATCATAGGATGGCAGGACGCAGGTTTGAACCGTCTGTCCGTCTGTAAGGTGGCTGTTATTTCGCACCTTACAAGTACTCATCTACATGCTTTTCCGCAATGTACAACTGCACCTAGGTATATTTTGACAGGTTGTATATCGTATTTATGAATATTTTAGGAAGACTGACATGGTCACGTACACCTTGTAAATAGTTGATAACGCTTATTACATGAAAGGTAATGGAGTGTCTTTATTATCAAAACGGCGTAATGAATGATTGCCTGTACTAGTAGAGGTTGGTACTCCAGTGGAAATGAAACGGCAGGCATAACTCAATCCCTGGGTGGAAAAGCCCACAAAGGTGTGTTGGTCCTGCTTCACAGAGGAAGGGCCAAGATGGACGGTCTGAGCACCTGAGCGCGGAAGCAGAATACAGCGGCGGCCAGCCGGTGTTGTGTCAGGGCTGGAAGGATAACCGGACGATACTTCCGAAACTCTGAAAATCTTGAACGCAGCAGATAGGAACGAAGAAGCGTTTCCTCGGAAATCACAGGCTAGGTTATTTCCGAGGATTTTTACTCTGAGAAGCGTACCATTGTCTGAGTATATGTATTTCGTCGCGTACTTTCGACACTGAAACACAAAAGACTAAAATATGGTTGGTCGGCGTTCGAAACAATCTGTAGAGAGGGAGAATATTCCGTGATTTCGAGAATACAATTCGCCTTATGAGTTACGAGGGAGAGGAACCGAACTTTGCTGGGAAGCCAGCGGTGGAGAGAAAAGGTCTTCTGTTTTGAGCGTCCGGGTTTGATGGCAGCTCAGTATCAGCTTTTGTTGGTACAGAAGGACTTGCTGTCTTTCCTCTCAGGAGATTTTGCAGTTAGAACGGTTAGGCATGGTACTGTTGCGAAGTTATACAGTTCCGTACTTCATCTCTGGGCAGGGAGTCGTCGTTGAGAATGCAGCGTTCAGTGATTGAGAGCAGTTCTTCTACCTATACTCTCATTGAGACATTATCTGAACTCCATCCACGTGGCTGGGAATTCGCGTTTCTTGTCTGGAGACCACAGAGAGGAGAAGACGGTATTAGATTATAATAGACGACCGCCTTCTTCCATCCTAGTGATTGAAAGAGTTTTATTTTGTGGCTGGCGTCCTTTCATCGTCACTGACTGGTATGAGAACCATCACTCCGATGCACCGGAAGCAGTACATATGGTAATATTGCTGATTACTTCAGCTTATTTAGGTCGTAAGGCTAAACAGCCGTGGTCACATAAATTATATTTCCACAGAGGTTGTACACCACTGTAGATGATATTTGAAAGTAGTGTCTTCTAGTGTTTGATAGATAGATGATGTCAGTTGTCGCGCGTTATTTATATGAGATTGAGTAGCCAAAAAAAGGGGCAGATTTGGGCAATGGATCAATAGTATTAGGAAATTCATTTGTATCTCTTTATGTCCACTGAAACTGATATATAAACATTTGCAATATAAAAGGGGTTTTAATCTACAATAAATGTATAATCGAAAACAGCAGTTATCATTTGGCACTTATTAGTTCCCTTAATCATTCATTTATGTTTATGTGGCAATTTATATGTTAAAGAGCAAGAAGGAGATAATCACCATTAACAGACCCTAAGATCTGCTTCACGGGGTAGTCAAACAGGGCCAAATCTTCATTTTCGCGTTCAGTATTTCCATTGCGAACTTTCATTTTTCACCCACCTGGAGTAGCATATGGGATATGGTGACCCTGCTAGGATCCTACTTAGAATCTTCTGATAGCAGGCATTAAGTGGTTTGAAACCCTGGAAATTTTCAAAAATTTTTTGTAATGTCTACGTGATATCGATAGTGATCTCTAGCTTATGTGTATAGTTTGCACTAGTAAAGTCATGTGATAACATAAAAAACAATATTTGGGTATTTTACTGTATTTCTTGTCAGATGCATTGCACCTCAGTCCGCTGGCTGCAATTTATTGATATTTATGTAATGCCATTTCTCGTTGTATTTTGTTTGAGCTGACACTGCTTGTTCACGACATTGCCATTAGTTTAGCTTGTTTGATGTAGGTATTTTGTGTTACATGTTTGTTGCATAATAAATGTGGGTAGTGTAAATTACGTGCACTTTTCAGAGAAGTCTTATCAGGGATCAGTCCATGATAACTACGGTGAAAGTGTGCTTAGTAGCACATCAGATCACTAGTTGTAACAATATAAAAATTGAAGAGACATGGGGTGGTCAAGAAAGCCTATTGGATGGGAAACAGTTAGCTATGTTAGCAGCAAAAGGCACAGGTGAGGAGAGTACCGAACCAATCGAGTTTTTTGAGGATTATACACACAGTCATGCCCGTGGTGTGCAATCTGATAGCGAAGATGAGACACACTGAGGAAATTGTAAAGATACGGGACTATAATCTAGGGAATCCAAGTGAACGCAGAACGACTAAGAATCGTGGTAGATCGCCGTCAGTGACTTCATCATGCGGCAGCATATCAGGGGCGCGTGGTGATGACTTTCTTGAATGCCAAGAAATGGAAAGTGAAAAGGGAAGATCATCTAAAAATAGAGGAAGAGAAAGTCACAATAGGAGAGAAGATTTAGATAGGTGTGTTGGACATCCTTGCATACCTAATTGGAAAGGGATATGAAATGGGAAGTAAAATTCTAAACGCTAGTGCTAAAATGCAGAAGATCAGCTCAGAAGTGGGAAATAAAATTCCAACGATCAGCACTGAATTGGGAGGGCAAATAAAAAAAGGGGAATATTGAAGTACGCTCTGAAATGGGAAGTAAAATGCAAAATGTTAGTGCTGAAATGGGAAGTAAAATTCAAAACGCTAATGCCAAACTTCAGTGAATAAAACATGAAACGAGGGAAGTGAAAAGTTAGGTAGTGACGCTCCGAACAAAACTGGAACGAGAGATTGCGGAGGTCAGAAGAGCCGCGAACGAGGCGTGATTACTAGCGAGGGGTGCAAAGTGGTTTACTCTTGAAACATTAGAAAAGACAGAAAACACGACAAAGGTAGGTAGAGGTGCATTAACGAAGTTGCAGAGATTCGTGAAACAAGTAGAAATCGCGCAGCTGCAAAAGACAGAAATTGCACCAAGTAAGGTATTGGCCACAGAGCTACCCGAATTTAAACAAAACATAGAAAGAGAAATTAAGCAATTATCTCAGTAAGTCAGGTCGCAAGCTAGTCAAAAATCACATCTCAGAAAAGAAATAGTAGGCGATTTGGAAATTACAGAAACCAGAAGAGCCAGTTCAAACACAGCACGTTCATGTGTAAGCCCAGACGATAGTAGAATGTGCTCCAATGTAAGAGTTGCTAGTCAACAACACTGAAAGCGTATCTGCAGAGATACGAAAAATATCGCTAGATATATGCCCCCACGTGTACACACGGCACTACTCGATCGAAAATTGCGAATACAGAGAACGGCAATGAGATATTTCATATGATATTTCATATGATATTTCATATGCATAAATGTTGCCCATTAATGCGCACCATGGGACATTTTTCAATTGATGAAAACGTAACAGGGAGTAGAAGAGAGGAAGTCCAAAGTAACGGTAGACCGGAAACGTTAGCGCCAAGTGAGAATGTGGTAGGCTGAATGGGAAGAAGTTCTAATGAAATTTTCTATTTTAAGCATTTTATCTCTGTACAAAAATTCCAGCACTACAAAGACGAGGGTAATGTTTTACTCCCAGGAACTTTCATTGGACAGTTTGATTTGTCATTACCTCCTCACATGTCTCTTATGTACAAACTAGACTTCGTATGTTCATATATCGAGCGAACATCGGCCGAATGCATGCGGAACATTGCAAAAATGACCATGTCTTACTAAGAGTTTCGTGACGAATTATTAAACAAATACTGGTCAAGGAGACACAGGACAGGATCAAACAGGAAATTATGATGAGCAGAGACTTCGAGATTTCAGGGTTCCGTAGTCCGGTGAAGTATTTCGAAAACTTGACCAAGGAAAATCAATATTTGAACGACCCATGCACACTGTGTTACATGAAGTTGCCAATTTCCTATCGGTCAATGTGGAAGTGATGCAGAGGTATTCAAGGGTATCCTAAGAGAGTTGCAGTTCGCTTTCAACGAGTAGCAGGCGCGAGAAAGACGTAGGCAGAGAGACGTGCAAAGTGAAAGAAGGGAGAGCAACGGAGGTAATATTCGGGGCCATATTTTGCAAATCAATTTAACATAGTGTGAACACTGTACAGTGGAAGAACTATGGCAGAGAATATAGGAAACAAAATGAACGCAGATGGGAGCTACAGAATAATAGCGCATCATGGGGCGACAATAGAGAAATTCGTCAGCGGTCTGACCAAGGATGGGGTGGAATGAATAACAAGAGGAATCTGGAACAATCAATTGATATTAGACCACCTAACCCTGTGAGAGTACGCCAGAATGACATAGGAAGTGAACGATGACTAGGTCAGACGACGGGCACTTGAGAAAAGGTGGCCGTAACCGTCTCGGAAGTAATAACATAAATATTACAGAATATGAGGATATGAGGCAGATATTACTTGATGAAAAGCAAACGTTACCCAAACAGGAAATCAATCCGGTAGTAAATGAACAAATTGGAAGAATTATGGGCACTGCAGTAATAGATAGTGGAAGCGGACGCTCAGCTATTTCAGATAGGCTCTTCGTTAAATGCGAGGATTCAGTTAGTCCACCGATGCTCTCAATACGAAAAACAAAGGTACGAGGTAAGTTAGTTGGAAAGGGTATGGAATTATCGCAAAAAATCGTCTAGATTTTGAATGCTAAGGACATCAGATGACTGCAAATCTGTTCATAACAATGAAACTAATAGCTGATACAGTAATGGGTGTAGATTTTCTTTCAGTGCAGAAAGATATCATTCCGGCTAGCTGTTTAAAACTACAATTCACATGCGGTTGAGAGGGAAGAGTGTAGAAAAAGTAATGAGAATAGAGTCCAAGTCAGAACGTTAGCTGATTAATGAAATTAACATTAAGAGTGATTCGAAATTCGAGAATCTAGAAAAGATAGATAACATTGACATGAAAGGGTTGGACTTGCATTCAAAAATAACGCGGAGATATTCTTACCTAAAACCGGATGCATTAAGGGGTATCAATATAAATTTGAGGTAAAGAAACATAGACCATTTCGGGTACCTCCTTTTGTCATCCCATGGTCATACCGGGAAAGGGTCGTAGGTGAACTACGAAGAATGGAGGACGAAGGTGTAACTGAGGCAGTGAGATCCGAGTATAGTAGCCCAATACGCATAGTAGACAAAAAGGACGGTGGAATTCGACTGGTTTTCGATTCAAGCCAAATAAATGCCATTATTGTGCCAGAGACTGATCGCGCTGAAATGCTTGAGGAGCTCCTTCATTAGATTTTGCAGGGTTTCGGTGTTTTCCTCACTTGATTTGCGATCGAGCTTTTGGCAGATAGAGCTCGACCCTGACTGCCAAAAATACATGGCCTTTATTGCCTTCAGAATGTGTTTTCAATTCACAAAGGCTCCCTTTCGGATTGAATATATCTTCATCTGCATTTATCAAGGGTTTTACCAAAATATTGAGTGAAGAGTTAAAAGAGATAGCGTTTTATGTCACGATATGTTGATAACAGAAAATACCTGAGAGAAACATAACAAACTCTTTGAGGAAGTGTTAGGCAGTTTTAAAAGGTATGGGGTGACTGCAAATTTTGATACGTCTTGTTTGAAAGCAGTAGGGTTAGCTTTCTGGGACACGTGGTAACAGGAGAAGGGATTAGTCCCGACCCAGAAAGGATGGCAGCAATTGCAAATTTTGCCACTCTTACAACCAGAAAACAACTCAGTGGGTTTCCTGGGATAATAAATTTTTGTAATAAGTTTATCTATGTGGAAACATTAGCTAGTCCACAACTCTGCCAATTGACGGGAAAACAATCACCCTGGGTGTGGGATGAGTGTGCAGAACGAGAAATCAATAATTAGAAGGCGGCACTCGTCAATGCTCCTATTTTATCACATCCTAGTTTATCACAGTATTTTTATACGGCCACTGACAGTGAGAAGACTGGTCTGGGAGTTATGTTGTTTCAGGAGTGAACAAGATGGGAAATTGGTACACACAACAGTCACCTTTAGTACCAGGGTACTATCCAAAACTGAAAGGAATTACTCTGTTACCGAAGCACTTGCAATAGTATGGGGATTTTAAAAATTTAGATACTTTCTGTTAGGTAGAAAAACAAAAGTCCATATGGACCATAGGGCGCTTCAATTTGTCCTAACCGCCAAACTTTCACATGGATGACTAGCGAGATGGGTAGCTGTGCTTCAAGAATACCACCTATGTGCCCGGTCTGATAAACGTCATTGCTGACGACCTGCACCGTTCATCTATTGGTAAAACAGGAGAGACGGCTGAAGCATTAGATCAAGAGCACTTTTCGTTGTTCTACTTAAAAAGGGGTTTCATTTGAAAACTTCGTCACTGTAACGATGCGGAAAAGCCAAAATTAGCAGGACAAGGACCCAGATTTAGTCAAAATAAAGAAAAAATCGAACGATCGAACGGATGCCCACATAAGACAGCACTACCTCTTGAGAAAAGGGATTCTGTTCTATAGGGCAAATGTTAATGATTCGTTGTGGGTGATGTGCATACAAAATGAGTTAAATAAATAAGCTGATATCGTATACACACCTAAGTTATGCACATTTCGGCCCACGAAAATGTTTTATGAAAATGAGGAGTGTCTGTTATTTAAAAAAACACGGAGAAACTTATATGAAAAGCTCTAGCCATCTGTAAAAATTGCCAAAAGGCGAAATCCACAACTGTAGGGACCCAGTCTCCTATATACCCAATTATTCCTGAGAAACTAAGGCATATGGCAGTGACGAATTTAATGGGACGATTACCCAACACACCGAGGGGCCATCAATGTATGTTGGTAGTATTGGAGCTGACATCCAAATTTGTGACGTTGACACCACTAAAAAGGGCAACTGGTGCAACTGTGAGTAGAGTCTTGTGCAGAGCCTTCATAAGCCAAGTTGGAACTGTCGATTGTATTATCTCAGATAATGGACCTCTATATAAATCTGAGTTATGGAAAATAACACTAACAAGGTATAAAACAAAGCCCATATTTATTAATAGATTTCATCCGAGTTCGAACCCTGTGGGGAGAATGATGAAAGATTTTGGTAATTTATGTAGAGTATACGATGGAAAAAATCATGCTAGCTGAGATGTATTTCTTAAAGATTTTCAGGATGTGATAAACGAGCTCCCCCATAGTAATGCATTGTTGTCACCTATGATGGTTCTGAATAAAATGGGACACTCCAGATAAAATTCAAGGACTGATCGATTTTCCACAAAGGACACGCCGACAACATAAAGTCATAGTGGAGGAGGCTTTGTGCAACATTCAGGTCACTGGAGAGAAGTGCAAGGTGTGTGCAGACCAAAAGGTGCACGTAAGGGAATCTGTATCGGACAGGTAGTCTTAGTTAAGGTTGTCCAGTAAGCAAATGAAGCTATGTTAAAAGTTCTTCACGTGATACAGTGGCCCTGTACGTACAAGAAGACTAGCACAGGCAAATGTGGTTGTAATTGAGTCTGCTAAATCAGGAAAATCTTTATTACTCCATCATGTGAGCCATCTCAAGCCATTTATAGAATAAGTAGGAAGAATTAAAATGAACTTGTATGGCGAAAGTAAAGTATATTGTATATAGTTAGGCATTGGGTTATTACACTGAAGGGATATGTAGATTTAACGATATTTTCTGTGCTATTACTATGTTAAAAGAGGTAAAACAGTGCAAAAAAGGTTGGGATGTCGAGAGTGAGAAAATTAGGGTATGTTTTCTTTGTGTAGTCTATAACTATGTGCAGAGCAACCTGAGTGTACAATAAAAGTGGTGTCAGTAGTTTAAGATGTGCTATCTGACCATGAAGAAATAAAGTGAAAGTGAGAAAGGTGTGGTACAGCAAAAATGTTGTAAGGATATGTGAATATGTAAGTTTGTTACCCAACTGAAATGGAACGTATTAGCAGCGATCGCCTGCATTTTGACAAAAAAATTTTAGGAATACTTCATGAAATGAGTGTCCATTTTCGATCCTTAGCAATAGGATCACAAATGAGTGACTTGCTAGTATTGGTTTGCTGTGCCACTCATGTGTGTCTTCTAAGTATGATTTGCCTCCAGTCAGAGAAACGAGAGTTCACTAGGTGGCCTGCTCCATGTGGATACACGAGAGCGCACCGTTATTTGTATATTTAAATGTTGTAAGAATGCTGTTCAGAGAGACCGAATAATTATGTACAAAGTGGCCAGTTCTGCGGAATACCTTATAAGCGCACCAAAATAGTGTTTATTCTAGAGGTTATCTGTTAGTCGTTATACAATTATATACAATTCCGTGAAACATCCTGTGTAATTTTACTTGGTCATATATATGCTCTTGGCTTACATTCAAAAACATCATTTCACAAACTAATTATCCAAGTCTAGTGTTTCCCTAACGTGTATGCTCTTTAAACATTCCAAAAATCTTATGTTC
This sequence comes from Schistocerca nitens, assembly GCF_023898315.1. Classification (NCBI taxonomy): domain Eukaryota; kingdom Metazoa; phylum Arthropoda; class Insecta; order Orthoptera; family Acrididae; genus Schistocerca; species Schistocerca nitens. Next base: position 52,916,134 of record NC_064617.1, read on the forward strand.
TAAACCGTTATTTAACAAACTGAATTTACATTTACTGTGAAAACTAAGAGTTTTCATCGAACAATCAATTTTAACTGATGTTCTTGTTCACAATGTATAAAAATGTACTGCATTAAAACATTAAAATACATAGCATCATAATCAAAGAAAATGAACATTAATGTTACATAATTAAATACACAAATAAAATTCTGGAAATACAGAAACATTTAAAAACAGTGAAAGACATAGCATCATTATCAAAGAGAATGTCATACAATAATTTTACATGAATAAATACACATATTTTTTCTTAAGAGCACCATGAAAACAGAAGTACAAGATATTTACACAAATGCTAAAAGTTTGGAAATTGTTAGTCTGTATGTGTAACTGTTCAGTGTTTACTAAATTATACACCTTTTTTTTATCAAGAGTCACTCACTGATTCGGATTTCACAACACTCTTTCATTTTCATTTGTGTATGGGGATTGAAGTTACAGTTTTTGTGAAGTTTAGGAAGCAAAGATTGATTGAGATCGGTCATGGTGGCTTTGCAAGTTCATCTTTGGACCCTCAGCCCATTGTTGATCCCATCAGCTTACAAGTCTCAAGCAGAGTTGATGATGTGGAAGGATCCTCGGAATACATAGCAAGGTAAGTGGGTGTATCTGTTGAAATAGCCAACTTTTCATCGAATTTGCACACAGTATGAGAGAGGTACAATAAGGTAGGGTCTTTATAGGTCACCTAGAATTCTTCTGCATCAGCTAAGAGAAGTGTAATTGTATCTAGGCCTCAGTTCTTTGTGTTTCTTCTTTTACTGTGTTCGTGTTCCAACTCTTCTGTTCTTCATGTCACTTCTTGCTCTTGATATAAATATTGTGTTTCTGATATCAGTAGTTATGGGCAGGTGGTTATCTGTCTGGTGATATTACACATGGAACTTGAGTCATTGTATGCGACTCAGATTCCTCAGAAGTCAGTGCCAGGTGACTGACTGCTACAGATTATGATGTTTATCAGTCTCTGTCTGGCAGAGAGGAGTAGAACCAAAAGCAAATAGAATTCATAGTTCTGTACACCTATGAGCAGTTGCGCTGTAGGCTTAAATGACGGTATTATGTGTGCAATTAGTTTATCTCGTCTCTATCATGTAGTACAACAGTGGAGACGAGTCATTAGTGGGTTGTTTAAGCACCCACCTTGACCCGACCCAGCAGCTCTGCCATGGACTGCCGCACTACCTGCTCATGCTCAGTCGCCTTCTGTGCCGCACGACGTCTTCCGTAAGCTGCATTTGAAACAGTCTGCTGTTTGCCCACATCTGCGACTTGGCTTTGGCTTAGCGACGGCGTCCATTGCTTCTGGTATTCTCTGCATCTCTGCTGTTAGTCTCCCATTCCATCTTCACATCACATTGTTGCTTCCAGTGTGTCTAGAAAAAGTTTCTTTCTGTGACGTCTGTGCCCACTAATACATACAGTAGGTTTCCGATTTACACCAATGTTATACAATACATAACAAAAAATCATTGACATGTCTTGGTTGTGAAATATAAATTCTTAAGATGCATTCGCTAGAGAGATCATTTATCTTTACATTTATTATTGTTCTAGTTGGCAATTAGCCAAGATGCTCAATTATTCACTTTTACTATTCTGATAAAAATTTATGGCTAAATGAAGCCCATGTAATTTATTGGACGAGCACTTTGAAAAGATTTGGACAATTTAATATTTCTTGCATCAACCGATGTCATAGGGATGGATGAATGACAGAGCATGGGGCTCAAGTACAGAGAAAGATGGGAACTGCCATTTTTGAAAGAGCATAAAAACGTGTAATGTTCGTTAAATTTTCTTCGATAACATTGGTTATTTTACGTGTTGTTGTATATTCCAATTGTCATGTCTCAAAAAATGTTCCAAACATAAGGAGCAGAAAGATTAAAATAAACATGCACTAAATAAATTTATGGCAGTAAGCCCATGAATGAACACAGAATGACTGTAGAAGAACACATCATGATTCAATTGTTCCTCTGCCCTAGTATTTTTATTAGTTCGCATGTACAGACTGTTGATGGTTATATTATTTTGTACTGAATGAGATAGTACTATAATCATTAACCCATGATAGTACTAAATAGTTCAGTAGGTGGGGGTATTGTCAGGTGGCTATAATTTCGCACCTTACAAGCACTCATCTACATACTTTGCCGTGATTTGCAACTGAAATTAGGTACCATTTGACAGGTTGTATATCGTATATATGCATATTCAGAGAAGACTGACATTGTCACTTACACCTTGCAAATAGTTTTTAACATAGCGAGAAAGGTGATGGAGTGTCTTTATTATCGAAATGGCGTAATGTTTGACTGCCTATAGTAGTAGAGGTTGGAACACCAGTGGAAATGAAACGGCTGGCATAACTCTAGGCCTGGGTGGAAAAGCTCGCACAGGTGTGTTGGTCCTGTTTCACACAGGAAGTGCCAAGGCAAACGGTCTAGGTACCTGAGTGCGGAAGCAGAATACAGCGGTGGCTAGCCGGTATTGTAGCAGGGCTGGAAGGATAACCGGATAATACTCCCGGAACTCTGAAAACCTTGAACGCAGCAGAGTGGAAGTGTTTCTTTGGAAGTCGCAAGTTGGGTTATTTCCGAGGTTTTTACTCTGAGAAGCGTACCATTGTATGAAAATAGGTATTGCGTCACTAACTTTCCTCGATGGACGACTAACGACTAAAATATGGTAGGTCAGCATTCGGAAGAATCTGTAGAGAGGGAGATTATTCCGTGATTTAGAGAATATGATTCGCCTTGTGAGTTGCGAGGGAGGGAAGCCGAGCTTTGCTGGGAAGCCAGCAGTGGAGAGAAGAGGTCTCCCATTTGAGTGCCCAGGTTTGATGGTCTCTCAGTATCAGCTTTTATTGGTACAGACGTACGTTTTGTCTGTGCTCTCAGGAGATTTTATAGGTAGAACGGTTAGGCATTGTACTGTTGCGAACTTATACGACTCTGAAGTTCGCCTCTGCGTAGGGAGTCGTCGTGTCAGTGACTGAGAGCACTTCTTCTACCTATACTCCCGTTGAGACATTATCTGAGCTTCATCTTTGTGGCTGGGAGTTCACGTTTCTTTTCTGTAGATTACATATAGGAGAGACAGTATTAGATTATAATAGTCAGAGGATATCCTTCTGCCATCCTAGTACTTAAAAGAGTTATATTTTGTGGCTGGGGTCCTTCCATCATCGCAGACGTGTACGAGAACGAGCACACCGACGCACCGGACGCAGTACACACGGTGATATCGCTAACTGCTTCAGCTTATTAGGGCTATAAAGCTGAATAGCTATGATCACGTAAATTTCATTTTCACTGAGGTTGCACACGACTGTAGATGATCTTTGAAAGTAGAGTCTTCAAGTGTTTGGTACGTAGATGATGTCAGTCAAAAAATGGTTCTAATGGCTCTGAGCACTATTGGACTCACTTCTGAGGTCATCAGTCCCCGAGAACTTAGAAATACTTAAACCTAACTAACCTATGGACATGACACACATCCATGTCCGAGGCAGGACTCGAACCTGCGGCCGTAGCGGTCGCGCGGCTCCAGACTGTAGCGCCTATGGTCAGGGATTTTCTCTGCCTCGTGATGACTGGGTGTTGTGTGATGTACTTAGGTTGGTTAGGTTTAAGTAGTTCTAAGTTCTAGGGGACTGATGACCATAGATGTTAAGTCCCATAGTGCTCAGAGCCATTTGATTTGTAGCGCCTAGAATCGCTCGGCCACTCCGGCCGGCTGATATATAGGCTTTTGTAATAGGCTTTTGTAATACAAAAGGGGTTTTAATCTACAATAAATGTATAAGCGGAAAGAGCATTTCTCATTTGGCAATTACTATTACCGTTAATCATTCATTTATGAATATGTTGTGATTTATATGTTAAAGAGCAAGAAGGAGATAAGCACCATTAACAGAGCCTAAGATCTACTTTAGGGGGTAGTCAAACAGGGCCAAATCTTCATTTTCGCGTACAGTATTTTCGTTGTGCACATTCATTTTACACCCACCGCCGGCCGGAGTGGCCATGCGGTTCTAGGCGCTACATTCTGGAGCCGAGCGACCGCTATGGTCGCAGGTTCGAATCCTGCCTCAGGCATGGATGTCCTTAGGTTAGCTAGGTTTAATTAGTTCTACGTTCTAGGTGACTGATGACCTCAGAAGGTAAGTCGCATAGTGCTCAGAGTCATTTGAACCATTTTTACACCCACCTGGAGTAGCATATTGGACGACGTCGTCCTGAATACGAGTGGAGAGTACTAACGACTAAGTCACTTCACTCGGTCGATGGGTCTGCAGTTGATGTGCAGTTCGGATGTGGCGTCTTTAGGGGCAGTGGGAACGATCTCTCCCCAGGAGCGCCTCTGGGTGGCGAGAGGATGGTGCGCAGCTAATGACCATCCTAGGACATGGTTGGCAGTGTCAGACCGGTTGGCCCACATGTTCTTCACAGTGTCTACGTGGGGTCGTAGCCCAGCTGTGTGTCCCATGAGTTGGCCGGGTTCACACAGGAATTGTACCTCCTGTCATGGGCCATATGGTTGGTTCGTGGGTGGTGTGTCTTGTCGCTCGGTGTCGAGCAAAGCAGGAGCAGGTTAGCAGAGCACCACAGCTGCTATGTTGTTCGTATCGTACATCTGGGTAGTTGTAGTGGTCTCTTGAGTCAATCGGTTTGCGCGGGCGAGAGGAAGTGACAGTTCTCGTAACGAGAAAATAGAGGCCTGTCTATTCTTAGTACAGCACAGGTTGGCTCCAGTGCGGCTGTCTATTCCTGGTACAGCACTGGCTAGCTACAGTGTGGCTGTACGAAAGAGTTTCGAGAACTCGGCTATTACTTGACATAAGTATCATACCAGACCATTTGAAAGGAAAATAAATTACTATGAACCAAGGAGTGATCAGGACAAGTCGCTTTGGTGCTACAGACATGCTGAGATGTTCATTCATGAGAGGCGTCAATCGTCAGCTGCCCACCAACCGTAAATTTCTATCTCTCGACTTGTGCTGTGAACACGTGCCTGTCCCCAGGGTCTCTCCCTTTCTGCTATAGTGTGTTGTTACATCGAGGTGAGGTGTGCTGCTTGGTGGACACGCACTGTCTGTGCGACTGTTGCTCCATGGCGGCCCATTGAGAACTGGAGCGTAAATGGCTCGCCATCAGCTTGCCTCAGCAAGTGCTTCCAGTTGACTGCGCCGTATGTTGCTGTCGGTAGGGGCCAACGTCCTATCGCACACACGGCTTGCGTTTCGTAGCACTCCTCAAGCGCCCCGTATGGATATATCTGCAAAAGGGTTATTTCACAACTTGGACGTACAATATTCCTTCAGGATTCTTGTCCCATACAAAAGTACTGTTTTACAAAAGTAATATGTTTATACTTACTCTTATTCTCCGGGCTCTACAAAGGGCAGTCAGTTTTTGGCCTATTCGAGAAGCCTCTTCCACAGTATTCTTTCTTCGGCATCTCCTTTCCTTGCTCCAAGTACCTGGAGATCCTTGGCAACCTGGTCTTTCCGTCTCATTTTCGGCCTGCCTCCCGGTCTTCACCCTTCCGATTTATTCCCTGAGACATCTCTCAGTAAAGATCCCTGCTCTTTTCTAAACACGTTACTGGCACATCTTAGTCTTCTCGTCACGGCTTCCGCAGCTACAACTGGTTGACTGTATAGATCCCTAAGCTCCGTGATCTTTCTTCTTCGTTGTTCTCCTCCCTCGTAGATTGATCCAAATATGTTTCGCATGATTTTATTTTCCAAAACTTTTATCTTTCTCTCCGTGTATTTATCTATTCTCCATATTTCTGCCACATATAGTGCACTACTGGCCATTAAAATTGCTACACCAAGAAGAAATGCGGATGATAAACGGGTATTAATTGGAATAATACAGTATACTAGAACTGACATATGATTACATTTTCACGCAATTTGGGTGCATAGATTCTGAGAAATCAGTACCCAGAACAACCACCTCTGGCCGTAATAACGGCCTTGATACGCCTGGGCATTGAGTCAGAGCTTGGATGACGTGTACCGGTTCATCTGCCCATGTAGCTTCAACACGATACCACAGTTCATCAAGAGTAGTGACTGGCGTACTGTGACGAGCCAGTCGCTGAGCCACCATGGACCAGACGTTTTCAGTTGGTGAGAGATCTGGAGAATGTGCTAGCCAGGGCAGCAGTCGAACATTTTCTGTATCCAGAAAGGCCCGTACAGGACCTGGAATATGCGGTCCCGCATTATCCTTCTGAAACGTTGGGGTTCGCAGGGATCGAATGAAGGGTAGAGCGACGGGCAGTAAAACATCTGAAATGTAACGTCCACTGTTGAAAGTGTCGTCAATGCGAACAAGAGGTAACCGAGACGTTAACCAATGGCACCCCATACCATCACGCCGGGTGATACGCCAGTACGGCGATGACGAAAACACGCTTCCAATGTGCGTTCACCGCGATGTCCCCAAACACGGATGCGACAATCGTGATGCTGTAACAGAACCTGGATCCATCCGAAAAAAATGACATTTTGCCATTCGTGCACCCAGGTTCGTCGTTGAGTAAACCATCGCAGGCCCTCCTGTCTGTGATACAGCGTCAAGGGTAACCGCAGCTATGGTCCCCGAGCTGATAGTCCATGCTGCAGCAAACGTCGTGCAGATGGTTGTTGTCTTGTAAACGACCCCATCTGCTAACTCAGGGATCGAGCCGTGGCTGCACGATCCGTTATAGAAACGCGGATAAGAGGCCTGTCATCTCGACTGCTAGTGATACAAGGCCGTTGGGATCCAGCACGGCGTTCCGCATTACCCTCCTGAACCCATCGATTCCATATTCTGCTGACAGTCAGTGGATTTCAACCAACGTAAGCAGCAATGTCGCGATAGAATAAACCGCAATCGCGATAGGCTACAATCCGACCTTTATCAAAGTCGGAAACGTGATGGTACGCATTTCCCCTCCTTACACGAAGCATCATAACAACGTTTCACCAGGCAAAACCGGTCAACTGCTGTTTGTGTATGAGAAACTTTCCTCATGTCAGCACGTTGTAGGTGTCACCACCGGCGCCAACCTTGTGTGAATGCTCTGGAAAGCTAATCATTTGCATACCACAGGATCTTCTTCCTGTCGGTTAAATTTCGCGTCTGTAGCACATCTTCGTGCTGTAGCAATTTTAATGGCCAGTAGTGTAATACTGGTCTAATTATGGTTTGATATATGCTTACCTTGGTTTCTATTGAAAAAATTTAGATGACAGTAATTTGTTGTTTGAGTATGATGCTCTGGATGCAGCTTTGATCCTCGCCTCTGTTTCTTGCTTCTGTTCTTGCTTGCTTAAATCTGAATTGTTGCAAAACGTCAAGAAAATGCGTCGGAGGAAAATATGTTTATAAACGCAAAAAAGCCTTGTGAAACTATACCATACCACACTATTACATAAGTAAACTTAGTAATATTCTTTCTGACATTATCTTACAGCTATGTTGATTTCAGTGGAGTCATATGCGATGATGTGTATATTTGTCGCATTACAGCTCATTAGTCACGTGTCTTGTCCGAATTACTTCCCCCAGTTGTCGTACGGTGTTCCATAGACATACTACCTCCATACTGACGCTTTATCTCTACTTTGCAATTATGATCACCAGCTTACAAAATCTTTTACTATTTAATCATGCTCAAGCACTGGATCAGCGTATTAACATCACTACAGGAATCCGTAAACTATACTCTTTACGTCCGTAATTGGGGCGAAAATATCTGTCAGTAATTTTGTTTGAATAAAGCGCACTCATAACAAGGTATATTACAGAGGAATTGTCTGGCTCCCCCTGCTAGTGAAACGGGTTGGAAACATATGTGAAGAAATTTTGTTTTTGATAAAACAAACAAAAGACGAGATACAAAATGAAATAATGGCTTAGCGCTCGACGCTTTTCAAACATTGTTTTAATCTTACTACTGCTGCTGTTATAGCATACCTACTCATCCTTGCATATCGTTCGTAACCGTGCATTGTCCGGTAGTCGCATTGTCTAGCTGTTGGTCTTCCATCAGGCAATTCCGATCGTTTGTACTAATTGTCTCCCTTATGTAAACTTAGGGTAAACTTCAAAATAACTGTACACGCTCTTCACAACATGGCTTACGATCTCATTCAATTTAGTTCCTGGCGATATTATGGCTGCTGTTAATAAATTTTCATCTCAACAAATTATGTGGCTGTATTTAATTCTCAGGTAGGATCAACTGCTTCCTTCGATGTTTCTAATCGCCATGTGATTATGACGTGCACTCTGCGTCGAACGTACATGAACATTCTCACACAATCACAAATGGAACGTTGGATGTCTTGGGGCTATGCCAACCAGAACACGCCACACGAACTTACTATGACGTCGGAGCTACACCAAGGAAGACTCTAACAGAGTGCCAGCCGGTCGTACTAAGACGTCGGGGCCATCCATCGAAGACACTATCGAATGCCCCACGACAGTACTATAACGATGGGACTGCTCCAACCAATACGGACTACTGACACAGCGTGGCTCAGAATAACTCGAAAACAACGTGTCAGACGCACCTGTGACGTGTACACCGTCAAACACCAACGAAAGAGACTTATAACATGCAGATATACAAACTGGCATGTCCCAATACGACCAATAGTGTATATCCCATACCTGGCAAAATATATGACCAAGACTCTAAATTCTTCCAAAAACAATTCGTCGAAACTACAACAACCTATTTTTGATGACTTAATTTGAAGCAGTACAGTGATCTAAATCCCATCAATAATGTACCGACTACAGTAGTTACCTCATTCGTAAATTTAGTTTGTCTACTTTCGAATAGCAGGACAACATTAACAGAATTACCATACGCTCTATCAGGTGAAATGACTCCTCTTAATACCTATGGGATTGGCAGTTAGACAGCCTAACCTTATTTGCTCAGTAATATTATGCTTACAACCATACGCACTTAACGATTACAAATCTAAATACTAATTATACTATTTAGGGTTTTATGTGCAAATATGGTGAACGTCCATTGACTTCTGAGGCCGAATATTTTGAACTTCAAAGCCATTCACATGGGGAACACTTCGCATGCGTAGTCTAAGATATTTGCTTGGCTCCTTCAGAACGCCGTTGCGGATGCATTATGAGCCACATCCGCTGTGACAAATAGTCAATTACGTGTCGAGTTGGCGTGGAGATGTTTCTCCTTTGGGTTTGGAGGTCGTGATCCAATAATCTAGACTGGCTGCCAGTTCACATCTGGTTCACGCTAGTTTCTTTCGAAATGTCGTTGGTTGATATTTCCCGTAAAATTATTCCAGTTCTACGTCCTGTCAGCTGGTGGACCGTCTCGACGTTGCCTGTCGTAACCGTCACCTCCCGACTTCTCATTCCGAGAATTTTTTCTTCTGTCGTTATTTTTATTTGGCTGTTCCCTATTATTTCTTTATTTTAGTCTTAATCTTTCTCGCCCATTATGACCTTCATGCACGAAACCAAGTTCTCTGTGAATATTCTTAAACGCTTGACTTTTATAGCCACATCGACCCACCAGTAAATGCTGGTTTGAAAATGGTAGTTTCATGTAACACAAACGTATCAATTCACTTGCGCTGCAGGGTACATCGAGAAACTGATTTTTCTTAATGGCTGATTCAAATAATTTTACAGGGTTCTTGAAACATATTGATTCCAAGTTTCTATCGAACACTACCTTTTCCTGTAACATTTCCTGTGTCTCTTTAGACAAACAGCTACCGAGTAAAACGTTTCTAAATTAATATATTGAAATATCCGCTTTAGCTGCGAAAATTTTCTAGTCTTTACCCAGGTTTCGGCTAGAATAATACAGCCTTCTTCAGAAGCATAAAATTACTATAACATGCCAGAGTAAGGCAGAGTCAAGATTAGAAATTTAAACCTGTAGTAACGTGGTACCATGCCGAATTAAAACTACTTAACTGATGTCCAATTCCGGCATCACTTCACCACGCAGTCGGATTATAATGAATTCTCTACTATAAATGATGAAAGTATGTGAATGCAGCTTGCCGCTAACTTGGTGTAATGTTTTGTCTGTACAGAGGTGTATCTGTCGCCTTTATTACTCCTTCACTCTCACACATAAATCGGTACAATAAAGTTAGGGCTTCCTGTTTTATAATTAGGCTCATCCGTGATAAGACAGACAAACAATTATGCTAATGGAGGATTCTGAGTATTTTCTCAAATTTCATTCGCTCTCTCTCTCTCTGTCCTTTATCTGTGTACAGTTTTAATATATTATTTACGTGAAGTCAGCCTAGTAGAATCTCTGGTGGAGCCCTTCGTCTTAATATTCAGCGGCTGGCTTGCTGGAAAAGATCTTTACATTTGTTATTATTATTAAGCGCTGCATTCAGTTGGGAAAATCGATCGTTCGAACAATTCGTTCAGTTTACGACAGATTTAGAATTTCAGATCTGGACGAAGCCTTTTTGGACGATTTGTAAAAACTCGGAGATTGAAGGCTCTCTTCGTCACAGCTGAAACTTCCCCACTAATTACAGGGCCAAGACAATCATCAATGATTCAGACAGAGAACTCATTCGTCATTCACTCTAGAATAAAATGGTCACAAACCTTATTTCTGAGGAAAATTGTATATTCAATCCATCTCCATTACATGTTCCGTTTTCTGTTGGTTCCAAGTCTCATGTAATTTGCTTTTACAGTTTTTTCTGTTTCTTTACCTATCACGCTAGTGGCACAAACGTTAATAGCTCGCTTTAGCGAGAAGAAGAGTGAATATGTCTCTTTTAGCAACTCGACAATCTTCCAACCGATACTTCCGAAGCTGTTCTTTTATCCCTCTATAATAACCATGGAGCATACATCTCTGTATCTATGTTATTCCAAAGAATAAACGTACTAGAAAAATACCTTGTCGTCGACGAGCTGTCGGCGCATATATTACTAGAAAATCCGATCAGATACTTTTCAAAAGTGAATAATTGTGGATGATTTGATTGACCATTATTAATTATTGCGTGGTAGAGGGTAATTTTCCGTGGGGAGATTACAACGCCCCTCGCGGCGAGCGAAGTTTGTGAGCTCAATTTTGATTCACCGAACACACTTCGCGAGCTATCTATTAGCGTGGATAACCCGGAAGTGATGATTGTCAGTCCTCCGACTGAAAAAGAATATTATGTTTGAGACAGACGAAGAAAAGAAATGTTGAAGACAGAAGAAATGAAGAGACAGGTACCGCGGCTGTATTGCTTTTACGTGCATCTAGGTGTTATGTTTGCTGTGCACAACCAAGGAAGATGATCTTTCATGAAACTGTTATCAGGGTCTACCCATTCGGGAACTTCCTTAAGCAGGGAAACCTTGGAAAACCTCTTAAGCCTAGACCCCCAGCCTACGGTACATAGAAGATAGGAAAGCCTACAGAAGAAAAAAATATATAATTTTGAAATAGATTTCTAAAGGAAAGACAGGGATCAATTTGTATCACGATTTGGAGAAGGGTGGTTTGTGCCTCTAGCAAAAAAAAAAAAAAACGTTTTACAATAAATAACGTGAATTCTCGTTTTACAAACTTGTTCCTAGGACAATATCTTGCGGTGCTAAACTCCCCCGGGTCTTGCATGTCCCCGACGTCCACATTTGTAGTCGGTCTTCTACGCGGCCCCCTTTGTAGTTGATCTTCTACGCGGTTCCCTTTGTAGTTGATCTTCTACGCGGCCCACAATAGGAAGAGTAGAAGGGACAGGGATACTCGAATTCACATGCAACATTCATTCCAAAAGAATTAGCAATGACCAAAAGGGAAACTCCTCCTGTAAGAGAACTGGTTAGGTTGCACCGTCCAAGATTCTCCCTTTTGAAAGCAAAATCCTTTATGCTTCATGGATCCTTTTTGTTACGACGTACTTCAAGGAATTCAACCATTAACTAATGATGTTGCCAAAAGCATCATCCGATTTACTCTCGTTTGAATACTCCTTTTGACTTTGCCTCCCCACTTGTGCTTATAAGTCCAAAGGTTCTAACAGATTTTCTATCACTGATTTGTTCTTCGTACTTTAAAGGATTCGTGCAACTTTCAATAGATTTTGGATTCAAATCACCGAATAATGGAAAGTGTAGTTCATTTTATACAAAGACATAATCCATATTTCCTTGATAAGTCATATAATTTATCTATACTCAAAAACTTTTTATTCTAAATACATATATCTCTGAAGAAACTGCAAAAAGGTGGGAATTTAAGGATATGGGACCTGGATAAACTGAAAGAACCAGAGGTTGTACAGAGTTTCAGGGAGAGCATAAGGGAACAATTGACAGGAATGGGGGAAAGAAATACAGTAGAAGAAGAATGGGTAGCTTTGAGGGATGAAGTAGTGAAGGCAGCAGAGGATCAAGTAGGTAAAAAGACGAGGGCTAGTAGAAATCCTTGGGTAACAGAAGAAATATTGAATTTAATTGATGAAAGGAGAAAATATAAAAATGCAGTAAATGAAGCAGGCAAAAAGGAATACAAACGTCTCAAAAATGAGATCGACAGGAAGTGCAAAATGGCTAAGCAGGGATGGCTAGAGGACAAATGTAAGGATGTAGAGGCTTATCTTACTAGGGGTAAGATAGATACTGCCTGCAGGAAAATTAAAGAGACCTTTGGAGATAAGAAAACCACTTGTATGAACATCAAGAGCTCAGATGGAAACCCAGTTCTAAGCAAAGAAGGGAAAGCAGAAAGGTGGAAGGAGTATATAGAGGGTCTATACAAGGGCGATGTACTTGAGGACAATATTATGGAAATGGAAGAGGATGTAGATGAAGATGAAATGGGAGATACGATACTGCGTGAAGAGTTTGACAGAGCACTGAAAGACCTGAGTCGAAACAAGGCCCCCGGAGTAGACAACATTCCATTGGAACTACTGACGGCCTTGGGAGAGCCAGTCCTGACAAAACTCTACCATCTGGTGAGCAAGATGTATGAAACTGGCGAAATACCCTCAGACTTCAAGAAGAATATAATAATTCCAATCCCAAAGAAAGCAGGTGTTGACAGATGTGAGAATTACCGAACAATCAGTTTAATAAGCCACAGCTGCAAAATACTAACACGAATTCTTTACAGACGAATGGAAAAACTAGTAGAAGCCGACCTCGGGGAAGATCAGTTTGGATTCCGTAGAAATACTGGGACACGTGAGGCAATACTGACCTTACGACTTATCTTAGAAGAAAGATTAAGGAAAGGCAAACCTACGTTTCTAGCATTTGTAGACTTAGAGAAAGCTTTTGACAATGTTGACTGGAATACTCTCTTTCAAATTCTAAAGGTGGCAGGGGTAAAATACAGGGAGCGAAAGGCTATTTACAATTTGTACAGAAACCAGATGGCAGTTATAAGAGTTGAGGGACATGAAAGGGAAGCAGTGGTTGGGAAGGGAGTAACACAGGGTTGTAGCCTCTCCCCGATGTTATTCAATCTGTATATTGAGCAAGCAGTAAAGGAAACAAAAGAAAAATTCGGAGTAGGTATTAAAATCCATGGAGAAGAAATAAAAACTTTGAGGTTCGCTGATGACATTGTAATTCTGTCAGAGACAGCAAAGGACTTGGAAGAGCAGTTGAATGGAATGGATGGTGTCTTGAAGGGAGGATATAAGATGAACATCAACAAAAGCAAAACGAGGATAATGGAATGTAGTCGAATTAAGTCGGGTGATGTTGAGGGTATTAGATTAGGAAATGAGACACTTAAAGTAGTAAAGGAGTTTTGCTATTTGGGGAGCAAAATAACTGATGATGGTCGAAGTAGAGAAGATATAAAATGTAGACTGGCAATGGCAAGGAAAGCGTTTCTGAAGAAGAGAAATTTGTTAACATCGAGTATAGATTTAAGTGTCAGGAAGTCTTTTCTGAAAGTATTTGTATGGAGTGTAGCCATGTATGGAAGTGAAACATGGACGATAAATAGTTTGGACAAGAAGAGAATAGAAGCTTTCGAAATGTGGTGCTACAGAAGAATGCTGAAGATTAGATGGGTAGATCACATAACTAATGAGGAGGTACTGAACAGGATTGGGGAGAAGAGGAGTTTGTGGCACAACTTGACCAGAAGAAGGGATCGGTTGGTAGGACATGTTCTGAGGCATCAAGGGATCACCAATTTAGTATTGGAGGGCAGCGTGGAGGGTAAAAATCGTAGGGGGAGACCAAGAGATGCATACACTAAGCAAATTCAGAAGGATGTAGGTTGCAGTAGGTACTGGGAGATGAAGAAGCTTGCACAGGATAGAGTAGCATGGAGAGCTGCATCAAACCAGTCTCAGGACTGAAGACCACAACAACAACATATCTCTCCGCTTGAGTGGTGTAATGTAAAAGTTATCAGCATTGAAGAATGCGGATTTACTTCTTTCATTTACTCTCTGATTCATACGGCGTTCATCCATGCTCATATATGGAAATGGGTTTTTTCCAACAAAATTCCCAAACGAACACGCACCATTAAATAACTACTAATTCTATAAATATTACTTTCTTTAATCATTCATTAATAAATTAAAAACTCTTAACTTCTAATTATAACACCTTTTCCTTTAAAAGTTCAACATGAATCAGTTTACCCTCGCGTTTGGTGCGAGTCTCTTACAAAGCATATCTGTGTTGTCTATATCGATTTTAACTCTCGCGCCGACGTCAACTGTTTTGCGCGGGAAATTATCTTTGCAGCGTTAACCGTCACTCACTATTCACTGGCTCAACACATCCCTTCACACGTTTACACATCTAAGCGTGCACATGAGATTATATATGAATATTCACTCGGAACCTCTTTTGATTATTCAGCGTTATTTGCGGGAAACATTTCATTCTTCTTGAAAGTCAGTTAGATGCTTTATAAAGCTTGATAACATTAGCAATGCTAAAGTTCCATGTTCACCAAAACCACAGGTGAAGCCTATCTCCACTATCTTCTTTACAACACTCGATAGTAATAGTCACTATTTCTATACTCTATGTCACTGATTAACTATTTCAATTTAAAGGTTTCTAACACTACACACACAGTTTATTGTTATGTTTTTTTTACGAGCGTTCATCTCTGTCACTCGGAACACCTTTCCTCCCTATCTTCTAATCTTCATTATATTTTTTTAAGTCGTTATGAGTCTGCAATACTGGGACACGTGAGGCAATACTGACCTTACGACTTATCTTAGAAGAAAGATTAAGGAAAGGCAAACCTACGTTTCTAGCATTTGTAGACTTAGAGAAAGCTTTTGACAATGTTCACTGGAATACTCTCTTTCAAATTCTAAAGGTGGCAGGGGTAAAATACAGGGAGCGAAAGGCTATTTACAATTTGTACAGAAACCAGATGGCAGTCATAAGAGTCGAGGGACATGAAAGGGAAGCAGTGGTTGGGAAGGGAGTAAGACAGGGTTGTAGCCTCTCCCCGATGTTATTCAATGTGTATATTGAGCAAGCAGTAAAGGAAACAAAAGAAAAATTCGGAGTAGGTATTAAAATCCATGGAGAAGAAATAAAAACTTTGAGGTTCGCCGATGACATTGTAATTCTGTCAGAGACAGCAAAGGACTTGGAAGAGCAGTTGAATGGAATGGATGGTGTCTTGAAGGGAGGATATAAGATGAACATCAACAAAAGCAAAACGAGGATAATGGAATGTAGTCGAATTAAGTCGGGTGATGTTGAGGGTATTAGATTAGGAAATGAGACACTTAAAGTAGTAAAGGAGTTTTGCTATTTGGGGAGCAAAATAACTGATGATGGCCGAAGTAGAGAGGATATAAAATGTAGACTGGCAATGGCAAGGAAATCGTTTCTGAAGAAGAGAAATTTGTTAACATCGAGTATAGATTTAAGTGTCAGGAAGTCTTTTCTGAAAGTATTTGTATGGAGTGTAGCCATGTATGGAAGTGAAACATGGACGATAAATAGTTTGGACAAGAAGAGAATAGAAGCTTTCGAAATGTGGTGCTACAGAAGAATGCTGAAGATTAGATGGGTAGATCACATAACTAATGAGGAGGTACTGAACAGGATTGGGGAGAAGAGGAGTTTGTGGCACAACTTGACCAGAAGAAGGGATCGGTTGGTAGGACATGTTATGAGGCATCAAGGGATCACCAATTTAGTATTGGAGGGCAGCGTGGAGGGTAAAAATCGTAGGGGGAGACCAAGAGATGCATACACTAAGCAGATTCAGAAGGATGTAGGTTGCAGTAGGTACTGGGAGATGAAGAAGCTTGCACAGGATAGAGTAGCATGGAGAGCTGCATCAAACCAGTCTCAGGACTGAAGACCACAACAACAACAACATGAGAAAATAACCCTTTTTATTTTCTTCGATCCCGGGTATTCTTTTGGCACGACCAACAATGGGGAGCAGTATGGGCTTGTGGAGGGTTCGATCAAACCCCATTTCAACATGCGATCTATTTCTTTTTGAACTTGAGCCGTTAACCTCCAGGGAACAGGATAGAAAGTTCTACAGTACGTTTCGTGCGGCTTAACGTAGAGATGGCATATGTATCCCTTAATAACTCCTGGCCTTTCATCAAACACGTTTTCATACGCTAATAATAATTCTTTGAGCTGCTTCTTCTGATCTTCAACAATGCAGTCTGATTCATTTAACTTCTCATACACTATTTGACCGAAATCTCCTTTGACTTGGAACTCATTATTTACGTGCTGTTTGGAATTTTGTGCAGTCCTGATTACTTGCACACTGATCCCACTATTATATTTTCTGGTAAGGCTTTCCTTTTTCAACAAGTCCAACTCAATTTCTTGTTTATTTACATTTAACCAAATTTTTCCTGTTTTAAAATCTATTCTGCATCCGTATTGACGTAGGCTGTCGACTCCGATAATGCAGTCTACCACCAAATTTTTCACAACAAAGAATGTGCTTAATATTGCTACATTTCCGACTTCTACACTAAATAGTGACTGCACTTTTACATTAGCCGATCTAGCCCCAACGGCGCCTATTATTCTGCAATTTTGAACTGGAAAAATTGGTACTCGTCTTATATTTCTGATCTTGTTGAATAGAGCCTCCGAAATAACATTTGTGGTTGCAGCTGTGTCTAAAACCGCCACTATAGGTACAGTCTCCAAAATGACTTCCACTTCGGCTACTGCCACCTGTTCCTCATCCTCATCTTGGGGTTCTAAGTCCTCGGTCAATTCATCTGCCAGTAATCGTCCATCATTATACGTTAGCATGGGTACATATCCTGTTGCCCCTCAACCAATTGTTGACCGCTCCTCCGGGGCACGAGTGGGTCCTTACAAGTTTGTTGGATTTTGATTCGCCTGGTGGTTGACATCGTCCGTCACTTCGGTAATTACCGGTTGATTCGCAGATGTCCGTCCCCACTGATGTTGGTTATTTGAGTTTATTCCCCCCGGTTGATTCCACTTTCTATTACTGTTATTGTTCCAGGCTTGCGGTCTGAAATTCCTTTCGTTCCCCCATACGGGATTGTATCTTTTCCCATTCCTGTTGTTCCTTGGATAGCCCCTCGCAAGACTATTGCCGGTATTGTTATTGAGATTTTGAGGGGTTTCTCCACTATTTATCGATCTTTGTGCGTTCCCTTGCCTACCATTTGGCGGAGGTTCTATCTCCCTATATTGGAATCTGTTGTTACGGGCTTTCTGGTTGTTCTCTTCGATAATATCTATATGGTCTAACGTCGTGAGGAACGACTCCAGGTCTTTATCGTTGCCGTAAATTAATTGATTCCGGATGCTAGTTGGTAGTCTTGCCTTAAGTATGTTTATTATGTCTGGCAAGGGCATAGGTCTGTCCCAATATCTAGTTTTATTTATATATTTTTCAAAATACTTCCTAAGGCTTCCTTTTGAAAAAGAGAAAGGCTCTGGGTAGAGCACCTCCGGCCTTAGGCGTTCCTGTACCCCTTCTGACCAGAACTTTGCTAAAAACGCTTTCTCAAAATCGTCATATGTCGAGCAAACAGAAGTCATGTCCGAGGCCCATATCGCCCCCGAACCTTGTATATACCCCGTAACGAAACTGATCTTCTGCCACTCCGACCAATTTCTGGGTAGGACTCCTCTAAAACTTCGAATAAAAACAATCGGATGGACCCCCCTTTTGTCAGTGTTAAAAATCTGGAATTGCCGATGCTTTATCATTTTTTCTTCGGCATGGCTAAGGCTTTCGTAATCTCCGTCAGATAAAACTTCACGCGAACAACTAGCTCGTGGCAATTTAATATTTGAGTTACTTACACAAGTCGGTATTGTGTGCGAATGTGCAGTAACTGGCTCTATAGTCGCTGCCAACTTCTGCTGCTGGCCTGTATTCATTTGTTCTGAGCCTTGTTGTGAAACGCGTATCGACTCTTCTATCGTTTGTTTCCAATGCTCGAAATCAACACCTAACTGCTGTCGCACTTCCTCAAGTCCTTTCGCAAACAAATTCTCTTCCTGTTTGCCACATAGACTCTGGAATGCTGCTTTAACATTTTGCTCAACGTTTTCACACATTAGCCTTTTGTTTTCTAATGTGATTTCGGATAATTTACCCGTTAATACATTAATTTGGTGGTCTATAGCGTCTTGACGTTCTGTCAGATGTTCAACACTTTCCTTTAGGTTAGTCTGCGTACGTGCCACTTCAGGAAGTTGCGCAATTGCACATGACATGGCATCTTGCTTTTGTACTAATTGTGGAACCATTTCCACCTGTTCCCGTACGGTATCTATCTTAATAGCCACATACTCCTTCATTTCTACACGTACGCGGTGAGTAGATTCCTCACATTGAGCTTTCACCAATTCTATTTGTGCAGTTAATTTTCGTTCCGTCTCTTCGGCCTGATCTTTAAGTTCCTTTGTCTTCGCCTCTATCCGCTGCTCTAATTCGGAAAAACTGTCGTGTAACTGCTGCTTAATCTCAGCTTTCAGATTTTCCTGCCCTTCCGTAACTGAGGCTAACTTCGCGTTCAAATCATTTTGCCCTTCATTAACTGAGGCGAACTTCGCGTTAATGTCGGTTTTCAAATTTTCCTGCCCTTCAGTAACTGAGGCTAATTTCGCGTTAATGTCGGTTTTCAAATTTTCCTGCCCCTCAGTAACTGAGGCTAATTTCGCGTTAATGTCGGTTTTCATATTATTCATGCTCTCGGTTATCATCTGCATCTGTCTCATGATAATTACCAATGGTTCTAATCCATGTTGCATACTTGCTGTTACATCTCCAGCCGTGTCTACAGGGTGTTCTATTGCGCTATCTGTAGCGATCGGTTCTACAACACTTCTTACTACATCATTATTATCAGTGCTAACAGATGAAGGCTGTTGCGTGTTGCTCTGCTCTGCTTGACTCATCTTAAACATTGCCCTAGTTAAAACCGTATAAATGTTCTACCGTCAATATATATATATATATCTCCCTTCACACAAGGGTACTTCTGTGGCTACTTTGTTATTGTACTTATACAGATAAATGCAACTAGGGCAGGTCAATCAAACTACATCTAGCATGAACACAATTAGTAAATGCTCAAATTTCCAATAATACTAAACAGAAAAGCGTATACTTCATCAATACTAGCAAGCATAAATAAAAAATATAGATCTCGCCTTTTCTCTGCGCCAAGAGTGCTGTTTTTATTTGTAGATCCACTTAATTTGACTGCGAGTATTTCTTCTCTTTTCCATGTTAAGTTGTCTCGTCGTAGTTCACATGAAACAGAGAACAAAATTATTTTAACAACGTCCAAAAACGTGTCCTGTCGCGGATTGGCCATTATAATGAATTCTCTACTATAAATGATGAAAGTATGTGAATGCAGCTTGCCGCTAACTTGGTGTAATGTTTTGTCTGTACAGAGGTGTATCTGTCGCCTTTATTACTCCTTCACTCTCACACATAAATCGGTACAATAAAGTTAGGGCTTCCTGTTTTATAATTAGGCTCATCCGTGATAAGACAGACAAACAATTATGCTAATGGAGGATTCTGAGTATTTTCTCAAATTTCATTCGCTCTCTCTCTCTCTCTCTCTCTGTCCTTTATCTGTGTACAGTTTTAATATATTATTTACGTGAAGTCAGCCTAGTAGAATCTCTGGTGGAGCCCTTCGTCTTAATATTCAGCGGCTGGCTTGCTGGAAAAGATCTTTACATTTGTTATTATTATTAAGCGCTGCATTCAGTTGGGAAAATCGATCGTTCGAACAATTCGTTCAGTTTACGACAGATTTAGAATTTCAGATCTGGACGAAGCCTTTTTGGACGATTTGTAAAAACTCGGAGATTGAAGGCTCTCTTCGTCACAGCTGAAACTTCCCCACTAATTACAGGGCCAAGACAATCATCAATGATTCAGACAGAGAACTCATTCGTCATTCACTCTAGAATAAAATGGTCACAAACCTTATTTCTGAGGAAAATTGTATATTCAATCCATCTCCATTACATGTTCCGTTTTCTGTTGGTTCCAAGTCTCATGTAATTTGCTTTTACAGTTTTTTCTGTCTCTTTACCTATCACGCTAGTGGCACAAACGTTAATAGCTCGCTTTAGCGAGAAGAAGAGTGAATATGTCTCTTTTAGCAACTCGACAATCTTCCAACCGATACTTCCGAAGCTGTTCTTTTATCCCTCTATAATAACCATGGAGCATACATCTCTGTATCTATGTTATTCCAAAGAATAAACGTACTAGAAAAATACCTTGTCGTCGACGAGCTGTCGGCGCATATATTACTAGAAAATCCGATCAGATACTTTTCAAAAGTGAATAATTGTGGATGATTTGATTGACCATTATTAATTATTGCGTGGTAGAGGGTAATTTTCCGTGGGGAGATTACAGGTTGGCAGCGTTAACTACGTTGCAAAATGTTTGGACTACACGCACGTTGGTATAAAGACTGTTCCTGGTTCCCAGGAAGATATAGAGCAGATTTTTTTCAACATTCAATGAACTCCAAGATGAGATAAATTTCACTCTCGAAATGGATTTTGCCAATAGAACGCTGAATTAACTAGACGTCAACCTGACTATAGTGGACAATCGCTTAGAATTTAACATCTTAAAAAATGTACCTTCTCTGACAATATCATACCAGCTGAGTCAGTGCAGGTGCAATCTCATAAAATGGCCTTCTTTCATTCCAGTTTACATAGAGCGCTCGCTATTCCTCTTTCTGCTAAGGCAATGAAGAACGAATTATTAATACTAGAAGTGATTGGCAAAAATAATGGGTATAAACCAGAAATTGTAAAGCAACTCTATAACAAGAGAGTATATAACAAGAAAAGCACAACTTCATCTACATTAGGTACCACATCAGATGATAACCATGCGAACGTAATCTCCATTCCTTTTATAGGTAAGGCTCCATACAAAATAGGGCGAATTCTAAAGAACCATGGTTATAAAGCAACATATTCTACCAATAACAGCCTTAAGAAAAATGTAATCCACTCTTTAAAGCCGGCCAAAGTGGCCGTGCGGTTCTAGGCGCTGCAGTCTGGAACCGCGAGACCGCTACGGTCGCAGGTTCGAATCCTGCCTCGGGCATGGATGTGTGTGATGTCCTTAGGTTAGTTAGGTTTAACTAGTTCTAAGTTCTAGGGTAATAATGACCTTAGAAGTTGAGTCCCATAGTACTCAGAGCCATTTGAACCACTCTTTAAAAATAGCTAAGGACAAACTGTCTCTCTCCGGGGTATATAAAATCACACGCGGTGAGTGCTCTAGCCTTTACATCGGCCAAACAGGGAGAGCGTTGTCAGCAAGATGTAAAGAATATGTTTCAACGATAAGTGGTGACGGCACACGGGGTTCGACTTTTGCCGAGCACCTCGTCCACATGGCCCATGCACACAATCCTCCAACTAATACTGAGCTGTTCCACTGTGAGGTAAAAGGAACGAGGCTAGATATTCTAGAGGAGATGTACAAACACCTGCTATCCTTTAAAGGAAACCTTCTCAGCGATCAGCTGCTGCTGAGAAATAAAAACTTTTCCGATGGTTTTCAATCTTTGTTACGTTTGCTTTAATTTATCCCTGTTACATCGACCACCATATTTCTCTTTTGGTCACCGAATACTATATTCAGACATCATGCCTCGCGCTTCCCTTTAAATTTAAGTTTGGCCCACTACTCTTTCACGAGAGTTTGGACGCCATTGCCGTTGAATTTAACAATTATGCAGCACAGTAAAGTAAAACATAGCTGTTTTAAATACTTCCCCTTTCAATGATAACGACAACGCTACATGCATATCGCGTTACTTACAATGTTATCTGTGGAAGATTATTCCCGTCAAAGGTACATTTTAGATTATATGTTAGTACACTTGACCTGTCGGTCAATAGCACATAAGCGTGATGACGGAGATGTTGTACCCTGCGCCACACTTTAATTAATATGCTTGACCTATGTCGGTTAATAGTAGTTAACTGTGATGACAGGGGAGTTCTACGCCCAGTTACACCCTAATTAAATTATAGATAATGATTAAGGTTTTAAATAAGTGAGACAAGTAAGGTGCTCGCTATTAGTCATGTTCGGTGGGGATACGTTACACGATGACCATATATCGTAAAAATTCGTAAGTCGTAAATCCTTAAAGTTTATATACCCAACCAAGTAAATCTCCTACCATTTAATACAATTTGCGTATAGTTAATACACATAGGGACTTGAGCTACGTGATGCCTAGTTTGCTTACAATTACTGTTATCAGCTCCCAACACGCAGTATACAGACAGCCAATGATATACAGCCTTGACTCCCCGTATGCGCACGCGCACGAATTGCTATGTGCTCAGTGCAATTCCACGTGCAACGGTCAGTGCCAACGTAGTTGCCGCTGCCAACCGACTGTGTGGTGAAGTGATGCCGGCGCTGGACTTAAGTAGCTTTAATTCGACATGGTACCACGACACTATAGGTTTTAATTTTTAAAGTTGACTGTGCCTTACTCTGCCGTGCTATAGTAATTTTATGGTTCTGAAGAAGGATGTATTATTCTAGCCGAAACCTGGGTAAAGACCTGAAAATTTTCGCAACTGAGGCGGATTTTTCAATATATTAGTCTAGCACAGTTGCTGACGGGGCTGCAATATGCTAAAAATTCTTATGTTTCTAAATTGCTAGTATGTACTACAATTTGTTGCGATCATTCACGTTATCCCTGTTGCCGAACCTTTCATGTGGCCACAGATAAATTCTAGTTTGTAATCTACAGGCTAAGATGGTGGCAGAGATCGGTCAAATTGAGCTATCCAAGGTGTGGCATGTAATGAGCTCCACGTGTCTCAGTATGTCTGGTAATTTTGGACTGAAAAACAATGTTTGTGGTCAAAACCCAAGTCTTGGTTCGCACTCATTCGTTCTCGATCTTTTTTTGACGCGCACTTCTCCTCTAGTATCAGTAACCACATTCTACGACATGCTGTCACTCTTGCCATCACCATTACCACCATAAATATGAGAATAATGTCTCCTCAGTGGGGCGCAACTACGCACAGGCGCGGCCTCCGTCTTGTTAGTGACTATGGGTGCTGTACTGTTCCGCATGCAACTCACATCAGCTGACATATAAGCGGATGCATCTGAAATAGGCAAGGGCTCCATCATATCCGAATATACTCTCGTTCGTACTTCTTCTGTAGGTCTCTCTCGTCTTTCCTCTACCTGTCAACGTCTACCGTATTTAATTTCAACGCTGTTTACACTCTCTGCCTTGATCTGATATCTTATAGAATCTCAGAGTGATGAGCACTAATGCGCATCTGTTCTCCCTTTAATTGCGTCAGGTTTTCTCATTCCTGTTCCAAGAACTCTATCCTTCCCTGAAATTCAGAGAAACTTTTGTGTTTCATCCACTATCTTCTATCAATGCTCATGGAGAGTCGCTAAAAGCTATTTCGTTGTGTAACGACACTCTTGCTTACTTTAGAATGTCTGTTCGCGACAACCTCCTCCTTTCAAGGATCTGCTGATTTTATTCCGACTATTATTGCTTCTTTCTTCGCCTCATTCACTACAAGTTTCGAGTAAGATGAAATCTTATTTCTCACCCGTCATCTTATGAATATTTTTTCTCATCCATCCTTCAAATTTCTTCCTACTTTTTCATACGTAGGTTTTCTTATTTCCTCTCTCTTCCTCCTCAACTAAAAAACAATTTCAGAACTGTGCGATGTTTCTGTTACTATCTTTATCCACAACTGGTGTCCCAACACGGGAACTTTGTGCATTGTTTCTTTTCTGTGGCAAAACTGACACATCACTGTCTTCGTCGGAAAAAATTTTGATTGATCTGCAGCATCGGCATGCTTCGAAGCTACCGCTTTGTCATCGATACTCGCATCCCTCTCCCTCGCCGGTTCTTCTCCCTCTGAATCAGACATTCTTTACGCCACCGCAGGTGCTTGATCGTTTCGGTCGGACATAAATTTCATCGTCAGTGATATTAAAGTTGCTGATCGAATCTTGAACCATTTCGAGAACGACTCTATTCTCACGCCTTTCTCGTTCTAAGCGCGCCTGACTGTTGGTTAACATTCTTTCAAATACATGGAATGTCTCGAACTGTAATCACTTGCTAATCCACAGAAAGTGCCCAACACTTCACTAACACAACATAAAATCCAGAATGAGATTTTCACTCTGCAGCGGAGTGTGCGCTGAGTTGAAACTTCCTGGCAGAATAAAACTGTGTGCCCGACCGAGACTCGACCGAGTCTCGGTCGGGCACACAGTTTTAATCTGCCAGGAAGATTCACAACATAAAATATTAGTAACGCATCCGGAACTATCAACGATGTTAGCAACGAAGTGAACGCATCTGTCAGTAGTCGCACAGAAACCACAGACCCAAGCACTTATCAACTAAAGCTTTCAAAAAATGTACACATGAAATGGTTCAGCACTAACTAAAACTAACAACAAATAAATATCGAGGTCTTTTCGGAAGATTCTAATGCTCTAAATCTCGGCCGGGGGTCGTCAGTTTATCGGAAGTGCAGTGTTTAAAATAAGGAAGGGTGGAGGGGAGGGGGGAGGGGGGAGGGGGGAGGAGGGGAGGGGTGTGTGCCTCCAATAAGTTTCTGTGCCCGAACACCATCCACACGGTGACCAATAATCTGCGTTCAACGGAATTAAATGCAAATTGACAGATGGCCAGGTTCACTGACTGGAGTATATCACATCTCTCTCTCTATCTCTAGCCGGCCAAAGTGGCCGTGCGGTTAAAGGCGCTGCAGTCTGGAACCGCAAGACCGCTACGGTCGCAGGTTCGAATCCTGCCTCGGGCATGGATGTTTGTGATGTCCTTAGGTTAGTTAGGTTTAACTAGTTCTAAGTTCTAGGGGACTAATGACCTCAGCAGTTGAGTCCTATAGTGCTCAGAGCCATTTGAACCATTTCTCTATCTCTCTCTCTCTCTCTCTCTCTCTCTCTGTCTGTCTGTCTGTCTCTAATTATGAAATTAATAAAATTATTTCCTACAGTAATATGATATCTCAAAAACAACGATACCCAAATACACCAAGTATAATTAATTAAGGTCGGCAAAGTGGAAGAAGTGGAAGTAGGATTTCCGCGAATTTCGCCTTGATGAAATGAATGGATAATGGAATGTAAGAAATTTATACAAAAGTGAAAATCCTTGAACCTCACTGGTTGGTAGCCCCCTAAACACGCAAGTATAAGGGCTCTCGCTTTTGAAAACGACTCAACTTCCTGCGTGAACAAACTCCTGTGTGAAATTACTCTGAAAGATATGTGACACAACGACCAGTGTGTTGTCTCAGAAGCAGTCTCGAACGGACAGCTGGCTGCTCCGGAACCTTCCAAGTAGGCTCCCGTAGCCGGCGCCTCTACTCGATGGCTCTGCTGGCCGAAGTCTCCTTTTTCTACGACGCCTACAGAGGTCCGCACTCTCCGGTTCCTGCAGCGTAGTGTCTTTAATGTCCGCCGCCCACAGGCGAAGTGTCCTTACTCTCCGCTCGCTCCGTAAAGTTTCGCCATTACTCCACGTAAGGTAGTCAGAAGAATACCACACCAATCCATGCATTGTTGCGCATGTCTGAGCCAATAGCAAACATTTTGGCGTCAGAAAATCCTGCTTTATACAATTTGCCATTGCTTCTAAAATGGCGTAATTCACACGCAATCGCACACCGTCCCGTTCGTATTTCTTGCAGCGGCACGGAAGGTGCCGTGCTAATGCAGACCTCATGCTGTGCGAGACACAAAGCCAGCTCGCTCCCCTCCGTCCAGCGACCAACCTTTTGCTTGTAGAACGTGCGACCTAAGGCGTTGCAGTAGCTGCCTGCAGGAGAGGGGCTGCCTCCGCTAGGGGTTGTGAATGCTTATTTCTCGCTCGTGAGGCAAAACACCTCAGTTTGTCGCTATTCCCGGGAACCAATATTATGTTGAGCAAAAATACTGTCATCCACCAATGAAATCCAGAAACCAAGCATTGTCGATAACGCTTAAGATACGCACCTAACCGTGCAGCATAATTAATTAGCGATTTTTCTAGTCCTATTATAGTGACTGATAACCAGATTACGATCTTGAAGTAAAACGGAAGCGAAACTAAATTAGGTGCTACGTTTCAATGGTGATAGTTTATTGTTTGAAGAAAAAGTTCATCGATCAGAGTTTGGATGGACAGACAGATTTATACAAGAACTGCCAGAGCGATACACGGCCATGAAGGATATAATTAAGATTTTGCTGACTGTTGAAACAAAATTTATGCTTGATGCTTCCGATCACCTTCTGACAGTACCACTGGCGAAAGTAGCTGAACTTTACGGTGTATTTTAAAAG
Source organism: Schistocerca nitens (assembly GCF_023898315.1). Taxonomy (NCBI): domain Eukaryota; kingdom Metazoa; phylum Arthropoda; class Insecta; order Orthoptera; family Acrididae; genus Schistocerca; species Schistocerca nitens. Next base: position 52,943,095 of record NC_064617.1, read on the forward strand.
TAGCAGGTGCAGGAGAAAATAAAAGAAATAGGTGTATACACGCATCCAATATGATTGTCGATGTTACCGCTACATGAACAGCCCAAGAAATCCCTCAGTTTTTAGCTAAGTGGGGCTTCACTGAATGAGTACCCTGTACATCACTTATAATCCAATACATCTACAACGTTTATGTTTCAGTTGCATTATGCGGGAGAAGCTTCTCTAAATTGAAACTAGTAAACGATTATCTTCGCTCTAAGATGAACAATAACAACTAGCCCATCCGTCGATTTTATCAACTGAACGGACAGTTTCCAATGAAATAGATTTATACGATATAACTGCGAATTTCAGTGAACTAAAGCACGAAAACGTGCAGTGTAAAAATATCAGTAGTAACTACTATTTCGTATTAAGGTTACCAAACTATCTGGTATTTGTTGGGCAGGCTTTCATAAAAGATATTTTCTTACTCTCTTCTTTATTAATACTTTACACTCTACCTGAAGGTCCTTGTGAGCAATGCTGATTCGTATCCTAAGTTTCTCTCCTATATATTTAAGTCCACTTATTGGAGTTACTAGAACCTAAAGTACACGCACTATAAACAGTTGATTTTTTTTTTGTTGGTCATCACATTCATGTTATTTATTTTTCATTCTACAGTTTCTAAGCAGATCAGGGACCTCAATTAGTTTTGCTGCCCCAGAGTCCACGGATTTAATCTGTCACAGTGTGACGTAACAGCCTAGTGCCAGTCTCTCGATTGGACGCTGCTGCAGCGACTTTCATGTCCCTAACCTAACCCGGTTAACTAAATGGGTAAAGGTAACCTAAACGTGGAATTCCTGACGAAACTATAAATTACAGTCGGCAGATCGTGATTTAGTGGTTAGCGTTGCTGCCTATGGGTCAGGGGATTTTCTCCTCCTAGGGACTGGTTGTTTGCGCTTTTCTCATCATATCGTCATCATTCAGCACATGGTGACACTGGACAGTGAAAAGTCTGGAGATTTGTGCTCGTGCTGATAACCACGCAGGTGAGCGCCCCGCAAATCACAATGATCATCATCACCCATACCACAGAGAGGAGAGAGGTGTTAGCTACGTTAATGCTGGATTGATAAGTTGCCATGGTCTGACAGGGATTCGATTCCATGATATCCCTTTTCCCAGACACAAACTTTACCTCTAGACTTTCTTTCACTGGTGCCATGTCCCTCACTGAGGCAGGCTCGGCATTGTTAGGAACGGATTTGGCAAGGTTAGGATGAAGGGGTGGCCGGATACCCTTCCCGCCGCCACCCTCTGTACCGCCCGAGACGGAATTAGTGTACCCCAGCTGTCTGCGTCTAGTGTAATTCATGGAATAGTGCGAACGTGTTCAGATGTCGTCGGCGAGTCGTGTAACTGAGGAGGAACGTGGAGACCATCTCGGTATTCACTTAGCGGGATGTGGAAAACCGCCTAAAAACCACATCCAGCCTGGCCAGCACACCGGCTCTCGTCGTTAATCCGCCGGGCAGATTTGATGCGGGGCCGGCGTGCCTACACGAGTCCAGGAAGCAGCGTCCTAGACAAGTAAAGTACGAAATGTTTCAATGGGCAACCATGCAAATTTGTCTATTTATTAGAATACAAGAATCAGAATCAGATCTAATTGAAAATGAATGTGCAAACCACACAAACACCAAACCACATACCAAGGACACATCAGCAAACACAGAAACACACACAGGCACGAATGAACATGCTGATAGTACTAAAACACACAATCATGATGAGGCGAGCCACTATACAGGCTTTCACTGCCTCGTGATGACTGGGTGTTGTGTGATGTCCTTAGGTTAGTTAGGTTTAAGTAGTTCTAAGTTCTAGGGGATTGATGACCATAGATGTAAAGTCCCATAGTGCTCAGAGCCATTCGAACCAAGCCACTATACAGGCATGGCAGGCAGAGTCTACAACAATGAGAAATGCAGCTCGCGAATAAAACCAATAAGTTTCATTTCAAGTGGGTACATAAACGTCAATAGCTCACCATGCAAAAGTATGGATCTAGCAACCAAACGACAAGTAAACGAGCCAGCTGACAGAACTTCAGTAACAGATCAGCCACAACAAATAAAAACGAAGCTTTTACAGACAGACACAAAGGCTAAGCTAGAGACAAAGACAAGGGTACACAAACACACACGGACAACAAACATAAACGAGCCAAAGATGAAAAATACACATCTACAAACAGACGGTAATGTAAAACACACGAAACAAGACGGACGGAAATACACTCCTGGAAATGGAAAAAAGAACACACTGACACCGGTGTGTCAGACCCACCATACTTGCTCCGGACACTGCGAGAGGGCTGTACAAGCAATGATCACACGCACGGCACAGCGGACACACCAGGAACCGCGGTGTTGGCCGTCGAATGGCGCTAGCTGCGCAGAATTTGTGCACCGCCGCCGTCAGTGTCAGCCAGTTTGCCGTGGCATACGGAGCTCCATCGCAGTCTTTAACACTGGTACCATGCCGCGACAGCGTGGACGTGAACCGTATGTGCAGTTGACGGACTTTGAGCGAGGGCGTATAGTGGGCATGCGGGAGGCCGGGTGGACGTACCGCCGAATTGCTCAACACGTGGGGCGTGAGGTCTCCACAGTACATCGATGTTGTCGCCAGTGGTCGGCGAAAGGTGCACGTGCCCGTCGACCTGGGACCAGACCGCAGCGACGCACGGATGCACGCCAAGACCGTAGGATCCTACGCAGTGCCGTAGGGAACCGCACCGCCACTTCCCAGCAAATTAGGGACACTGTTGCTCCTGGGGTATCGGCGAGGACCATTCGCAACCGTCTCCATGAAGCTGGGCTACGGTCCCGCACACCGTTAGGCCGTCTTCCGCTCACGCCCCAACATCGTGCAGCCCGCCTCCAGTGGTGTCGCGACAGGCGTGAATGGAGGGACGAATGGAGACGTGTCGTCTTCAGCGATGAGAGTCGCTTCTGCCTTGGTGCCAATGATGGTCGTATGCGTGTTTGGCGCCGTGCAGGTGAGCACCACAATCAGGACTGCATACGACCGAGGCACACAGGGCCAACACCCGGCATCATGGTGTGGGGAGCGACCTCCTACACTGGCCGTACACCACTGGTGATCGTCGAGGGGACACTGAATAGTGCACGGTACATCCAAACCGTCATCGAACCCATCGTTCTACCATTCCTAGACCGGCAAGGGAACTTGCTGTTCCAACAGGACAATGCACGTCCGCATGTATCCCGTGCCAGCCAACGTGCTCTAGAAGGTGTAAGTCAACTACCCTGGCCAGCAAGATCTCCGGATCTGTCCCCCACTGAGCATGTTTGGGACTGGATGAAGCGTCGTCTCACGCGGTCTGCACGTCCAGCACGAACGCTGGTCCAACTGAGGCGCCAGGTGGAAATGGCATGGCAAGCCGTTCCACAGGACTACATCCAGCATCTCTACGATCGTCTCCATGGGAGAATAGCAGCCTGCATTGCTGCGAAAGGTGGATATACACTGTACTAGTGCCGACATTGTGCATGCTCTGTTGCCTGTGTCTATGTGCCTGTGGTTCTGTCAGTGTGATCATGTGATGTATCTGACCCCAGGAATGTGTCAATAAAGTTTCCCCTTCCTGGGACAATGAATTCACGGTGTTCTTATTTCAATTTCCAGGAGTGTATGTCCCCTCGACTACACAGTTCTTGAACACAACCTGCGACTCTCGAGGCTCAAAGACACTCAGTTATTCCAGACAGCTCAGAGACTACTCGTTAGGAGAACCCACCCAAAAGGCCAGGATATTTGCTTCCCGACAACCGAACAAACAGATGCACTCATCCTAAAGTCAGCCAACAAACCAGCTGACACAAAGAAACTGGCACAACTTCTATGTCAGACTTGCTCAAGACGCTCAGAAAATTTCAACCTCGAGCAGGCATACAAAGACACATGGACGGATATACTACGACATTAGAGAAATCGGACCAAAAAGTAACATATATACAAGATACCCATCAGAATACTACAGCTAAACGCAAACAGGAGCACACTAGTCAGCACAGAGATCCCCAAGATAGCAAATTCGATAAACCCGGATGTGATATGCTTGCAGGAGCCTCAAATCAAAAATGGGAACTTGAGTGAGCTTCACCATAGATACATAACCATTATAAAATCAAACACGTCAAAAGCAGCTATCGTCATAATAAACAGACTGTACACTATAACTAAATTCACGCACTTATGCTCAGAACACTTAATAACAGTCGAAGTGAACTACGGTAATGAAAATTGGGTAATTGCATCTCTATACGCACAGTACTCTGACGAAATACAACCCTACATTGAGTACATCCAGGATGTTGCTGACTATGCTTCGGGCAAAAGACTAATCATAACTGCAGACATAAACGCCAGTTCAACGATTTGGCACTCGAACATTACTGACACTAGAGGTCAACTGGTGAATGACGCATTACACGAACATGACCTCCACGTAGTAAACAACTCCGGACAACCACCAACCTACAGAGGACACACAAATGCAACAAGCAACATTAACATCACGATTGCAAACGCAAACGCTATACCTCATGTGAGAGATTGGAAGGTCATAGAAGGGCTAACACACAGCGACCACGACGTAATCATCACTGACACACTGACACAAAATAATACAACAATACGCAATTCACACAAACGACTACTGTTTCATAAGACCAACTGGGAAAAGCTCAAACAAACAGTGACAGACTCTCAATTACATACAGTTGAAGGATCAGTTGACTAGAAAGCCCATGTCCCCACAGAAGTACTACAAAGAGCACAAAAGTCATCAACACCAACAGGAGATGCAAGACACATACCTCAAATACCGTGGATTAACAAGCTATTTAGACTTCGCAAGGACTCTAGGAATAAACGCAAGTGGTACCACCGAGCGGCAACATACAGGAAAAGAGAAGAAAAACTCAGACAATATAGAGAGGCAAAACAGACGTACAAAAACTAACTGATTAAAACAAGACAGGAACACTGGAATTGACATGCGCAGACCCAACTACAGACAAACATCTGGGGTGAGGCTTTCAAGGTCCTGACTGAACCCCACTGGTTCTCGCAACACCAAGAAAAGAGGATGGCACCACAACCAAGGGATGAAGAAGGACGGCAGAATATTTGCTAAATAAACTCCTGCCCGACGACAATCCACGGACAGACGAACCACTGTGCTCAGAACTGCGTGACAAAATGGACGAACACTACCGAGACGAAACTGATATGAGACCCTTCACAAGGGAGGAAGTCGTGCTTTCAATTACTACTCCAAAATCGAAAAAGGCTCCAGGGCCAGATGGTATACACGCAGAGACGCTCAAAAGTGTTGCACCCCAGTTTGTTCGATACCTGACAGAACTAATAAACGAAGCAGCAAGGCAGGGACGGGTGCCTGCTTTCTGGAAGACAGAAAACGTCATAATAATAATAAAAAAATCGGATGATAAAGACCCTGCTGATCCGAAAACGTATAGGCCAATCTGCCTAATTAACACGCTGGCTAAGGTTCAGGAACTGTTACTGTGTAACAGGCTGCAGTTGCATAGACAACAAGCTGGTCTCAGTCAACATCAGTATGGTTTCGGAGAGCAAAGATCAATAGATGACACAATCAACACAACCATAGAAAATATTCAGACCGCACACACCAAATATGCGATTGCCATACTAATTGACATTTCAGGGGCATTTGATAACCATGGTGGCCAGCCATGTTTGCTCGTCTGAAGGAAATCCAGATGCCTAGAGCCCTATAGAAGAGCGTGCTTGACTACTGTAAAGACAGAGTAGTGGAATGGCGGGCAGGAAACCAGAAAGTTGTCACTAAAATCACCAAGGGCTGTTCGCAAGGGTCAATATGTGGTCCATGTTTCTGGGACATTGCCTTCGAACCCCTCCCCCACCTACTTGATGAAGATAATCCAGCACATGGGGTCACTGCCTATGCGGACGACCTTTTGGTGGTAGTCGCGGCAGATTCAAGAGCACAGTTAGAATACAAGTCATCACATTTACTTAAGGATATCAGCACATGGTGCAGCAACAATAAGCTACAAATGGCTGTGCACAAAACAGTCTACATACTAATGAAAGGTTCGCTAGCAAGACATCCAATAATTAAAATAAACAATAACTACATACACAGACAACACACAACACGATACCTAGGTGTGCACATAGACGAAAGACTGACGTTCAACGAGCACATAAAAGTTACGACCGAGAAAGCAACAAAAATAATGAATAAACTCGCCAGACTAAACGCCGCACAGTACAGACTGCCATTGTCAACACTCAGGACCTATCACTGTGCACTCTTTGAGTCCGTGGTCTGCTTCGCGGCCAGTACACGGGCGCACAGACTGCACTTAGTACCTTATAGGAACACAGTTAGGAGGGGGCAAAGAAATGCGCTGGTTAGGTTGTCTGGGGCATTCAGTACCACATCATTGGCAGCGCTGTGTGTGATCCTTGGAACCTTTCCCATTGACCTAACAATCAGGCTGAGGGCAGCCATGTACTGGCTAAAGAAAGGAAGACACGACAAGGTGACAGAGATCACAGGGCACAACCTGAATGATAGCCGCCAACTTATCGAGTGGAGGGTGGACACATGGCAGAGGGAACGGTATACAGACGACAAGGGCCGTAGAGTCTACCAATTTTTCCCAAACATCAGGGAACGCCTGAAGATGAATCATCTAAACCCAAGTAGAGGCATGGTTCACTTTCTCTCGGATCATGGCCCATACCCCATGTACCTCCACCGCATAGTACTCACTCAAAGTGATACCTGCACATATGGCGCAAATGGATCACCAGAACACATAGTTTTTCACTGCCCATTACACATCGAAGACATAACACGTACACAACTACAAATACAAACGCAGGTTTACATAAATAAAGCCATCAGGAATAAAGACACATGGTAGGAGATTAGCCGGGTGACAAACGAAGTTTCCCAGGTACTGCAAAAATCTTTTAAGCAATCAAGGCCGTACCACAGATTGCGACCAGAGACACAAAACTCACGGGAAATGGAACCGTGGGATACTACCAGCTCTGATGAAGAGAATGATACAGATGTTGGGGAAAACACAGATTCGGAAAACAGCAACAATATGTCATTCACTCAAACTCAATGACGACTCTCAACACCAAGAATCTTGCCTACCTAAGCACCAACCCAACACAGTCAATTACGAATGACACTTTAAACGTGCGATGCGGACAGGGAATGGACGGCTCGAAGTACATTCCGAGCCCTCCATCCCCTGTTGGCTAGACGGGGAGAGTCAGACCTGTTTTACCGAACACCCCCAAGACCTCCCCACTACCCTCACAAATCCACAAATCAATCTCACATTTCAAAGTCTCATTAGGTTAAGTGTAGTAGATAAGTTACATTAAGAATTCGCTGCATGATTTTCTTTAATTTGTTTCGTTTCTTTATTTTAAAGCATTTTTTATAAAACATATCGAGATTGAATTCCAGATTGTATCTACACTGTTAAAGCTTGTACATAGAAATGTGATATCACTCAACACTAAAAGATAAAGGTGAACAACGCAGAAACTGGTCTGCCTCCACGTGGCAGGGACGGGCAACATCGAGGGTGGCCCGAAGCTAACAAACTTGCGGCCACTCACGATGTCTAAGAGACCAGAAAACCTTGTTGGGTGTATCACCAAAATTTATTTCTGGTAAAAAAAGGACCAGCCATATACCCACAGGCGGCCGGTCACCCATCTGATTAATGAAAAAATGGAAAAAATATCCTGGCGGATACTTTACCTCTAGACTACCAGGCCCGAAATGAAACAAGTTAAAAGCTTGCGCAGTGGCTTGTAAGGAATCATTATCTGCGCTTTCCATAGCTAGTACGATGAGCAGTACCCCCTGCTATGCACTTCAGAGTAGTTTGGAGAGTATGAATGTACTCGTTGATGTAGATATTTTTGAGCAGCAGAACCGTCAGGTCAACGCGAGACTCAACTTATTGTTTACTTCTGTTCTTCACTTAACCTGACGTGATACGCCACGAAGCCGGAAGTCACCGCCCTCGTGGAGTGTGAACGTCGGCTAGAAACCCGTCTGTGAGACTGCTCTGCCCGTTTAAGCAAACCAGTTGCAGCCCTGGCGCACACACATACAGAATCCGGGCTGCCGACTAATCGCTCCACACAACGCCAGCCTTATGGAATCTGAGTGGCTGCATTCGGACGGGGATTGCGATAACGTAATCCGATGGAATGGATCCCAGTGCTTACCCATTAGGCGTTGAGTGGATTTCGCAGCTGTTGATTATCTCCAGAGTGCCACGAATACTGACAGACCAGAGCAAGCACCAGTGTCCCTGTCTACTGTAGCTGCCAAAGTCGGATTAGAAAGGCACAAAATGTAGGTCAGTGGAATTACACTGATTTTATATTCACAAGTGAAACGCCCCAGCTAGAAAGACTAAAACCGAACATAAAATATTTGAAAATTACGGAGATGCATCTGTTATACAAAACGTCGACATCATTTGTCTGTACTAAGTTTCTGTGTAATTTATGACTGAAAGATATGAATCTTCCAAGGAAGCCTACCGAAGAGATCGATTTTCATCGCCTTTGAGTATGTTGTAGAGTTGACCGTAATAAGCGACACCAATTATTTGAATGTGTCCATATGACCAACAAGGGGGGGGGGGGGAAACGTGCACTACAAAACAATTAAATTTGATGTTCCTGAATGAATACTGTTGAAACACAAACAGATATAAGAAAATCTTCAAATAAAGATTCCATCGTTTCTGATGTTTCTGATGGCAGCGCACTCAGCTTTGTCAGACAACCATTACTTTCGATTCTCTTCCTAGCATTTTGTTTTTATAGAATTGATAATATGAAATTCAATCATACATGATGAAATGCTATTCTAATGATGCATCTGTCAGAAATAAGCTAGAAATATCTCTGTATCGCGGTACGAGCTTATTTCTGACAAATCCGTCTTTGGAATACTACTTCATCACACGTGATTGAATTTGATATTAATGACTGAAACGTGTCAGTGAAGTTTCATAAGACGCTTGTCGAATTCGGTACAACTTATTCATTTTACTACCCGATTTTGGCTCAATTCATGAACTCTTCCAGAAAGTCTGAGCACTCAAATAACGCCTATTGAATATTATATGTGTGTTTTAATGTGGGGTTTCGGTTTTGTTTTGTGGGAAACGCTTAGTTGGTCATCGTCTGCTGGGAGCAGACAATGTTGCTTCTCGTTCGGAGAGCACAGGATGACCAACTTAGGTTTCTAATACCTGAACAGAAAGGTATACCCATCTTAGACGAAGGCTGTGTCGTAGGCTGTTTTTGTGTGTGAGGTTGGTGACGGAGGGCTACCCCTCTGGTAGCTTCCGCTGCACGGGTAGCTAGGTAACCTGGAAAGAGAAAGGGGCACTCCTCGGTGAACGCTTGGTGAGTACGGATCGTAGCTCTTAAGGGGGGTTTCAGGTGATAGGAAGCAGGTTGAGCTAGGACTTCGTTATGTGTAACTATTGAAATGCTTAAGAACTTCAACTTGACTGAACCGTGTGAAGCGAGTATGATTGTTAATGATTTTTAATCTTATATTTTGTGGAAGTTGCTTTTGTCTTTGTGTGTCGATTTTGTGGCACGTGTTTGGTAATCAATGACCCTTCTGATCCACCACGGCACCGCAATAGGCTTTATTGTAACAGTTTGCTTGTTTAATGAGCTATAATTTCTGCAAGAATATCTGTTCTTTCGTGCGCTGTCTACAAAGCAGCACAACAGTTTGATTCGGAACGCACCACGTGCTCTAGTTCGGCCTTTTGCAAGCAGCAGACACAGCTAGTATTTTGAATAATTATCGCACAACCTCGTGCATTGGTTAAACCTCTGTCCAGAATAGTGCATGAGTAGAATCGTAATGCGAATCCCACTGAGATATTTTAATGGTATGAATGCAAAGGAGATGATGGTATCATTGTCTCCCACCCCCGTTTTCTGTGTTTCTTCTTGCTGTAGTTAAATTGTGCTCTGTTAAATTCTCACGTAATTCTTACTTAAGTATTTCCTATCATGTACCAGTTAGGTAGCCGGCCGAAGTGGCCGTGCGGTTCTAGGCGCTACAGTCTGGAGCCGAGCGACCGCTACGGTCGCAGGTTCGAATCCTGCCTCGGGCATGGATGTGTGTGATGTCCTTAGGTTAGTTAGGTTTAATTAGTTCCAAGTACTAGGCGACTGATGACCACAGAAGTTAAGTCGCATAGTGCTCAGAGCCATTTGAACCATTTGAACCAGTTAGGTGTAAGTAGGATGTGCTACCAAATAAATAATCTACGTGAAAGATAAATTCTGTGGTGTTGATCTTACCCAATCCTAAATTAATCGCGTTTATTCATGAACATGGTGTGCTATTCATCTGCCTATTTAAAGAAATTTGTATACTTGTAATTAAATTATTAAAGTAATTAAACTAATAATTTTCCAGCTCCGTTTTCTTTCTAAATGGTTAGGAAGGGCTTGGGCTGGTGGCGATCCTGAATTTCGGAATTTTTATCATTATTTGTGTGAGAGAAGCAGCTAGAAATGCGACATAACGTTTATGGCTCGATGAGAAACGTAAACATAGTAATACGTTACATGATGCTATACGTTTTGCCATCTGCCAAATGTCGAAATGAAAAACAAAGTAGCTGGGGTAGGAGTGAATTTCGAAAAATAATGACATTTCCATCAAATGTGAGTGCACCGCTTAATGTACATTAAAAACATAGAACTTTTATTAGAAGATTTTTTTTATGTCTGTTAGCGTGTCAGCAGTATTCATTCAGAAGTATTAAACTCAATTTTTTCGTCAAGGGAATGTTTCACATCCTTAATGGCTACATGTGCATGTATAAAATAATTTGTGTCTCTTAATTTGCTCTACGCTGTAACATATTCAATGTCCATCACAATCGAAATATATCCATAGGATAGGTTTACTTACAAGTTTTATGAAATACCAACTCTTCGAAAAAATTACAAATATAGAAACTAATGCTGACAAATTGCCATCGACAAATTTAAGAATTTAGGGATGGGAAAATCCAACCGGTGAAAACCGATACCGGTATATTAGTTCTGAATAACTGGCATTTTTCGGTATTTATTTAGTCCCGTTTGTAACAGTTTTCTTGCTGATAACCAGGAAGAAACCGGTGTAGAACAACAGTGGTAAAATTTTGGTCTTTGAAAATGAATACTCTATTTGTAAAATTTCTATTGCTTTGAAACACTTAGTTATTACAGAAAATGGGAGAAACTAGGAACAAACACGTGTGCAGCATTACTGAAACAGCAATGTATGGCACGCATTTAAGTACAACATTTTCCTGACCTGGTCTATTCTGTAGTTAGTCGCAGTCTTTACCTGACATCAGCTATTTTACAGACTGACATCATCAGTAGTTTGGAAGTATTTTTCGAAGTACGGTAGCAGTGAAGTACAACAGCCCCCTTTGCTTTAATTAATATACTATAAACAGGAAGAGGCACAACAAACGTCATATGAGGAGAAAACATTCGCAGTGTTCCTTGGAAGAGAAAGTTAATTTGATTGCTAGAGATCTTTAGGCTTCCGGAGATCTGTTGACATCTTTTAAGTGCCGGGTATTCTGCCGGACATCAGAGCTGTTCTTGGACAGTATTTACGTAAAGTAACTTATCTTCATCAGGTGCTGAGACTACCCCTCGAGTGGAATGGGAACATAATTTACACCTGCGTCCTTTTTCCTCCACGGTCGGTTTCAGGAGTTCCCTCTGCGGTCCGCGCCCACTGGACAGACTCTTAGGGCGTGTCACTTTCGGTCCAGCGCCGCTGACGCCGGGCCGACGTTCCGTCTTCGGTCCGGTGCGGTTCTGGGTGCTTCCCCTGCGGTCCGCCCACTACTACTGGACGCCATCTAAGGTGTTCCATCATCGGTCCGCTGCGCCTGGTGCTCTCTCTTTGGTTCTTTTCTCACGTCCACACTTTCAGTTGTGTGTTGGTCGATTGGTTGGTTGATTTGGGCAGCGAGGACCAAACATTCCTTCCCCATCCTTCACCCTCGGATTAGGGAAGGATGGGGAAGAAAGTTGGCTTTACCCTTTTAAAGGAACCATACCGGCATTTGCCAGAAGTGATTTAGGGAAATCACGGGACACCTAAATCAGGACGGCCGGACGCATGCGGCGGCGCCGTTCCTTCCGTCCCTTTACGACGAACCTGCACTTACCTGTGAACGTTGTCTCAGCATATCATCAGTAGGGTAGCCGAGTGAAACCTACTTCGACATGAACCAGGCTGCAAATAAAGTCACTAATCTACGTTTCGGGAGAAAGTTTTCACACGAAATGAAGGGTTGGAAATTTTGTCCTCAATTAATATATTCTGAAACTTAGGTGAACAAGTATTACTGCTAAGCCCGTGCTAGTCTTAACACAGTCACTCACAATCCCTTTCACTCACACTAGCAAGTTTAAACGTAATATCTACAAAAATACGGATTGTTTGAGAATGCTCGCCAAATATTAAATCTGTCAGTACCTAATGCAGTCACAGTTTTTAGCCACCGACCTGCTCAATACTCCACGCGGAATTTATGTCTTTTCTCATCACAAAATTCACTTAAAAATTCCGAAATTTCTACACACCCATCGGAATAATTATGCCGTCACTTTACCACAGTTTTTATGTATGAAACACTGCTAGATCCGGCAACTTATCATTTCCATCGGAACTACTACTACACACGTCCGAACTGTTTCATGTATAGGCTCCGACACTCCTCTAGAATACTCTAAGTCTTCTCTACCAGCAGAGAAAGGCGCGCGAAGAATATTGCTTTACCATTGGTCAGTTTACTCAACGGCCAATAGCAAAACAACATTCTCCCACGTCAATACGCGCTTTTCACTAATAACCAATCGCAAAATAGTAAACCTAGCGACTGCAGTTTTTACCGACGTATTTATCTACTGTGCTGAAATTTTGTTTATGCATAAAGTTATTTACTATTGTTATTTATACCTGAATTAACTTTCCCTTTAACATAAACTTACTTTACAAATCTATTCTACCACAATCCCATTTGTCCAGATCCATACCTCTTCGAAATGTTCCCACACTAAATCCTACTACATAACTCGTTAAACAATTATCTTCATATTAGCCTTAAACCACACTCACGCATCATTCATACCGCTAAAACACATTTCTAACATTTTACATACACAAAAAGACATAATAACACTTTATGAAAATACTAGAACAGTTTATGAAAAACATTCTGTTACTTTAGTGCACTCTAGTGGGTACCATCGAAACTAAAATCACAGTCCCCCTATCCAATATTGTCCTCTATCGGCTGATACATAAACTACGTGCGCGTCCAGACTCACGTCACCATCTGTCACTATCCAGATGTGAGATACATCTCCCACTTAACCGCCTCCAAGGGAGGATCGTTATACGGCGCTACGCCTCATGCTGGTTCGAAACGTCGTCCTCCTGAATACGAATCCAGTGTGATAACCACGAGCCATCTCGCACCGTCTCAGTTTTTATTCTGGGGAGTGCTTCCGCTGCCTACGTTGCGTTTGCAGGAAGTCCTGTGCAGGACCCCGTCTCTCCTGTGTTGGTACCCCTTGTCACGGGTCATGAGGTTTCCCGTCACCTTTATCATGGAAAGATTGAGCTCCAGACAGTGCTCGGCAATGGATAATTTACTTGTACGTCGCATTCTGGCACGCTTCTGATGTTCTTTACATCTGATATCCACTATCCTCGTTTTTTGGCCAACATTGCCACATTGGCAAGGTATATGTACTCCCTGTGCACCGCCGACGCACGAGAATTGGCGCTCATAGAATTGCCTCTTTATTTCGGTAACACCGTACTGTCCATCCGCAGGATGACCATACAGACGAAGAGTCGATGCGTAGCATTGGCGACAAAGTGGACGTTGAATTTCAATGCCGCCAGAAGCCAGACAGTAGTCTTCACCTGAAGGAAATTACCGCCACATCTGCGGCCCGAAAACAACATTGGGTCCCATCCCATGGACGAAAAACTCGTACTTCGGGGTAAATCTCGTTGGGGGTATCCGCGCCCTGCGTTCGCTGCTTAATTCACAATCGTCGCTGCCGCCACACCGCGGCATGGTGATCTGCCTAACACTGGTCAAACCAGTGCTGGAGTACGCGGTCATGGTGTACGGGAAAGCCGCCGACTCGCACATCGCTGCACTACAGGGGGTGCAGAACCGAGCTCTGAAACTCGTTCTGCACCTCCCGAGGCAGTAGTAAACTCGTCTGCTGCACGAAGGCACTGGAATTTCGCTTTGTCAGAACAGAATCTGTCAGAGTGCACTTGCCTTCCTACATAAACTCGGGCCATTCTCGCAATCGGCTCGTCATGTGTTCCTTGGCATCAGGAAGGCATTTGATAACGTCCCACAGTGCCATTTAATGAAAAAAAAAAATACGAGCCTACCGGGTATCGGAGCAGATTTGTGACTGGATGCAAGTCTTCCTTGCAGACAGAACTCAACACGTCCCTCTTAACGAGTCAAATTCGAGAGATGTAAACGTAATTTCCGGAGTACCCCAAGGAAGTGTGATAGGACCGTTAATATTTACAACATATATAAATGATTTAGCTGAAAGCTTCGGATGACCCCCAAGGCTGCGCGCAGATAATGCGGTTGTCTATAACAAACTAGCAACGCCAAAAGCTGGTAACGATTTGCAGAATGACCTCCAGTGAATTGATGAATAGTGCAGGCTCCGACAGTTGATCATGAACGTAAATAACATATTGGGCATACGTAGGAAAAGAAATCCACTGATACACAGCTATACTATTGATGAAAACCGCTGGAAACAGTATCTGCCGTAAAATATCTAGCAGTAACTATCTGGAGTGACCTTAAGTGGAACGACCACATAAAACAAACAATGGGAAAAGCAGATGCCAGACTCAGATACATAGGAAGTATCTTAAGGAAATGTAACTCATACACGTGGCTTATAAAGCGCTTGTTCAACCGATTCTTGACTATTGTTCATCTGTCTGGGATTCCTACGAGATAGAACAGATAGAGAAGATCGAAAGAGGAGCAGCATGTCTCGTTACGGGATCGTTTGTCGGCACGAGAGCGTTGCTGACATGCTCAAAAAACTCCATTGGCAGACGTCACAGTAGAATCTCACCCACAGCAGAAAACCTTATTGGACGTTATTAGTGTGGGTTCAGACCAGGAAATTCGACTGTGAACCAGATATTTACTCTCCGGAAAATAGTAGGACAGACCAACGAATTTAATGTTGGTGCGCACCATCATTTCATTGATTTAAAATCTGCCTATGATACAATAAATCGGGCTAAACTTTATGAGGCAATGCGGGAATTTCGCGTGCCTGATAAATTGGTGCCTCTAATAGAAGTTAAGCTAAGGTACCCTTAGTGTACTTTGTGGGTGTAGTGTAGGCTAACACTCCAGTATCCCACACGATGTGGGCTAAGACAAGGGGATGGGCTTTGCTGCCTAACCCTCAATTTGGCGCCGGAAAAAGTGTTGCATGAATAGGCTATCCAGACAAGACTTACTATCTACTGTAAGTCGGTACAAATGTTGAAATATGGAGATGATTTGGACCTAATGAGTAGAACATTTAGAGATCTACAGAGGGCCTTCTCAGCTCTACTGTAAGTCGGTACAAATGTTGGAATATGGAGATGATTTGGACCTAATGAGTAGAACATTTAGAGATCTACAGAGGGCCTTCTCAGCTCTAAAACGGAGGGGACCGAAGATGGGCCTGAAAATTAATGAACGGAACATCAAGTGTACTTTGAACAGTACAAATCAACATTTACAGCTACAGTAACCTTTGATGGATTGACTTTTGAGCTAGCGAAATGTTTCACTTATCTGGGTGCAATGATAGAAGCATCAGCTGCAATTCAACTGAAATATGGCCCGAAAAAGTGCTTCTAGTCGATATTATTTTGAAATGCTGCGACATTTTAAATCCAAGCTTCTATCACGAGAGACTAAGTGCCGACTCAGTGAGTACTCTTGATATGCTCAGCACTTACGTATGGTTCAGAAACATGGACGATTACAAAACAGGGTGAAAGTAGACTGAGATCACTCGAAAGAAATATATTGAGAAAAATCTTAGGACCTGTGTATGAGAATGGGAGTTGCAGAAGGCGAAAGAATGACGAGGTCTGTGAGTGTTGCAAGAAGGATGACGTTGTCAAGTTCATAAAGTTGTGTAGGTTGAGATGGGCTGGACACGTAATACGACGTAATGAGACGGATCCTGCAAGGAAAGCCTGCTGCAGTGAACCTGGAGAAAGAATAGCAAGAGGGCGACCGAGGTTGAGATGGAGTGCTGAGGTTGGAGAAGACTCTGCTCGAGCTGGCTGCTGTAATTTGAGGTCTAAAGCAAGGTCCACAGAGGAATGGCAGGGAAAATTATCGAGTAGGCCAAGTCCCGTCCTGGGATCTAGTGCCAATCGAAGAAGAAGAAGCAGAAGAAGATAAACGTTACAGGAGAAGCATTGTGCATCACGGAGAGATTTACTATTAAAATTTCGGGAGCATTTTCCGAGAAGAGCCGGAAGACATATTACCTTCCCCTATATACATTTCACGTATTGACTATGTGGAGAAAATTCGAGAAATTAGAGCCAATACAGAACATTACACACAAGCATTCTTCCCACACGCTATTCGCGAGTGGAACAGGGTTGGAGGGCTCAGTGAGTGGTACAAAAAGTACCCTCCGCCACACACCATTAGGTGGCTTGCGTAGTATGATTCAGACGTAGATGAAGTAACAGGACCACCAGCCGCACCACAGGACGACAACGCGTCGGTCTGACCTGCTGCGAAAATAATTCCCTCCGTAGCAGCCTGAGATTAACTCATCCTTACATCACCAGAGGCCAATTTTGCTGGCGTAATAATTTTTTCAGCAGTAGCATCTCAGAGGACCATCATCCACACATTACCTGATGCCAGTCCAGCAAGTCAGGTAAAACTGAACACCACGCCGAGATTTACAGCAGGATTAACACTTTAATGTTAAACATTCACGCATGGAGAGCAAGAAATGCTCGAATGTTGTAGCGACTAGCGACTCAACGGGTAGTCTCAAGTACCACCTGTTGGAGATAACGCGTTACGTTATCGAAATATCGTGCAAGAATGACGACACGTCAAAGATGTTGACTTATACACCTATAACGTTTCTGACTCGCTATAAACTTAGGAAATAACTCAACCCTTAATTTCAGGGTGACGATGTAGGAAAGTCATCGGCTCATGACCTTTTGCCCTCGCCGTCGCGCACCAGTTCCGTTCATCTTCGCGATCTTTACTGGAAACACTGAGACCAATTTCTGAAACAGATTCAACCTCATATTGGTTGAAGCCGTTTACTCCTCCATAATTACTAGAATTTTCCAGTTTTTCTTTTAATTGTACGTTTATTTCTGGAAATAATAGCAATAAAATACCGAAAATCATTTCAAGAAATAGTTCATTAGAATTACTTTGACATTCAGGTTAAACTGGATAAAAAACGGTATAACAGAAAACCGGTTTATTATCTGTAACCGCCATGCCTAATAACGGTCGCCGCGCGGAGTGGCCGTGCGGTTTGAGGCGCCCTGTCACTGACTACGCCCCCCCCCCCCCCCTCGCTGGAAGTTCGAGTCCTCCCTCGGTCCCTCGGACACTGTGTTTTTCTTAGTACTCCACTTTCCGCATGGGATCCTTAAAGTGACAACGCCCCAAAAACCATTTTCATGAATTCTGAACCATTAGAGTAACAAAAAATTCAAAATCACTGAAAGGAAAGCTCTTTCTTCATAATTAGCATGACACCAATCGCCGTAACTGTATTTACACGCAGGCTTTAGTCAGAATACTGGCTCTAACCACCTTCCACGCTGTCTGTCCCCTTAAGCCGCGCGTTATTACTGTAGCCGATATCCACTTGAGCCTGCTTACTGTGTGCGAGATTTGGTCACCGTCTGCAAGATTTTCCCTCACGCGTTCCTTCATTACCAAACTGACGATTCTTTGATGCATCAGTATGTCATGCGTCTACCGAAAGCATCCTTTACTCATATTCTACGATAAACTTTTTTCCAGAATTCGACTCAGTACCTCCTCTAACAACCTGATCATCTGTAGCACCATGTTTCAAAAGCATCTATTCTCTTTTTGTGCGAACTGTTTATCGTCCATATTTTCCGACTGTAAAGGACTACAGACGAATACCTTCAGAAACCATCTCCTGATACGTAGATTTATATTCGATGTTAAGCATTTGCTATTTTTCATAAATGCAACTCTTACTGTATCCTGTCTGGACCTTTTCTACTTTGGCCATTGCCATGCATTATGCAGCAGAAACAGAATAACTCACCGACGACTTTAAGTGTCTCATTTGCTGAGCTTATTTTCTCAGTATCACCTGAGTTAATTAGACTGCATCTCGTTACAATTGTTACACTTTTGATGATGTTCCTCTCACAATCTCTTTTCGAGGTGCTATTCGTTCTATTCAACTGCTCATCCAAGGCCTCGTGCTTTCAGAAAATATCAAAGCTTTCATTTTTTATCCAGGTAGTAGCATCCTCTTTCCAAATTTCTGCTTCATTTCCTTTACAGCCTGCGCAACATACAGACAAAATTAGACCTGTTATGTGCTATAGAAATATTGCACCCGTCGTGTAGTGATAGCGTCTTTGACTAGTAATCAACAGACCCCGGTCCCGAGTTCTAACACCGTCACTGCTTCAATTTTGAATAAAAACCGTCAGCAATGGCGGCCGAAGACTTCCGCCATAAGAAGGCACCCTCGTTCTGCCAACGGCCTTGTCGAAGAGGACAGAGTTTCAGGACACTCTCCTGCTCATAGGGTGGGAAACTGCCCCCAAAAGGCAGCAGAATCAGCAATGATAAACGGCATAGATATGCAGAAGGCAATGGAAACCACAATGTCTACACACAGGACATGTGGTCTGCTATTGAAGAAAGTGGAATGACGTTCTCTCCATTACCAAAAGATTACGGAGTAGTCTCATTCGGGTCTCCGGGAGGGGACTGCCACGGAGGAGGTGTCCATGTGAAGAAGACTGGATAACCAAGTGAAGGATAAAGTTCTACGAATCCTGGAATGGAATGTCAGGTGTCTGAACGTTGCAGGGAAGCTAGAAAGTCTGAAAAGGGAAATTCTAAGGCTAAATCTAGATGTAGTGGCGGCCAGTGACGCGAAATGGAAAGAAGACAAGGATTTCTGGTCAGGCGAGTATGGGGTAACATCAACAGCAGCAGGAAATAGTGTAACGGGAGTAGGACCCATCATCAATAGGACGGTAGGGCAGCGAGAAAGTTACTGTGAACAGTCCACTAATACGATTGGCAATACGAATGAGAAAGAAGAAAGGGTAATTAAGCTCTGCAATAAATTTCAGCTGGTAATAGCCAATACTAAAGGAGGTAGTATACTTGGAAAAGGGCATCAGGTGTGGAAAGATTTCAGTTAGATTACATCATAGTCAGGAAATCAGATATTGGATTGTAAGTCGTGCCCAGGAGCAGATAAAGACTGTGATCACAATTTAGTAATGATAATGAGTAGCCTGAAATTTAAGACACTAGTCAGGAATAATCAATATGCGTAGAAGTGGGATGCAGAAATAGATAATGAGTAGCTCAGTAGGCAGTTCAGTTGAAGAGGAATGGACATCTCTGTAAAGCGCAATCACAGAAGTTGGAAAGAAAAATATAGGTACAAGGAAGGTAAGTGCGAAGAAACGACGGGTAACAGAAGAAATACTTCCGTTGATTGACGGAAGAAGGAAGTACAAAAATGCTCAGGGTTAGGGGTTGAGGGATGGGGGAGGGGGGAGGGGGGGGTTATGGGGAAGAGGCCTAACAGATCGGATTAGGGAAGGACGAGGAAGGAAGTCGGCCGAGCCAAGGAACCATCCCGACCGGCATTTTCCAGGAGCGATTTAGGGAAATCACGGAAAACCTAAATCAGGATGGCCGGATGCGGGATTGAACCGTTGTACTCCCGAATGCGAGTCCAGTGTGCTATCTACTGCACCACCTCGCTCGGTACGCTCAGGGAAATACAGGAACACAGAAATACAAATCACTTAGGAAGGAGATAAATAAGAATTCAGGGAAGCTAAGGCGAAATGGCTGCATACAAAAAGTGAAGAAACCGAAAGAAACTATTGTCGGAAGAACGGATTCAGCATTTAAATAAGTCGAAACGCGATTCAATGAAATTAAAAGCAACGACGTAAGATTAACAGCGCAATGCGAATTCCTGTACTAAAAACAAAGGCGATAGCGGATAGGTGGAGAGAATACATTGAAGGCCTCTATGAGGGGGAGGACGTGACAGAACAAGGAACGGGAGTCTATAGGTAAGAGATGGAGGACAAGTACTAAAATCAGAATTTAAAAAACCTTTGGACGACTTACAGTCAAGTAAGGCAGAAGGCATGGATCACATTCCATCGGTATTTCTAAAAGCATTCGGGAAATGACAACAGAAAAACTATTTACGTTGTATGGAATGTACGAGACTGGCTATATAACATCACGCTTCCGGAGAAACGTCATCCGTATAATTTCCAAGACTGCAAGAGCTGACAAGTGAGAGAATTATCGCATAATGAGCTTAGTTAACGTATCGACACTTTTAACGAGAATATTGTACAGAAGAACGGGAAACAGAACTGAGGATGTTTTAGCTGACGATCGGTTTAGCGCTAGGAGACGTAAAGGCGCCAGAGAGACACACATCACGCTGCGTTTGATAAAGGAAACAAAACTAAAATAAAAGGAAGTCGTAAGACGTTCATAGGATTTATCGACCTGGAAAAGAACGTTCGACCATGTACACTGGTGCAACATGTTCCAAATTCTGAGAAAAAGAAGTGCAAGGTGTAGGGACCGGCGTTTAATATACAATATGTACAAGAAGTAAGAGGGAACAGTAAGAGTGGAAGACCAAGTGCTCGGATTAAAATGGTTGTAATGAGGTGAATGTTGTGTCTTCCTCACACTGTTCGATATATGCATCGTAGAAGCAACGACGGAAATAAAAGATAGATTCAAGTCTTAGACTGAAATACATGGCGAAAGCTTATCAGTGATAAGGTTCGCTGATGGCATTGCTATCCTCAGTGAAAGTAAAGAAGAATTACGGGATATGTTGAACAGACTTGAAAGTCTGATGAGTACAGAATATGGAAGGAGGTTAAATAGAAGAAAGAAGACGAAGTTAAGGAATTCTTCTATGTAGGCAGCGAAACAACCAATGATGGACCAACATAGAGTGGACATTAAAACTGGTAAACAGGGCATTCCTGACCAAGAGAAGTTTACCACTAAGAAACGTTGGCCTTAATATGAGGAAGAAATTTCTGAGAATGTTCATTTGGAGTGCAGCATTGTGAGACGTGGACTATGGGAAAACGGGAACAGAAGAGAATCGAAGCATTTGAGATGTGGTGCTACGGAAGAATGTTGAAAATTAGATAGAGTGAGGAGGTAAGGACTCAGCGAGGAAAGTATTATTTGGAAAACAGACAAGAAAAAGGGAGAGAATGATAGGACATGTGTTAAGACATTATCGGATAACTTCCATGGCACTTGACGGAACTGCTGAGGGTAAAAACTGCAGAGGAACAGAGAGCCTGGAATACATGCACCAAATAACATAGAATGAAGGTCAAAAGTGCTACTCTGAAATGAAAAGGTTGGCGCAGGAGGAGAATTCGTGGCGGGCCGCATCAAACCAGT
Organism: Schistocerca nitens; assembly: GCF_023898315.1. NCBI lineage: Eukaryota > Metazoa > Arthropoda > Insecta > Orthoptera > Acrididae > Schistocerca > Schistocerca nitens. The sequence goes on from NC_064617.1 coordinate 52,965,060, forward strand.
CACAAGACTGATGACCCAACAAAAAATTATAAAAAATGGTAGCCTCCATCTGACTTACTTCTGAACTATTGCTTCTGTTTCATGTCCTTCGCCATTTATGGCTGCAGTCTGATTTGTGCACAAGTCGTAAAACCCTTTCGCTCCCAGTATTCAAAATTTCGTACACAAAAATGTGCAATATCATTGTTTTAGGTAATTTTCTTCCTGTTTGGATCAGGCCGCCACGAGCTGCTCTCTTGCGACAACCGCTTCATCTCAGTACAGCACTTCCAACATACGTTCTCAATTATCTGTTGGATGTATTTGAATCTCTGGCTTCCTCTGAAGTTATTGCCCTCAAAAGCTCTCTCTAACACCAAGTAGGTTATTTTCTGTCTCCTTGACACGTGTCCTACTAGTTTGTTCCACCTTGTTGCCAGTGCCTTAGATGTGTTGCTTTCTTTGTCCTTTCTGCAGAGAACCTCGTCATTTGTTATCTTATATGCAAAAAGAAACGTCAGAACAGTCGTCGAAGGCCCGACGAAAGCGACCAACCGCCGCGTCATCCTCAGCCCTAAGTAATCACCGGATGCGGACACGGATGCGCATGTGGTCAGCACACTGCTCTCCCACCCGTTGTCGGTTTTCGTGAACACTGCTTACTGTTTAAACCACAAGATACAGTATCAGTAGTGATGATGACATTACTTGCACGGAGAACATGTTAACAATATTTTCGCTATGATTCAATTCATCAGGAACTGAAAATTACAGATTTTATTTACCGTCAGTGCTTATTGATGGAAAGAATGGACCATTCACAAATGTGCTCTGAGAGGGAAGGAACAAGTTGCTAAGATAGTTCACTACTAGCGTACGATCGGTTTCCTAGAAGGTATTAAATGAATCCATGTGTAAAGTCTATCTCACGTAAAGATGCAACAGTTAGTCGGATGATGTAGTCGCGCGATGTTTTGTTAATCCAAGGCAGTGTATGATTGGTTTTCGAGGTGGCAACACGTAGAGTAGTGTGTGAAATGCAACTCCGCGTAAAAACGCAACTAATTGTTAAATTTGTCTCGGAAACATACACTGAAGTGCCAAAGAAACTAGTATAGGCACGCGTATTCAAATACAGAGCTGTGTAAACAGTGAGAATACGGCGCTGCTGTCGGCAACGGATATATATGACAACAAGTGTTTGGCGCAGTTGTTAGATCGGTTACTGCAGTTACAATCGCAGGTTATCAAGACTTAAGAGAGTTTGAACGTGGTGCTATAGTCGGCACACGAACGATGAGACACACGATTTCCGAGGTGTCGATTAGGTGTCGAATTTCCCGCACGACCAATTAACGACTGTACCGTAAATATCAAGAATCAGGTAAAACATCAAATTACCGACATCGCTGAGGCCAGAAAAAAAATAATAAATGCAAGAACGGGAGCATATCTGGGATGCTTTGCAACCACCACGTATCCCTCCCCCCCTCGTACTCCTACGGATTTACGGACAGCTCTGCAGGATTCATGGTGTCAATTCCCTCCAGCACTACTTCAGACATTAGTCGAGTCCTTTCCACGTCGTGTTGCGGCATTGCTCCATGCTCGCGGGGGACCAAGGCGATATTAGGCAGGTGTACCAGTTTCATTGGCTCTTCAGTGTATTTGTATGATGTCATATTGATTCTAAGATCGTGTGAAGTATTGCTACGACATTTTCGGTGCTCCGGAACTAATGATTAATGACCGGCATCTTGTTATGAGTATTAAAGATTAGCTGGCTCTAGAAATCGTTTTATTAATTTAGCAACTTGTGGGATAAAATTAGCTGACATCCTAACATTTCCGGATCTTATTATCCTTAACATTTTTACCTACCCACTTGTCACATTATTATGCATTGTTTATAGCACAAGCGTTAGAGCTCGCGTCCGACGGGAAAGAAACCAGACGGGCGACATCTCCGAGACGCGAGGTCAGCAAGTTGGCTAGAAATCAGTTATGAGTAGCAGGGCGCAGATGCACTGGAGTTTCTTATGTAAATCACACGTAGCACCAGTGTACGTAATCGTGCACATTTGGTGGCAGACAATAGTTCGGACATACATTCGTCTGGCTGCTGTGATAGGGTTACACTCGGCATACGTAACTGTAGGAAACGTCGAGTAGGCGGTGTGTAATTGTTGAGGTATAAACTCTTCTGGGAGAATAAAATAGAGAGGAAATCAAGCGTGAACTTTTAAAGACAGTGATTAACTGAACTGGGAGAAATTTTGAGCAGTACATATTTGAAGAGAGCTTTATATCTAAATTTTGTTGTGGATTCTGTAACAGCGAACAGTGAATGTAAAGATTCCTGTGTGACTATTGAAAAGCCACGATATTGCACTGATCAGCCAGAAAATTTTGACCACCGACCTACTATCGACACAAACACGGCCAAGATACAGCAGCATTACCTGGCGAGGAATGACTGCTGGTCCACGCCCGGTGCATGTGGTATCAGTGAACCTGCTGTCCGTGTGTAGAATGGGGATGGCCCGCGATCTATCTGAGTTTGATCGAGGGCAGATTGTGATGCCCGGACGTTGGGAATCAGCATTTCGGAAACTGCGCAACATGTCGGGTTATCAAGGAGTGCTGTGGTTTCTTTAACACGTGACGAAACCAAGGAGGAACCACGTCGTAACGTCGCGGGGTTGGGCGGCCTCCTCTTACTTGCAGGTGACGGACGCCGTAGGCTGAGACTGGTTAAACAGGACAGGCGGCAAACTGTGGCGGGACTAACATCAGACTTTGAAGCTCAGCAGAGCGAAAGTGCGTCGGAACATACAGTGCACCGAACACTCATAACGATGTGTCTCTACAGTCGGCGACCCACACATCTGCCAATGGTAACAGCACGACATCGCTAATTGTGACTGAAATGGGCACGTGACCTTCGGCTCTAGACGCTGGAGCGGTGGCAAAGCGTTGTATGGTGTGAAGAATCCCGGTATCTTCTTCATCATGCCGATGGGAGGGCGTGAATCCGTCACCTTCCAGGGGAACAGATCCTTGATACCTGTACTGCGGGACGGGACAAGCTAGCGACGGTTCCGTTATGCTCAGGGAACATTCACGCAAGCATCCGTGGGTGCAAGACACCATGACTGCCAAGGAGTATCGTACACTAGTTGCATGGCACGTACACCCCTTCGTGACGATCATGTTTCCCGTCAGCAGTGGCATTCTTCAGTAGGATATCGCGCCGTCTCACAAAACCTGAAGTACAGTAGTGTGGTTCGAGGAACACAGTGGCTTGATCCAGTTGGTGTGCTGTCACCCCATCTTGTCAGAAGTGAACACGATGGAACACATCTGGGATGTGAGTGAACATGGCGTCAGAGCTCATCGCCACCCTCACCGGAATTTAGCGGGGCATGTGTGTGCAGATGTGGTGCAAACTCACTCCAGCGAACTACAAGGCCACATTACTTCTACATCACGATACGTCACCACTGTTATCCGTCCCAAAATTGGACATACCGGCTATTAAGTGCATGGTCACAATGTTCTGACTGATCAGTGAATTTACTTTTCGACCGTGAATGTAAAACCGATTTCACGAACTATGAACGGGTGGTTATTGCCATGGCATTAATCTGATGGCGGCGTGTATACTGCGAGTGGAGCTGGGCTGTAGAAGAAGACGGTGTGCAATTCTTCGAGTGCGGCGGCGGCAGAGGTGCAGTACCGGCGGTGCTGCCCACAAAATATCATCACCGGGGGCTAGTACACGTTTACTAGTTGGCAGCTTCTGGGGCACGTGCCGAGCTACAAGCGGTACCGGTACTTCATGTGCCGAGGTCATCGCGTGACCGGCAGCTGACGGGGGTCCGGCCGGGTTGGCAGTTCGACGTGGATAATAGGTTTCGTGACTTCACAGTGATTAATGTAAGTTGTGCTTACATTCTTGTTAAATAAGGCAACTTTCATCGTAGATTTAAGGAAAGTGAGTTTGCCCTTTTAGACCTTACAGTTTTTTTTCGTGGTGCCGTACAAATAGGGCAAGATGAATTTTATTACTTTTAATATGTGTTATGAGATCACCACTGAGACAGATGCAGGTAAGAGTAAGGACGATATTAATCAGTTAATAAAGTAACTGCTATTTGGAATTAGACTAGATGAGCTTCGTTGGTGAAAATATGGATGAGGAGATTACCTATGAGGGGAGTTATACCAAAACTGAAAGTAATACACAGGCAATATATATATATATATATATATATATATATATATATATATATATATAGGAAAAGGGAGAGAAGGAAACATAGTAGGTGAATATGGATTGGGGGGAAGAAATGAAAGAGGAAACCGCCTTGCAGAATTTTGCACAGAGCATAACTTAATCATAGCTAACACTTGGTTCAAGAATCATAAAAGAAGGTTGTATACCTGGAAGAACCCTGGAGATACTAAAAAGTATCAGATAGATTATATAATGGTAAGACAGAGATTTAGGAACCAGGTTTTAAATTGTAAGACATTTCCAGGGGCAGATGTGGATTCTGACCACAATCTATTGGCTATGAACTGCAGATTGAAACTGAAGAAACTGCAAAAAGGTGGGAATTTAAGGAGATGGGACCTGGATAAACTGAAAGAACCAGAGGTTGTAGAGAGTTTCAGGGAGAGCATAAGGGAACAATTGAGAGGAATGGGAGAAATAAATACAGTAGAAGAAGAATGGGTAGCTCTGAGGGATGAGGTAGTGAAGGCAGCAGAGGATCAAGTAGGTAAAGAAACGAGGGCTAATAGAAATCGTTGGGTAACAGAAGAAATATTGAATTTAATTGATGAAAGGAGAAAATATAAAAATGAAGTAAATGAAGCAGGCAGAAAGCAATACAAACGTCTCAAAAATGAGATCGACAGGAAGTGCAAAATGGCTAAGCAGGCATGGCTAGAGGACAAATGTAAGGATGTAGAAGCTTGTCTCACTTGGGGTAAGATAGATACTGCCTACAGGAAAATTAAAGAGTCCTTTGGAGAGAAGAGAACCCCTTGTATGAATATCAAGAGCTCAGATCGCAACCCAGTTCTAAGCAAAGAAGGGAAAGCAGAAAGGTGGAAGGAGTATATAGAGGGTTTATACAAGGGCGATGTACTTGAGGACAATATTATGGAAATGGAAAAGGATGTAGATGAAGATGAAATGGGAAATAAGATACTGCGTGAAGAGTTTGACAGAGCACTGAAAGACCTGAGGCGAAACAAGGCCCCGGGAGTAGACAACATTCCATTAGAACTACTGATGGCCTTGGGAGAGCCAGTCATGACAAAACTCTACCATCTGGTGAGCAAGATGTATGAGACAGGCGAAATACCCTCAGACTTCGAGAAGAATATAATAATTCCAATCCCAAAGAAAGCAGGTGTTGACAGATGTGCAAATTACCGAACTATCAGTTTAAAAAGTCATGGCTGCAAAATACTAACGCGAATTCTTTCCAAACGAATGGAAAAACTAGTAGAAGCGGACCTCAGGGAAGATCAGTTTGGATTCCGTAGAAATGTTGGAACACGTGAGGCAATACTAACCTTACGACTTATCTTAGAAGAAAGATGAAGAAAAGGCAAACCTACGTTTCTAGCATTTGTAGACTTAGAGAAAGCTTTTGACAATGTTAACTGGAATACTCTCTTTCAAATTCTGAAGGTGGCAGGGGTAAAATACAGGGAGCGAAAGGCTATTTACAATTTGTACAGAAACCAGATGGCAGTTATAAGAGTCGAGGGGCATGAAAGGGAAGCAGTGGTTGGGAAAGGACTGAGACAGGGATGTAGCCTCTCCCCGATGTTATTCAATCTGTATATTGAGCAAGTAGTAAAGGAAACAAAAGAAAAATTCGGAGTAGGTATTAAAATTCATGGAGAAGAAGTAAAAACTTTGAGGTTCGCCGATGACATTGTAATTCTGTCAGAGACAGCAAAGGACTTGGAAGAGCAGTTGAACGGAATGGACAGTGTCTTGAAAGGAGGATATAAGATGAACATCAACAAAAGCAAAACGAGGATAATGGAATGTGGTCAAATTAAATCGGGTGATGCTGAGGGAATTAGATTAGGACATGAGACACTTAAAGTAGTAATGGAGTTTTGCTGTTTAGGGAGTAAAATAACTGATGATGGTCGAAGTAGAGAGGATATAAAATGTAGACTGGCAATGGCAAGGAAATCGTTTCTGAAGAAGAGAAATTTGTTAACATCTAGTATAGATTTAAGTGTCAGGAAGTCGTTTCTGAAAGTATTTGTATAGAGTGTAGCCATGTATGGAAGTGAAACATGGACGATAACCAGTTTGGACAAGAAGAGAATAGAAGCTTTCGAAATGTGGTGCTACAGAAGAATGCTAAAGATAAGGTGGGTAGATCACGTAACTAATGAGGAGGTACTGAATAGGATTGGGGAGAAGAGAAGTTTGTGGCACAACTTGACTAGAAGAAGGGATCGGTTGGTAGGACATGTTTTGAGGCATCAAGGGATCACAAATTTAGCATTGGAGGGCAGCGTGGAGGGTAAAAATCGTAGAGGGAGACCAAGAGATGAATACACTAAGCAGATTCAGAAGGATGTAGGTTGCAGTAGGTACTCGGAGATGAAGAAGCTTGCACAGGATAGAGTAGCATGGAGAGCTGCATCAAACCAGTCTCAGGACTGAGGACCACAACAACAACAACAATCTTTTTTTTTACTTTGATAGCTGATGTTTATAGATTTTTATGAGCTGAATCCAAATCTAGCCTTAGTTCCTCGTATCACCCACAGTTTTCGAGAAATGTGCTTTATATTATAGAGTATAAAAATCCTTGGCTATACGGTAAATGGGGAAATTAATCAAACGTTTTATTACAACATAAGCATGGTTTGTATTTACAGTAAACTACTTAAAACAATGAATTGTGTTAATTGAGGTTTCACTAGTCAGCTCTAATTGGTTTGTATTTTCTTTCTCGTATTTCTTTGAAGCTTCTTGTGTAGGTTTTTCTACGATGAGCCGCTTGTTGAACTCCTCGGTGAAGAGACCATCATGTTGGTAGTCAAGCGGCCTTGGTATCATTTTTTCGTCAATTAAATGTCCTAGTGAAAACGCTCTCCATGCTCCTCACTAACATCTCTCTTATTGTCCGCGAAGTAATCAAGGCGACTGTTCAAAAAGTGAACTTTCATACTCATTAAACGTCCTAAAGTTTTAAATTTCTTTAAAATTGTACCTATAATAGAAACATATGCTGGGTCTTTTTCATGTCCTAAGAACTTTTTAACGACTTGCTTGAATGATACCCATACTTCTTTCCTATTTAAGGTCATCGTGGATTCAAAGTTAATATTAAACATAAATTTTCTAATGTCAGGTCTGACAAAGACGCCTTCTTTTAGTTTAACTTCTGAAACGAGTGAAAACTTTTGGCAGAGATACTTAAAACATGGTCCATCTTTAGGCAAAGCCTTTACAAACTCTTTCATTAGGCCTAACTCTATAGGCAGAAGTGGTAGGAGTACGTTTTTTGGATCTACAAGGTTTTTGCGTAGAATGTTCTTCTCACGTTTAGTTTCAAATTATGATAGGTAAACTGTTTTCACAAGGTCCGTAATGTTTGTTTGGTATTTTTTAATCACAAAATCAACACAAATATAACAAAAACTGTCAGCACGATTAGACATTGAACTGAGCACATGTACAGGAAACGGAAAGTGAGGTTAGTTCACAGTAAACAAAACACCATCTCTTAACAAAAAAACAGAATCGACGTTTTTTTGCAAGCAAATGTTTTTCAGTAGTGCTACCAACGTCATCTACATTTATTACACTTCCTTTTTAAATTATTTTAACTACATAGAAGATATTAAATTCTTTAAAAAATCGCTTAATTTAATAAAATTAACTGTAAAATGTGAAGAAATGGTGCATGATACAGTTTTTTAAGTATCATATTTGGACTTCACGCCCTAAAAAGCATAAGAATAAGATATATTGAGCAAAAACGTTTTTCCATCGGTGGCCTTTGATATTAATGCGTTAATTTTTATTGGAAGTGACTTATTATTTCACTGAGCTGATATGAGAATGTAGAGTATGACGACAATGTGTTGGCAAATAAGTTGTATTTAGTTTAAGATAAGAATTTTCAATAAAACTGTGGTATAATTTACTGTACCATTATAGGGTTCGTGATTTATGGACTGTTGCTGTAGAGTAATTCAAAATGAGTAAAATTAACAAGAATGGGGGCACGGAAACGGCAATGAAGGGAAATATTGTTAATGTCGAGAGTAACATTTATATGTTTGCTAATAATGAATTTGGTACAATGGACGAAGTTAGCAAATCTTAGGAAGTGCACGACGGTGTTATTAAACTGACTTGCAAACAAAATGTGAATGATGGCATAAGTAAAATAGTGGCAGTAGGCAATAAAAAAGTATTGTAGATTAAGACAAGATGAATACAAATTATGTTACATGAAATGCAACAGATGTCAAAGAATTTTCATAAAACAGAAAATTATTTGCCAAAAAAATTTATAGGGATCTGAAACTAACCAGGGAAGAATGCACTGAGGAGTTGATGGAAACTAGGGAATAAGTACACAGTAAAATAAATTAACAGATTGATGAGCTGATCAAATTTTGTGATGAATTAAGAAAGGAAATTAAAACTGAAACGGCTGGAATCAACTATCAATTGATGGACTGGAAAAATAAGTCGATATCTAGGAACGTGGATACTGAAATGGCGAATTAAATATGGAACAGGAAACATTAGGTGGAGTTGTTCGTGATGAAAATAAAGTACAAGAAGATGACGATGAAAAGGGAAAGAGTGAGGACACGGGTTATAAATTAATGTTGGACGTAGGTGTTGTAAATGAAAGTATGCCAACAGAATTGTTTAAAGGAGAGACAGGGGATAAATATGTGGGAAAATGTGTTGAGAAAGGTAAATAATGTTATTGAGTAAGTAATAGAAAATAAATTTAACCATAGTACAGAGGGAAGCAATAACGGAATAATGACAAACACAGGTAACATAGATGAGGAGTGTATAAAGAGATATCCTTGTGAGAAAGATAATGCTATTTGTTGTGTCGTAAACCAGAACAATTACTGTAAAGTCTGCAATATCAAGTTTAAAATTGTTTGGTCGAAGGCTATGATGAAAATAAAGCGTTACTGAATTTTTTAAGAAATCATCAGAAAATATTTTCTGAAATGTGTGTTGTTTGGAGTGGCTATGCTTACTGAGTTGAGGTGCCTTTCAAACGACAGCTTCTGGTCGTGTAATGGTAGCATGAGAAGCTGTAGACTATAACAATATGTTATTCTTTAGACTGTTAGGAGCGTACTTATTCATTTAGTGTATATTGTCAGATCATTTTAATGCTTTTTCTAACATCGCGTGACACTGACCACGGATTGTGTATGTATTGTACGTATGAAATGAGAGAGGTTTCAGTAATGTGAGTACACAGTGTATGGACTGTTTGATCATCTGGTCACGTGGCCAATGTGTCCAGTGCAACGAATTACCGGCACGCAGCTATTGCGATAAGGAAGTCGGCGCAGTACTTGACAGAGCAATAGGTCAATGACGCATCATCAATGTCGGGTGCGGCACACCGTATGGTAATAACACCGCGGGGTAACGAGCTGCCAGCCAGCGTCTGTTACGGCAAGGTCGTCGCCTAAGCACTTTACAGATCAGCAGAAGAATGACGCATCACTGGCGGGTGCGCAGTGGGTCGTAAGAGGTCACTTAATGTTTACGAAATGGGGACCTATTTGCTTATAAAATGAACATCATTATTTTATAATTAATACTTAAATTGCGTTCAGACTATTATCCGTTCATGTAATTCATAATTTTGTAATTTTGGTTCTTCAGTAAGACTGTAATTTTGTATGTGTCTAAGGTTTGGGGTATTTAATGTATCAAAACATACGAGAGGTATAGAAAGAGGGCGTCAGCAGCACCAGAACGACTCCAGTAACCGACAAATCATCATGTAACTCGGCATTTAGGTGCAGAAAACATGTAAATGTCCATATGTTGTAAATGTTAACAACATGAAGAAATTTATCATTACAACACGTTATTAAAAGAATGTATACAACGAAATAATTTTGTGAATATTAAATATTGGAAGCAGCCAGATTCTTTACGTGAATAATTATACACCGACAGTAGGGACGAGCACATTAGGAATTAAAGGAACTTGTAGGTACTAAGAAGACAAGATAGTGGGGAAATCTGATGTAACAGTCCAGTAAAAGTTCTTTCTAATTTTTTAAAATTTTCTAATTTCTTGAAAAGCAGAATATCATAAAAAATCCATGTTTCTGCCTCATCATTGCCAATATATTCTGTTGCTATGTTTTAACATACGGTGTAGGAAGATCATGTCACGGAAGGCTGGCCGGGTAGGTAAGATCAAAAGGTAGAGTGGTCGAACGACGTGCCATATGGTTAAATAGTGTGAGAACAGCCGGACGAGCAAGAGCCGTATGTTACTGGAGCAGAGAGAGACAGTAGGGGATTCACAACGCTGGGCGCCAAGTTGCAAATATTTTACTATTTATACTGTGGTGTCACCGCCAGACACCACACTTGCTAGGTGGTAGCCTTTAAATCGGCCGCGGTCCGTTAGTATACGTCGGACCCACGTGTCGCCACTGTCAGTGATTGCAGACCGAGCGCCGCCACACGGCAGGTCTAGAGAGACTTCCTAGCACTCGCCCCAGTTGTACAGCCGACTTTGCTAGCAATGGTTCACTGAGAAATTACGCTCTCATTTGCCGAGACGATAGTTAGCATAGCCTTCAGCTACGTCATTTGCTACGACCTAGCAAGGCGCCATTATCATTTGTTATTTATCTTGGGATGCATGTACAGTCAGATCGATGTTCACCAATTATGGATTAAAGTTAAGTATTTCACCATCTGCGTCCGTTTTTCTAAGTTCTAATTTCCTTGTCAATTTCCAGACCTCACGCCAGCCTGCGTGAGCTTAAACGCGTGCCTTTCGGCTTCCTCCAAATCCCGTGAATTGGCACCTGCCAATTCAGAACATATACTTACTGTTTATGTGCTACTATATAGCTCCAACCGTGATGATGGCGTTACGTGCACTGAGAACTTGTTAATAATAATTTTAGTATCACTCAATTCATCAGGAATTGCTAATTACAAATTTTAGTTACAGTTAGTGCTTATCGATACGCTCTGAGAGGGCAAGCGCCAGACTGGGAATATAGCTCACTACCTAGTCTGAGATCGGTTTACGAAAAGGTGATAGTCAGTCCGTGTATAAAATCTATCTCATGTTGAAAAATTACCTCCTATGACATATTTGTACGATGTTGTGCTAATCCTACGATTGGTTTTCGTGGTAGCAACACATGAAGTAGTGTGTGAAGTGCAACTCAACGTAAAGACGGAACTAATTGTTGAATTTGTCTCGAAAACAAATAAAACATATTTGTGTGATCTCATATTGATTATAAGATCGTGTGAAGTTTGGCTGTGACTTTGCAGTGCTCTAGAACTAATGATTAATGGCCGGGAATCCTGTTATGAATGTTAACGGTAGGCTGGCTCTAAAAATCGTTTTATTAATTTTGCGATTACTGAGGTAAATTAAAATTAGTGCTCATTCTAACATTTTACAATTTTATTATGATTAGCATTTAGGCCTAGTCACTTTTCACATATATATGCAATGTTTATAGCACAAGCGTTAGAGCTTGCTACCGACGGAGAAGGAAAAAAGTGCGGCAACGTCTACGAGACATGAGGAAAGAATGTTGGCTGGAATACATTTACAAGAAGTAGGGGCGGACACACTAGACTTTCATCTGTAAATCACGCGTAGCATCACTGTGCGTCCCCATGTACGGATTGTGGCAGACATTCATTCCCCAGTCGCCGGCGATAACGATAACTTGGTGAAAGGTAATCACTGAAATCTGGTATTCTCGGTACACTGTTGACCCTGTGGATCTCATAATACGAAATCCCTAAAGACTTTCGAAACGTGTACGTGTTTGGCCTCAACTATCATTACACGTTCAAAGTATCTTCACTCCTGCCGTGCTGCCATACTCACGTCGGAAACCTCTCAAGTGAATGACCGAGTACAAATGAAAGCTGTTCCAAAGCACTGTTCTTCTATACCTTGTGTACACGATACTACCATGATCTGTATGTGTGTACATCGCAGGGCGATGCCTTTTTTCACCTGAGCGTACTTTCAGATGAAAGTGCGCTTGCAGCGTAATGCATCCTGGCAGCTGCCCCCGTTGAGTATACAAGTGGAAAGCAACAGACGCGCCGTGTGTCGTCGCGCTGCGCCTGCCCGTGCTGGCCGCGCGTCTCGCCGCTACAAACAGCCAGCCACCCACCCAGTAGCTAGGCAACCGGCTGGGCACAGCAGGTGCCTGAATGGCGCCTCATTACGCGAGAACGAACGCTCCCCGCGGCCAGCCGCTCCCGGTTCGTGCCCGGCGGCTGCTGAATATTTGAAGGACTTGCGACCATCCAGTCCCCCCCCCCCCCCCCCCACCGGCTATGGGAGGAGGTGGGCGGAGTATCGACCGGGAAAGCCGCGGTGTCCGTCCAGCCGCCGCCGCTGGTCACGGGCCGGTCAGTTGAGCCAGTGTCTCGCCACTGCGGCTGTTCTTCCAGTCCCACTACAACATTCAGGAGCAGGTCAGCCTTAGACTACGCTCGTCGATCGAATACGACCGTCAGAACGTGATCACCATAGAACTGCTAAGCAATAATTGAACGGAAAGTACTAGCGTTTGAACTGTTAAGCTTTCACAAACGGCCAATTGTTTAACATCACATAGCCTTCTGGATGAATTCCAATATACACTATGTGATCAAAAGTATCCGGACACCACCAAAAACATACGTTTTCCATAATAGGTGATTGCGCTGCCACCTACTGCTAGGCGACCTCAGTAGTCATTGAACACCGGGATAGAGCAGAATAGGGCGTTCCGCGGAACTCACGGACTTCGAACGTGGTCAGGTGATTGGGTGTCACTTATGTATGCGAGATTTCCACACTCCTAAACATTCCTAAGTCGACTGCTTCCGATCTGAAAGTGAACCGGTAACATGAAGGGACACGTACAGTACAAGAGCGTACAGGCCGACCTCGTCGGTTGACTGACAGAGACTGCCGTCAGTTCAAGAGGGTCGTAATGTCTAATAGGCCGACCCATCCAGACCATCACACAGGATTTCCCAACTACATCACGATCCACTACAAGTACTAGGAGAGCCGCGACGTGAGAAAACTTGTATTTCACGGTCGAGCGGCTGCTCATGAGCCACACATCATGCCGGTAAATGCAAAACAACGCCTCGTTTGGTGTAAGGAGCGTAAACATTGGAAAAACAGTGGAAAAACCTTGTGTGGAGTGACGAATCATGGTACACAATGTGGCGATCCGATGGCAGCCTGTGGGTTTGTTAAATGCCCAGTGAACGTCATCTGCCGGCGTGTATAGTGACAACAGTTAAATTCGGAGGTGGTTGTCGTGTTTTTCATGGAAGGGGCTTGCACCCCTTGTTGGTTTGCGTGGCACTATCACAGCACAGACCTAAAATGATGTTTGAAGCACCTTATTGCTTCCCACTGTTGAAGAGCTGTTCTTGGATGGGGACTGCATCTTTCAAAACGATGGAGCACCTGTTCGTAACGTACGGCCAGTGGCGAAGTGGTTGCACGACAGTAACATCTCTGTAATGGACTGGCCTGCAGAGAGTCCTGACCTGAATCCTATAGAACACCTTTGGGATGGTTTGGAACGACGACTTCATGCCAGGTCTCACTGACCGACATCGAAACCTCTTCTTAGTGCAGCACTCCGTGAAGAATGGGCTGCCATTCCCCAAGAAACCTTCAAGCACCTCATTGAACGTATGCCTGCGAGTGGAAGCTGTCACAAGGCTAAGGGTGGACCAACACCGTATTGAATTCCAGCATTATCGATGGATCGATAGAGAGATCCAAGAACTTGTAAGTCATTTTCAGCCAGGTGTCCCGACACTTTTGATCACATTGTATAGTTTCTGGAAACATCACAGAGCGATGACTGTTCTTATAAATGTGATTGACGAAGTCGAACCAGCTGTGGAAAAACAGGAGGTTACATTATGTGTTTTTTGGATTTTAGTAAATCTTTCTACGCTCTCAGCTCTGATGTTATCTTTGCTAAATTCAAAAGTCAAAACTTTTCTTCAACTATTTTACAGTGATTCCCCTTACAACTTACGTACCGCCTACAGCGTGTAATCACTCTAATAAATACACTGGTGGACCAAAGTATTCACACATCAGGTTATATCACATGTACATTGAATGTTTAGACTACTTACAACATTTGTCAATACAAGCGACCAGACTGAAACAATCTATTTCCCATGTATTTCCGTTTAACCACACACAAACATAAATAATCATTAATACTGTTCCAAAAATAAAATTGAAGTCATAACTGTACTGTCATAATGGATGGTCATACATATTCACACAATCACTTATGTAGCACTGTTTGATTTAGCTGCAAACATCTAATACCGTGTATGCATTTCCTTGCTTCCAATAACAGCCTTCAGCCTGTCCTACCTTGATTGTACTAGCTTTCTTGTTACTTCTGCGTCAATCTTCCACATTCTTGAACAATCACTTCCTTCAGTTGTGTTTTACTGGAAATATGTTTTCTTTCTTCTTTCTAACTCGTCCCACAAATGTTCAATAGGGTTCATGTCTGGGAACTGAGGTGGTGTTTGTAGGTAGTGGAGAGTGGGGGAGGGGGGTACTATACTGAATCCACAAACGTACATTGCATTTTGTATGTTTTGGATCATAGTCCTTTTGGCAGAAAATCCTAAGAAATTTTGGTCTTATGTCAAAGCGGTAGGTGGATCAAAACAAAATGTCCAGACACTCTGTGACCAAAATGGTACTGAAACAGAGGATGACAGACTAAAGGCCGAAATACTAAATGTCTTTTTCCAAAGCTGTTTCACAGAGGAAGAGTGCACTGTAGTTCCTTCTCTAGATTGTCGCACAGATGACAAAGTGGTCGATATCGAAATAGACGACAGAGGGATAGAGAAACAATTAAAATCGCTCAAAAGAGCAAAGGCCGCTGGATCTGATGCGATACCAGTTAGATTTTACATAGAGTACGCGAAGGAACTTGCCCCCCTTCTTGCAGCGGTGTACCGTAGGTCTCTAGAAGAGCGTAGCGCTCCAAAGGATTGGAAAAGGGCACAGGTCATCCCGGTTACCAAGAAGGGACGTCGAACAGATGTGCAGAACTATAGACCTATATCTCTAACGTCGATCAGTTGTAGAATTTTGGAACACGTATTATGTTCGAGTATAATAATTTTTCTGGAGACTAGAAATCTACTCTGTAGGAATCAACATGGGTTTCGAAAAAGACGGTCGTGCGAAACCCAGCTCGCGCTATTCGTCCACGAGACTCAGAGGGCCATTGACACGGGTTCTCAGGTAGATGCTGCGTTTCTTGACTTCAGCAAGGCGTTCGATATAGTTCCCCACAGTCGTTTAATGAACAAAGTAAGAGCATATGGACTATCAGACCAATTGTGTGATTGGATTGAAGAGTTCGTAGATAACAGAACGCAGCATGTCGTTCTCAATGGAGAGAAGTCTTCCGAAGTAAGAGTGATTTCAGCTGTGCCGCAGGGTAGTGTCATAGGACCGTGGCTATTCACAATATACATAAATGACCTTGTGGATGACATCGGAAGTTCATTGAGGCTTTTTGCAAATGATGCTGTGGTGTAACGAGAGGTTGTAACAATGGATAATTCTACTGAAATGCAGGAGGATCTGCAGCGAATTGACGCATGGTGCAGGGAATGGGAAATGAATCTCAATGTAGACAAGTGTAATGTGCTGCGAATACATAGAATGATAGATCCCTTATCATTTAGCTACAAAATAGCAGGTCAGCAACTGGAAGCAGTTAATTTCATAAATTATCTGTAAGTACGTATTAGGAGTGATTTAAAATGGAATGATCATATAGACTGTCGGTAAAGCAGATGCCAGACTGAGATTCATTGGAAGAATCCTAAGGAAATGCAATCCGAAAACATAGGAAGTAGGTTACAGTACGATTGTTCGCTCACTGCTTGAATACTGCTCAGCAGTATAGGGTTGATAGAAGAGATAGAGAAGATCCAACGCAGAGCAGCGCGCTTCGTTACAGGATCATTTAGTAATCGCGAAAGCGTTACGGAGATGATAGATAAACTCCAGTGGAAGACTCTGCGGGAGAGACGCTCAGTAGCTCGGTACGGGCTTTTGTTAAAGTTTCGAGAACATACCTTCACCGATGAGTCAAGCAGTATATTGCTCCCTCCTACGTATATCTCGCGAAGAGACCATGAGGATAAAATCGGAGAGATTAGAGCCCACACAGAAGCATACCGACAATTCTTCTTTCCACGAACGATACGAGACTGGAATAGAATGGAGAACCGATAGGGTACCCTCCGCCACACACCGTCAGGTGGCTTGCGGAGTATGGATGTAGATGTAGATGTAGAAATGGTAATCAGTATTCAAACCAAGTATTTCAGAACTGACTTTCAAATTTCTCTTTAAAATATTCTGATACACATACTGATTCATAGTTCCATCAATAAATGCCAATTTCCCCACTCCTGACGCAGCAATGCATCCCAAGACCATGATACCGCCACCACCATATTTTACAGTACAGGCCGTATTAGCGTTTTGGTGGCCTCCACATGTAACCTCTCTTCTCTTTGTGGGAGGCCGCTCTTGATGCTGCGGCTGTGGCTGTGGCTCACTGATGATACATCAGGCTCTTCTTGGGAAGAGTACAGTGCCTGCATTTCATGCTATAAATTGTAGAAATGAAAGGCTTTAGTTACATACTACCTTACACATACATAAAACTTCTTTACAGGTACCCACAAGCAAAGAAGGGTGGGACCAAATTGCAAATGATTTTGAGAAGTGGAACTGCTATAACACTATAGGAACAGTGGACGGAGAGCATACTCACATTAAATGTTCACAAAATAGTGACGCTAATTTTTTCAATTATAAATCCCTTAACAGTATAATTTTATGTGCCACCTACAAATACCTATTTGCTACCTACAAATTCCTGTACGTTGATGTAGAAAATAATGGGCATGTTGGTGACGCTGGAGTGTTTTCAAAAAGCAAACTGCGGGGGGTGTCTCGTTGACCGATCTATTCTGAACATTCATAGAGGCAGAAAGCTTGGGAAAACAAACATTAGCACTCCAGTGGTTGTAGTGGCATATTATGCTATTCCTCTGAGTTACAACATTATGAACCTGTACCCCTTAAAAGGCATCACTAAGGAAAAAAAGGTTTTCAATATCAAACTGTCACGAGGATGAACATTAGAGGAAAACAGCTTTGGCATTGACATCTTGAGTTGTCGGGTGTTCTGCCGGATATCAGCGTCGTACTTGCACGATATTTCGGTCACGTAGCTCGTAACCTTCATCAGGTGCGACCTGAGACTGCTCCTCGAGTGGACCTGGTCCAGTATTTATGCCTATGGCCTTCCCCCTCCACCAACGGCTGCAGGCGCTTCCTCTGTGGTCCGCGCCCATTCCCTGCGACCTGCTGGAGCGCGGCTGCTCCGTTTTCGGTCCGCTGCGGTTTTACGTGTTCCCTCTGCGGTCCGCGCCCACCAAACCCGCTCCTGGGGGTTTCATCTACGGTCTGGGGTACCAAGCGTTCCCCCTGCGGTCCGCGCCCGCTCACCACGACCTGTTGGAGCGTTGCCGCTCCGTTTTTCGTCCGCTGCGGCTCTAGATGTCCCCTCTGCTCTAGATGTCCCACTTCTGAGCGTTCCATCTTCGGTCTGGTGCGCCTGGCAGTCCGTCAGGGGCTCGTTTTCCATCTCCATGTCTCTGGTTCTTCTGTTTGTGTAGTGTTGCAGCTGGCCCCGTTGCTCCTTTAACAATTCCAGAGCCGGATCCCATGCTCTGCTTAGTTGGTACCCTGTGTCACGGTTCATAAGATCGTCAGCCATTTTAATTTCTATCGATTCTCTTATAATACTGTCCCAAAATCCCGATAAGATCATCAGACAACTACGGGAAAAAGCGCCAGTGTCACCTAGACTGTATGGTCTGCCTAAAATACACAAGGAGGGCGTGCCCCTACGTCCAATTGTCAGTAATATTGGGGCACCTACGTACACAACAGCCAAGTACTTGAAAGGTCTCCTGTCTCCATATGTGGGGAAATGTATTCACCACATCCGCAACTCAGAAGATTTCCTGCAACGCCTCAAGCAACTGCACATCACAGATTCGGACATCATGGTTAGTTTTGATGTGGTATCGCTGTTCACCAGGGTCCCACTGAAGGACTCACTAGAACTGATTGCAGAGAAATTTGACGGTGCTCTGTTGGACCTGTTCAGTCATACACTGACATCCACGTATTTCCTGTACAGAAACCAATATTACGAGCAAACTGAAGGTGTAGCAATGGGCAGCCCACTGTCCCCTGTGGTTGCCAACATGTTTATGGAGAGTTTTGAGGAGAGGGCATTGGAGACAGCCACATTTAAACCCACATGCTTCTTTAGGTATGTGGATGACACCTTCGTGATCTGGCCACATGGGATGGACAGGTTCAATGAGTTTCTCGAACATCTTAACTCATGCCACCCTAATATCGAGTTCACCATGGAACTGGAGAAGAATGGCCAGCTGCCATTTCTGGATGTACTAGTCCAGAGGAAAGCAGATGGATCAATTGGCCACAGTGTGTACCGAAAACCAACACACACTGATTTATATCTGCAGGCCAGCAGCTGTCACCACCCTGCACAGAAGAATGGGGTTCTGAAGACTTTGGTCCACAGAGCACGGGCCCTGTCAGACCAAGAGAATCTACCTATAGAGATAGAACATCTCAAAACAGTTTTCTCCAAGAATGGATACACGGACAGACAAATTGAGAGGGCACTCCAACCAGCCACTACACCACAGGTTCCTGAAGAAGACCAAGATGAAGCAAAGAAGGTGGCATATCTGCCCTATGCTGGCTCTATTTCTGCCAGAATCAGTAGGATCCTCCGTAAACACAATATCAAGTGTGTTTTCTGTCCATCCAACAAGATCGGGGGACTGCTGGGGAGTGTCAAAGACGACCTGGGATTACGAAAACCAGGGATTTACAATATACCTTGTCAATGTGGCATGTCCTACATTGGCCAGACGACCAGAACTGTGGAGATCAGGTGCAAAGAACATCAGAGGCACACTAGATTAAGACAGGTGACTAAGTCAGCCATTGCTGAACACTGTCTAGAACTAGATCATGCCATGAAGTATGAGGATACCAAGATTCTAGCACAAACACCCAGATTTTGGGACAGTATTATAAGAGAATCGATAGAAATTAAAATGGCTGACGATCTTATGAACCGTGACACAGGGTACCAACTAAGCAGAGCATGGGATCCGGCTCTGGAATTGTTAAAGGAGCAACAGGGCCAGCTGCAACACTACACAAACAGAAGAACCAGAGACATGGAGATGGAAAACGAGCCCCTGACGGACTGCCAGGCGCACCAGACCGAAGATGGAACGCTCAGAAGTGGGACATCTAGAGCAGAGGGGACATCTAGAGCCGCAGCGGACGAAAAACGGAGCGGCAACGCTCCAACAGGTCGTGGTGAGCGGGCGCGGACCGCAGGGGGAACGCTTGGTACCCCAGACCGTAGATGAAACCCCCAGGAGCGGGTTTGGTGGGCGCGGACCGCAGAGGGAACACGTAAAACCGCAGCGGACCGAAAACGGAGCAGCCGCGCTCCAGCAGGTCGCAGGGAATGGGCGCGGACCACAGAGGAAGCGCCTGCAGCCGTTGGTGGAGGGGGAAGGCCATAGGCATAAATACTGGACCAGGTCCACTCGAGGAGCAGTCTCAGGTCGCACCTGATGAAGGTTACGAGCTACGTGACCGAAATATCGTGCAAGTACGACGCTGATATCCGGCAGAACACCCGACAACCCAAGATGTCATTAGATCGCCGGGAAAGCCTGAAGAGTTACAGCTTTGGCATTATTGCCAGTCGTTTCAGGAGTTTTCATACCATTAATCTGCCTCCGGGAAAAGTTACAACAATTACACTGGCTGCCTGCACACTGCACAACTAGTTAACTGAGAGAAGAAAACACATGTACACTCGTCAGGAAACAGTGGCTTCAGTAGCAGCACACTGCACTTATCTTGAGTCTCAAGGCAGTGAGTACCTACATCGAATGGAACCAGTTGCTGGCCAAACTGCTTCTGGACGTCCAGTACCTGGGAGAGCAGTTAGAGAATGCTTTAAAACATATTACAATGGTGCTGGGAAAGTGCCCTGGCAAGACAATCGCATTTCGTAATGTAAAATGTAAGCAAATGTACATACCTCAAATATTTCTTCGAACGTGAGTGTCCCACGTTCACTGCCACTCTCTGTTCCCTCTACAGCATTGACACTTTCGTCTCCCTCATAAGCGGCATGTGCACTGGTTCCATTTTTGCTTTTAAGCATCCGCATAATAGTAATAAAATGATGTAAACTACTTGTATGCAATGTAAAATTATTGTGTGCTTCAAGTATATGCAGTTATGTAAATCATTTGAATGGCACGTAAAATTTACTTCCATAAATAAAATGGAATAAGTATCTGGATACGTACTTCCGCTTTCTCGTGGAAGTAGCTTGAGCGGAGGTCATTAATTTTCTTCTTTCTATGACTAAAATGAAATAAGTATATCGATACCTACTTTTACTTTCTTATCGGAGTAGCTTGAGTGGAGGCCATTAATTTTCTTTTTCCTATCTTCCGCCGTGCACCCCCGCCGTATCTCACGGCTAATGATCTCAACGATTTTTTTGTAGCTCTCCAATCTTCTTATTCTGTTTTTGTACTCAGGCTGGCTCATGTTGTAAGGCGCCTCATCAGCTTCATACATTTCTGTTAATTTTGTAGTTGACGGTACACACGAATTAAACTTTGCAGCCGTGTTTACAAACATTGTGGTAGACAGCTGCAGCAATACGAGCGCTCCAAGTGGTAACATTTTACGTTGCAATGAACAGAAGACAAGCGACTTTTATGATGAAATCTACAGCAAGGCCCTATATTTGATCATAATTATTTGGCGACAGGCGAGATTTGATAAAGCTCCCTATTACACCGTCAAATTTCTTTGACATAAATATTTGACATATCAACTTTGACAAAGGAATTTGATAGTGTAATACCGGCCTTAACATTACACAACAGTGGAGTTGCAGCCAGCTGTGGAGCCCATAGCTGCGGAGAATCAGCGGCAGTACATCGAGGAAGGAAAGTAAGTTGCACTTGCGTATACCAGCCCATGATTTGTAAATGGAACATAACTGCTAGTAAAACGCCTGGGAAAAAGGAAGTAAGACACGCTCTCAGAAGTAGACGACTTTAATCTCACAGTAGTAGTGATGATCCGGAGGGTCAGGTACAAATAAATGGTAATGAAGTCAGATATGGTTCTAGTGATATATCACATGTAGATACAAGTAAGAAAAGTGAAAATGTAAATTCAAAGTTCGGTGATGAATTCGAAATAGTAAAATCAATAACCAATAATCACATTGAGAATTCTGAACTATCGAAGAATGAATGATTTCACTGGAAGTATAGAGTTAACTAACAATGAGGACAGTGGAAATGTTGATTTAGTGGCAAGCAATGAGAACATAAATCTAGGATTTGTAGTGCATAATCGAAAGGAAATGATTCACGGAAATCACGATGCCAGAAAAAATAACTATAACTTTGACATTATTAATGACCCAATAGTTGAGTTACATGGTAAAGCATCAGCTGACACTTTACCAACTCAGAATGATGATCAGGATATAAAGTCTATGCTAAAATTAATTTTGCGTTTACAAAAAGTAGTAAATAAAACATTAAAAGAAAATAAGAAAGATTTAAGTAACAAAATAGATAAGCAGCTAAAAGTATCCAGCCTCAGATTGTCACTCTGCAGAGGAGTGTGCGCTGATATGAAACTTCCTGGCAGATTAGAACTGTATGCCAGGAAGTTTCATATCAACGCACACTCCGCAGCAGTGTGAAAATCTCATTCTGGAAACATCCCCCAGGCAGTGCTAAGCCATGTCTCCGCTATATCCTTTCTTTCAGGAGTGCTAGTTCTGCAAGGTTCGCAGGAGAGCATCTGTAGAGTTTGGAAGGTAAGAGATGAGATACTGGCGGAGGTAAAGCTGTGACGACGGGGAGTGAGTCGTTCTTGGGTAGCTCATTTGGTACAACACTTGCCGGCGAAAGGCATCTACATCTACATCTACATCCATACTCCGCAAGCCACCTGACGGTGTGTGGCGGAGGGTACCCTGAGTACCCCTTTCGGTTCTCCCTTCTATTCCAGTCTCGTATTGCTCGTGGAAAGAAGGATTGTCGGTATACTTCTGTGTGGGCTCTAATCTCTCCGATTTTATCCTCATCGTCTCTTTGCGAGATATACGTAGGAGGGAGCAATATAGTGCTTGACTCATCGGTGAAGGAATGTTCTCCAAAACTTCAACGAAAGCCCGTACCGTGCTACTGAGCGTATCTCCTGCAGAGTCTCCCACTGGAGTTCATCTATCATCTCCGTAAAGCTTTCGCGATTACTAAATGATCCTGTATCGAAGCGCGCTGCTCTCCGTTGGATCTTCTCTATCTCACACTGCTGAGCAGTATTCAAGCAGTGGGCGAACAAGCGTACTGTAACCTACTTCCTTTGCTTACGGATTGCATTTCCGTAGGATTCTTCCAATGAATCTCAGTCTGGCATCTGATTTACCGACGATCAACTTTAAATGATCATTCCATTTTAAATCACTCCTAATGCGTACTCCCAGGTAATTTATGGAATTAACTGCTTCCAGTTGCTGACCTGCTATATTGTAGCTAAATGATAAGAGATCCTTCTTTCTATGTATTCGCAGCACATTACACTTGTCTACATTGAGATTCAATTGCCATTCCCCGCACCAAGCGTCAATTCGCTGCAGATCCTCCTGCATTTCAGTACAATTTTCCATTGTTACAACCTCTCGATATACCACAGCATCATCTGCAAAACGCCTCAGTGAACTTCCGATCAAAGGTCAACAGTTCGAGTCTCGGCCCGGCACACAGTTTTAATCTGCCAGGAAGTTTCATGTCAGCGCACACTCCGCTGCAGAGTGAAAATCTCATTCAGGAAACATCCCCCAAGCTGTGGCTATGCCATGTCTCCGCTATATCCTTTCTTTCAGGAGTGCTAGTTCTGCAAGGTTCGCAGGAGAGCATCTGTAAAGTTTGGAAGGTAGGAGACGAGATACTGGCAGAACTAAAGCTGTGAGCATGGGGCGTGAGTCGTGCTTTGGTAGCTCAGCTGGTAGAGCACTTACCCGCGAAAGGCAGAGTTCCCGAGTTCGAGCCTCGAACAGGGACACAGTTTTAATCTGCCAGGAAGTTTCATATCAGCGCACACTTCGCTGCAGAGTGAAAATCGCATTATGGAAACATTTCCCAGGCTACGGCTAAGCCATGTCTCCGCTATATCCTTTCTTTCAGGAGTGTTAGTTCTTCAAGGTTTGCAGGAGAGCATCTGTAAAGTTTGGAAGGTAGGAAACGAGATATTGGCAGAGGTAAAGCTGTGACGACGGGGTGTGAGTCGTTCTTGGGTGGCTCAGTTGGTAGAGCACTTTCCCGCAAAAGGCAAAGGTACCGAGTTCGATTCTCGGTCCGGCACATAGTTTTAATCTTCCAGGAAGTTTCAGTTAAAAGTACTTTAACGCTGACTACGGGCCGATGACATTGTAATTCTGTCAGAGACAGCGAAGGACGTGGAAGAGCAGCTGAACGGAATGGGCAGAGTCTTGAAAGGAGGATATAACATGAACATCAACAAAAGCCAAACAAGGATAATGGAATGTTGTGGAATTAAATCGGATATTGCTGAGGGTATTAGATTAGAAAATGAGACACTTAAAGTAGTAAATGAGTTTTCCTATTTGGAAAGCAAAATAACTGATGATGGTCGAAGTAGAGAGGATATAAAATGTAGGCTGGCAGTGGCAAGGAAAGCGTTTCTGAAGAAGAGAAATTTGATAACTTCGAGTATAGATGTAAGTGCCCGGATTTTAATACCTATTCCGATTTTCTTTTGTTTCCTTCACTGCTTGCTCAATATACAGACTGAATAACATCGGGGAGAGGCTACAACCCTGTCTCACTCCCTTCCCAATCACTGCTTCCCTTTCATGCCCCTCTATTCTTATAACTGCCATCTGGTTTCTGTACAAGTTGTAAATAGCCTTTCGCTCCCTGTATTTTACCCGTGCCACGAATAGAGTGGCCATTTTCCCCGAACGGACATTGTGTTGATATAGGCCTAAGTGGTACACAGATGAAGCTACAAACCTAATGAAACAACTGAGAACTACATTTGCATCGTAGGGCAAAAGATGTAGTTATGGACAGACGGCTTGATGGTGAAATCGTCATTATACAACGAATGGATAGGAGTCAGGTACTAGAATGTCCCGCACCAAAGATCAATGGCGTTAAAATGCAATAAACATAGACTTGACAGCCATATTCTGTCAGAGGCCGCTAGCAAACGGTGGTCAAATGTATACTGCGTTCGTCTATGGGAGACAAAGTTCTGGGTTCAGTTCTAAAAAGCATCATATGAGGGTAGATTACGTGGCTAAATGTGAGAAAGTTCTGAATGAATTGCCTAATTCTACTACGGAAATACCACCACATCAATTATTAGATGAAATTTCAATCACCGACGTAAAAATACATTATAAATACTAACCACAGGGGGCAATAACCTTCTTTGCATTGATAGGTAAACATCAATTATTAGATGAAATTTCAATCACCGACGTAAAAATACGTTATAAATACTAACCACAGGGGGCAATAACGTTCTTTGCATTGATAGGTAATTTACGATTACCAGGCCCCTGAGTTAACTGACAACATATTTCATTTTCCTTTCCTGCCGTTACTTTTTCCCCTTCTTTCATTCAGAACTACATCTGTCTTCTTCAACATGCTTCACTATGGCTGTTAAAATGAGAAAATTTCGGTGTGCTGAATGCGACGACAAGGAAACAAGCTATGACAAAACAAAGTAACCCAGGAGAATAAACATATGCATAGCAGGGATGAAAAGGAGACCTAACGGAATATCTGTGAACAGGCTACAATACAGGAATTGTAGGATTACAAGTACACCAACACGAGTACTCAATATATAGAGCGTCAAAGCACTAGGACAAAATCAGTGCATATAACGAAAACATATTATAAAGTATGCAGTGGAACTCTTTTTAAATATTTACAACAGTGATACACATAACTTTATGTCTGAAAATATTTCAAGAATATGAAAGCAAGACGAGGGCTATTACATATATCAAAGATGAAATCATCATCATCATGAATGTTCTGCCAAAAGGCAGGTTTTCACATGGTAGTTCTCCAGGCTGTCTGGTCTTCTGCCATCCTCTTCAGGTCTGCATAATTTCCTCTTCCTTTATGTCGTCTATCATCTTGTATCTTCTTCTTCCTCTCAGATGAAATAACGCATGCAAATGAACTCAGGGCTGCAGAAGAAGAGGACAACGCATAACCAGATAAATGAATATGACAATGTACAATGGAAATAATTAGATGTTATCTTGAGATGATATACAAATTGTGTCAGACTGGACATATCGTTACTCTTTAGTACGAACTGAAACGGCTGATGTATGGTTATGAGGACATTGTGAGGTAACAGGCAAGTTGTGGCGCCCTGAAAATACTCTAAGTTTGGAATTGGCGTGGCCGCACGGGCCGCTCGGCAAGCCGGGGCTCGTCAGCAACCGCGTGGTGCTGAACATTAGCTGGAGAGAGACGGGTAGTTCCAGAACGTGGTCCAGGCCGACCGCGTGGCTGGAAATCCCATGTTGACGCTGTGTCGAGCACTGTGCTTTGAGTCGATGAAGGAGATATGTATGCCAGGAGTGCCAAAGATGGTCGATGTTATGAAACCATAATGGCAGACGTTTCACAATTCATGAAAAAATAGATAGTAGCCAGAGGAATCATGATACCTTTAAAAGCAACATGTACATTACCATTATTTGCATGAAGATTCTGATGGTGTAATCAGCTTTTTAATATCTTTATTAGTTTAAAGGTTAGTATCTGACTGTAAATTATACAAGTAACAGCCAGCAACGAATTTCCAAAATCTAAACAGTTCAGCTGATATTGTCGATTGACATGTCTTTAAAAAGCTATTAGTGTAAATCTTTATTAGTATGAATTAAAGGCATGTAACTTGAATAGTACATGATTTATTGGAGGTCAAAGTGGCCAATTACTATTGATTGTGTCAGGCAGTAAGGATTCCACAGTTACACGAAAAAACGGTAGCAGCACGCTTATAAATATATTTATTCGTCTATGTTTTTGTTTATATCCGATATATACTATTCATGAAGAAATTGGTTAAATATTTACTGTATTTTGGAAAGCACAGTGACATTAGTCTATTGGCCTGTTCCTATGATATATGTTTATGTGATTTGTTTATTTATTTAATAATGTGTGTTAGAGCGTGTTTAGGGTCCAGCCATAGGAATATTTATTTAATTTCAAGTTGTTTAAATGTAAATCCAGTATTTAGTGTGTGTTTTAATATGTTTGTGAGTGTGCGTTGTCTTGGAGACATGGAGCGATCTAGCCAATCACAGCGCTCGTTACTACCGTAGGCGACTACCGAAGTCAGTGGAGAGCCTCGGGGGAAGGGAAGAGGAGCAAGGGGTCGTACGGGACAGGGGGTGCTGGAAGGGAAGGCGAGACGGACGGTCGTAGGAAATACTTGGGGAGTGTTGAGCAGTTGGCGCGTGGTCGCTGGAGATAGAAATATTTCGTAGTGCCGACTTGTGCATTTGTGAGATTTCCGTGGCTTCTACAGTGAAGACGTAGTATGTGTTCAGAAGTGAATATCTCGCAAGCTATGTTGTTGCTCATAACTAATTACGTGAAGTAAGAATCAATTGTTTCCCTATTATATTTTATTTAATTGCTGGACCATCTACACCAATAAGTGTTTTACAGTAATAAATGGTACTTCAGCTATCGTACTCATCATTTAACGTCGTTAAAATAGTACCTGCAGATTTTATTTAATTTCAATCTTTCATTTGTAAATTTCTATTTTACATTCAAAATTCGCAACTGACGAGTGATAGGAACTTACGACCATTCGATTCATGTGTATATGCATATTGTATACTGTAGACTCAACAGTATTTGGTATGTAATACGGCAACTACGTATCCCAGCCACTAGACAACTAAACCAGCCAAAACTTTTCATATTTCAACTCTGAATCTGACGGTACGTAGTTGAGGGTGATATTTTTTTTATATCCCGCAACATGTAGTTGACAACATTGTGATAGTAATTACGGAATTACCCAGTTTATTATTTCGTTTAAGAATGGAAACTATTTGTGACTCTAATTCTGCGGTTTCTCGTTCTGCTAATAAAAAGCGAGTGGCATGCCGTATAAACAAACTAATTGGAAATTTAAGTATTTCTAAAAAAAAAGTCAGTTTCTCGCTAAGAGTTTATCACAGCCTCAAGTTAACGGATACACGACCTACGTGCTGTTTTCCGGGTAGGGGACAACAACTGTAAAATACTGCAGGTTGGTGAACATTTTATTAGAACCTATGTATTGCAGTCAGGGCCGTGGAAGGAAACAGGCATCTCGCTTGTGCTGGAAGTTTACTACAAATGAGATCAGTGACACGTCATCTGTCGTACACACAGTAGGTATGAAGGTGAGAAATTTTCGAAAGAAAGGGTACGCACGTATAGATAACTCTTTCTCTCACCTCTATTCTTTAACTTGCCTTAATACATACGTAATAAAACATTGCAGATATCCTCCAATCGTAAAGTTCCTTTTTATCGAGTCGAATGAAATGCCAAATACATTTGACATCGGGCCTTGTCATGGTACTAAGAATTACTCTAAGAGAAAATCAGTCGACTGTTGTTAAACTATTGTCATGTAGAGTTGTTCTGTGTTGACGGAATTTGCCACACTCGGTTAATACATGTACAATGGCCTCGTCAATGAGGTAGGAGTCATATCCAGTGACGTGATTTCTGAAGTATTGCCAGCGTGACTGACCGACGATTGGATATCGGTATACTTGTCTATTATACTTATCATTACTGTAAAGATGAACATGCATATTTTAAAAGTGTTTTATTGTAAACATACGCAACAACTGCAATGAGTGGACGATTAGAATGAAACATCGATGCCAGCATGCATTACAATTTCTTACAAGGTATGTCAAAGGGTACTGTTGCCACAATCGTTTTCGGAAATAACAGGATCGATACCTTTGTATCGCATGAAGTAAGCCACGTGATAGCCTTTGAAAATTAAGCTATTGTCAATAGTGGTAGATGACTAGAAACAGAACATTAAACCAACCACACTCAGTAAGCACTGCCCTACGACGCGTTTCTGGATTGTGTGAGAGAGTCAACAACGTAATATTAGTTTGTTTTATGTTTGAGATGAATTTACAGGTTCAGCAACCGAAAATAACAATTTGTATAGAACAATCTAATTACCTAAATGGTACTCGTAAAGGGAAATGCATATGGCAAGTCATATTCTGTCTTGTATAAAATGCCAGAGTTATAGGCCAAATTTACAGGATTCTAGAATATTTCTCGTTGTACTGGAATGAAGATGTATGTTTTCTTTCGTGTCTTGAATTTCTATTCTCATTTTGCCGCAAGGTAAATTATCAGGTCAGCTTTATTTTTTTTACACTTTGTTAAAATGGCAATACGTATCACTTACTGACTCGGGACTGGAAGGAGATATGAATTCCCATTGGGTGTTAAGAAAGATTTCAGTATGTTAGACGTGATTCACAAACAGGAATGTATAGTCTACAATGAAGCAAGCTTAAACTGGCCAATATTTTTCACAACGAACTTTTGAAAGACTATCGATACATTACATACTTTGGAAGCAGCATTAAAACTATGAGCAATTACGAAAAGAGAGCCAGTTCATAATCAGGCTGCACTATATGTCAATAACATGTGAAAGCACCATCAAATTAGACAGATTACACAGTGAAAAACTCAAGCGGTTTTTAATTTTTCACGCGAAAAGTAAAAGTTTTAATCAGGAACTAACTAAATAGGGGGAAGTAACTTTGCTTCATTTATATAAAGCAATGTTTTTAGAGTCACAGAAGCTGACTCTATATTTGGCTCCTGTATTGCATTCTTCCTCATGGCTACAGGACTTCGTGTCTCGCGGCAATACGTCTTCCATTGCGGAGACCCTCTCCGCGTTTGTTCAGCATTAATTATTTTATACGAATGGGTGCAGAACGTAGGTTTGAAACTTAACCCATCAAACTTAAGGCAATCAGACTTAGTCGCTAACAAAATACTTCCTACTGCTCAGTTCCAAGAAATTCTTCCACCTCCACTCCTCAACAGCACAGAAATCACCTTTTTTTCTTCTGGAAAGCATTTGTGGATAATTCTGGACCATCACGTAGACTGGGCTCTACACACAACTGCAGTCTGTAAGGAGGTGACAGCATCACTTCATTTACTACAAAACGTAAAAAAATAATCTCCTCTCGAGCTTAAAAAGAATCTCTTAAGAGTCACTAATACTCCACATCATTAAATATGGCGATGCTGTTCTCCATGAAAAGCAGGTTTCACACCCATGGTGAGCGGATGTGATCAGTTAAAACTCGTGATCACATTTAGCGTTTCTGCAGGGTAAAGTAACCGGTGCACCCTACATTTCACAGGCTGTTAACCACGAGATGGTGACATTTCTTCGACAGGATGGTGATGTGCTTTTCAGAAGGAACATGCACATCCGCATACGGCTGCTGCATTGCCACGGACGCTTAATGATTTGCAACGACTAACCTAACCACCGAGATAATTTGATATCTAGCCTACTAAATAAGTGTTGGACACGGTGAAGCGGGAAGTTACTCGTTCTCCAGAGCCTGCAAGAACTATTGGCAAACTGCGACACAAGGCTTAGGGTGCTAGGGAAAATCTGTCGCAGGAAGCCATTGGAAACTTTACGATATTTTTTACGTGCTAGAATATACTCCTGCCTTGCCGCCAGAGAGGCGTGAACTGTTATTAATGCGACTGTTTGGACACGCCTCACTCTGACACTTGTTTCTCGTTTGGACTGGATTTGTTATCAAATACCACCAAAATGATGCGCTACCTGTCACATCATTGTGAATGTATCATTTTTGCAGAAGAATCAGTATTCATCTTTTCATTATATTAAAAATTCCATTTGCCTGAACAAGAGAAGTGAGAACTATTCATATTCACCATATCCTCATATTACTTGAACCCACTTAACGGCTCTTTTTCAACAAGTAATGCACTTCGTTTGTATCTCCGTGCGGAACTGTATGAATCACCAAGAGTTCAGCCTGCAGCGGCATCTTCAGATCAGGCATTTGCCTGAAACGGTTTAGGGAAATCACGGGAAGCCTAAATCAGGATAGCCAGACGCAGGTTTGAACCGTTTTCATTCCGAATGCGAACAAATACCAAGAATGCGGAATAACAAAACTATGCAAGAAAACCCAGAAAAATAAAAAAGGTAAAATAGCACAATAATCCAAATACCCACCACACCTGTCACGAACACACACACGAACCTCACCACTATCATATAGCAACAGCACAACATAGAAGCTGGTACACACTCACATACGGAAACAAAATGACACAGAATTGACAACATCCTCAAGAAAGAAGGAATAAAAATAGTGTACAAAAGCATTAACCCAATACAGACTGTCTAAAAAAAGAATGATCACATTGCCATTTATACGAAATCAGTTTAGCAACCTCATTGTAACAGCTGTGAATACATAGGAAAAACAGGACGAACTTATGAAATAACGTCCAAGGAACACAAAAGAGCGTACAAATATGACTCTACTCTTTCAATATTTACAGAAAACGTACGGACAGAAAACATCACCCTAATGCAACAGAAAAGGACATGAAAATAATCAGATTGAGCAACCAGAAAGATCTCCTGAACCTACAAGTGCACTTCCATGTTCAGCCGGCCGCAGTGGCCGAGCGGTTCTAGGCGTTTCAGTCTGGAACCGCGCTGCTGCTACGGTCGCAGGTTCGAATCCCGCCTCGGGCATGGATGTGTGTGATGTCCTTAGGTTGGTTAGCCGCTGGTGGGAAGGCTTGCGTGAATCAGCGATACAGATAGCCGTACCGTAGATTCAACCACAACGGAGGGGTATCTGCTGAGAGGCCAGACAAACGTGTGGTTCCTGAAGAGGGGCAGTACCATTTTCAGTAGTTGCAGGGGCAACAGTCTGGATGATTGACTGACCTGGCCTTGTTACACTAATCAAATTGGCCTTGCAGTCCTTGTACTGCGAACGACTGAAAGCAAGGGGAAACTACATTCGTAATTTTTCCCGGGGGCATGCAGCTTTACTGTATGGTTTAATGATGATGGCGTCCTCTTGGGTAACATATTTCGGAGGTAAAATAGTCCCCCACTCCGATTGAAATACAGTAGAAGAAGAATGGGTAGCTTTAAAGGATGAAGTAGTGAAGGCAGCAGAGGATGATGTAGGTAAAAAGACTAGGACTAGTAGAAATTCTTGGGTAACCGAAGAATTATTGAATTTAATTGATGAAAGGAGAAAATATAAAAATGAAGTAAATGAAGCAGGCAAAAAGGAATACAAACGTCGCAAAAATGAGATCGACAGGAAGTGCAAAATATCTAAGCAGGGATGGCTAGAGGACAAATGTAACGATGTAGAGGATTATCTCACTAGGGGTAAGATAGATACTGCCTACAGGAAAATTAAAGAGACCTTTGGAGAAAAGAGAACCACTTGCATGAATATCAAGAGCTCAGATGGAAACCCAGTTCTAAGCAAAGAAGGGAAATTTTGGTAAACATTTTTGGAATACAGTGATCAATTAATTGTAGCCTCTCCCCGATGTTATTCAATCTGTATATTGAGCAAGCAGTGAAGAAAATAAAAGAAAAATTCGGAGTAGGTATTAAAATCCATGGAGAAGAAAAAAACCTTTGAGGTTCGCCGATGACATTGTAATTCTGCCAGGGCAAATGATTCAAATGGCTCTGATCAGTATGGGAGTTAACATCTCAGGTCATCAGTCCCCTAGAACTTAGAACTACTTAAACCTAACTAACCTAAGGACATCACACACATCCATGCCCGAGGCAGGATTCGAAACTGCGACCGTAGCAGTGGCGCGGTTCCGGACTGAAGCGCCTAGAACCGCTCGACCACCGCGACCGGTCTGTCAGAGACAGCAAAGGGCTTGGAAGAGCAGTTGAACGGAATGGATAGTGTCTTGAAAGGAGGATAAAAGATGAACTACAACAAAAGAAAAACGATCGTGATGGAATGTAGTCGAATTAAGTCTAGTGAGGCTGAAGGAATTAGATTAGGAAATGAGACGCTTAAAGTAGTATAGGAATTTTGCTGTTTGGGGAGCAAAAAACTGATGATGGTCGAAATACAGACGATATAAAATGTAGACTGGCAATGCCAAGGGAAGCGATTCTGAAATAGAATTGAGTGTCGGGAAGTCATTTCTGAAAGTATTTGTATGGAGTGTAGCCATGTATGGAAGTGAAATGTGGACGATAAATAGTTTAGACAAGAAGAGAAAGAAGCTTTAGAAACGTGGTGCTACAGAAGAATGCTGAAGATTAGATGGGTAGATCACATAACTAATGAGGAGGTTTTGAATAGAATTGGGGAGGAGTTTTTTGCACAACTTGACTAGAAGAAGGGATCGGTTGGTAGGACATCTTCTGTGGCATCAAGGGATGACCAATTTAGTATTGGAGGGCAGCGTGTAGGGTAAAAATCGTATAGGGGGGCCAAGAGATGAATACACTAAGCAGATTCAGGGGGATGTAGGTTGCAGTGGGTGCTGGGAGATGAAGAAGCTTGCACAGGAGAGAGTAGCATGGAGAGCTGAATCAAACCAGTCTCAGGACTGAAGACCACAACAACACCAACAAATTCTAGGTTACTGATGACCTCAGATGTTAAGTGCCATAGTGTTCAGAGCCATTAGAACCGTTATTTCCATATTCAACAAGCAATAACAGAGAATAAACACGTAATAAATGAATAGAAAAACATTAGCAACATGACGGTATTTAAACTAATAAAACGTATCAACGAGAAGGAACAACATTCCTATATACCACAAAATAATATCATGCACTAGCCAATATCTGAAAGTTCGTGGCACATCAAAACTGTGTGCCGGATCGACACTCGCACCCGAGACCTTTATCTTTCGCGGGCAAGACCCCACAGGAGAGCTTCTCTGAACTTTGGAAGGTAGGAGACGATGTACTGGCATAATTCAAGCTGTGAGGACGGGTCGTGAGTCGTGGTTGGGTAGCTCAGGTGGCAGATGACATGCCAGATAACTGCGGTTCTTTACAACGGAAAAACGTGAAAACATTCTGTGTTAGCGGAAATACTGTATTTTAAAATCTAGCATATATAAATGAAAGACGAGGCAGAATGATGTAAGCAACGAAAACCCGTGAATAATGATAAGAATTAATGCTGATGTAAAATTTTCTGTCTGTAGACTGAGGAGCGGAGTGTTAATTTGCACCAAGGTCGGGAATCTAACTCAGGTCTCCTGCTTATTAGGCAGTTGTATTAGCCACTAAGCCAATTTGTCTCAGCGCTTCACAGAACTGGAGGGATTATCTTGGGATGCCTCTCTCCTCGGTTCAGACTGTCTCCACCGCCTTAGTCAGCTTTAAATTCCTCGTTACACTCGAACAGAATTGACGAGACTCTCCATGTTCTGGAATAGCACCTCAGTATCAAAGGTAATTGGTGGATGCAGCCTGAAACCTAGATGCAGGTTTTTATACAAATGAAGTGACATAATTTCAAAGACTTTAGTGGTCTCGTACAGATATGATTTTGTGTATATTGACTGAAGCCGCGAGTGAAAACTTGTACCAAGGCTGGGAATCGAACGTCGCTCTAGTGCTTACTAGGCAGGTGCGCTAGCCGCTGAGCCAACCTGGCACAGTGCTTCACACAGCTTCACGGATTACAGTGGCACGCCTCCCTCCTCGATCCAGTTTTTCACTGCCGCTACAGTCTACTTTAAATTCCCACTTACACACGAATAGTTCGTAATACGTGCAGTTCTGCCTAGTAAACTGGAGCCCCGGTTCGATTCCCGGCGTTTGTAAAAATTTTCACTCTCGGCTTCAGTCTATACACATAGAGTCATACCTGTATGAGGCCAGTAAAGTCTCTGAAATCGTGTCATTTCATTTCTATTGTCATGATAATAGGTTCTGGAACCCAGCAAACAAAACTGCAAGAGGAAAAAAACCATGTTGTTACAGTGATTGACGAAGATGCTTAAGAATACAGCGAAACGCGCTTTGCCTTAATAAGACTTCCGTTAAAGTCACAAAAGATGGTGTAATCCGTATAATTACGGTTACCTTTCGTTGGCAAGAAAACAGTAGAGATCTTCCCTCTTTGTTAAAATAAGAACAACTTAAGGATAGTGTTTGGTGCGAAGGTGCATCTACACTCATGATCATAAATTAAGAATAATTGCTTATTGTTTTGCTACACAACGTGGTACTTCACAAAACTGTCGCTAATAGCATAGGCACATAAGGAACATACACGACTCAGATCCGAAAGTCCACGGTATTGGTGATAAGTTGAGAAAACCGTCCCGAAATACATGTGCTACAAAACGCCACTGTTTCGTTCGCATGCACCCCGACATCAATATGGGATATGATCACCATGCACACGTACACAGGCCGCACATCTGATTGGCATACTCCTGATCAGGCGGTCGAGCAACTGTTGGGGTATAGCCTCCCATTCTTGCACCAGTGCCTGTCGGAGCTCCTCAAGTGTCCTAGGGGATTGAAGACGTGCAGCGAAACGTCGACCGAGAGCATCCCACACGTGCTCGATGGGGTTTACGTCTGGAGAACAGTCAGGCCACTCCATTCGCCTGATATCTTTTGTTTCAAGCTATTCCTCCACGATGGCAGCTCGGTGGGGCCGTGCGTTATCATCCATCAGGAGGAAGCTGGGACCCACTCCACACCTGAAAAGGCGAACATACTTGTGCAAAATGGCGTCCCGATACACGTGACCTGTTACAGTTCCTCTGTCAAAGGCATGCAGGGGTGTACGTGCACCAATCATAATCGAACCCTACACCATCAAACCACGACCTCCATACAGGTCCCTATCAAGGACAGTAAGGGGTTTGGTTCGTGGTTCACGCCAGATGAAAACACGGCGACAATCACTGTTCAGACGATACGTGGACTCGTCCGTGAACATAACCTGGGACCACTGTTGCAATGACCATGTACTGCGTTCTTGACTCCAGGCTTTACGGGCTCTTCTGTGGCCAGGGATGAGTGGAATGCACCTTGCAGGTCTCTGGGTGAATTAACCATGTCCGTTCAGTCGTCTGTAGACTGTGTGTTTGAAGGCAACTGTTCCAGTGGCTGAGGTAAGATCCCGAGCAAGGCTATCTGCAGCACTCCGTGGCCGTCTGCGGGCACTGATGGTGAGATATTGGTCTTCTTGTGGTGTTGTACACTGTGCACATTCCTTACTGTAGCGCCTGGACACGTTTTCTGTCTGCTGGAATCGTTGCCATAATCTTGAGATCACACTTAGTGGCACACGGAGGGCCCGTGCTACGACCTGCTGTGTTTGACCAGAGAGTCTCCCTAGTATTCTACCTCTCATAACATTATGAATATGTGTTCTTTGAGCCATTTTTAACACGCAGTCATCATTAGTACGTCTGAAAACGTCTTCACACTTATTCGCTGCACCGTACTCTGACATGCACCAACACACACACCTCTGTGTATGAGGACTGGTGTCAGCGCCCCCGTGGGACGACCACAGGTGAAATGCACCGCATGGTCATACCCCGAGGTGATTTAAACGCGCAAACCGCCCACCAGAGCGTTGTTTCACCATGTATCAGCGTTATCCTTAATTTATGAGCATGAGTATAGTAAACGTTGTTCTGGTCCTTGACTTTGAAGTACGTGCTAGAGACGTACAACAGGTATTTGGCACAAAATTCAAGCATTCGTAGACCATTGTCTTTCATCTCGTCACCTTTTTCATCTGACCGAGTGGCAGAATCACATCCAACACAGACACTGATGTCGCCAAGAACGCACAGACGGTCACCAGGTTGCACTCCTTGCATTTGAACAGCAAACGCAACATCGTGTGTTGTCTGCACTTAATAGTGTACTTGCCCTTCGGAAAAAAATGTTTAATTTTTCTGTGGTATTGAATCCTCATCTCGAACCATTTTTTCCGCGAGGCTGTTACAGCAGTATTAGGCCTGGGCAGTTGTAAGTCGATGACGGCAGTTTTGCATGGTTTCTGTGGGCTTCCACGGGTTTCCTGCAATCCTCCATCATAGCGCGGATGTTCAAAGTTGTAGAACGCAGTGAGGTATTTCGATCCGTCTGCTTCTTTGCAGTGGGTGTTGACAGTGTGATGACTACATCTAGCAGTGCTAACGTCCCATGCTCCCAAACGGAATGTTGGGCGTCAGGACGGGCCAATACCTGTCTGCTGAACATGTGCCCATTTGTGGGTATGTACACTCCTGGAAATTGAAATAAGAACACCGTGAATTCATTGTCCCAGGAAGGGGAAACTTTATTGACACATTCCTGGGGTCAGATGCATCACATGATCACACTGACAGAACCACGGGCACATAGACACAGGCAACAGAGCATGCACAATGTCGGCACTAGTACAGTGTATATCCACCTTTCGCAGCAATGCAGGCTGCTAGTCTCCCATGGAGACGATCGTAGAGATGCTGGATGTAGTCCTGTGGAACGGCTTGCCATGCCATTTCCACCTGGCGCCTCAGTGGGACCAGCGTTCGTGCTGGACGTGCAGACCGCGTGAGACGACGCTTCATCCAGTCCCAAACATGCTCAATGGGGGACAGATCCGGAGATCTTGCTGGCCAGGGTAGTTGACTTACACCTTCTAGAGCACGTTGGGTGGCACGGGATACATGCGGACGTGCATTGTCCTGTTGGAACAGCAAGTTCCCTTGCCGGTCTAGGAATGGTAGAACGATGGGTTCGATGACGGTTTGGATGTACCGTGCACTATTCAGTGTCCCCTCGACGATCACCAGTGGTGTACGGCCAGTGTAGGAGATCGCTCCCCACACCATGATGCCGGGTGTTGGCCCTGTGTGCCTCGGTCGTATGCAGTCCTGATTGTGGCGCTCACCTGCACGGCGCCAAACACGCATACGACCATCATTGGCACCAAGGCAGAAGCGACTCTCATCGCTGAAGACGACACGTCTCCATTCGTCCCTCCATTCACGCCTGTCGCGGCACCACTGGAGGCGGGCTGCACGATGTTGGGGCGTGAGCGGAAGACGGCCTAACGGTGTGCGGGACCGTAGCCCAGCTTCATGGAGACGGTTGCGAATGGTCCTCGCCGATACCCCAGGAGCAACAGTGTCCCTAATTTGCTGGGAAGTGGCGGTGCGGTCCCGTACGGCACTGCGTAGGATCCTACGGTCTTGGCGTGCATCCGTGCGTCGCTGCGGTCCGGTCCCAGGTCGACGGGCACGTGCACCTTCCGCCGACCACTGGCGACAACATCGATGTACTGTGGAGACCTCACGCCCCACGTGTTGAGCAATTCGGCAGTACGTCTACCCGGCCTCCCGCATGCCCACTATACGCCCTCGCTCAAAGTTCGTCAACTGCACATACGGTTCACGTCCACGCTGTCGCGGCATGCTACCAGTGTTAAAGACTGCGATGGAGCTCCGTATGCCACGGCAAACTGGCTGACACTGACGGCGGCGGTGCACAAATGCTGCGCAGCTAGCGCCATTCGACGGCCAACACCGCGGGTCCTGGTGTGTCCGCTGTGCCGTGCGTGTGATCATTGCTTGTACAGCCCTCTCGCAGTGTCCGGAGCAAGTATGGTGGGTCTGACACACCGGTGTCAATGTGTTCTTTTTTCCATTTCCAGGAGTGTATAATAGGTGATTAGATAAGGAAATTGGTGGCAAATTCTTATAGGACCGAACTGCTGAGATCATCGGTCGCTAGGCTATCATACTACTTAAACTAACGTACGCTAAGGATAACACACACACACCCATGCCCGAGGGAGGACTCGAACCTCTGACGGGGGGAGCCGCGCGACCTGTGGCCAGGCGCCCTAGACCGCGCGGCTACCCAGCGCGGCTATTCATTCATTAATAGATATTACGTAGATCAACAAGCTAGCAGCTTTCTTAACCCCCTTAGTGCAAGAACTGAAAAGAAAACGATGCATGTTCATGCTTCACGGTTACCACTTTGTTAATAATGGAAACTGCACGCAAGTGTCACCATAAATGTGTCCGATGCATCCGTCATTCGGTTTCGTCACATAGCGGACTTGTTTGGAACACTTCATGTCGACTTCACTGCTTTTTCATGTCTTCAAACTCTAGCGAACTAGCAGTCGTATTGTCAAAATTGCGCGGTGAAGTTAAACGTTGCAGTTCCTGTTGCTACCGGCAAACGCAGATTGAATCAGCATTTCCTCTCACAAGTCTCCACCTAACTCGAAGACCAATATTGTTATTCCGATTTTTGTTCAACATTTTCAGCAACTGTTCTTGAAGAATGCTGATTTGAGGAAATGTCACAATAATTACGTCAAATTTTTATTTTTATTTCATTTTTTAAGTAGCTTGTGTGCCATTTCTTTCACATCGGAAATCTTGCTATTCCGTTCACATAGCCACCTCCCGTGCAATCTGACATTTTCTTCGTGCCACCTATACTTGCTTCAACCAGTCAAAGAGGGAGACTGGACATGATGAAAGCTCAAAAAGTAGGAAGACTCCTTCACACAGTGAAAGTAAAGTTATGTTCTACTACAATTTCAAAAGAACAATTTCTTCCAGGAGTGCTAGTTCTGCGTTTCACGGAGAGCTTCTGTGAAGTTTGGAAGGTTGGAGACGAGGTTCTGGTGGAAGTTAAACTGTGAGGAGGGGCCGCCAGTCGTGCTTGGGTAGCTCAGGTGGTAGAGCACTTGACCGCGAAAGGCCAAGGTCCGCAGTTCGAGTCGCTGTCCGGCACACTGTTTAATCTGCCACGAAGTTTCATAGCAGCGCACACTCCGCTGCAGAGTGAAAATTTCATTCTGGAAACAATTTCAAATATTTACCTAAACTGCGAAAAAGATATAATATAAAACAAACATATCAGCACTCGATATTACCTTATCAATATCGATGATCTGTGGAAAAGATTCGCTGATTTATATCGAAAATTTAGGAAAAATATCTGTACATCGACATTTCGTCAATAGCGCTAGAGCCCACATCGTAAGGGGCAGCTTTGGGACAGCCTAACTTAGTCCTAATTACGCAGAAATGGCGTGGCGCGAATGCGTGGCGGTGACGAGTTAGGGACATGGTGCGGACGAGAGCAATCCACACTGAAGTGGCGCTGTCAGAGAGACGCGGGATGGTCGAGCTTCGAATGGATCACGAAGTGTCGTCTTCATCACACAAAATATTGTTGCACTGGATCTTTTGTAACTTGTAAATGCTGAGCAGCGAATACGATGCTGGCTACATCCGTTACGGAGGACAAAAGAAGAGAAATGTGTCACATCCGACGTAAGGAAAGAGCTGAACAAGTGTCCCGAACGTTTCCAGCATGGTTACAGAATGTCTCAAAAACGTTTCTAGACTGCGCTAGGCAAAGCGGAGGACAGCATTCAGATGAAAGCAGCAGATTCATATTTTGCATATGATTTTCATTTGAACGTAAGCCTAAATATTGCTGATTTTGTAAGAGGTTTCCAAAATCTGATCAACCAGAAAGTCTTCGTTACAGGGCATAGTTTCCCACCATATGATAGTGATTTTGCCTTTACAGAGAGGACTGAAACGTCCTTTCACTCAGGTAGCTAGATTCCAGTCATTGGCAACGCCCAGTACATTGGATTAGTTCTGTGCAAGATGGAACCAGATGATTTCATTGATCTTATTGTAATATAGCTCTAGCCAGCCAAACTGGCCGATGGCTCTTAGTGCGCTGTTCCTAGACCAAGATTCACAAGCAGTTGATAGTCACATGCATCTGTGTTACTCGTTTTAATAGCTTCTGCTTTGGTCAGAATCAATATAATTACGTTTTCGCGGTGAAATATTTTTTTTAGGTAATTAATTTGTGGTAAGTTCTTATGGGACCAAACTGAGGAGGTCATCGGTCCCTAAGCCCAGACACTACTTAATCTAACTTTAACTTACGCTAAGTACAACACACACACACACACATGCCCGAGGGAGGATACTCCCCCGAGCCATGCGGACCGTGACAAGACGCCTATGACCACAAGGCTACCACGCGCGACGGTGAAATATTAATTTAGGCTATGTCAGTCATTCATTATGGAAGCAATTTACGTGTACATCTAAATTTAAAAACAATGCGTTATTTACAGTCTATAGTGTGTAAAATTACTAAAGACAACATTAGCTATGTCATGTTTATATGAAGCATAAATGTATGTAAATCACTGACAAAGACTCATGTCAGACTAAAAAATATATCTACTGGAGTTTCAAGCAAATTAGAGCGCTAACGAAAATACAGAATTGCCGAACATGGCTGTGTTCATTTCCGCATGCTAATCTTTTGTCTTGTTTGTTTTGTTAGAGCTGTAAACTAAATTATTTCCTTTAAGAAAACCAACCTTTCCTGACACCCACATGCACACCAATTAGCCTGACTCTTTCGGAACAAGTACCTTTAGGATCACACTTTGGCTCGAATTCTGCCTGACATAATTTAGTGAATGGCTTTGAGTAACCCAAGTTTTATCCAAATAGAATATAAGTCGCACGTTGCAAGATCGTTTTTTTTTATGCCACGACAATTTTCATATAGTTTTTCCCATAAATATTAGTGAAATTGTGAATCTGATAAGTATATTCAACCTCCCTAGTATCGATACAAACATATTCCTTGTCAATCTGTTCCCGAGACCACAGACCTTGGCCTAAGAGATTAGTTTTACTTTGTGACAGTAGTAGTCAGTGTGTGTTGGACAGACTAGTAAAGTACTTGGCTTGAAAAGGATGGAAGCTGACCCATCGTGTAGTGGAGGCAGCATTATCTGAAAAGGATTTTTGTATTAACTTAACCTGAGGAAATATTTTGTGGTACTGAGGTGATATGAACGTACGAATTTCAGAAGGGAAGTTTTACATGGTAATCTAGTTCCTTTTACATATATTTGTAATTGTGTAATTGCTTCTTATTGCTAGAACATTGTGTGTGGTTAGAGTTTACTGTAAGAAGTTTTATAGTGAAGCACATCGATTAGTCTTATAACGGAAATCAGTGTCAACGAAATATTTTGTCAACTTGTCAAGTTGGGAGAACTTTATGGAAAGGTGTACTGTTAAGGTTTAATGAAACATAGTTTAACTTGGCGTCTTCATTCTCATTTATCAATCGTTTAGTTCCTAATTTTTCACTCTTTCCCTTTCTCACTATGTTTGTATACTCGCACTGCGCATCGTGAGTTGTGTGCCGCAGAAGCATTTTTGTGAAAGGTGGTAACATATGCACTGCAGATCGCAAGTACGGCAAAATGGAATTTGGTTTTGGGTAGTCAGATCAATATTCCTAATAGTAACAGGCTGCAGGGCAAACGAGTGTTCCGTGCGCACAGGTAGGCCAATGAGTGTAATCATCCTCAACATTCATCTCCTCTATAAGGAACAGTGATTGTCGGAATTTATTTGTCAAAGCATCAGTATCGTTTCTGAGTCTTAATACCAGCTAAAGATTTAAGTAAAGTGCTCTTTTGTGAATTTTCAAGCATCTTTATCACACCGTCAGATGCTTTAATTTTTTCTTCATTTGCTGTAATTACAATAACAAAAAATGGCTCACAGTAGTATGGGAGTTAACATCTGAGGTCATCGGTCCCTTAGAACTTAGAACTACTTAAACCTAGCTAACCTAAGGACATCACACACATCTCTGCCCGAGGCAGGATTCAAATCTGCGACAGTAGCGGTCGCGCGGAATTACAGTAACACTTCCGGAATAGTGAAAGATATAGAGTAGCTACATTCAGGGCCAACATTTTAATATGAGTCATTTGTTTTCCAGACAAGTAGCATATGTAAACTTCATTGGTAATGAACATTACTCTCGCAGCCGAATTCTTTAATGTACCGGCTAGCCTCGATTTCGCATCCTGTGAAGAGTGATACACAAACTTTCGTTCAGAATTTAACACAGTTCTACTGTCCTACACTGAGATTTACGCATTTTAGTACTAACATAAGTGTTACTAATTTCTCAGATAGCAACTAGACACACACAAAGACGAGTTTAACCTTAACTTTTAACAACTAAATTTCAATGTCACTTGAAGTACACAGCGAATTAATAGAAGGCAACTTGAAGTGCACATCGAATTGATCGATAACAAAAATTTATCTCTGTAATCCACTGGGTCGTTGATTCAGGTAAAAATTGTCTACCATCATTTTGACGCTTGTATTTAAGTCCTACATAGTTTTATATACGTTTCATAGATCTGGCGGATCCAGTAAAATTTATTTATTCAGTTAACTTTTTTCTCAGTTTTTCTGATGGTGGTTATTCGCATTGTCATAAAAGTCATAGACTGTTCGCCTGACAACGTCTTTATCAAAGTCGTTTAATTTTATTAGGTGCTGTGTTGTTTAACATTTTTCCTTCGAGAACTAAACATCGGGGATTTCCCCTCACAACACGCACTGTGGTCAGATCTTAAACCAGCGCCACAGACTTCAGCGAAAGTATTCTGTACAGTAGCAAGATTTTTTCTTACAGTGATTGTTTTTCGGTAACATACAGCAGCATTTCTTGATATCATCGCTACTGATTATGTCTACCTTCTGCAAATTTGCCCTAACGAACTCTCATGTACATGCCAATACTTAGCCATCATTGTCTACAAGATGTTATAAATATTAATAGACACTGTGGATTATGCATTTGCTTTTCCACCGAAACTCAGCTCCCGTTTTCAGTCGCATTCTTCCTGCTGTGAAAGTGAGTCCTGTTGCTGTTGTTTGGACACCTGACCACAGGGGAAATCTCTCTATCTTCCCGCTTTTCCATTTTCAACTTTCAGAAACACTTCCACTCAGTAAATAAATTCCACAAATAATATGACAAGATATAGGTTTGTACTTAGAGTCAAATTCCCGAAAGAAACAACTCAACACGGAATGGAAAACAAGAACTGTATGTATACACCGTCTCGCTACTGACGCTTTACTGGCGATCGAATTGGTTCGCTACAGAAGTTCAGAGAGCCTGTTATCGAATGTTAGAATGCTACGAGAGACTAGACACAAGTGCGGAATCAGAGCTTTTGCAGCCACCCGTCAGTATGCCTGGCCAGAGATATTCAGTGTGATTTTTTCACAGTGTAGAAACTCGGATTGATCAATGAGAGGATAGGGAACAAAAAATGTCTAGTGATCTAATGTCCGGAAACGCATGGTTTTCATGCTAGAATCCATTTATTCAACCATACGTTACCATTAGACTGTGGTCTAATACGCGCTGTACCGCGCAGATAAAGTTACAGTTGTTTGGTGTGGTCATTAGTCCACAGGCTGCTTTGATGCAGCTCTACATGCAACCCTATACTGTGCAAGCTCCTTTATCTTCGAGTAACTACAGCAACCTATATCCTTCTGAATCTGCTTGGTGTATTCGTCTCTTGTCTACCTGTGCGATTTTTATCTTCCACGATTCCCTTCAATACTAAATTGGTGATCCCTTGATGCCTCAGTACGTGTCCTACCAACCGGTCCCTTCTTTTATTCAGGTTGTGCCGCAGTTTCTTCTTCTCTCCAATTCTATTCAGTAAATCCTCAGTAATTACATGATCTACCCATCTAATCTGCAGCATTCTTCTGTAGCACCACATTCGAAAGCTTCTATTCTCTTCTTCACTAAACTATTTATAGTCCATGTTTCACTTCCATACATGGCTATAATCCATACAAATACTTCCAGAGACGTCTTCCTGACACTTAAATCTGTACTCGATGTTAACATAATTCTCTTCTTTAGAAACTCTTTCATTGACGTTGCCAACC
Organism: Schistocerca nitens; assembly: GCF_023898315.1. Classification (NCBI taxonomy): domain Eukaryota; kingdom Metazoa; phylum Arthropoda; class Insecta; order Orthoptera; family Acrididae; genus Schistocerca; species Schistocerca nitens. The sequence goes on from NC_064617.1 coordinate 53,009,575, forward strand.
TACATTTTATAGCCTCTCTACTTCTACCATCATCAGTTATTTTCCTCCCCAAATAGCAAAACTCATTTAATACTTTAAGCGTCTCATTTCCGTACCTAATACCCTCAGCATCACACGATTTAATTCGACTACATTCCATTATCCTCGTTTTGCTTTTGTTGATGTTCATCTTATATTCTCCTTTCACGACACTGTCCATTCCGTTCAGCTGCTCTGCCAGGTCCATTGCTGTTTCTGACACAATTACAATGTCATCGGCGATCCTCAAAGTTTTTATTTCTTTTCCATGGATTTCAATTCTTACTCCGAATTTTTCTTTTGTTTCTTTTACTGCTTTCTCAATATACAGATTGAATAACATCTGGCATAGGCTACAACCCTGTCTCACTCCCTTCCGACCACTGCTTCCCTTTCATGCTTACCTAGTCTTATAACTAGATTCTGGTTTCTGTACAATTTATAAATAATCTTTCGCTCCCTGTATTGTAACCCTTCCACCTTCAGAATTTGAAAGAGAGTATTCCAGTCAACATTGTCAAAAGCTTGCTCCAAATCTACAAATGCTAGAAACGTAGGTTTATCTTTCCTTAATCTAAGATAAGTCGTACGGTCAGTATTGCCTTGCTTGTTCAACATTTCTACGGAATCCAAAGTGATCTTTCCTACCCTACGACTTATCTTAGAAAATAGATTAAGGAAAGGAAAAACCTACATTTTTATCATTTGTAGACTTAGGGAAAGCTTTTGACAATGTTGACTGGAATACTCTCTTTCAAATTCTAAAGGTGGCAGGGGTAAAATACAGGGAGCGAAAGGCTATTTACAATTTGTACAGAAACCAGATGGCAGTTATAAGAGTCGAGGGGCATGAAAGAGAAGCAGCGGTTGGGAAGGGAGTGAGACAGGGTTGTAGCCTCTCCCCAATGTTATTCAATCTGTATATTGAGCAAGCAGTAAAGGAAACAAAAGAAAAATTCGGAGTAGGTATTGAAGTCTATGGAGAAGAAATAAAAACTTTGAGGTTCGCCGATGACATTGTAATTCTGTCAGAGACAGCAAAGGACTTGGAAGAGCAGTTGAACGGAATGGACAGTGTCTTGAAAGGAGGATATAAGATGAGCAACAACAAAAGCAAAACGAGGATAATGGAATGTAGTCGAATTAAGTCGGGTGATGCTGAGCGAATTAGATTAGGAAATGAGACACTTAATGTAGTAAAGGAGTTTTGATATTTGGGGAGGAAAATAACTGATGATGGTCGTAGTAGAGAGAATATAAAATGTAGATTGGCAATGGCAAGGAAAGCGTTTCTGAAGAAGAGAAATTTGTCAACATCTAGTAAAGAATTAAATGTCAGTAAGTCGTTTCTAAAAGTATTTGTATGGAGTGTAGCCATGTATGTAAGTGAAACATGGACGATAAATAGTTTGGACAAGAAGAGAATAGAAGCTTTCGAAATGTGATGCTACAGAAGAATGCTGAAGATTAGATGGGTAGATCACATAACTAATGAGGAGGTATTAAACAGAATTGGGGAGAAGAGGAGTTTCTTGCACAACTTGACAAGAAGAAGGGACCGGTTGGTAGGACATGTCCTGAGACATCAAGGGATCACCAATTTAGCATTGGAGGGCAGCGTGGAGGGTAAAAATCGTAGAGGGAGACCAAGAGATGAAAACACTAAACAGATTCAGAAGGATGTAGGTTGCAGTAAGTACTGGAGGATGAAGAAGCTTGCACAGGATAGAGTAGCATGGATACCTGCATCAAACCAGTCTCAGGACTGTAGACAACAACAACAACATTCAATTTTAGTCTACAGTTCATAACCAATAAATTGTGGTCAGGGCCCACATCGGCCCCAGTAAATGTCTTACAATTTATAACGTTGTTCCTATATCTCTGCCATACTATTATATAATCTACTTGAAACCTTCCGGTTAATGCAGGCCTCTTCCACGTATGCCACCTTCCTTCACGATTCTTCAAGCAAGTGTTAGCTATGATTAAGTTGTGCGCTGTGCAGAATTCTACCAGGCGGCTTCCTCTTTTATTCCTTAACCCCAGTCCATATTCACCTACTACATTTCCTTCTCTTCCTTTTCCTACTATCGAAGTCTGTTCCACCACGACTATTAAACTTTCGTCGCCCTTCAAAATCTGAATACTTTCTTTAACTGCATCATATATTTCTTGAATTTATTCATCATTTGCTTACATAGCTGGTATTTAAACCTGTACTTCTGTGGTAGGCGTGGGTTTCGTGTCTATCTTGGCTGCAATATTGCGTTCACTATGCTGTTCGGAGTAGCTTATACATTCTACTAGTTATTTCTTATTCATTATTAAACCTACTGATGCATTACCATTATTTGATTTTGTATTTATAACCCTGTATTCACCTGATCAGAAATCTTGTTCCTCCTGCCACCGAACTTCACTAATTTATTTATTTACACGTCAGGTACCGTAGGAATAAATTCAGGTCAGATCCCCAAGATCATGGAACGTGTCATTACTGAAATTACAACATAAATGTAATAACATATAAGAATAAAATGTTTATGAACCCGAACAAAGTCAATTCACAAGTTTAAGTAAAGGCAAGCAACAATACAACAGGAATGAGATTGTTTTTCAAGGAACTCCTCGATAGAATATAAGGAGTGAGCTATGAGAAAACTCTTCGGTTTCGATTTGAAAGATCGTGCATTACTGCTAAGATTTTTGAATTCGAGTGGTAGCTTATTGAAAATGGATGCAGAAGTATACTGCACACCTTTCAGCACAAGACTTAAGGAAGTCCGATCCAAATGCAGGTTTGATTTCTGCCAAGTCTTAACTGAGCGAAAGCTGCTTATTCTGCGGTATAAGCTAACAATGTTAACAAGAAATGACAGTAAGGAATATATATATATATATATATACACTCCTGGAAATGGAAAAAAGAACACATTGACACCAGTGTGTCAGACCCACCATACTTGCTCCGAACACTGCGAGAGGGCTGTACAAGCAATGATCACACGCACGGCACAGCGGACACACCAGGAACCGCGGTGTTGGCCGTCGAATGGCGCTAGCTGCGCAGCATTTGTGCACCGCCGCCGTCAGTGTCAGCCAGTTTGCCGTGGCATACGGAGCTCCATCGCAGTCTTTAACACTGGTAGCATGCCGCGACAGCGTGGACGTGAACCGTATGTGCAGTTGACGGACTTTGAGCGAGGGCGTATAGTGGGCATGCGGGAGGCCGGGTGGACGTACCGCCGAATTGCTCAACACGTGGGGTGTGAGGTCTCCACAGTACATCGATGTTGTCGCCAGTGGTCGGCGGAAGGTGCACGTGCCCGTCGACCTGGGACCGGACCGCAGCGACGCACGGATGCACGCCAAGACCGTAGGATCCTACGCAGTGCCGTAGGGGACCGCACCGCCACTTCCCAGCAAATTGGGGACACTGTTGCTCCTGGGGTATCGGCGAGGACCATTCGCAACCGTCTCCATGAAGCTGGGCTACGGTCCCGCACATCGTTAGGCCGTCTTCCGCTCACGCCCCAACATCGTGCAGCCCGCCTCCAGTGGTGTCGCGACAGGCGTGAATGGAGGGACGAATGGAGACGTGTCGTCTTCAGCGATGAGAGTCGCTTCTGCCTTGGTGCCAATGATGGTCGTATGCGTGTTTGGCGCCGTGCAGGTGAGCGCCACAATCAGGACTGCATACGACCGAGGCACACAGGGCCAACACCCGGCATCATGGTGTGGGGAGCGATCTCCTACACTGGCCGTACACCACTGGTGATCGTCGAGGGGACACTGAATAGTGCATGGTACATCCAAACCGTCATCGAACCCATCGTTCTACCATTCCTAGACCGGCAAGGGAACTTGCTGTTCCAACAGGACAATGCACGTCCGCATGTATCCCGTGCCACCCAACGTGCTCTAGAAGGTGTAAGTCAACTACCCTGGCCAGCAAGATCTCCGGATCTGTCCCCCATTGAGCATGTTTGGGACTGGACGAAGCGTCGTCTCACGCGGTCTGCACGTCCAGCACGAACGCTGGTCCAACTGAGGCGCCAGGTGGAAATGGCATGGCAAGCCGTTCCACAGGACTACATCCAGCATCTCTACGATCGTCTCCATGGGAGAATAGCAGCCTGCATTGCTGCGAAAGGTGGATATACACTGTACTAGTGCCGACATTGTGCATGCTCTGTTGCCTGTGTCTATGTGCCTGTGGTTCTGTCAGTGTGATCATGTGATGTATCTGACCCCAGGAATGTGTCAATAAAGTTTCCCCTTCCTGGGACAATGAATTCACGGTGTTCTTATTTCAATTTCCAGGAGTGTATATATATATATTGAGATGCCAATGTCAAATACCCAGACTCGTGAACAGGGTTCAACAAGAGTTTCGTGAACTTACACAAATGATAGCTCGAACCGCCCATTTCCGAGCCAAAAATATCCTTTTAGAATGGGGAGATCTACCCCCAAAAAAAAATACCTTACGACATAAGTGAATGAAAATAAGAAAAGCAGAATATTTTTCATGTAGAGCCATCACTCACTTCAGATACCGTTCGAATAGTAAATATGGCAGCATTAAGTCTTTGAACAAGATCCTGAATGTGGGCTTTCCACGAATGTCTACTATCTATCTGAATACCTAGAAATTTGAACTGTTCAGCTTCGCTAATCATATGCCCATTCTGTGAAATTAAAATATCAGTTTTTGTTGAATTGTGTGTTAGAAACTGTAAAAACTGAGTCTTACTGTGATTTAGCGTTAGTTTATTTTGTAGGAGACATGAAGTTAGGTCATGAACTGCACTATTTGAAACCGAGCCAATGTTGCACACAACAATTAATTCTACCAAGTTAGTGTCAACAGCAAACAGAAATATTTTTGAGTTAGCCATAATAATAAAGGCCATATAATTTATATAAATGAGGAACAGGATTGGCCCCAGCACTGATCACTGGGGCATCCCCCTCCCTCCCGCACTTGGCCAAACCCAACTCAGACAACACATGACAGCCACTCTTAACATTGTCAATAATGATCTTTTGCAGTCTGTTGCTAAAGTAAGGAGGAGGAGGAGGAGGAAATTAGTGTTTAACGTCCCGTCGACAACGAGGTCATTAGAGACGGGCTAAAGTAAGAGGTGAACCAATTGCGAGCTGCTCCTTATATTCCGTAATGGTCCAACTTCTGAAGCAATATTTCCTGTTTAACACAATCAAAAGCCTTAGTTAAGTTTGAAACCTTTTGTTTAACCCATCCAGCACCTCACAAAGAAAAGAGAACATATCATTTTTAGGTGTTATGCGACTTCTAAAGCCAAACTGTACATTTGATACCAAGTCGTGTGATATACAACGATCAATTATCCTTACATACACAGCCATTACACTAACTTTAGCAAACACTGATGGCACAGAAATAGATGTAAAATTGTCCACAGTTTTCCTTTCTCCCTTTTTATAAAGTGGCTTTACTACTGAGTACTTTAATCGTTCTGGAAACTGACAATTCCTAAAGAAAAAGTTACAAATATGGGTAAATACAGGGCTAGCATGTGCAGCACAGTACATTAATATTCTCTCATTACCATGAGAGTCCTTTGATTATTGACTCTATCTCCCCCTTGTCTGTATCAAAGAGGAGTATTTCAGACATCAATCTCGGAAAGGCATTTGCCAAGAAAGTTATGATTTCCTGTAGAAACAAAATTTTTATTTAATTCAGCAGCAGTGCTCAGAACATGATTGTTAAATACTGTAAATATATCTGATTTATCACTAACAGAAATACTTTTACTACGAAATGACTTTAAGTCGCCGACCTTGTGCTGCTGACCAGACACTTCCTTCACAACTGACTATATGGTTTTCATTTTAACCTATGAATTAGCTATTCTCTTTGCACACTACATACTCTTTGCCTTCCTAATAACATTTTAACAACCTTACAAAACTGTTTGAAATGGGCTACTACAGCTTGATTGTGACTACTAACATTTTGATGTAATTCCCGCTTTGTTCTACATGATATCCTTATCCCAAAACTAATCCACCCACGCTGCCTATTACTACTAGTACAGCGTTCAGAACGTTCTAATGAAAAGAAACTCTCAAAGTGCATGTGAAATGTGTTAAGGAAAGCATTATATCAATGATCTATGTCATCGGCACTATAAACATCCTGTCACTTATGTTCGTTGAAAAGGTTTAAAAAACTCTCTATTGCTGTTGGATTAACTTTTCTTCATAGTTTGTAATTATACGTGAAATTTGTTTGAGTACAAAAGCCTTTTAGTGTTAAAATTTATGCATCATGATCTGAAGCGTCATTCACCCTTTTACTAACAGAATGCCCATCTAGTAATGAAGAATGAGTAAAAATATTATCTATGGCTGTGCAATTGTTCCCTGGCACCCTAGTTGGAAAAAAATACTACCAACATGAGATCATATGAATTTAGGAGTCCTGCCAACATCCTTTTTCTTGCACTATCATACACAAAATTTATATTGAAGTCACCACATATAACTAATTTCTGCCACTTCCTACTAAGTGAATCAAGATCCCTCTCATGCTTGAGCAGAAATGCTCTGAATTCTTAGTTAGGGACCTATAAGCAACAAAATTTAGAAGTTTAGTTTCACTAAATTCAACTGCCCCTGCACAACATTCATATATCCGTTCAGTGCAGTGCTGTGACAGGTCTGTGGACTCAAATGGAATACTGTTTTATTACGTACGTAGCCACTCCCCTACGCCGCAAGGAACTCCCTAAAAAACAAATAGGTAATCTGTATCCCGGTAAAGGAAACCTCTGAAATGGTATATTATTTAAGTGGTGCTCCGACATAGCAATAAATTAAGAGTCAGCATCTATCTTTAATATCTCTTATATTTTTATGAAATATGCTAATTTCTTCTTTACTTGGAAACATGGCATCCTCTGAAGTTGAGCCCTAATTTAGAGGGACTTCCTTTAAGCAGGTATAAGTATCAGCTGACTTCAATCTAAAAAAAGGTGCACTTCTAACACCAACTACTACAGCAACTTTTCTATGAGTGATCCAACCACCATCCACTACACTGTCACCTATAAGCTTTGCAAGCCTCCCCTTTCCGTACCTATTGAGGTGCAGGCCATGCCTAGTGAAACCCGATCTATATATAACTTTAAGCTGACCTACTATATTTAACTTTAACCTATCCATTTCCCTTTTTAAATTTTCTAACCTACCTGCCGATTAAGGAATCTGACATTCCACGCTCCGATCCGTAGTCCCCGCCCGGAGATCCGAATGGGGGACTATTCTACCTACGGAATATTGTACCCAGTAGGACGCCGTCATCATTTAACGATACATTAGGGCTGCATGCCCTCTGGAATAATTACGGCTGTTATTTCTCCTTACTTTCAGCCTTTATCAGTACCAGTAGAGCAAGGCCAATTTTCTAATATTACAACGTAAGATCAGTCAGTCATCCAGACTGCTGCCGCTGCAGCTACTGAAAAGGCTGCTGCCCCTCTTCAGGAACCACACGTTTGTCTGATCTCTCGACAGATACCCCTCCGTTGTGGTTGCACCTGCGGTACGCAAGCCTTCCCAGCAGCGGCAAGGTCCATGGTTCATGGGAGGAGGACAGTTACAGTATGTGCTGAAAATGGTTTCCATGTGCCTCAACGCATACGTGTATGCCCCATAGAAATTTTCTGTCCCAAACGTTCACATCAGCCATGCTGCAAAGTGAAGGCCGCACTGCTTAGCGGTCTAAATCTGGAATGGGCTCTGGATGCACGACACTTTTGAGATGGAGCCATAACCAGAAACCGCACGGTTTGAGATTCGGTGAACGAGTAGCCCATGCAACTGGACCCCCTCGCCTGATTCATCGATCAGGGAAGACATGATTGAGATGCGTCCTGACGTTAACGGCGAAGCGAACTGGAGAACTATCATGTAGTAGCCATAGAACCTTTACAGACATCAATGGTACTTCTTCCAGCAGGGGAGGCAAACTTACCCGCAGGAAACGACGATAGTTCCGGACTGTTAGCTGACGTGGAAGAAAGACTGGTCTCAAATTATGGTCGCCAATTATGGTAGTCCACACATTCCGACTGCAACAGTGTTGATCATTCGTTGTCACCATAACATGGTGGTTCTGCATACTATCCCACAGATGACTGTTATGGAAGTTGAAGATAACACTCTGAGTAAATGTGGCCTCATCTGTGAACAGGATGAATGGCACAAATTAAGGAATCGTTGTTTGTTGAAAAAACCAGTAACACATCTTCTGCCGACGTGGAAAGTCTGTCGTTAGTAAGCCTTGTACAACTGGTAAGAGACAAGGGTATCAACAATTGTATTGAAGAATGTTCCACAAGTTCGTCTTGCTAACCCTGTACTGGCGGGCCAACTGCCTGGTGAATTTGTTGCAAACACTGAATGCCGTGGTTGTTGTCGGTAGGGATAGGTCTCCTGATACAACCTTGCTCCCCGCCGCTCGTTGCCATTTACCTTTCCATAAGTAAACACCTTGTCGTCAGGCTCTAGATTCGAATGCGGACCTATTGTGTACAGCGCTGTATCACATTTACTATAAGGTGAGTCAGCAAGAGAAGTTACTCGGATACAAGATTAGCAATTATTATGGCAGGAGAGCTAGCTAGGGCATGACGTACGAGGAACAGTACCACCCTCTAGAAGGAAACCATGCATACTGTAACTGTGGCGACATGCTACAGTGCACGTAAGACCGCAGTCTCTGTAACGAAATATGATTGAATAATTGGTCTCTGTCTTGGAAACCATTCATTTCCGGACATATTTTCATTAGACCTTTCTTGTTTTGTATCTTCTCATTGATCAGTCCCTAGAGTTTGTACACGGTGGAAAAAATTCACCCTGTGGATAATGGATTGCACAGAGGATCATTCAACATTATTGAGTATGTCTGAGTAGACATTTCGTCTGACATGCATGCTACACCAAGTGTGGTGTCACCGCCAGACACCACACTTCCTAAGTGGTAGCTTTAAATCGGCCGCGGTCCATTAGTACATGTCGGACCCGCGTGTCGCCACTGTCAGTGATCGCAGACCGAGCGCCACCACACGCCAGGTCTCGAGAGACGGACTAGCACTCGCCCCAGTTCTACGGACGACTTAGCTAGCGATGCACACTGACGAAGCCTCGCTCATTTGCAGACCAGATAATTAGAATAGCCTTCAGCTAAGTCAATGGCTACGACCTAGCAAGGCGCCATAGCAATTGATAGTTATCGTATGAAGCATGTCTCATCAAGAACGATGTATACAAATGATGCATTAAAGTTAAGTATTCCAGAAGCTACGTACTTTTCTTTATAGCATTCATTACGTAACCTGTTTCAGACCTATCTCTAGCCTGCGTTAGTTTAACGCGTGCATTCGGCCTCCTCAACCAAGTAGCGTGCGTAGTGTTGGCTAACTGCTAACACTACACTAAGTAGAAGGAAAATTCGTAACATCAAGCAACTGTAGATTTTTCAATGGAATGCAAAGAAGCCAAGAGACACGGGGAAAAAACATGAGCCGTGCGCGACGGCTTCGGGGCCCGAGTAGTTCTTCTCTGGGTATTGATGGTCTTCCGATCAGAGATGCTGGTCTGAGGGTTTTTGACTGGAAGACTGTTTACGTGCGCACGGCGTGTCGGTTGCTCTCGAAACCAAGTTTGTCTCCGCGGTGGTGCGAAAATACTTCGCGACGTGGCGGGCCACACGACTGCTGGGAGAGTGAGAGAGCGAGCGGTTAGTGCAGTGAGGTTGTCCAGTGTGATTGTGCGGATCTAACAGAGTATTATGCTTCAGACTGAGGGGCCAGTTTACACTGGTGTTCACAAATAGCGGCGACCCTTTGATGGTTGGTAAAGGGATGTTTAAAGCGTTAGTGTCTCCCAGAGCCTGGTTATCGTAGAAGTACGAGTACAGTAACACTATTACATTCTGTTCTGTGACAGGATTGCAGTACTGAGAGTATATGTTATGAAACAGCTGGTTGGTCTAAGTGATGTGATATTAATACACTCCTGGAAAATGAAATAAGAACACCGTGAATTCATTGTCCCAGGAAGGGGAAACTTTATTGACACATTCCTGGGGTCAGATACATCACATGATCACACTGACAGAACCACAGGCACATAGACACAGGCAACAGAGCATGCACAATGTCGGCACTAGTACAGTGTATATCCACCTTTCGCAGCAATGCAGGCTGCTATTCTCCCATGGAGACGATCGTAGAGATGCTGGATGTAGTCCTGTGGAACGGCTTGCCATGCCATTTCCACCTGGCGCCTCAGTGGGACCAGCGTTCGTGCTGGACGTGCAGACCGCGTGAGACGACGCTTCATCCAGTCCCAAACATGCTCAATGGGGGACAGATCCGGAGATCTTGCTGGCCAGGGTAGTTGACTTACACCTTCTAGAGCACGTTGGGTGGCACGGGATACATGCGGACGTGCATTGTCCTGTTGGAACAGCAAGTTCCCTTGCCGGTCTAGGAATGGTAGAACGATGGGTTCGATGACGGTTTGGATGTACCGTGCACTATTCAGTGTCCCCTCGACGATCACCAGTGGTATACGGCCAGTGTAGGAGATCGCTCCCCACACCATGATGCCGGGTGTTGGCCCTGTGTGCCTCGGTCGTATGCAGTCCTGATTGTGGCGCTCACCTGCACGGCGCCAAACACGCATACGACCATCATTGGCACCAAGGCAGAAGCGACTCTCATCGCTGAAGACGACACGTCTCCATTCGTCCCTCCATTCACGCCTGTCGCGACACCACTGGAGGCGGGCTGCACGATGTTGGGGCGTGAGCGGAAGACTGCCTAACGGTGTGCGGGACCGTAGCCCAGCTTCATGGAGACGGTTGCGAATGGTCCTCGCCGATACCCCAGGAGCAACAGTGTCTCTAATTTGCTGGGAAGTGGCGGTGCGGTCCCCTACGGCACTGCGTAGGATCCTACGGTCTTGGCGTGCATCCGTGCGTCGCTGCGGTCCGGTCCCAGGTCGACGGGCACGTGCACCTTCCGCCGACCACTGGCGACAACATCGATGTACTGTGGAGACCTCACGCCCCACGTGTTGAGCAATTCGGCGGTACGTCCACCCGGCCTCCCGCATGCCCACTATACGCCCTCGCTCAAAGTCCGTCAACTGCACACGTCCACGCTGTCGCGGCATGCTACCAGTGTTAAAGAATGCGATGGAGCTCCGTATGCCACGGCAAACTGGCTGACACTGACGGCGGCGGTGCACAAATGCTGCGCAGCTAGCGCCATTCGACGGCCAACACCGCGGTTCCTGGTGTGTCCGCTGTGCCGTGCGTGTGATCATTGCTTGTACAGCCCTCTCGCAGTGTCCGGAGCAAGTATGGTGGGTCTGACACACCGGTGTCAATGTGTTCTTTTTTCCATTTCCAGGAGTGTAATTAGCCCACGTTGCAATGTTCAGGTTTTTTTCGCTTGTTAAGAAATCCCTTAATCTCAGTTGGCTGTTATTTAGTATAGTGTGCATATTTAAAGAATTATCATGTGCTGTTGTTTTACTGTACTGTAGCTGTTTTGTGCTTTAAAAGGAGTTGGGAGATCCTTTTACTCAGCCATGGATGATCACTGAATTGTTTACCATTTTAATAAGATTAAGTTGGCTGATCCTGTTGCTTTCCGTAATCTGATGAGGTGTTTGCGACCTAGCTGTTGACTGCCTTAATACGTGTGTAATACGAGTAACTGGCTTAAACTGTTTGCAGTGTTGTTGATCCGGAAGTGCTTAATAAAGTCAGGTACTCTTGTTTGTATTGGCCAAACAGTTACTTCTTACTTCGTGTTAATATTTTGCAGCCGCGGGTTATTAAACTGATAGTTTGATAATTTTCACATCTGTCAACACCTGCTTTCTTTGGGATTGGTATTAGTATATTCTTCTTGAAGTCTGAGGGTATTTCGCCTGTCTCATACTTCTTGCTCACCAGATGGTAGAGTTTTGTTAGCCCTTGCTCTCCCACGACTGTCAGTAGTTCTAATGGAATGTTGTCTACTCCCGGGGCCTTGTTTCGACTCAGATTTTTCAGTGCTCTGTCAAACTCTTCACGCAGTATCATATCTCTTATTTCATCTTCATCTACATTCTCTTCCATTTCTATAAAATTGTCCTCAAGAACATCGCCTTTGTATAGACCCTCTATATACTCCTTCCATGTTTCTGCTTTCCCTTCTTTGCTTAGAACTGGGTTTCCATCTGAGCTCTTGATATTCATGCAAGTGGTTCTCTTTTCTCCAAAGGTCTCTTTAATTTTCCTGTAGGCAGTATCTATCGTACCCCTAGTGATATGTGCCTCTACATCCTTACATTTGTCGTTTAGCCATCACTGCTTAGCCAGCTTAACATACCATGCAATAGGTATTCAGCATTTCCGGTGCGTTTAAGTAGGGCTTTGTGCCTTAGACTTATGAGTCGGGATAGTCGTTGGGGAGCCGTCTTCTAGTAAACAGCTATCTTAAATCACGCTGATCAGAATTGTTGCAAAATGAATAAATATGCGGTTTATTGGTTCCCGTGTAGTTTATGAAAAGCGACTACAGTGTTGCGTATTTTGAGAAAGTCTGAGCTTTGTGAGTGATTTATTTTAGGAGTGTTCTCGTGTGAACACTTCAAGTCGTACATAAAATCCGCGTGGCGGTTTTCATTCAAATTACGAGACATTATGGCGAGCGCTTCTGTACAGCAAGACTACTGAACGACTGACAGTGTTAACTCGCAAACAATCGTGGGTCAGTGACTGTTTAGAACTTTTAAAATATTGGGTCGGCCTATATATCTTCTGGCTGGTTATTGGTATGAACTCGTTACAGAGACAGTCAGTTACATTGTATGATTAGTGGCAGTATATTAAATGCGGTGCTGATAGCGATTTCCCTTGTTTTAGAGACAATAAACCGACTAAAACGAAATTTTAGAATTTTTTTTTTTTTTTCAAACGAGTCCTCCAAGGATCCCGTGAGTGAGCAACCCGCCGCGCCGCACGGTTACAATGAAACACACATGGTACCGTTTACGCGTCATGGGAGAAGCGTTTGTTTAAGTTGCTGGTTCTTAATTATGTTCAACATGTCGTTCTTTAGGAGATTAAATGATAGTTTCTGCTGACTAACCTTCATCAGCTGTAGCCTGAAGGCTCTATTTTTAATTTCGATATGGTCCACAAAAGGAACACAATCTGTGTTATCCGCCGCAGCAAACTCACGCTCGCTGAACGAGAGGTTGATATTAAGAGTCGATCTTCAATTCTCATTAACTGCATTAACTATTGTAGCTGCTACCAAATAAGCACTGCTCAACACGTGAGGAGGTCGCCAACATTCCCCAGTCGACTTGCAGTACTCGAGTATCTTTGGAGTGGGATTAACATGAATAAGACATGAATAAAACAGTGAGATTAAAACGCTGATTGTATAAGGTAGCCAAGTGTAGAGAAAAATAACCAATAGCTTACCAGTTACTCAACGAGAACTTATGCTGAATGTTTTGAAAATGATAGCACCCATCAAGAGGTGGCCTCTACAGTTTATGATGTGTGGCCATCGATTTACCTCATCTGGTGATTCGGACATGCAAAGATACTGACGTGTGGCTCCGGGCCAGTGGCGGCAAAGCGCGTCGGTTGGTGGTAATTTGATGACAGACCATGCGAGAGTAACGGGAGGAGGGGGTTAGTGTTGTCAATGGAGCTGACGCTGCCAAGTGCCAGCATTGGGGTCACGTGTTGTGCACACACCCGTAGCAGATGTACAGCGGGAGCAGAGACGGGTGGCAGCTGTCAGTCGAAGCGAATGCGGAAGAACGAGAAAGTCTGTCGTCGGTGCTGGGCTTGTAGCCGTGGCACGGGGTTCGGTGCCGAGTCCTGATTAGGGACTGTGATCTGACTCTTCTTACGCCTTGCCTGTGACCATTCCCGAACTTTGTAAGCGAGTCCCTTGACTTTCGTCCAGCTCTCCGTAACCTTGCTCTGTGTTTAAGACTAATGGTCTGTTTCTGGCTGTGGGAGTGTGCCTGAAGGCGAGGGACGCTGACTGCACTGGGAGTTCTTATGGTGAACGCAGTTGCGCACAGAGTGCCATTCGTTAAGGTCGCCTTGTGGAAATCGTGCGACGTAATTTACGCTTTACCTAACTGCATTGCTCTGTTATAGTGTTCTATGTGGTTTGGCTATCTCCTAAAGTTACCTATTACTGTGTGCTGCGGCACTCGCAGTTGAGTATACACTGGGCGGTATACACTGTGTGTAAGTTGACTGGGAAATTTTAGCGTGCCACGTAAGAGTACCGTTCATCAATGAATATCCTCAGCAGTGCCCGGGGAAGCGTGATAGGACCGCTGTTCTTCTTTATATACACTACTGGCCATTAAAAGAAATGCAGATGATAAACGGGTATTCATTGGAGAAATATATTATACTTGAACTGACATTTTGACGCAATTTGGGTGCATAGATCCTGAGAAATCAGTACCCAGAACAACCACCTCTGGCCGTAATAACGGCCTTGATACGCCTGGGCATTGATTCAAACAGAGCTTGAATGGCGTGTACAGGTACAGCTGCCCATGCAGCTTCAACACGATACCACAGTTCATCAAGAGTAGTGACTGGCGTATTGTGACGAGCCAGTTGCTCAGCCACCATTGACCAGACGTTTTCAATTGGTGAGATATATGCAGAATGTGCTGGCCAGGGCAGCAGTCGAACATTTTCTGTATCTACAAAGGCTCGTACAGGACCAGCAACATGCAGTCGTGCATTATCCTGCTGAAACGTAGGGTTTCGCAGGGATCGAATGAAGGGTAGAGCCACGGGTCTTAACACATCTGAAATGTAACGTCTACTGTTCAAAGTGCCGTCAGTGCGAACAACAGGTGACGTGTAACCAATAGCACCCCATGCCATCACACCGGGTGATACGCCAGTATGGCGATGATGAATACACGCTTCCAATGTGCGTTCACCGCGATGTCGCCAAACACGGATGTGACCATCATAATGCTGTAAACAGAACCTAGATTTATCCGAAAAAATGACGTTTTGCCATTCCTGCACCCAGGTTCATCGTTTAGTACACCATCGCAGGCGCTCCTGCCTGTGATGCAGCGTCAAGGGTAACCGTAGCCGAGCTGATAGTCCATGCTGCTGTAAATGTCGTCGAACTATTCGTGCAGATGGTTGTCTTTCAAACGTCTCCTTCTGTTGACTCAGGGATCGAGACGTGGCTGCACGATCCGTTACAGCCATGCGGATAAGATGGCTGTCAACTCGACTGCTAGTGATACAAGGCCGTTGGGATCCAGCACGGCGTTCCGTATTACCCTCCTGAACCCATCGATTCCATATTCTGCTAACAGTCATTGGATCTCGACCAACGCGAGCAGCAACGTCGCGATACGATAAACCGCAATCGCGATAGGCTACAATCTGACCTTTATCAAAGTCGGAAACTTGATGGTACGCATTACTCCCACTTACAAGAGGCATCACAACAACGTTTCACCAGGCAACGCTCGTCAACTGCTGTTTTCGTATGAGAAATTGGTTGGATACGTTCCTCTTGGCAGCACGTTGTATGTGTCGCCACCGGCGCCAACCTTCTGTAAATGATCTGAAAATCTAATCAACTGCATATCACAGCATCTTCTTCCTGTCGGTTAAATTTCGCGTCTGTAGCACGTCATCTTCGTGTTGTAGCAATTTTAATGTCCAGTAGTGTACATACAATATTTGGCAAGAAAGGTGAGCAACAATCTGCGGTTTTTTGCTGATGATGCTGTGGGAAAGGCAAGATGCGTGACTGTAGGTGGATACAGGATGACTTAGACAAAATTTCGAGTTGGTGTGATTATTGGCAGCTTAGTCTAATTGTAGAAAAATGTACGTTAATGTGACTGAGCAGGGAAAAGAATCCCGTGATTTTCCGGCACAGAACTAGTTGGATCCTGCCTTGCACGGTCACGTGGTTTAATATCTGGCCGTAACGTTGCAAAGCGATGTGAAATGAAACGAGCATGTGGAGGTTGTGGTAGGGACGGCTAACGGTCGATTTCGATTTATTGGGAGATTTTAGGGAAGTGTGGTTCATCTGTAAATGAGAAGGCATATAGGGCGCTAATGCGCCCTACTCATGAGTGCTGCCCGAGTGTTTGCGATCCGTGACAGGTGCGATTAAAGAAGGACATGAAAGCCATTCAGTGACGGGCTGCTTCGTTTGTTACCCGTAGGTTCGATCAACGCGCAAGTGTTACGGAGATGTTTCGGGAACTCAAATGGCGGTCAGTGTAGGGAAGGCTACTTCTTTTCGAGGATCGCTACCGAGAAAATTTAGAGAACCGGCATTTGAAGTTGACCGGCAGAAATAATACTATTGTCACGAAGATAGATTTCGCGTCAGTACCACGAAGATAAAAGACGAGACATTAGGGTTCATATGGAGGCAGACAGACAGTTGTTTCTCCTTCGCTCTATCTGCGAGTTAAACAGCGAACCTAACCACTAGTATTAGTACAAGCTGCCGTCCGCCTCGCACCTTAAGGTGGCTTGGGGAATATGTAAGTAAATGTAGACGTAATCGTATGAAAACCTCATCTGCCTTTACTTGAGGTTTTTCTTTGTTGTTAAATCTGTTGTTCCTAACTTAAATAGAATTCAGAGTCTTTTATGTAACTGTGTTTTTGTTTGTTTTCCCTTGGTTACTTACGGCTATGTTCTTCAAGAAACGCGACTTTTAAATGTTTCCCGACTTTATTAAATTACCGCCGTTTGTGTTGAAGGTTGTCTAAATCTTTTATATTTAACTTTAAGTCACTGATCGCAGCCTTTTGTTCAGAAAGTAAATTGTACCTGACATACCCTGGTTTATCTAAGTGATGGTCTATCCCGGCCGTTGTTGCTTAAAAGATACTCCAATCTTAATTCCCTTCGAATGTTGTGCGTCCGGCATGGCCAGTCAGAGCTGTTTTACTTAAGAAGTATAATTTTCTTAGCTGTAGATTATTAGCGGGGGGTTGCTTAGAGCTATCTTATATATCCTTTAAAATATTTAATCCAACTGTGTTTTCCTAGTGGCTCACGGCCCTCCTTGCTCAATGGAAATTTCCATATTTACGTACTGATGCTGCCAGTTACTCGCGGACGTTCTCTAAGTAGATTACGCTCTGTATTGTTTGGTTTACTTCGCTGTTAGTCGGTTGAAATGGTTCAAATGGCTCTGAGCACTATGGGACTCAACTGCTGTGGTTATCAGTCCCCTAGAACTTAGAACTAATTAAACCTAACTAACCTAAGGACATCACACACATCCATGCCCGAGGCAGGATTCGAACCTGCGACCGTAGCAGTCCCACGGTTCCGGACTGCGCGCCTAGAACCGCGAGACCACCGCGGCCGGCTGTTAGTCGGTTACGGCAGCATTTTTGTAATACTATCTTATGCTTCCGTTTAACTATTTTAAGTTAAACGTTTTAACCGGCCAGTAATGGCAGCCCTTGCTTAATGAAAATTTGAATATTTTATATTCTGATAACGCTAGTTCCCTCAGTAAAGGTACATCGTGTATTAAGCTGAAATTCTTGCCTTATCTAACGTTCAGAGTCATGGCCGTTTTCTGAAGAAATTAGTGTTATTAACGGCTCCGACCGTTGCTAGCATTAGGCTGAATGAAATTTTTCTGTTTTTCAACCAACTAAATGTGCTCAGCTGGGTTTGAGTCGGCCATAGCTATCTTGCCTAGTAAGAACTGCTTTAAATTTTCTTTTTGAGTTTACTGTTGCTCAGCCATGACTGTTTGCGATAAGGATAAATTTTAACGAAAATAATTTGGAATGTCTATGTGGAGATATAACTAAGACTTCTTTGTGAGATTAGTGGACTTAAGTCGTTTTTAAGAAAAGAGTCAATACTTTGAATATGCTTAAGAGAATAAATTTAATGTAAAAAATACTAACATAGGTGCTTTAATTGTAGCTGTTTTCTGGAATTAGTACGTTTTTCTTAGAGAACAGTTTTCAGTTATGTTTATCTTTTCCTGTATTGCCTAAGAATCGATGTATGTACTGATTGTTTCGACGTTAGAGTAAATTTCGAGAAGATGTCAGTGGCTTTCCACTCAGGGACGGCGGTGCCCCAGCAGACCAGTTGCAAGATGTAGTACAGCCCCTCTAGAGTTCTAAAAGTACTGCAGGCTGCTGTGGACTATCATAAGAAAGTGTGGACTACGGTTGCTTTCCTAGTATCATTGGTCAGTTAAAGTCGTAACTGGGTTACCACTTTATTAGGTATATTGCATATATAATGGGCGCTATCCCATGTTGATTGCTTTGTTTAGCTATGTGATCGGTGTCGTACTAGATTCCCTAGAAAACAGGATATACAAAGAGCCAAGTAACCTACGGAACATATTTGTTCTACGTATTTACCCTCCTGTCTGTTACAAAACGATGAGCATTTTTATAACGAAATTGATACTGTCGATGTTTAATTCAGTTTTATTCGGAAATTGTTGATTTGTAACGCGAAACACAAGGATGTTGCAGTAAAAGTTAAAACAAAAAATGTGCATTTGCCATATAGTGCTAGTGAAACACAATTTCCCCAGAAAAAAAGTAAAATTAAAGAAGAAATGCAAAACAGAAATTATCAAACGTCGCTTCAATACATCGCTGAACTTGTATAAAAACATGTTTCTGTTATTGACAACCGGTTTCCATATTTATTAATAATAACAGGTAATTCGCCTTTGATCGCGAAGGAGAAGGTTATACTGAGTAGAAAATAACAACTACAACTATAGACGCTTTTTATGTTTGTGCAAGTAAACTGTACTTGCATCGAAAGTAATTGCTTTGGTTACGTAAAAGAGCAGAAGTTAGGCGATCAGCTAGTTTCTTGTTACTTATAAGATGCCATGTGTGTTCTAGAAGGAAATAAAATACTCAAAGTCTCTGTCTTACACATTCATATATGTATTCTCGCTTCCAGTACCATGAATTCTCCCGGTAATCCCTCCATTCACAACGCCACTTATGCACTGCAGCAAAACAACCGAACCGTAATTTTGGTATAGCACAACCCATCCCTTTCCACTCCCGGATGGGCCTCAGTTACCTAAAATTCTAACGCCCATTACATTGGTGACGGATGTTTAACTGCGTGAATTTTTAGTGTCTCACCTTTTGAAGAGTTACTAGTATCTGTGTAGTGGTGTTTCCCGCAAGTATAAGCTTACAGCGCGTCATCAGTCATGTTACCCCGCTTTTCAACGCACGTCGGCCTCCCGTACGTGCTATATGCGGACCAAATGTTATGCGTGAATTACTTTTGCGTCTACGGTGTCGTCTGTTTGAGAGTGGAATTGCGAAGATGACGGAAGTAACCGAAATAGACGAAACATTCGTCAGACCTATATAAGACGATATATCAACTGTAGAGCAATTTTCTGCAGATTTCTGAGACAGGACAGAAAGAGATCGTTATCAGATTATGAGGATATCGCTAGTCCCAAGCGCGTTCGGTTCCAAAACTCTCACACAACACAATTGTAGTACGAGTAAATTTGTCAGATCGTCAGTGGGGATGATAAATGCTTACATCAGTTTGGTAACTATGTAAAGAAGCAGAATTCTGTAATACATATCCTTGAACTTTATCAATATTTCGTTTACAGCACTAACAGAAATTTTTTGTAAATAGTTCACGTAATAAAAGAAAGCAGAGAAGTGACTACAAAACATGTCTGTACAACAAAAAGTCGTGACAAATTATAACACAGCTCTCCATCTCACCTCCTGATGAGCATACAGTTGCCTTCATTTCTCCAAATGCCTCTTTAATCATCCTATATGCAGTATGTATCATACCCCTAGTTTAACATTCTCCTGCATCCTAGCATTTGTCCTCTAGCAATGCCTACCTATACATGTTTCAGTTTCCGCCAATTTCATTTTATAGACGGACGTATTCCCCTTAGCCTGCTTAATTTGTCGTAATTTTGTACTTTCTCCTTTCGTCAATTTTATTCAGTATCTTCTGTGTTATGTGAGGATTTCTAGTTAGCCTTACCTCTGTACCTAATGGATCCTCTGCTGCCTTCACTATTTGATCTATCAGAGTTATCCACTAGTCTTCCACTGTATTCCCTTTCCTCATAACAGCCAGTCGTTGCATAATGCTGCCCCTGAAACTATCAATAACCTCTGGGTCTTTCAAGTTTCACATTTACCATCTCTTCACTTCACTACCTTCCACATTCTTATAGTTCATAATCAAATTATCCTCAGTGTTCACAAATGCCTCTTGAAATGTCTTAATTTCAAAATCTGACTTCGATAGCTCTGCATTACCATTATACAGGGAGTTTCAACAATAGAGGGCACAATGGCAGGTATGTATTCCCCATAGGCAGACGATAAAGAACTAGCTATGGCATCTGCCTGGAAGTGGTTGGTTTCTCAGTTATGGCCTTCAGAATAGTGATGTTCACCGGAACATTTTTCTTTCAGCCAGTAGTTCCCACTACGGAAGATGTTAAGAGTACACACATTTTGCTTGAATACGGAATTCACATCGATGTCTCACGTTCTTAACAACAAGCTCTCAATTTCCAAAAGTACTGCATACATCCTCACAACCTGCCTCAATTCCATTCGGAATGAGTTCTATGTTAGACACCGCATGCTGATTAAGAAGGCTTTTAATGCCGTCTCGTGTTAACTGTGCTTCATTTCCACATAATAACGAGGCGGAAAATTCAGATTTGTTGCACAATGCTGCAAAAGCCACTAGGAGAACGTAAATCGCACAGGGTTTTCTGCTGGTGGCAGCGCCTGCACAAGTTAATAAGGATACAGCTGTTCCTCTCTCAACTCTCTCCACGGCGTCACATGAGTAACTCACTGCCACGTGAGTAACTTTCACTTGCAGCTCTAATCTTCGCCTTCCAATAGAAGAAGTCCCGTGTGCAGAAATCTGAATCTCTTCCTCTACATCTGAAGTTACAGATCCTGGTCATCCCTTGTCGATATCGGAATATGTAAATTTCCCGTGAGCGCACATACGGCGATGGAGATGTTCAACTATCTTCCGACCTGGACATCTTTAATGTGGGCACCTCTCCTGGTACAAAAGACGAGGCAACGTAGCACTGCCGTACGCCTTACTGTACGCGAAGTGAACTCGTGTAAGCTCTTGATTTGAGCAGATGTCGAACGACAAACACAACATTCAGCGGACACCTCCCATCGGAATTAACTCCCACGTTATTGTCTTCTGTCAAGGCAGCTACTTGCTGGAAGTGAATATCACTGTTCTGAAGATCATAAATCAGAACCAAGGACAAGTTGTAATGAACATTTTATTTTCTGCATAAGGGGAATACGCAACCGACATTATGCTCTCTGTATAATCAAGCTGAAACTTTCCAATGTCTCTAGATCGCTTCTGTTTATACAACTTTCGTACATGATTCCCAGATCAAGGGACAGCCATGATTAAATGTGCAAAAGTCTATCAAGCTGGTTCCTCTTTTATTCCTCCCCCTCCCCGCCCTGCCACGCCAACGTTCTTCTACTCATTTACCTTCTAGTCCTTTTCCTACCATTCCATTACATTCCCCTGTCAAAATGAAGTATTTCTGTAACTTAACTACCTACATAATTTATTATATAATGTCATACATTATTTCAGACTCTTCACCATCTGTGCAGATAGTTGGCATATAATCTTTCACTGACGTGGTGAATATTTCTTACAAGTCTATTTTGACTACGACAGTGCGTTAACTATGCTGTTCGTAGTAGCTTGCTCGCATTCCAGTTTTCTTATTCTTGTTAGTGTACTCACATTACCATTAACCCCACCTTTCAGTCAACAGGAACGCTAATTTTCACTATATCTCATTTCATCTGTGCTTCCCTTTTGAATTAAGGGCTCTAAAATTCCACGCCCTGGTCTGTAGAATGTCTTTCTAGATCTCCTGATGACGTAAGGGATTGGATTGTTTTGGGGGATGAGACCAGACAGCGAGGTCATCGGTCTCATCGGATTAGGGAAGAGTGGGGAAGGAAGTCGACCGAGCCCATTCAAAGGAACCATCCCAGCATTTGCCTGGAGCGATTTAGGGAAATCACGGAAAACTTAAAGCAGGATGGCTGGACGCGGGATTTCTAGTACCACGCGCCGCGGAATTTGAATCCGCGCCAAACGTCATGGACGTCGAAGACCCATAGAGGTCTCTGCACCATCGTGCCGTAAGCTGTGGCGACGCGCGCCTCCTGGCCCGCTTTTAGTGTGGGGGCGGCAGAGTGGAACACGTGGTCCCAGCGGCCAATAGCGGCGCCCCCGATAGCGTACTTAAGCGCCTGCCTCTCGCTCAGCCAGGTCCTGGAATCCATCCTTACCCGACGCATCCACCAGCATCTCCGCCAGCACCGCCTCCTTCCCATTACTCATTGTGGCGTTCGGCCGTCCTTCTCTACCGATGACTTTCTCCTTCACACATCGCCATTCCGAACAGCTTAATTCCCGTCGCTCCGCTATCTTCCTCTCCCTCGACCTCGCTTATGACCGTGTGTGGCATTCCGGTCTCCTCTTCAAGCTCCAAACTTTCGCCCTTCCTATTAACTACGTCCGTCTGATCGGGTCCTTTCTTTCCCAACGTCCTTCCTACTTCGCCATCCATAACACGTATTCCTACACCTTTTTCCCCTCCGCCGGTGTGCCCCAAGGTTCCGTCCTCTCCCCTCTTCTGTACCTTTTGTATATGGCGGACATGCCGCCGCCTTCACCCCCCATCCACCTTCTCCAGTTGCCCTCCCCCCACCCTGCAGAGCTACCTTCTCCAATCCCATCATGACTGGTTCACCACTTGGTGCAACCAGTGGTTGCTCAAGGTCAATCCTTCCAAGATCCAGGCGGTCATTGAAGACAAAACAACCCCTTCCTTCTGTCTCCTCGACTTCCGTGTCACCTTCTATGGACGTCCAATCGTCCTCACCTCCACCCTTATGTACCTTGCCATCACCCTTGACCGTCACCTCTCCAGGACCCGCCATCTCTGGACAATCCAAGCCAAGGCACACTCCCAACTCCGTCTCCTCAGGCTCCTGTCTGGCTGCACATCGGGTCTGGACCCCTCCACCATCCTCCACACCTATAAATCCCTCATCCGCCCTATCCTCTGCTACGCCCACTCTGCCTGGATCTCCACCTCTCCTACTTTTTACAAATCCCTTCAAATCCTCGAACGCGACGGTCTCCGCCTCGCCTATTGCGTTCGTTTCCCCTCCCCCACATGGATCCTGTATGACCTTACTCCGTTCCCCCACCTCCTCCTTTTCCTCTACACCTCCTGTAAACTAGATCCCCCTCACCCCCTTGTTTCTCCCATCCTCTCCCACCCCCGTCCGCTGCACGCCTGTATTCCCATGTCCCACATGAACATCTCTCCACTCTCCTTATCCTCTTCCAAAGTGGCTTCCACCAGCTCCCCCTCCCTGATGATGCCCTCCTCCCCTCCATCTACCCCTCCTATCAACTTTGATCCTCCTCTCCTTGTGTTTGTTCCTATGGGCACCCTCTATCCCTTCTCTCCCCATTCCCTCCCTCCTCCCTTTCTCCCCACTCCTCCCCCGGGCTTTCCCTACCCCCGTACCTACATTACTCCTACCATCTCCTCTGCCATTTGCATCTCCGCTCTCCCCCCCCTCACCCCCTTTTTCCTCTCTTGGCAGGTCCCCGGACTCGCACACGTTAAGTGGACATTCGCGCGCCAGAGATCATCGCCATCAGTTTTGTGTGTGTAACGTCGTGTTTGTGCTTCAGTGTTTTCGCCGCCCACGGTCCATCGTTCACGTGTCATCCCCATCATCAGTGTCTGTGTTCAGTGCTGAAAGTTTCTTTGGTTTTCTTCGCGTGTGAACGGCTTCGTATTTTTTAGTTACTGTGTATGCTGTTTTTTTGTCCCCCGTTATGTTACGTTTATTCTGTGTTCCATTGTTTTCTCTCTTGTAATAGCTGTGGCTGAAGAGCGGCGTACTGTTGCCGCTGCCGGGCAACCTTATGTAAGTTGTGAAATCACAATAAAGAAAAAAAAAGCTCAGCCAGGCACTCTAATCTCTCTTATGTCAGTTTACACCTCGCTTTGCCGCTAGACAGCTTACTTACAGGGTGTTTCAAAAATGACCGCTATATTTGAAACGGCAATAAAAACTAAACGAGCAGCGATAGAAATACACCGTTTGTTGCAATATGCTTGGGACAACAGTACATTTTCAGGCAGACAAACTTTCGAAATTACAGTAGTTACAATTTTCAACAACAGATGGCGCTGCAAGTGATGTGAAAGATACAGAAGACAACGCAGTCTGTGGGTGCGCCATTCTGTACGTCGTCTTTCTGCTGTAGGCGTGTGCTGTTCACAACGTGCAAGTGTGCTGTAGACAACATGGTTTATTCCTTAGAACAGAGGATTTTTCTGATGTTGGAATTCCACCGCCTAGAACACAGTGTTGTTGCAACAAGACGAAGTTATCAACGGAGGTTTAATGTAACCAAAGGACCGAAAAGCGATAGAATAAAAGATCTGTTTGAAAAATTTCAACGGACTGGGAACGTGACGGATGAACGTGCTGGAAAGGTAGGGCGACCGCGTACGGCAACCACAGAGGGCAACGCGCAGCTAGTGCAGCAGGTGATCCAACAGCGGCCTCGGGTTTCCGTTCGCCGGGTTGCAGCTGCGGTCCAAATGACGCCAACGTCCACGTATCGTCTCATGCACCAGAGTTTACACCTCTATCCATACAAAATTCAAACGCGGCAACCCCTCAGCGCCGCTACCATTGCTGCACGAGAGACATTCGCTAACGATATAGTGCACAGGATTGATGACGGCGATATGCATGTGGGCAGCATTTGGTTTACTGACGAAGCTTATTTTTACCTGGATGGCTTCGTCAATAAACAGAACTGGCGCATATGGGGAACCGGAAAGCCCCATGTTGCAGTCCCATCGTCCCTGCATCCTCAAAAAGTACTGGTCTGGGCCGCCATGTCTTCCAAAGGAATCATTGGCCCATTGTTCAGATCCGAAACGATTACTGCATCACGCTATCTGGACATTCTTCGTGAATTTGTGGCGGTACAAACTGCCTTAGACGACACTGCGAACACCTCGTGGTTTATGCAAGATGCTGCCCGGCCACATCGCACGGCCGACGTCTTTAATTTCCTGAATGAATATTTCGATGATCGTGTGATTGCTTTGGGCTATCCGAAACATACAGGAGGCGGCGTGGATTGGCCTCCCTATTCGCCAGACATGAACCCCTGTGACTTCTTTCTGTGGGGACACTTGAAAGACCAGTTATACCGCCAGAATCCAGAAACAATTGAACAGCTGAAGCAGTACATCTCATCTGCATGTGAAGCCATGCCGCCAGACACGTTGTCAAAGGTTTCGGGTAATTTCATTCAGAGACTACGCAATATTATTGCTACGCATGGTGGATATGTGGAAAATGTCGTACTATAGAGTTTCCCAGACCGCAGCGCCATTTGTTGTTGAAAATTGTAACTACTGTAATTTCGAAAGTTAGTCTGCCTGAAAATGTACTGTTGTCCCAAGCATATTGCAACAAACGGTGTATTTCTATCGCTGCTCGTTTAGTTTTTATTGCCGTTTCAAGTATACCGGTCATTTTTGAAACACCCTGTACTTGTTCTGTGTACTGGTGGACGTGTTTGTTTCCTTGTGACTCCGTTGTTCGGTCTTGTCGTATTCGTTCTGTCCTTCGTTGGTCGTGTCCGTCCTCTCCCATTGTGTTGTTGTTCGCGGGTCTTTCCGTGGGTCCCGCCGCGCCTTCCGTCAGTGCTAACCCGCGACCGTCCTGGTCGCAGTTACAACAGGATTGAACCGTCGCCCTCGCGAATGCGAGTCCAGTGTCTCCTGAGTAGTACCCACCCAGAGATTCAAATGGATGAATACTTTACCCCCTCAGTATTGCACCTAATAGGATGTGATCATCATTTACACATACGGATGAGTAACATGTCTTCGACAAAAATAACTGCTGCAGTTTCCCCTTCCTTTCAGACGTTCACTCTAGCAGCACAGCAAGGCAACACTGGGGATACCATTTAGTCACCAAGACTTACCCTCGTAACTACGAAAATGTTGCTTTTCCTCTTCAAAAACCACATGTTCCTCTGGTCTCCCCACTGATACCCCAACTGCGGGCTGCCTTTATCCTTAAGCCACTGAAGCCACCACACCTCGTCAGGGTTCGTGACGCATGGTGGGGTTCTTTACAATTATTAAGAGAAATGTATTTCTCTCTCGATCCCCTTGGTAAAACAGCTGCAGCAAGCCCTACAACCAATGCAATGGGATAACATTCTTCTAAAATTACCTGCGTCATGAGTTGATTTGAATAATGTTTGTTGTACTTAATTTGGTTCATTTTAGTATGTTCCAGTGTTATTTAATTCAACACTGTGAAATGCCACGGAGACAGTGCTGCATAAAGGAGGTTGCCTATGCTTTTCCTGTTGGAATCCATTATCTACTTAAAATTTCCTCTCACTGTAGGACATCTACACTCTGGATTTACAGAAGAGTTTGTAAATTATTTTCCTCATATATAGAGCAGTAATTGTCAGCTCTGTGGAAGTACTTCGTTCCATTTGTATATGCGTTCAGTCAGACTATTGTACTGAAAGTTCCTGTGTAGATGTTCCCTCTTGGTACCTGCAGCGTCCTACAAAGGGACGTTTCGTCGGTACTTGTTTGTCATATTTTCCTCATCAGACAGGTCTGATTTTTACTCACACGTATCAGCGTAGCTCGACTCTCGCATACAAGCTGTTCTACATGATATTCCTACACCTCCGCTTAAATTCAATGAAATCGTGAAAAATATTGTATCGCGCAATTAATTACCCCGAGGATATGTCTCAAAATTATTTTACCTTTGCTTAAGACAGCTTTAAAATTATGACTATTTTTCAAGTAAACATGTCTTTCTGAATGTGTTAAATTATTTATACAAAATTCATTTTCACACATACACATACATTTACATACAGAGATGTTCCATGAATTTAGAATTAAATCGAACAAAAAATAATCTACAGTTTGCAGAATATTTCTGCTGAAATTGCCTCTCTCTGCTTAAACTGTCAGGGATCTTTACCAACTGCACAGCAGTCGCAGTTTCTAAAGGTGTAAATTGCTATACGTACCATGTTGTGTTGGGAGTGATGTGGCGTGCACTTAAAGTAGGGGAAAGCGTTGCCCTTACAAGGGAACCTCCCCATCGCACCCCCCTCTGGTTTAGTTATAAGTTGGCACAATGGATAGACCTTGAAACACTGAACACAGATCAATCGAGAAAACAGAAAGAAGTTGTGTGGAACTACGAAAAAAATAAGCAAAATATACAAACTGAGTAGCCCATGCGTAAGATAAGCAACATCAAGGATAATGTTAGCTCAGGAGCGCCGTGGTCCCGTGGTTAGCGTGAGCAGCTACGGAATGAAAGGTCCTTGGTTCAAACCTTCCCTCGAGCGAAAAGTTTACTATCTTAATTTTCGCAAAGTTACGATCTGTCCGTTCGTTCATTGACGTCTCTGTTCACTGTAATAAGTTTAGTGTCTGTGTTTTGTGACCGCACCGCAAAACCATGCGATTAGTAGACGAAAGGACGTGCCTCTCCAATGGGAACCGAAAACATGTGATAGCAAGGTCGTGGGTCAACCGATTCCTCCACAGGAAAACACGTCTGATATGTTCTATACGACGACACTAGTGACGGCATGTGCGTCACGTGACAGGAATATGTTGTCGACCCACCTAACTTGTACACTTGGCGAATGGGTAAAAAGATTCTTCCACCTTGCCCGATTTAGGTTTTCTTGTGGATGTGATAATCACTCCCAAAAAAGTCGTGAAAACATATGAGTTTGTCACATAAACTGCAACAAATGAATGCAACAGTTCCACAGTCGCACAGTTTTCCATGTTCTCTGTCAAAACATATGTTTTTAAGGTTTTCAAATTTTTCCGTGAGTAGACCGTGAAATCCTGCATATGTCCAAGCAAACCTGAAAATGTCCTGGAATTTTGGAGAGCGAAGTTGATTATGTGTGAGTGCCTGAACTTTCATAATTGTCTGAAAATAAAAAATTAAACTTTCCACCCGGGAGAGGACTTGAACCACGGACCTCTCGTTCCGCAGCTGCTCACGCAATCCACGGGACCACAGCGCTCCTGAGCTCACACTAACCTGGATGTTGCTTATGTTGCACATAGACTTAGCAGTTTGTATATTTTGCTTATTTTTTCATTGTTCCACACAACTTCTTCCTGTTTTCTCGATTGAACTGAGTTCAATTTTTCAAGGCCTATCCACTGTGCCAACTTGTAACGAAATCTGAGGGGTGTGCGATGGGGAGGTTCCCTTGTAAGATGAGAGCGACCTAAAAATTCACGACGTTTCCAGGTCGGTGTTTCAATCTAGTGACCGTCACCTGAGATTGTGTTCTGTGTAGTGTTTGTAAATATTATGAGTTACAAATATTTTTGTGTTATTTGCAGGATATTGTGAATTCTTCAGTTACTAAATTTTGTGCTGAGTAAAATTCTGAATATTTTTAAAATTTGTAACATAACTTGTGCACGGGTAAACCGTACTTCGTCAGCCGTGCTCCATCTTGTACCTTGAGACGGAAGGTCTTCTACCATGGAACATGTGATACTATCAATGAACTGTGTATACTTTATGTCTTAAAAATCTTTGCTACCTGGGAAACGGAAATTTGTGTTATTTGTCGATAGCTTCTATTTCAAATGTTTTCAACTAGTGTCTAGTTTATGATAATACTTATTATTCATTTGATTTCACATACTGGTTATAGGTATGTCATAGTGTAACAACGTAGCAATAGACTAACGCAGTACGGACTAGATTTAGTCGATTGAAATACATTTATACTTGAACATAAGTTTGTTTCTAGGCACATGCCACTATTGCGTCTTGGAACAGTTTTTCAAATTCGGAAAACTTTTTTTCGGAGAAATTTTTTAGTTTCAGAGACAGCCAACGTCCAGATGACGTGATTGCTATCATTTCAAAATGAAATAAGAAAATATATTAACAATACAGGAAAAAATTTCACTCTTGGCATATGTTCTTTCTAGTGTGGGCATTTCTTTCTTGTCTTACCTTCCTATTGCAACCTGTTAGTTCTTGTATAATAGATATTGTACGCTACCCTTCTATCCATAAAGCGTGTAATTATTTATATGAGGATTCACAACATCGGCGACCATTTTATCTTGTCGAACGTTTGTGCCAGTCAGAAAAGATTTCATGACTTTTTAAAAAAGTCTTGCTTGCATTATCAAGCATAAATTCTAAACAACCACTCTCATGCCTTCACATTCCCCGAGAAATTTTCTTGTAACTGATCGTTCATTTTTAACTTTCTTTTACGTATTTGTCCTTAAAGCAACTGAGTTCATGAGCTTTTGCAACTGGATATGTCCTAGTACTATTTTCCTATCCCTTTTACCTCATTTCATCACTACTTTTCCTGAGTCTAAAATTGATTCCAGTATTTGTTTGCTTACACATTAAGACAAATACAAACGACACACCAGGAAAACAATTAATCCGTATGGGACAGAAACTGGTAGGTGAGACGTACAGTCTTAGACAATAAAACTGACCGCCGGCCGGCCGCCACAGAGACTAAGTCCGAGTCATTCACTTAAGGTGGCCAATAAAACTGACCGCCCCTGACAACTCTAAGTCCGGCCATATGCACAATCTGGCAACACTGTAAGATGCGGAAGTGTTAGGAGGAAGTATTGTCTACTTCTGAGACGTTGTCGGACTATGTGAGCCCGTGGTCTAGTGGCAAGCGTCGTGCGTTCTAAACTTACAGTCGCCTGTTCGCGTCCAACTTTTTTTTTTCTTTTTTTTTTCCCCCACAGTCGGTCTAAAGTTATGAGTCTGACTGAACATCAAAGATAATTCGCTCAACATTCTACCCACCAGCAATAACAAGTATTCCAGAAACAATTCCGCAGGACAGCTCGTGGCTGCGTCGCGACCATAACAGCTTACGCTCGAGCGTTTCCTCGCGCTGCAGCGGCTACCGGCCACCGGCCAGGCGCCACCCGCCGCCTGAAATCCGGCACCGCTCAGGTGAACGCGGCGCGACGCTGTCAGTGTATGTATCAACTGTCATTTTCGAATTTGAAGTTCTAGTTATCATCTTGCAGTTAAGCATTGGATTTTGCATACTTGAGAATCATGAACTACAGTTAAGCATTGTAAAATTGAGTCGCAAGTGGAAATAGGTGTAACATCTGCAACACAACGTTTACTTTTGGTATAACAGAGGGGTGAATGCAGAGGAGGCAGCTAGAAAGATTTGAATTGTGTGCGGAGCGAGTGCTTTTGGGAAAAATACGCCAGAAAAAGATATTCTTGTTTCAACAAAGACCGTTCTGGCATCAATGATTTTCCACATTAAGCAAGTCTCGACTACTGATATATGTGATAGATTACCATTCAACAGGCAAAGTTCAGAAGTCTGGTGTACGAGTACTACATGCTCTAATTCGAAACAACAAAAATCAACGGAGTGACTATTATTGAACGTCATCAGGTCGCTCATTGAGCATTCGTATGCAGTACTGTAACTGGTGACGTGTTATGATGCCTTTATCATTAACTTCCTAAGAAGAAATGAAAGGCTGAGCCCCTCCAAAAGAGATAAACTCGAGCAAAGAGTAGTGTGAACATAATATTTTACATCTGATAGCTCCAAAAGTGAGTTTTGGGCTACGAATTCTACCAAAACACAGCTGGAATTTGTTGCCAACAACTGAGACACCTTTCGGTCTCAGCGTAAGAAAATCGAGCAACACAACTACATCACATGTTCTACTGCATGATAACGCACTTCTTGATTTGAGAAACAAAACTATCCAGGAGATTGAAATTAGTCTCTCAGGCACTTGTATTGATAGAGAAGTCCTCTCTCAAGCACTTGTCCCTCTCGTCATATATTCGTTAAGTTTTACCTTTCCCGCTCTTGATCGATCAAACGTCGACGCAATTCATTTCTAGACGAAAATACTCTTAAAACTACTCTGGTATAATTATATCGTTGAAACCAGTAGGTTTCTACTGGCGTAGAATTTGTAAACAACTTTATCATTGTCAGATCGTTTTAGATATCGTGAAAGAAAATTCTTTTGCTGATTAATTTCTCATTGATGATTACTGTTGCGTATAGTAAACTATCGGAAAATCCAATTAAAATAGTCACTGTACTAATACAAAATAAATTCAGCTTACTACAGAAACATCACGACGGCAGACTATCTTAATAAAGCATTAAGTATCTGTGAGACGATTGAGCGTATTTTAACACGAATTAGTAGGACATTACCGACTTTTGACTTCGAAAAGATCCGTATTTACTTCATTTCCTGTATCATCCGCTATTATTATGAAAAGTGGCATTTCATAGATATAATTATGTATTCACAACAACAAAAAATATGTCGTCATTATGAATTTGGCAGTACCGTAAGGTTTTCGCTCTGACACTAAGGGTTACTGAAAGTAGCAAGGCGCGTTGTCTTACGATTCCCTTATTGCGTTTGTATCTGCCTGCTTGTAGCTCTGCTACAAAAGAATTAAAAATCTGGCTTTCAGCGAGTCTCGAAAGGCGAACGAAAGCAGCTTGCACCTGGTAGCCAAACATGTTTCTTGGGAACAGGCTACTTCCTAAGTGGGAAGACATTCTTTTGTGGTTGAATTGTTGGCAAATGTCAGTCAGACGTGTGCTGTTGGTCTAAGCGTTTCGGTGTGTTGAATTTGTACCAATGATTTTTCTACAGGTTTTTTCTGTCCCAAATAGAGAGTTGAAGCCTCCCATTAGTATTTTCACGTCATCTTGGTAAATTTTGCTCATAGTATTTTCGAGTGTGTTCCACAATTTTTCGACATTTTCGGTGTTTTCCTTATTTTCGATGTTGGTGGGGGCATGTGCATTTATGAGTGTATATTTTTTATAGGGGCTCTGAATGAGCATAGTCATAACTCGATTGTTGATGGGCGTGATTTCTTCGACAGAGTTGTTGATAGATCTGTGTTCGAGAAATGCAATGCCGAGGATTGGTGCGAGTTTCGCTACCTTTTGTTGTATTTTGAAGATGCCATGGTTTCCGTAGTGCAAGTTTTAATTGTCAATTAATCGTGGTTCTTGAAGAGCGAGGATGAGAATTTTTTGGCGGACGATTTCTTTTGTGAGATTATTTAGGTTTCTTGTTTGGATCAATGTATCGATGTTTAGTTTTCAAATGAATGTTTTCTGCTTGTAGGGAAATTTACCAGAGATCTTCAAAATTCTCTGCCGTGCTAACCTGGGCTCCCCAGAGTGCGAAAATCCAATTGCCGCCTATCGGTGGCCAGGTTGTGTACCACCTGGGATAAAGTTACCTTTGCTTGCATAGTTCATGTGTTCTTGTGTTTCATTGGTTTGGCCTGGGTGATACCAGGACCGGACAGGACCAGAGGGTGTTGAAGCCTTTGGAAGCAAATATTTTCAGCCAAGCTCATTGAGCTAACAGACGGTGACCAGAGTAGCGGTGATTTTCACTCAGATGTGTCTGGATTTTGGGTTCAACGGATTGAGTAGCCGTTCAGGATTGTGTTAGTATTTGGTTCACCACAAGTATTTGATTTCCACGGTACCATCCATATGGGGGAGGGTTTCCCCTATCGGCCACACGGGATTTTTATTATTATTATTATTGT
The DNA here is from genome assembly GCF_023898315.1 of Schistocerca nitens. Classification (NCBI taxonomy): domain Eukaryota; kingdom Metazoa; phylum Arthropoda; class Insecta; order Orthoptera; family Acrididae; genus Schistocerca; species Schistocerca nitens. Next base: position 53,042,524 of record NC_064617.1, read on the forward strand.
CATTATGTCATCAGCAAATCCGATATGGTGTATCTTCCCTCCACTGAAATAGATGTGTGTTGTTCGATTCAGTATTTCCATCACATAAACATGGTTTATAATTACGTTACATTGCTGCTAGTAGACATATTTCTCACTTTTTCTTAGACAGTTGCTAGCTGTTACCCCATCATAGGAATTTATGTGCGCAGCATTGTTGCAATACAGACGTTCAAATTATCCGATTCCTGCAATTTCATTTCGATACAAGATCGTCCTAATCGGATTCAGCCAGTCAGTCTTAATGTGGCTATCCGACTACGACGCTCATCATATGATAGACTGGGTGAACCACATTCTTAATCGGACTGTTGAATCCAGATCACTTATCTATGACAGGGAATGAATTCTTAAACACTGTGATTATTACAAATACGTTATTTAAATATAAATATATGAACTAACGACATAACAATGTATTTACAGGAGCAGAGACCCATCCATCATAGTAGAGCAGTGCGAGATTGGTTTCAGGGCCAAGAGAGGATGAAGCTGTTGCCGTTTGTTCCACGATCACCGAACATCAACCAGATAGAGAATATGTGGGCAGAGGTAACAAGGTCATTGCCATGTGTCCCTACAAATGCAAGCGACCTTTGGACGAATATAGAAAACGTATGGTGGGAAGTAAACCATCACGCTACACTGTCGACGACTTAATGAAATCAGTTCCCCTACGCCCTCGAGAAATCTTACGTAATGATCGTGGGTGGGTTGGTTACTAAAAGTATACTCGTCCACAAAGCCCATGTGGACAGTTATCTGATAATCGGTCAAGCTTTGCTTTGTCGCAGCCCTTTAGCGTACATCAAGTCCATTTACTTTCAGTCCCCTCCTTACAATTCTTGCAGTGCAAGGTAATTGAAAAATCTCATCCACTCGACGCCGACTGAGGAACTGACTGGTGCATGTGTTGTTCAACACACAGTAGTTGTCACCCTCACAGGAATCAATGTGTGTGTGTGTGTGTGTGTGTGTGTGTGTGTTTTCGTGTTAACGCACGATGTGAATCAATACTATTAACATTAGAGAGACAACCAACAATAAATATTGCATCAAGTATGACTGTAAAGTATTTTAATGCGATGGGAAGCTACAAACTGAATTTTTACCCATCCCACGTCCTGCGTATTCCGTTAAGTAAGATCTATTAACTCCATAGTATCGTTAGCAGAGACAGTGCGCTCTTGTTGTCGAGGCTCGCGACAAGTGCAGCGATTAGCAGTGCCCAATGCCGCCGCGATTTGTTTATGTTGGCTGAGCGTGGACACTGCAGCAGACGCTTCGCCCTAAACAGAAAGAAATCACCTTGGCTCTGACTCCAGTGAGCGGATATCACTGCCTGCGTGTTCTTATAGTAACCAACGTGAGACTCTACTCACAGGTGCCATGGAGCAATTGCAACGGGTATCATGTCAATAGTCATCAGAATATTAACCAGTGATGAAACGTCCACTCTATTTGAATCCCAAGACAATAGGAACCTTGTCACAAAGGAATGTGAGGTGATATCAAAACTTATCCAACATACAAAAATTAACTGCAGGGCTTTCATGTTTGCAGTAATAGCACACAAGGAAATATTATGTCTTGGAAGCGTATATTTCATTTCCTCTTCTCATATTAACGCCCTTGTTTTAATATGAAGTGAGAAAATAAACACGAAAAACTAAAGTTCCTGAGAAGCATATAAGTCATTACCTCGTCTTATATCACAACTTTTGTTTTAGTATGAAGTAAAAAAATAAACAGTTTAGAGTTCTGAAGCATAATATGACACCAGATTCTTATCGTAGGCGCTATCGGAAACGCCAAAAGCAGGGAGCTGTCCATTCTTTCGTCCAACAGTCTGTTTCCTTTCATGTATTTATTCCTCCCGCTAGGAGATTATTATTTAAGGACTTGTGGGCATCAAGTTCTTCAGCAGAACAAACCTTATGTTATTGTGCTAATTACCGTATGGAAAAAATGCAACAAAGACGAGTTCCGCTAGAGCAGTGAGGTTATTTGCACATGTGTGTATTCAGCAAGCACTGCCAGCTGCCACAACACTTCACAGAATCCTTGCGGCAGGCAACACAACTGTGCGTGCACTTCAGACTTCATTCAGTGAGACGTCAGGAGATGGATGAAAACGTCAAATTAACGTCGCTTTCCGAGTCGTATTCAATCCAGAATGAGGTGTTATTAAGGTAGTTGGGTGATCTAGCAATTCCACTTTTATGATTCCCATATGAGTATTTCGATAGCCAAAAGAACCCGTTAGTGTGAAACTATCGGGAACTGCATTATATCAAACTGCAAGAACTTCAGACAATACGTGGACTCTACTCTTCTCTGGGTGACCTATTACTGTTATTTAGCATTCTCTCCGTCCTAGTCAAATGGTTCAAATGGTTCTGAGCACTATTGGACTTAACATCTGTGGTCATCAGCCCCCTAGAACTTAGAACTACTTAAACCTAAGTAACCTAAGGACATCACACACATCCATGCCCGAGTCAGGATTCGAACCTGCGACCGTAGCAGTCGCGCGGTTCCGGACTGAGCGCCTAGAACCGCTAGACCACCGCGGCCGGCCACGTGCTAGTCGTAATGCAAATGGAACTTCAGAGGCGCTTTCCGCTATTCTTGACAAACATCAGTAACCTGTAATCACTGAGAGTCACAACTGCGTGATGATAATGGTTCAGGTTGTCAGTAGTTGTGGTGGTGTTACGTTGTCAAACTGCTTACAGTAACGTTAATGGTGGCGCACATACTTTAGCGCTGACTACCTACTTAAGTAAAGATAGTGTTGTGGCGTCGTCGCTTGTCTTTATTTGGCCTCAGCTTGAGTAATCCGATTTAACGAACATGGTACTCCAATCGCGGGCTCCTAATAAAGTATGACTGCAGAGATTATCGTGCGGATATTACATTAATTCTGCAATGAAATGCTTAACAAATCTTACCCTCAGATATGCAGCTGGAATGACTAATTACACAGGTACTACATGTTGCACTAAGTGATCAGTTCGCTGCAATCCTGCTTGTACTGTTCGTAAATACTCGTATACTTCAGAAATGGTTCTAATGGCTCTGAGCACTATGGGACTTAACTTCTGAGGTTATCAGTCCGCTAGAACTTAGAACTACTTAAACCTAACTAGCCTAAGGACCTCAGACACACCATGTCCGAGACAGGACTCGAACCTGCGACCGTAGCGGTCGCGCGGTTCCAGACTGTAGCGCCCAGAACCGCACGGCCACTCCGGCCGGCTTGCCATATGAACCATTTGAACTATTTAACACAAAATGACATTAAAAATTTAAGTTATTCACGAGCAGCTAGTTGAGAATATGTATGAACATTAAATGACACGACGAACCGTCTTGTTCTGCATATGGATTCAAACCCAGCTCATGCAGACTAAGCAAAGATTTCGTGACTGACGGAAACTAACAGTCATTCCTGATTAGGCATACAGAGAGTGATATACCTCGATTTTAGACAGTATCAGTTAGCAAATATCAACTTTAAATTGCATAACGCAAACATTTTTAACAGACGCGAATTCCTACCCAGCATCTATTGTCCCTGTTAACGAACTACGAGAGATGTTAAATATTGCTTCTTCACAAGTAACTTACTTGAAATGCCGTGAGGTAAAGCTGTGTGTTGGACACGGATTCGAACCCGGAACCTAATCGGATTGCTATCGAAGCACAGTCAAATGTGACATATCGGAATTTCACGGCAGTAGCTAGATGTTTTAACTGAAATGACGAGACGAAACATTAATTTTTTCCTTCCCAGGACTCCAACCCGGCACCTATCGCTGTTATATTCTAGAGAAAACGAACGTTAAATATGGGTTTGTTGCACCAGCAGTGACATGTGAGCATGTTTGAACTGAAATAATATGACGAAGAGTTCAGCGCTCACTGGGAATAGAGCCCCACACATATCGTTGTTGACTACACACAAAGAGACGTCAGCTACCGAATTTTTCTCCACCAGCTGCTCAGAATAGCATCTTGAACTTACAGTCATCTCGCAAATAGTTCTGTGTCTCACTGGGAGTTAAAAACGTCAGATATCGTTAGTGTTGACAGCGAATGAAAATACATTAAAAATCGAAATTATTATCCACCAACAGATAGGTGTTCTCATGCTAGAGCTTGATAATACATAATTAAATCTTTAGTGCCGGGCCAGGATTCGATCCCATTCACGCGTGATATGTGAAGGTGTTGAGGAATCTGCAGTTTTGAACAAACAACAAATTGTAGCCGAGCTGTATTGCCACGAAGGGACCAAATTCCGCGTTAAGGGCGGTCTGAGTTGCATTCCCAGTTCAGAACCAATTTTATCGACATACAGAAGCTCAAATAAAAGAGGGAATAAGTGTCCTGTGACCATACATAGCGTTTGTGTCGTCACTTGAAATAAATAACTAGTATAAGAAAGGTTACTGGTGATAGAGTTTCTACATGTCGCCACTCCAGACTTTATTGTGGTTCAACCTACCGTCTACTTGGTAAAGAAGGAATATCATCTTTAATGTGAATTTCCAGACCACGCAGCCATTATATCTCCTTCACTTGGTGTAGCCAGGAGAGAATGGAATCTGTCTCTCCCTATCTAAATTCATCGACAGAAGTGGGAATCGAACCCAGACCATAGGTATAACAACCTACCATCCGTCCAACAGACCACGAAATCCTCTTCTCTGCGAGTCATTTTTCTATCGTAACGCAGTTGCGCCACACTGGATGAAAATTCTGACACACATGCTCCCTGTAGTAATTTGCAGCATGTTCAGTAAATTCATTTACTTGGTTGACCGAATCACCATGAACTAGCTGCCTCGCCTACCCAGTGCATACATTCGACTATTTTGTAATCACAGAAATAAAATCACGTAACTGCCACCTACACACAACTGCCAACAGTGTAGGATGCAGAAGTTTAAATAGGAAGTGTTCCTTTCCACTTGAGCTATTCTATTGCGCTATCTGTTACTAGAAAACGTCGTTCAGTCCAAAAGAAAAACTGTAACTGTTTGTCTCTCAGAAGTCAAGACCTGGCCATATGTATAATCTCACAGTGCTGTGGAATCCAAAAGTTCTGGAGGAATAGTTGCCGAGCTCTGGAGCTGTTGTAGCTACATGTCAGCTTGTAGCATAGATAAGATGTCGCGAGTTCGAATACATTCAGTGCTACATTTTTTAAAACGCAATTCTGCTCTCTGCTGAAGTTATCAATCTAATGGAACTTTGAACATAATTCCCTTCACTTCTCAACCCAAAGTAGTCGCATGTGGAAAAAGGACTAACTACTGTGACATTTTGTTCTATTCAGGTTTAATAGACAGCAGGCAGCAGATGCATCTCGAAGATGTGCAGGGAGAGCGCATCGTGCCATAATATGTCAGAAAAGTATTTTCTACATTAGCCGTCGTGTGGTAGTGATATTTTATTCTTCTTCAAACTTTGTTTGACAGCTTTAACTCAGAACAAGTTTTCTACATGCATGTAATCAATAAACTGCATGTGCATTGTCAGACTGTCATAGGTAACATCAGAGAATTCGCATATATCGTTGATGATTAATGTCTCTCTCATGTTTACTATTGTTTTAACAACACTAAAGGAAACCTTACGAAAATTGTGCACTGTATCATAAGAAATGAAATAAAACTAACCACGATAACCTTACGACGAAAGTATCTGTACACAAGCATGCCTCTATCGACACGAATTAGTAAAATACTACTCACTTAGATTTTGATTGGGTCTGTGTTTAATTGGTATGCTGTGTCATACTCAAGAGGGATGCAAATGTGGCATTTCATAAATATAGTTACGTTTTCCTAGAAACCCAAAATTCGCTTGTCAGCAGTGGAAAGAGGCGTTACCTGTTGTGCAGCATTGTAAGTTTTTCAGCATTGTACTATGAGCTGAAAGCATTTTCTTGCGATTTCCTTATTGATGTTTGATCTGACTGCTTGTAGCTCTTTCACAGAAGGGATAAAAACGTTACCAGTCAGTGAGACTGGAACTGCGAACCGTAAAAGACGCTGTTTCACAGGTCAGCACGTTACCACAGAGCTGGCGAGGAGGTATGGGTCTCAGCTTCCTATTACCAGGGCAATAGTAACTAGAACTCGTAAACCGCTATTTAAAGGTCGAGATTAGTTGCGATTTCCTCTTGCAACGACTTTCCTGGGCTGCAAACCGTAAATTTTCAATCTTTTGTTACCCTTCAAGCGATAATAACTCAGATTATTCAATGGAAATGACAGGTAAAATCAAGTGAACTTTGAGGCTTAATTCCGTGCATACCAGGAAGTAACTCGTCGATCACAGAGTTGCCAAACATACGTTGCCTTGTTGCCAAATCTCAGTTACAGTACCAGCAGGAAGAAGACGAACCGATGTGATCCTACAGCGGTCTGGGAAGTGACCATAGCTGGTGTCTCCAAGTCGCGGCTGCTACGGCCTGGAATACGTAATGCGTCTGATTCGCTTTCTGTAACTAGGTTTAGGGACTGGAGCGTAGTTACTAATAATACTCAGAACTGACTGCAAACTGAGCATCATAAATCAGCAACTCTCATTGTTGTTTTTATATTTCTTTCGTAAGTGTACTCAAAACTAAGAAAGTCAATCACAGGCGTTTTCGTGCCTCGCCGATAGTCGAGCACAACATACAAATAAAAATAAAAAAGAATGTGTGTGTGTGTGTGTGTGTGAGAGAGAGAGAGAGAGAGAGAGAGAAAGAGAGAGAGAGAAATAAAAAGCAATGAGAGTGTAAAAAATTGTTATAAAGAAATTGAATCATGGTATTTAAAGAAATCTTTCATTAAAATGACACGTTCCACATGATTACGAAATGTCGTATTCATGATCTATGGAACAAGAGATAATCTAATGTAATCTTCTCACATCATATTGATGATTAGCCATGAAGAGTCATGAATTACCGAAATTTTTGCCAATACCAGTAACCAAATCTAAACTTGACAATAAAAGACGACAATTTTTGTAATAAACCGTGACTCCTATCAAGACCCTTTCGTCCCTGTTATCTAACCACGAAAGATGTCTGATATACCTCCATTCTGAAGTAACAAAGTGTGCAATCATTTAAAGATGAAGTGCATGATGTGAAGTTCTGTCACGGAGATACGAACCCAACACGTAATCCGATTGTTAACTAAGAAAAATCGAATGTTACGTATCGGTTTTTCTTACGAGCCGCTAGGTGTCTGAATCTAAAATAAGGATACAAACTTTTGTGCCTAAGCGACAATCGAACTGCACACCTACCGTGCATCCACGAATATAGCTTAAGTATCAGTTGCTTACTCATGAACAGTAAGATGTGTGCGTGTTTGACCAGAAATAACGACACCTGTTGCGATTGTTGGCAACACATGAACAGACATTCAAATTGCGCGTTAATTTTCACTAGCAGGTGGGTGTGCACTTGATAAAGCTAGAAATGAAATTATGAATATTTTTGTACTGGATCAGGTTTCAGACCCACATACTTACCTTTGGAGGAGACCTAGAGAAGATTGCAGTCTTGGGAAAAGGAACGAAATGACTGAACTACTGTTCCGAGAGAGTCAGATCCTCGAAAGAGGAGATACGAATTCGAATCACAGTCCAGCACCAAATTTTTAAACGTCTCTAGTTCAATCAAGTACAAGTAAAATAACAGCCCTGTCCCTTTAAATGGCTATCGGTTCATCAAATAAAATAAAATTTTCTAATGTAAGTAAGCTTACTGGCGACTGTATTACTGGTTACCATGACTTCCGCTGTGTCATTTCCCAACGTAAACCGGCTCTGCCTAGTTGGTAATGAAGGAACGTGATGTTTAATGCGGATTCTGGATTATAACGTCTTTCTCTTGAGGTTACCAGAAGTAAAATAAATCTGTTTGTGCCTCTTAAAAGTAAATGCCTGAACCCACGCATTGCACCTGTGATAGTTCGTTCCACCAGACCATTGTGGCCACATTACCCAGCCCCAGGAGTGTGCTGTAACGGATGATGTGCTTATCTTACAAAATTAGTCACCGGTGGAGAAAATGCGAGTCTATTAAATGGTAAAGTAGAAGCAAGCTTCTGACGCAGAGCGTCAGCAGGATGTAAAGACTCTTCTAGGCATCATAGGCTGGATGTGAAGCCATTTTGATTTTTCACAAATTCAACAAATTTCTTAGTTCGAGAAAATCCACTGTGAAGCGTGAAGTTGCCGGATAATTCGATTATTACTGTTATTATTAATATCATTTTATTCATACCGCTGCTGTAACACAAGTGCTTGAACATCATTTAATGCCTTTTGATCACTATAGAAGTAGTTTGCCAAGAACAGGTTCTTTCCCTGTCTACGGAAGCCTTTTCATGTTAATATCAAACACCAGCAATTACTCGTAGATTACAATAAAACTAAAGTAATTGACGAAGACGTTACTTGGTAACACAAACGCACTGCCTTTCTTCATTTACTTTCGCCTAGAAATGGCTATTGAGTACTGACAAACCAAAAGGCAAGAGATCTTACTGCCTTCCGATATACGTTGCTGTCAGTTCTGCCACATGATTTGGTCGACATGACCTGTTTCAAGTAGTGTATGACAGACAGTGTTTTAGAAAATCTATTGTTTCCCTTTGCAATAAACAGAAGTATTTTCATTCTAAGCTGTCCAAGTACAAAATTTTCGCAATATTAGTTGAAACTTAATATTCGCTTCTATAATGTAGGAAAGTATTTCACAGTCGCAAAACTCGCATCCGAAACGTTGACCTTACACTTAGTCGCTGACCATAAATTCTAGCTCAGAATGACGCCAGTTTAAATAACCTAATGTAGCGAAGACTGTTTGCCAGCGCTCTTTCTCCCCGGAAAATACACAACTCACTCATTTGGCTCCATAAGTACACTGTAACAGTAATTTCTGTGTGAAATTTTTCAGTATGCTTTCGCCTTCCAACCGGCAAAATACGGAAGAGTACGGCCGGTAAACAATTCACAAACCACGATTTAGTGCCGATAAGACGATTTCTTTAAACATTGTCGAAGCTGAGGGAATTTAGTTTCTGCTTAAATCGTCTTAAGCAGCAACGTTCACAGATATCTCAAACAGGAAAAAGCTGACTATCCAGGTACGAAGGTTGTAAAACAAACTTCCCACAGTTTGTGTCAGGTTGATCTTTTCGTCTGATAAAACTGCTTAAGTACACTCCTGGAAATTGAAATAAGAACACCGTGAATTCATTGTCCCAGGAAGGGGAAACTTTATTGACACATTCCTGGGGTCAGATACATCACATGATCACACTGACAGAACCACAGGCACATAGACACAGGCAACAGAGCATGCACAATGTCGGCACTAGTACAGTGTATATCCACCTTTCGCAGCAATGCAGGCTGCTATTCTCCCATGGAGACGATCGTGGAGATGCTGGATGTAGTCCTGTGGAACGGCTTGCCATGCCATTTCCACCTGGCGCCTCAGTTGGACCAGCGTTCGTGCTGGACGTGCAGACCGCGTGAGACGACGCTTCATCCAGTCCCAAACATGCTCAATGGGGGACAGATCCGGAGATCTTGCTGGCCAGGGTAGTTGACTTACACCTTCTAGAGCACGTTGGGTGGCACGGGATACATGCGGACGTGCATTGTCCTGTTGGAACAGCAAGTTCCCTTGCCGGTCTAGGAATGGTAGAACGATGGGTTCGATGACGGTTTGGATGTACCGTGCACTATTCAGTGTCCCCTCGACGATCACCAGTGGTGTACGGCCAGTGTAGGAGATCGCTCCCCACACCATGATGCCGGGTGTTGGCCCTGTGTGCCTCGGTCGTATGCAGTCCTGATTGTGGCGCTAACCTGCACGGCGCCAAACACGCATACGACCATCATTGGCACCAAGGCAGAAGCGACTCTCATCGCTGAAGACGACACGTCTCCATTCGTCCCTCCATTCACGCCTGTCGCGACACCACTGGAGGCGGGCTGCACGATGTTGGGGCGTGAGCGGAAGACGGCCTAACGGTGTGCGGGACCGTAGCCCAGCTTCATGGAGACGGTTGCGAATGGTCCTCGCCGATACCCCAGGAGCAACAGTGTCCCTAATTTGCTGGGAAGTGGCGGTGCGGTCCCCTACGGCACTGCGTAGGATCCTACGGTCTTGGCGTGCATCCGTGCGTCGCTGCGGTCCGGTCCCAGGTCGACGGGCACGTGCACCTTCCGCCGACCACTGGCGACAACATCGATGTACTGTGGAGACCTCACGCCCCACGTGTTGAGCAATTCGGCGGTACGTCCACCCGGCCTCCCGCATGCCCACTATACGCCCTCGCTCAAAGTCCGTCAACTGCACATACGGTTCACGTCCACGCTGTCGCGGCATGCTACCAGTGTTAAAGACTGCGATGGAGCTCCGTATGCCACGGCAAACTGGCTGACACTGACGGCGGCGGTGCACAAATGCTGCGCAGCTAGCGCCATTCGACGGCCAACACCGCGGTTCCTGGTGTGTCCGCTGTGCCGTGCGTGTGATCATTGCTTGTACAGCCCTCTCGCAGTGTCCGGAGCAAGTATGGTGGGTCTGACACACCGGTGTCAATGTGTTCTTTTTTCCATTTCCAGGAGTGTATTTTGTCTAAGTGGTATCACAAGTAGTATCCCTGTAGCTATGGGAATCATTGGTTGAAAACGAGTTTAACACCAATGGGTACAGTGCTGCTAAATTTTCAAAATTATTATCAAACTAAGTCTGAGTTCATCCACAAACTGAGGCGTATTTGTAATATTGAAGCTAGACTGTGTATCCTTGTCTTCCTTGAGTGGTCATTGGAAGGCGTTTACACACACGTATACAATACTATGGATACTTCGAACGCTATGGTTAACGTTGCTCTCATAAACTACTTTTTTTTTAAATTCTTCTGGGTCTTCAGTGTGCAATATGTGTTGTAGATACAGTCTCAGACCAAACAATTGACCGCCGAGTCGTTCACGTAAGGTGGACAATACAGTCGTGCTCCTCTCAGAAATCTATGTCCGGCAATATGCTCGATCTGGCAACACTTCCCAGAGGAGGTCTTGACTCCGGTCTTAGTACATTACTCTTGACTACGACCGTAGTCTTGAGGTAAAACGCGAGACCAGCTAATATGATATTGTAGATTCGCTTGAATTACACTCATAGCTTCAGCACCGAGAGGAAAGAGGCGATAAAAATTTTGTCGATATGTGCTTTCGGTCTCCAGACGTCATATTAGCTGGTCTCGCGTTTTACCTCAAGACTACGGTCGTGTTCCAGCGGCGGTATGAATAAAATGATATTAATAATAACAGTAATAATCGAATTATCCGGCAACTTCACGCTTCACAGTGGATTTTCTCGAACTAAGAAATTTGTTGAATTTGTGAAAAATCAAAATGGCTTCACATCCAGCCTATGATGCCTAGAAGAGTCTTTACATCCTGCTGACATGAGAATAGCATAATCTCTGCGTCAGAAGCTTGCTTGTACTTGACCATTTAATAGACTCGAATTTTTTCCACCGGTGACTAATTTTGTAAGATAAGCACATCATCCGTTACAGCACACTCCTGGGGCTGGGTAATGTGGCCACAATGGTCTGGTGGAACGAACTATCACAGGTGCAATGCGTGGGTTCAGGCATTTACTTTTAAGAGGCACAAAAAGATTTATTTTACCTCTGGTAACCTCAAGAGAAAGACGTTATAATCCAGAATCCGCATTAAACATCACGTTCCTTCATTACCAACTAGGCAGAGCCGGTTTACGTTGGGAAATGACACAGTGGAAGTCATGGTAACTAGAAATACAGTCGCAAGTAAGCTTACTTACATTAGAAAATTTTATTTTATTTGATGAACCGATAGCCATTTAAAGGGACAGGGCTGTTATTTTACTTGTACTTGATTGAACTAGAGACGTTTAAAAATTTGGTGCTGGACTGTGATTCGAATTCGTATCTCCTCTTTCGAGGATCTGACTCTCTCGGAACAGTAGTTCAGTCATTTCGTTCCTTTTCCCAAGACTGCAATCTTCTCTAGGTCTCCTCCAAAGGTAAGTATGTGGGTCTGAAACCTGATCCAGTACAAAAATATTCATAATTTCATTTCTAGCTTTATCAAGTGCACACCCACCTGCTAGTGAAAATTAACGCGCAATTTGAATGTCTGTTCATGTGTTGCCAACAATCGCAACAGGTGTCGTTATTTCTGGTCAAACACGCACACATCTTACTGTTCATGAGTAAGCAACTGATACTTAAGCTATATTCGTGGATGCACGGTAGGTGTGCAGTTCGATTGTCGCTTAGGCACAAAAGTTTGTATCCTTATTTTAGATTCAGACACCTAGCGGCTCGTAAGAAAAACCGATACGTAACATTCGATTTTTCTTAGTTAACAATCGGATTACGTGTTGGGTTCGTATCTCCGTGACAGAACTTCACATCATGCACTTCATCTTTAAATGATTGCACACTTTGTTACTTCAGAATGGAGGTATATCAGACATCTTTCGTGGTTAGATAACAGGGACGAAAGGGTCTTGATAGGAGTCACGGTTTATTACAAAAATTGTCGTCTTTTATTTTCAAGTTTAGATTTGGTTACTGGTATTGGCAAAAATTTCGGTAATTCATGACTCTTCATGGCTAATCATCAATATGATGTGATTAGATTAGATTAGATTACATTAGATTAACTCTTGTTCCATAGATCATGAATACGACATTTCGTAATCATGTGGAACGTGTCATTTTAATGAAAGATTTCTTTAAATACCATGATTCAATTTCTTTAAAACAATTTTTTACACTCTCATTGCTTTTTATTTCTCTCTCTCTCTTTCTCTCTCTCTCTCTCTCTCTCTCTCTCTCACACACACACACACACATTCTTTTTTATTTTTATTTGTATGTTGTGCTCGACTATCGGCGAGGCACGAAAACGCCTGTGATTGACTTTCTTAGTTTTGAGTACACTTACGAAAGAAATATAAAAACAACAATGAGAGTTGCTGATTTATGATGCTCAGTTTGCAGTCAGTTCTGAGTATTATTAGTAACTACGCTCCAGTCCCTAAACCTAGTTACAGAAAGCGAATCAGACGCATTACGTATTCCAGGCCGTAGCAGCCGCGACTTGGAGACACCAGCTATGGTCACTTCCCAGACCGCTGTAGGATCACATCGGTTCGTCTTCTTCCTGCTGGTACTGTAACTGAGATTTGGCAACAAGGCAACGTATGTTTGGCAACTCTGTGATCGACGAGTTACTTCCTGGTATGCACGGAATTAAGCCTCAAAGTTCACTTGATTTTACCTGTCATTTCCATTGAATAATCTGAGTTATTATCGCTTGAAGGGTAACAAAAGATTGAAAATTTACGGTTTGCAGCCCAGGAAAGTCGTTGCAAGAGGAAATCGCAACTAATCTCGACCTTTAAATAGCGGTTTACGAGTTCTAGTTACTATTGCCCTCGTAATAGGAAGCTGAGACCCATACCTCCTCGCCAGCTCTGTGGTAACGTGCTGACCTGTGAAACAGCGTCTTTTACGGTTCGCAGTTCCAGTCTCACTGACTGGTAACGTTTTCATCCCTTCTGTGAAAGAGCTACAAGCAGTCAGATTAAACATCAATAAGGAAATCGCAAGAAAATGCTTTCAGCTCATAGTGCAATGCTGAAAAACTTACAATGCTGCACAACAGGTAACGCCTCTTTCCACTGCTGACAAGCGAATTTTGGGTTTCTAGGAATACGTAACTATATTTATGAAATGCCACATTTGCATCCCTCTTGAGTATGACACAGCATACCAATTAAACACAGACCCAATCAAAATCTAAGTGAGTAGTATTTTACTAATTCGTGTCGATAGAGGCATGCTTGTGTACAGATACATTCGTCGTAAGGTTATCGTGGTTAGTTTTATTTCATTTCTTATAATACAGTGCACAATTTTCGTAAGGTTTCCTTTAGTGTTGTTAAAACAATAGTAAACGTGAGAGAGACATTAATCATCAACGATATATGCGAATTCTCTGATGTTACCTATGACAGTCTGACAATGCACATGCAGTTTATTGATTACATGCATGTAGAAAACTTGTTCTGAGTTAAAGCTGTCAAACAAAGTTTGAAGAAGAATAAAATATCACTACCACACGACGGCTAATGTAGAAAATACTTTTCTGACATATTATGGCACGATGCGCTCTCCCTGCACATCTTCGAGATGCATCTGCTGCCTGCTGTCTATTAAACCTGAATAGAACAAAATGTCACAGTAGTTAGTCCTTTTTCCACATGCGACTACTTTGGGTTGAGAAGTGAAGGGAATTATGTTCAAAGTTCCATTAGATTGATAACTTCCGCAGAGAGCAGAATTGCGTTTTAAAAAATGTAGCACTGAATGTATTCGAACTCGCGACATCTTATCTATGCTACAAGCTGACATGTAGCTACAACAGCTCCAGAGCTCGGCAACTATTCCTCCAGAACTTTTGGATTCCACAGCACTGTGAGATTATGCATATGGCCAGGTCTTGACTTCTGAGAGACAAACAGTTACAGCTTTTCTTTTGGACTGAACGACGTTTTCTAGTAACAGATAGCGCAATAGAATAGCTCAAGTGGAAAGGAACACTTCCTATTTAAACTTCTGCATCCTACACTGTTGGCAGTTGTGTGTAGGTGGCAGTTACGTGATTTTATTTCTGTGATTACAAAATAGTCGAATGTATGCACTGGGTAGGCGAGGCAGCTAGTTCATGGTGATTCGGTCAACCAAGTAAATGAATTTACTGAACATGCTGCAAATTACTACAGGGAGCCTGTGTGTCAGAATTTTCATCCAGTGTGGCGCAACTGCGTTACGATAGAAAAATGACTCGCAGAGAAGAGGATTTCGTGGTCTGTTGGACGGATGGTAGGTTGTTATACCTATGGTCTGGGTTCGATTCCCACTTCTGTCGATGAATTTAGATAGGGAGAGACAGATTCCATTCTCTCCTGGCTACACCAAGTGAAGGAGATATAATGGCTGCGTGGTCTGGAAATTCACATTAAAGATGATATTCCTTCTTTACCAAGTAGACGGGAGGTTGAACCACAATAAAGTCTGGAGTGGCGACATGTAGAAACTCTATCACCAGTAACCTTTCTTATACTAGTTATTTATTTCAAGTGACGACACAAACGCTATGTATGGTCACAGGACACTTATTCCCTCTTTTATTTGAGCTTCTGTATGTCGATAAAATTGGTTCTGAACTGGGAATGCAACTCAGACCGCCCTTAACGCGGAATTTGGTCCCTTCGTGGCAATACAGCTCGGCTACAATTTGTTGTTTGTTCAAAACTGCAGATTCCTCAACACCTTCACATATCACGCGTGAATGGGATCGAATCCTGGCCCGGCACTAAAGATTTAATTATGTATTATCAAGCTCTAGCATGAGAACACCTATCTGTTGGTGGATAATAATTTCGATTTTTAATGTATTTTCATTCGCTGTCAACACTAACGATATCTGACGTTTTTAACTCCCAGTGAGACACAGAACTATTTGCGAGATGACTGTAAGTTCAAGATGCTATTCTGAGCAGCTGGTGGAGAAAAATTCGGTAGCTGACGTCTCTTTGTGTGTAGTCAACAACGATATGTGTGGGGCTCTATTCCCAGTGAGCGCTGAACTCTTCGTCATATTATTTCAGTTCAAACATGCTCACATGTCACTGCTGGTGCAACAAACCCATATTTAACGTTCGTTTTCTCTAGAATATAACAGCGATAGGTGCCGGGTTGGAGTCCTGGGAAGGAAAAAATTAATGTTTCGTCTCGTCATTTCAGTTAAAACATCTAGCTACTGCCGCGAAATTCCGATATGTCACATTTGACTGTGCTTCGATAGCAATCCGATTAGGTTCCGGGTTCGAATCCGTGTCCGACACACAGCTTTACCTCACGGCATTTCAAGTAAGTTACTTGTGAAGAAGCAATATTTAACATCTCTCGTAGTTCGTTAACAGGGACAATAGATGCTGGGTAGGAATTCGCGTCTGTTAAAAATGTTTGCGTTATGCAATTTAAAGTTGATATTTGCTAACTGATACTGTCTAAAATCGAGGTATATCACTCTCTGTATGCCTAATCAGGAATGACTGTTAGTTTCCGTCAGTCACGAAATCTTTGCTTAGTCTGCATGAGCTGGGTTTGAATCCATATGCAGAACAAGACGGTTCGTCGTGTCATTTAATGTTCATACATATTCTCAACTAGCTGCTCGTGAATAACTTAAATTTTTAATGTCATTTTGTGTTAAATAGTTCAAATGGTTCATATGGCAAGCCGGCCGGAGTGGCCGTGCGGTTCTGGGCGCTACAGTCTGGAACCGCGCGACCGCTACGGTCGCAGGTTCGAGTCCTGTCTCGGACATGGTGTGTCTGAGGTCCTTAGGCTAGTTAGGTTTAAGTAGTTCTAAGTTCTAGCGGACTGATAACCTCAGAAGTTAAGTCCCATAGTGCTCAGAGCCATTAGAACCATTTCTGAAGTATACGAGTATTTACGAACAGTACAAGCAGGATTGCAGCGAACTGATCACTTAGTGCAACATGTAGTACCTGTGTAATTAGTCATTCCAGCTGCATATCTGAGGGTAAGATTTGTTAAGCATTTCATTGCAGAATTAATGTAATATCCGCACGATAATCTCTGCAGTCATACTTTATTAGGAGCCCGCGATTGGAGTACCATGTTCGTTAAATCGGATTACTCAAGCTGAGGCCAAATAAAGACAAGCGACGACGCCACAACACTATCTTTACTTAAGTAGGTAGTCAGCGCTAAAGTATGTGCGCCACCATTAACGTTACTGTAAGCAGTTTGACAACGTAACACCACCACAACTACTGACAACCTGAACCATTATCATCACGCAGTTGTGACTCTCAGTGATTACAGGTTACTGATGTTTGTCAAGAATAGCGGAAAGCGCCTCTGAAGTTCCATTTGCATTACGACTAGCACGTGGCCGGCCGCGGTGGTCTAGCGGTTCTAGGCGCTCAGTCCGGAACCGCGCGACTGCTACGGTCGCAGGTTCGAATCCTGACTCGGGCATGGATGTGTGTGATGTCCTTAGGTTACTTAGGTTTAAGTAGTTCTAAGTTCTAGGGGGCTGATGACCACAGATGTTAAGTCCAATAGTGCTCAGAACCATTTGAACCATTTGACTAGGACGGAGAGAATGCTAAATAACAGTAATAGGTCACCCAGAGAAGAGTAGAGTCCACGTATTGTCTGAAGTTCTTGCAGTTTGATATAATGCAGTTCCCGATAGTTTCACACTAACGGGTTCTTTTGGCTATCGAAATACTCATATGGGAATCATAAAAGTGGAATTGCTAGATCACCCAACTACCTTAATAACACCTCATTCTGGATTGAATACGACTCGGAAAGCGACGTTAATTTGACGTTTTCATCCATCTCCTGACGTCTCACTGAATGAAGTCTGAAGTGCACGCACAGTTGTGTTGCCTGCCGCAAGGATTCTGTGAAGTGTTGTGGCAGCTGGCAGTGCTTGCTGAATACACACATGTGCAAATAACCTCACTGCTCTAGCGGAACTCGTCTTTGTTGCATTTTTTCCATACGGTAATTAGCACAATAACATAAGGTTTGTTCTGCTGAAGAACTTGATGCCCACAAGTCCTTAAATAATAATCTCCTAGCGGGAGGAATAAATACATGAAAGGAAACAGACTGTTGGACGAAAGAATGGACAGCTCCCTGCTTTTGGCGTTTCCGATAGCGCCTACGATAAGAATCTGGTGTCATATTATGCTTCAGAACTCTAAACTGTTTATTTTTTTACTTCATACTAAAACAAAAGTTGTGATATAAGACGAGGTAATGACTTATATGCTTCTCAGGAACTTTAGTTTTTCGTGTTTATTTTCTCACTTCATATTAAAACAAGGGCGTTAATATGAGAAGAGGAAATGAAATATACGCTTCCAAGACATAATATTTCCTTGTGTGCTATTACTGCAAACATGAAAGCCCTGCAGTTAATTTTTGTATGTTGGATAAGTTTTGATATCACCTCACATTCCTTTGTGACAAGGTTCCTATTGTCTTGGGATTCAAATAGAGTGGACGTTTCATCACTGGTTAATATTCTGATGACTATTGACATGATACCCGTTGCAATTGCTCCATGGCACCTGTGAGTAGAGTCTCACGTTGGTTACTATAAGAACACGCAGGCAGTGATATCCGCTCACTGGAGTCAGAGCCAAGGTGATTTCTTTCTGTTTAGGGCGAAGCGTCTGCTGCAGTGTCCACGCTCAGCCAACATAAACAAATCGCGGCGGCATTGGGCACTGCTAATCGCTGCACTTGTCGCGAGCCTCGACAACAAGAGCGCACTGTCTCTGCTAACGATACTATGGAGTTAATAGATCTTACTTAACGGAATACGCAGGACGTGGGATGGGTAAAAATTCAGTTTGTAGCTTCCCATCGCATTAAAATACTTTACAGTCATACTTGATGCAATATTTATTGTTGGTTGTCTCTCTAATGTTAATAGTATTGATTCACATCGTGCGTTAACACGAAAACACACACACACACACACACACACACACACACACACACACACATTGATTCCTGTGAGGGTGACAACTACTGTGTGTTGAACAACACATGCACCAGTCAGTTCCTCAGTTGGCGTCGAGTGGATGAGATTTTTCAATTACCTTGCACTGCAAGAATTGTAAGGAGGGGACTGAAAGTAAATGGACTTGATGTACGCTAAAGGGCTGCGACAAAGCAAAGCTTGACCGATTATCAGATAACTGTCCACATGGGCTTTGTGGACGAGTATACTTTTAGTAACCAACCCACCCACGATCATTACGTAAGATTTCTCGAGGGCGTAGGGGAACTGATTTCATTAAGTCGTCGACAGTGTAGCGTGATGGTTTACTTCCCACCACACGTTTTCTATATTCGTCCAAAGGTCGCTTGCATTTGTAGGGACACATGGCAATGACCTTGTTACCTCTGCCCACATATTCTCTATCTGGTTGATGTTCGGTGATCGTGGAACAAACGGCAACAGCTTCATCCTCTCTTGGCCCTGAAACCAATCTCGCACTGCTCTACTATGATGGATGGGTCTCTG
This sequence comes from Schistocerca nitens, assembly GCF_023898315.1. Taxonomy (NCBI): domain Eukaryota; kingdom Metazoa; phylum Arthropoda; class Insecta; order Orthoptera; family Acrididae; genus Schistocerca; species Schistocerca nitens. The sequence continues at coordinate 53,061,811 of NC_064617.1, forward strand.
CTCCTGTAAATACATTGTTATGTCGTTAGTTCATATATTTATATTTAAATAACGTATTTGTAATAAGCACAGTGTTTAAGAATTCATTCCCTGTCATAGATAAGTGATCTGGATTCAACAGTCCGATTAAGAATGTGGTTCACCCAGTCTATCATATGATGAGCGTCGTAGTCGGATAGCCACATTAAGACTGACTGGCTGAATCCGATTAGGACGATCTTGTATCGAAATGAAATTACAGGAATCGGATAATTTGAACGTCTGTATTGCAACAATGCTGCGCACATAAATTCCTATGATGGGGTAACAGCTAGCAACTGTCTAAGAAAAAGTGAGAAATATGTCTACTAGCAGCAATGTAACGTAATTATAAACCATGTTTATGTGATGGAAATACTGAATCGAACAACACACATCTATTTCAGTGGAGGGAAGATACACCATATCGGATTTGCTGATGACATAATGACAATAATAATAATAATAAAAATCCCGTGTGGCCGATAGGGGAAACCCTCCCCCATATGGATGGTACCGTGGAAATCAAATACTTGTGGTGAACCAAATACTAACACAATCCTGAACGGCTACTCAATCCGTTGAACCCAAAATCCAGACACATCTGAGTGAAAATCACCGCTACTCTGGTCACCGTCTGTTAGCTCAATGAGCTTGGCTGAAAATATTTGCTTCCAAAGGCTTCAACACCCTCTGGTCCTGTCCGGTCCTGGTATCACCCAGGCCAAACCAATGAAACACAAGAACACATGAACTATGCAAGCAAAGGTAACTTTATCCCAGGTGGTACACAACCTGGCCACCGATAGGCGGCAATTGGATTTTCGCACTCTGGGGAGCCCAGGTTAGCACGGCAGAGAATTTTGAAGATCTCTGGTAAATTTCCCTACAAGCAGAAAACATTCATTTGAAAACTAAACATCGATACATTGATCCAAACAAGAAACCTAAATAATCTCACAAAAGAAATCGTCCGCCAAAAAATTCTCATCCTTGCTCTTCAAGAACCACGATTAATTGACAATTAAAACTTGCACTACGGAAACCATGGCATCTTCAAAATACAACAAAAGGTAGCGAAACTCGCACCAGTCCTCGGCATTGCATTTCTCGAACACAGATCTATCAACAACTCTGTCGAAGAAATCACGCCCATCAACAATCGAGTTATGACTATGCTCATTCAGAGCCCCTATAAAAAATATACACTCATAAATGCACATGCCCCCACCAACATCGAAAATAAGGAAAACACCGAAAATGTCGAAAAATTGTGGAACACACTCGAAAATACTATGAGCAAAATTTACCAAGATGACGTGAAAATACTAATGGGAGGCTTCAACTCTCTATTTGGGACAGAAAAAACCTGTAGAAAAATCATTGGTACAAATTCAACACACCGAAACGCTTAGACCAACAGCACACGTCTGACTGACATTTGCCAATAATTCAACCACAAAAGAATGTCTTCCCACTTAGGAAGTAGCCTGTTCCCAAGAAACATGTTTGGCTACCAGGTGCAAGCTGCTTTCGTTCGCCTTTCGAGACTCGCTGAAAGCCAGATTTTTAATTCTTTTGTAGCAGAGCTACAAGCAGGCAGATACAAACGCAATAAGGGAATCGTAAGACAACGCGCCTTGCTACTTTCAGTAACCCTTAGTGTCAGAGCGAAAACCTTACGGTACTGCCAAATTCATAATGACGACATATTTTTTGTTGTTGTGAATACATAATTATATCTATGAAATGCCACTTTTCATAATAATAGCGGATGATACAGGAAATGAAGTAAATACGGATCTTTTCGAAGTCAAAAGTCGGTAATGTCCTACTAATTCGTGTTAAAATACGCTCAATCGTCTCACAGATACTTAATGCTTTATTAAGATAGTCTGCCGTCGTGATGTTTCTGTAGTAAGCTGAATTTATTTTGTATTAGTACAGTGAATATTTTAATTGGATTTTCCGATAGTTTACTATACGCAACAGTAATCATCAATGAGAAATTAATCAGCAAAAGAATTTTCTTTCACGATATCTAAAACGATCTGACAATGATAAAGTTGTTTACAAATTCTACGCCAGTAGAAACCTACTGGTTTCAACGATATAACTATACCAGAGTAGTTTTAAGAGTATTTTCGTCTAGAAATGAATTGCGTCGACGGTTGATCGATCAAGAGCGGGAAAGGTAAAACTTAACGAATATATGACGAGAGGGACAAGTGCTTGAGAGAGGACTTCTCTATCAATACAAGTGCCTGAGAGACTAATTTCAATCTCCTGGATAGTTTTGTTTCTCAAATCAAGAAGTGCGTTATCATGCAGTAGAACATGTGATGTAGTTGTGTTGCTCGATTTTCTTACGCTGAGACCGAAAGGTGTCTCAGTTGTTGGCAACAAATTCCAGCTGTGTTTTGGTAGAATTCGTAGCCCAAAACTCACTTTTGGAGCTATCAGATGTAAAATATTATGTTCACACTACTCTTTGCTCGAGTTTACCTCTTTTGGAGGGGCTCAGCCTTTCATTTCTTCTTAGGAAGTTAATGATAAAGGCATCATAACACGTCACCAGTTACAGTACTGCATACGAATGCTCAATGAGCGACCTGATGACGTTCAATAATAGTCACTCCGTTGATTTTTGTTGTTTCGAATTAGAGCATGTAGTACTCGTACACCAGACTTCTGAACTTTGCCTGTTGAATGGTAATCTATCACATATATCAGTAGTCGAGACTTGCTTAATGTGGAAAATCATTGATGCCAGAACGGTCTTTGTTGAAACAAGAATATCTTTTTCTGGCGTATTTTTCCCAAAAGCACTCGCTCCGCACACAATTCAAATCTTTCTAGCTGCCTCCTCTGCATTCACCCCTCTGTTATACCAAAAGTAAACGTTGTGTTGCAGATGTTACACCTATTTCCACTTGCGACTCAATTTTACAATGCTTAACTGTAGTTCATGATTCTCAAGTATGCAAAATCCAATGCTTAACTGCAAGATGATAACTAGAACTTCAAATTCGAAAATGACAGTTGATACATACACTGACAGCGTCGCGCCGCCTTCACCTGAGCGGTGCCGGATTTCAGGCGGCGGGTGGCGCCTGGCCGGTGGCCGGTAGCCGCTGCAGCGCGAGGAAACGCTCGAGCGTAAGCTGTTATGGTCGCGACGCAGCCACGAGCTGTCCTGCGGAATTGTTTCTGGAATACCTGTTATTGCTGGTGGGTAGAATGTTAAGCGAATTATCTTTGATGTTCAGTCAGACTCATAACTTTAGACCGACTGTGGGGGAAAAAAAAAAGAAAAAAAAAAGTTGGACGCGAACAGGCGACTGTAAGTTTAGAACGCACGACGCTTGCCACCTTTTTTTTTTTTTTTTTTTCGGGCCTCCTTCCTCCCCTACAGCCCGTCCTTCCGCTCGCCATTTGTGCCTTCTTCGGCTAGCTTCTCTGCTATGTTTGTTCCATAAGAGATAGTTGACCAACGAAGTAAATGTGTACAAGTGAACAAAATCCCTTCTTTTGGAGTTGTGGAAAGAAAATAGGTCCGCTACATTCTTCCATCATTGTGCGGGAGCGATTTTTATAGGAGAGCCAGGCGAACTTCTGCCCGATGGCGTCTCAGGGTTGCGTCAGCAACCTATTAGTGCTGCTACACGAGGGCAAAGGGTAAACGAAATAGCCACCTCGTTGGCGCAAAAGGGATGAGAAACTTAATAGAGAATTTCATAAAAAAAAATAAATAAATATCGTTTAATCGTTCTTCAGCTCTGTCGGTAGGACAAAGTTCGGTTCAAGAAATTTGCGTAATTTTCTTTGTATTTCTTTTGTCGTTCGAGCTTTTGAAGTTCTGTCATCAGGTACATCCAAAAGTCTTCTGCACTCTTCGTCATAGCCGTTGAGATGTAATGGACTGTCAGTCCTTTGAGCCAGTTGGCTGACCTTCTTTTAGTGTTAGGATATGGCACGTCATCTGGCAGAAGGACGTGTGTCGGTGTAATGGTGTTAGGTGACGTGCGGAGCACATGGGCTAGTTTTTGCCGGAAGAGATTCCACACGTCTTTCACATCGGCACAGACGAAACGATGTTCTTCGGTGTCGACGACATTGCAGCTGGGACAGTTTGGTGTGTGTGCCAGACGTATCGCGTGCAGTTTAGAGTTGGTGGGGATTTTTCTATTGACTGCGAGGTACCACGTCGATCGCACATTCGATGGTAGATGGGGGTCAGATATGTTTTCCCATATGTTTTTCCAGTTAGAATGTCGAAACTTGTTTTCTATTCGATTGCGCAATTTTCCTTCCAGCAAGGTGTTGTAAACCTCCTTAACCTGGTATATGTCCTTCTCCGGTATTCTATGGCGTACATAGCTGTATTCCACAAGAAAGTGTTTATAGTGGTACAGCTCGTGCGAGATGTGATGCACATCGATTGGTGGATCTCTGCTGACTGGGGTGAGTTCACGTAAGAGATGAGCCACTAAGGTCCGCGGTGATCGTTGCCACTGTTTATAAGTTTTGCTAACGTATAGCGCTTGCGCTTTAAGGTAGATGTCTGTTAGATGTAGCCCTCCATTGCGTGTCGATAGCGTCAGGGTATCATAGGAAACCTTAAATATCTGACCTCTGCTGACAAAATAACCAAGCGCTGCTTGCATTTGGTGTGCTATGGTGCGTGGCAGAGGAAGCACTTGAGCAACATAGTTTACTTTGGAGGTTATATAGGTATTGGCTAGTTGCACTTTTTGTATTGCATTTAAATTACGCAAGCTGTGTTGTTTTATGCTTGCTCGTAATGTGGCAAGTAATTTTCTGTAATTGAGAGCGGCTGTGCGGCGGATATTATTCGTATATTCTATTCCAAGGCATTTTAGTTTTTCCACAGTGTTGATACGTCCAGCGGCTCTGATCTCTATGCCCCTACCAAGATTCATAATACCAGATTTATTGCGGTTGAGTTTAGCTCCTGACGCCAGTTCGTAGGTCGCCACAACTTCGAGTACTGTAGCCACCTCGCTGTCGTCAGTCACAAGTACCCCTACATCGTCCGCGTAGGCTTGACATATGATCTTCTGTCCGTGTATATGTAGTCCGCGGAGTTGCCGAGTCAGGGATACTAAGAGAGGTTCAAGCGCAATCGCGAAAAGCGTCATGGACATGGGGCAACCTTGTCTTACCGAATTGTGAATATTGATCGGGTGACTGAGTTGTCCGTTGACACTGATTCTTGACGTGCTATTCGTCAGTATGTTTTTCACGGAGGCTATAATTTTCTGTGGGAAGTGCATGGATGTCATACACCGGAACAGGTACGAATGATTAACTTTATCAAAAGCTTTTTCAAAGTCAAGCGACATCAGGGCACAGCGAATGTTGCAGGCTTCTGATATCGCTATAATGTCTCTGTAGTCGCATAAGGTCTGAAATATCGTTCTATCCTTTCCCACACTTGTCTGGTAAGCTCCTGTCACTGTACGAATAACTGAATTAAACCTTTGCATCATGATGCGGGCGAAGATTTTATAATCACTATTGAGAAGTGTTATGGGTCGAAGATTCTCCACGGTTTTGCCTCTTGGTGTTTTGGGGACTAAGACCACTGTACCTTCACAGAATTCCTTCGGAAGGTCAGTGTCGGCATTTAGTATTTCATTGCAGACGAGTGTCAATTTAGCAATTATCTTTTCGCGAAAAGTGTGATAAAATTCAGCGGGAAGCCCATCTGGTCCAGGTGATTTATTCTTTGGACTCCTCGAGATGGCATCTTCGACGTCTTCATCCGTTATTCTTGCTGCGAGCACATCAGCTTCTTCTGGAGTGAGTCGCTCTGTCGTCCTAGCAGTGAGAGTTTGCTGCGCTGTTTCATCTGTCTGTGTATTGGCCAGCAACTCACTAAAGTGTCGATGGATCTCGTCTCGTATTGCAGCTTGATCTGTCAAGAGTCTCCTGTCTGAAGTTTTGAGTACCGTCAGAATTTTCCGTTTTTGTCTTTTGTTCTCTTGGAGGATGTGGTACATCGACGTTGTTTCTTCTCGTGTACCGTTCTGCAAACGCGTTCGTATTTTACAGCCTTCGAGATGGTGTCTCTGCAGGGTGAGCAATTTTGCTTTTATTCTGTTGATTTGCCCATAGTTTGTTATGATTGTAGCATCCCGAACGCACAAGTCTCTCAGACAGCTGAAGTAAAAGTCTAATGTCCGCTTCCGCCAGGCGACTTTTTCACGGGAGTAAGTTTTCATTGTCTTTATTATTGCGGGCTTCGCGCAGTTTAGCCACCAATTCAGCGCCGTACCATACAAGTGGAACTTCCTTTCACATTCTGCCCAAGTGGTGTGGAAGGCGGCGTGACATCCAGGATCCGAAGGATGGGCAACGTTTAGCTTCCACTGACCTCTCGCCCTGTAAGTGCCTTGTTTCTCTAAGTTTATCGTACATATGTACGCGATATGATCAGAGAAAATAGTGGGCCATAGCTCGGACTGTAAAACATGTCGCCTTAAATTGGACGCTGCGTAAATCCTGTCGATACGACTGGCAGAATGGCTGGTGATATAGGTGAAGCCGAGCTGATCACCATGTTTTAGTTCCCAAGTATCTAACAGATAGAATTCTCTGACGATGTTCTCCAGCTCCAGAGATTTGTTAAAATTTGGCGTCTGATCTTTGGGACTCAGCACGCAATTAAAGTCACCCGCAAATATTATTTGTTCAAATCGCACCGCGAAAAGGGGGGCGATGTCCTCCTTGAAAAATTCGGCCCTGCGGCGCTTGTTTCCGGTTCCTGACGGGGCATAGATGTTGATAAACCTGGTGTTGTTTATCGTGACAGCGAGACCTCTACTGTTCGGCAGTTTCGTCACGTCTGTAAGTAGGATCCCCTCTTTAGTCATAATCGCTGTGCCGAGGCTATTGTCATTGCCAGGATTGACGACGGCGTTGTAGCCAGTGATGTCGTCCAAACGGATAGCCGTTACTTCTTACAGCATTAAGATGTCAACATCAGCGGCGTACAGAAAATCTTGGAGATTTCTCAGATTGAGTGTGCTGCTAATTTTATTTATATTCAAGGTCGCAATTCTGTACGCCTGCAAGGACGTCATGTTGACTATACCGTGTCAGGTGGGATACTGTTTGCCAGGTGAAGTGGATGTTTGCTCCACTTAGAAGAAGTCGGCATCATCATCTGCTGCACGAGCGTCTTTGATGGTGGTTTGTTGCCGGGTGGACACATCTTGTCGACGGTCGGGTGCCGTCCGTCCTGAACGTTGTGGTATGTCAGCCATCTCTGCATCATGGTTTTGCTCCTCCATGTCATCCGCCCAATTTCGCGTGCCCGTAACTTCCCGCGTGTCCGTTTTTGGTACAGGTGGAGGGTCCTTCGGACTAGCTGTACCGTCCGGAATGTGGATTCCACGGTCGGGTTCAGTGTCCTCATTTCGGGTCTTCTTCTTTGTTGTTCGATCTTCCAGAGGAGTTGCCTGTGTCGTCTCCGCCAGTTCTTGGCCTATCTGTTTCGCCTTTTCACGCAGGATTGGCGCGATTTCTGCTGCTCCCTGTCGGGCTATTCGACGTTTCTTCCGTTTCTTCGGTGAAACAGTTGTAGGCTGCTGGTCATTTTCCTCCGACGTGGCAACCGTGTCCTCTTGGTGTTGCCCGATTTCTTCGAGTGGTTTGCACATGCCTTCTTCTGCCGTCTTAGCCTGGTCTTGTTCTGCACGTCTGTCAGTTTCCTCGTCTTGTGAGTGTGCTGGACCTGTAGCTTCTGTGTTGCTAGTATCCATGGCTACGTTACCATCGGGAACGTCGGCATAAGCAACTACCGACCTGTCGAAACACATGTCTGGGGCGACGTCACTGCGAATTGCGGCGGCGTACGTCACGGGTAGCGTGGCCATCTGACTAGGCGGGTCTCGCTCCCCAGTCGGCAGTTGCGTCACACGCCGTTGAACACACTGCGCGCGGACGTGTTGGGTCGAACCACAACCCGAGCAGGTTCTCGGCTGGCCATCGTAACCACTAGACCACGGGCTCACATAGTCCGACAACGTCTCAGAAGTAGACAATACTTCCTCCTAACACTTCCGCATCTTACAGTGTTGCCAGATTGTGCATATGGCCGGACTTAGAGTTGTCAGGGGCGGTCAGTTTTATTGGCCACCTTAAGTGAATGACTCGGACTTAGTCTCTGTGGCGGCCGGCCGGCGGTCAGTTTTATTGTCTAAGACTGTACATGTACAGACAAACAAATGGTTACAGTTTCAGAAAAAAACTGTGTGCTTCATCCAAGAGAAAGAGCTTCGTAAATTGAGAACGTCAGTAACGCTTTTGTCCACCTCTGGTACTTATGCAAACAATTATTCGGCTTGAGATTGACTGTCAGAGATGGTAGACGTCCAACTGAGGGATATCGCGCCATACTCTGTCCAATTGTCGCTTTAGATTTGCAAGTTCTCGAGCTGCTTGGGAGGCCCTGCCCATAATGCTCCAAATGTTCTCAACTGGGGAGAGATTTGGTGACCTTGCACGCAAAAATAGGGTCTTCGTGGTACGAATACAAGAAGCAGAAACTCTCGCCATGTCGAGTAGGAAGAGATTAGTGTTTAACGTCCCGTCTGCTGCCAAGTCATTACAGTTGGAGCACAATCTCGGTTTAGGGGAAGACGGAGAGGGAAATTGGAACTGCACTTTCAAAGGAAACAGCCCGACATTTGCCTTAAGCGATTTTGGGGAATCACGGACGGCCGATGCGGATCTGAATCGTCATGCTCTTGAATGCGAATCAAGTGTGCCGACCACTGCGCTATGTCGCTCGGGTTCGCCGTTTGCGGGCAGTTATTATCTTCACTCCCATTTTTCTGCAAATGTGACCATTTGTCTGTTTGAACATGTACTTCATCTCTACCAATTTCCGTCCCATTTGTATCACTCTTTGGTAGTACGTTATTTATTGTTTTTCTCTTATAGTTTATATTTGAAATCGAGACACACTTCTCTTTCTACCAGTCATGTAACCAGTGAAGTTTGACTAGCGTTAGGTTCGTTGCAAATAGAACTTCCTGTAAAATGACCAAGAATTTACTGGTTATCTCAAACTTTTGTATGAGAAGCCAGATAGATTGGCAGGAAATACGATGTCGAAGACATCGAAGGAAACAAGTGATATATTTACTTGTGACATTTTCTCCAGCGCTGTCAGAGATTGATTTGGAGGTGTGGCGGAAGTAACCCTCCGGTATATGGCCGATGGGAAAGGGAGGGGTCCGAACGTATATCTAATACCACTTCCATCAGGATGGAATGGAAACCTAGTAAATGGGAACTGCGTTTGCTTTTCGATTAAAACAGAAATCAATTAAAAACTTGACCTTTTAAGTGCGTCACCTAGTGAGCACACTGAGTAAAATAAATACGAGTGGCAGTTATTAACTATCTGTATGAAAGTGTTCACCACAGCATCAGAGATTAAAATTAAAAACTGTCTTACGAGTGTTGTACTCATTGCAATGTTCAAAGTACATTAAGGAAGTATAATATACACTGCTGGCCACCGTAAATGCAACACCAAGAAAGACAAGAGGTAGCACAACAAAATTTATTTTGTATATAACATGTTGACCAAGTATCAAATGATTACGTTTACAGACGTCTGTGACATGTGGTTCCCGCCAGAATCAGTAGCCAGAGTAGCCGCCATTGTTGGAGATCACCGCTGCCACACGTCTCGGCATTGAGTCAAAGAGACGTTGGATGTGTTCCTGGGGTACAGCAGCCCAAGCAGCTTCCACACGTTGCCAAACATCATCTAGTGTGGCAGCTGGGGATGTAATCTGGGTCACTCGTTGAGCAACCATGGATCACATGTTTTCTATCGGCCAAAGATCCGGAGAGCGAGCCGGCCAGGGAAGCAATTCAATCTGGTTATTGACGAAGAACCTTTGGACAATGCGTGCCACGTGTGGTCGCGCATTATCCTGTTGAAATATGGCTGTGGCCGAGCCCTGAAGGTAAGGAAGGACAACTGGCTCCAGCACCTCGGATATGTAGCGCCGGCTATTTAAAGTACCGGCAATGCGTACTAGAGGCGTGCGAGAGTAATATCCAATACCGCCCCATACCATAATACCAGGTGCAAGACCAGTGTGTCGGTGCATAATACAGCTGTCCAGCATCCTCTCTCCACGGTGTCTCCACACTCGAATCCGACCATCGTGGTGCTGCAGACAGAAGCGTGCCTCGTCAGTAAAGACAACGTCATTCCATTCTGCCGTCCACATCCGTCTGTCATCACACCATTGGCGACGGAGACGTCTGTGGTTCTGCGTCAATGGTAGACGAAGCAATGGACGTCTTGCGGACAGACCACTCTGCTGTAAACGGCGTCGAATGGTACGCGCAGACACTGGATGATGCGCTACAGACGCAATGTGCTGTGCCATGCGCACAATTTGCCTATCAGCACGTGCAGTGGTGCACCGAGGTGAATGCGATCGACCACGTCGGTCCGTCGTACCCTCCTGCATCCAAGGGTCACATATCCGCATTACAGTTGTTTGGTTTCGTCCAACACGACTAGCGATTTCTCTGTATGATAATCCACAATCTCGGTAAGCCACTATCCTTCCTCTGTCGAACTCGGATACTTGATCAAAAGATGTTCGCTGTTGTCTACGAGGCATAACTGATCGTCTTGTGAGACAACCACAAGGTAAACCCACGTGCCGAACGTACACTCGTCGAAATCGCCAAGCTGTAAATGGCGCTATGAGGTGGCGCCACAGGGGCGCGTGATGTTGCGTCTGCGCTGAAATTCTAATCAGTTGCATATCTCATCGCTGCAAACCCATGGTGTAAATTTCACTTGATTCGGATGCTTCCTTCAGGGTGTTGCATTTACGGTGGCCAGCAATATATATATACTCCTGGAAATGGAAAAAAGAACACATTGACACCGGTGTGTCAGACCCACCATACTTGCTCCGGACACTGCGAGAGGGCTGTACAAGCAATGATCACACGCACGGCACAGCGGACACACCAGGAACCGCGGTGTTGGCCGTCGAATGGCGCTAGCTGCGCAGCATTTGTGCACCGCCGCCGTCAGTGTCAGCCAGTTTGCCGTGGCATACGGAGCTCCATCGCAGTCTTTAACACTGGTAGCATGCCGCGACAGCGTGGACGTGAACCGTGTGTGCAGTTGACGGACTTTGAGCGAGGGCGTATAGTGGGCATGCGGGAGGCCGGGTGGACGTACCGCCGAATTGCTCAACACGTGGGGCGTGAGGTCTCCACAGTACATCGATGTTGTCGCCAGCGGTCGGCGGAAGGTGCACGTGCCCGTCGACCTGGGACCGGACCGCAGCGACGCACGGATGCACGCCAAGACCGTAGGATCCTACGAAGTGCCGTAGGGGACCGCACCGCCACTTCCCAGCAAATTAGGGACACTGTTGCTCCTGGGGTATCGGCGAGGACCATTCGCAACCGTCTCCATGAAGCTGGGCTACGGTCCCGCACACCGTTAGGCCGTCTTCCGTTCACGCCCCAACATCGTGCAGCCCGCCTCCAGTGGTGTCGCGACAGGCGTGAATGGAGGGACGAATGGAGACGTGTCGTCTTCAGCGATGAGAGTCGCTTCTGCCTTGGTGCCAATGATGGTCGTATGCGTGTTTGGCGCCGTGCAGGTGAGCGCCACAATCAGGACTGCATACGACCGAGGCACACAGGGCCAACACCCGGCATCATGGTGTGGGGAGCGATCTCCTACACTGGCCGTACACCACTGGTGATCGTCGAGGGGACACTGAATAGTGCACGGTACATCCAAACCGTCATCGAACCCATCGTTCTACCATTCCTAGACCGGCAAGGGAACTTGCTGTTCCAACAGGACAATGCACGTCCGCATGTATCCCGTGCCACCCAACGTGCTCTAGAAGGTGTAAGTCAACTACCCTGGCCAGCAAGATCTCCGGATCTGTCCCCCATTGAGCATGTTTGGGACTGGATGAAGCGTCGTCTCACGCGGTCTGCACGTCCAGCACGAACGCTGGTCCAACTGAGGCGCCAGGTGGAAATGGCATGGCAAGCCGTTCCACAGGACTATATCCAGCATCTCTACGATCGTCTCCATGGGAGAATAGCAGCCTGCATTGCTGCGAAAGGTGGATATACACTGTACTAGTGCCGACATTGTGCATGCTCTGTTGCCTGTGTCTATGTGCCTGTGGTTCTGTCCGTGTGATCATGTGATGTATCTGACCCCAGGAATGTGTCAATAAAGTTTCCCCTTCCTGGGACAATGAATTCACGGTGTTCTTATTTCAATTTCCAGGAATATATATATATATATATATATATATATATATATATATATATATATATATATATGTGTGTGTGTGTGTGTGTGTGTGTGTGTGTGTGTGTGTGTGTGTGTAGCAGTTTCTTCTATTGTAGTTTATTATGTGTGGTCGTAAGGTAACGAACTCTTCAGAATCTCGTGGAATTTCAGAACATTGAAACACAACATTGTGAAACGGCCGACAACATTCATCAATATCCCACAGACCCCGTTGCTACACCGCAACACTATTTTTTTGCTAAGTTAGGTGAAACCCAAAGGATATTCTGTTCATCCTAAGAGCATTGACCTTCGAAGTGTGTCACCTAGTGAGCACACTGAGTAAAATAAATACGAGTGGCAGTTACTAACTATCTGTATGAAAGTGTCTGTTCACCACAGCATCAGAGATTAATGTTTGGTGGAAGCACCTTTAATCTTCAAAAGATCATACCATAACGGTCTCTCACGAGATGGTTCTACTTTGCGTCATTCTCTGTCTTACGAGTGTTGTACTCATTGCATTGTACAAAGTACATTAAGGAAGTATATATATATATATATATATATATATATATATATATATATATATATATATATATATAGCAGTTTCTTCTATTGTAGTTTATGATGTGTGGTCGATGGGTGTAAAATATCTGAGTCGTATGCCTAATGAAATGTGAATCAATTTCTTGACGCCGTGTGCTGCAATTTTAGCGTTTTAGAAGTAGCTGTGGAAGACGTTTCGTACATTTCTCCTTCAGTGGGAATGACAGGCAAAAAATTACTTTGCAGGTAAGGGTAAGGAAGTTATCAAGTATTATAATGCCAATACAAATTGCGCAAAAGATAACAGTGGTTTGACTTTTCACAAATGTCAAAGGCAAGTAGAATTTTTACAATGACATAAGGTAAATTGAATAACACCGTAGTAATTATACAAGTACGAAGTTTAAACAGGTTAGCTTTTGAACAAATTATACTGATTTTAGTAATTACACTATAATCGTTGTTTCCAGATATCAAAACATTTAACTAGAATTAACTGTAAAATGATACCATTTCTGTATGTACGTACTTACTCTGGGAGAAATACTGGTAGGTCTCTTGGAGAGTGCGCCCCATGTAATACCGGTGTAATAATTTGTATCATAAACATACTTTTAGAAAACCAAAGGGTGGAGGACATTTGTTACTTTCTGAAACTGCTATAGAAACAGAAAATGCAGGATAAGGACAAAGTAAAATGTTTCTAAGTGAATCAGAAGTGGACAAAGAGGAAGAGGGGTTTAGGAGGCAACCGAAAGAGAAGTCGACTTGTTTCGTCCGCTCTGTCAATATTACTTCCTGCAGCTGTCAAAACTAAATATTGCGCAGGACCTCCTTGCCACATGTGGCGAATCATATTCCACATGAAGAAGAGTCGCGCTCCAACATTTTTCTGTCTCCCTACAAGCAACAGGACAAGAATCTGTCACCTGTCATGGGGTGGGGGTAAAGGGTAATGGCGTCCAGGCCTTCAAAGCCCATCAACAAGCCGTCGCTGCATCTATGAAATGATTTACCTCCTCTTCCACTAATGTTGTAGTGGCTGTTTTTCCTAAAATTCGACATGAATTTATTTAATAATATGTGACAATGACTCCAATGCCCAGCGCTGCAGCTCAATAGTAAAAGGAGTTTAACTAAAAAATACTCAGCAAAAATTAAGTTACCAGCATACAAATCACAGCTTGGGCCCTTGATTTAGCACATGACTTCTGCATTAAAAGATGTTACAGCGTTGCGTGCCCCGGTAACAAAACAAATGAACAACACCGAAAAAAAATAAACTAAACTCCACCCGAACTGGCCATGAAGGTCGGTTCCCGACAGGCCGCCGTGTCATCCTCAGCCCACAGGCGTCACTGGGTGCGGATATGGAGGGGCTCCGCTCTGCCTACCGTACATCAGTTAACGAGACCGGAGCCACTACTTTTCAATTAAGTAGCTTTTCAGTTTACCTCACAAGGGCTGAGTGCACCTCACTAACCAAATTACAGTAAATAAAATGAGAACAGTTTCATATTTGTATACTAAGGCAAACCACTGATTCCTGAACTATAAATGTAATTTATTCATCAAATAATATTTGGCTGCACAAAACTATCCTTGAAGAATGACAATGGGACATAATCCACCCATTACACAAGACAGGTGACAAAACTGATATAAATAACTACATACGGTTTTCTTTGATGCCAGTTATTTACAAAAATATTTCTATAATCATACTTAGAAAGATTCAAGCACAAATTGAACATGCAACTGGCTAGTATCAAGCAGGGTTTAGGAAAGGAAGATTGAGTGTGTAGCAAATTCTGAATCCTAAGACGGTCTTACACATCCGTAAGGACTTCGAGAAACCATACGATTCAGTAGAGATAAACTCGCTGTTTGATATACAAGAAGAATTGACAGGGGACAGAGAGACAAGACTCTTGATTAAACAAAAATTAACTGATATCAGCTCAAAAGTTAAATTCAAACGTGAAATATCTGAAACTTTTAATAGAAAAACTGGGGTCCGACAGAGCGACACAATATCCGCATTACTGTTTAAATTTGTACTACAAAAAGTAATTAGGATATGGCAAGAAGAAATGAATGGAATAGCCATTGGCAGAATACACGAAACTAAAATTCATTTGCAATGTTCATCGGGTGTGCAATCTAGCGATCTATTCAAACAACAAAGAACAGGTGACTTGAAAAACCCCGTGTGGTAGCACCTAAAAGTGGACATAAAATTCTTATGAAACAAATCCAGCTATCGGAACGTTCTCCTCTATACATTGGTGGACAACCCATGTTTACATAGTTTAGCAAAATGCCTGTAGAATCCAAAATTTGGAGAAATCATCCAAAACCTGGGAAGAAACCGTGAAGCACGCGAAGGGAGGATCATTGAATTACAAAATGCTTATAGATTTACATGGAATAGGTGCAATATAAATCACTATCCCTTAATGCAGATTTAGAACGTTACATTACAGTAGCGAAACTTGAAGCGTCATATGCATCGGACAGTGTAAGCGATGGAGGTACATCACTAATTAAAGACATAGAAAAAGAAGAAATAGGAAATACTACGGAAAACTTTGGTCCGGTGCGTGTGGAGGGAATATGGATGAGACGTAAGTTTAACGAGCTATATCAAAACTCAGCGGGGAAACTCAAGTACTTACAGGAAAAGAAGACTTAAATTTTGTGGTCTCATTCGCAGAATGCACGATTGAACGATAACAGACTAACCTAAACGATTCACTGTCTTGCCTTTTCAGTGAAAGTTAAAGGCAACTAGCTACCTGAAACTGAAAAGAGATCTTCAGAAAAGAGGTATTACAAACAAAGATCTACAGAACAGAACTGTATTTTATAGTTTAATTGAAAAGTATCAGTTTAAACCTAAACCAGATGTTACATCTAACATAGCATGGTCAGAAGAATGTGAGAAGAATCTCAGTGAAAAGGTCAGGAGACTTTCGGAGAAGATGAGTGCATGCTAATTAGCAAAATAAGTTCAATCGCCCCCAATAACTGGGCATAACCGATTAAAAAAGACGCGCACTACGACCAGTAGAACAAATTTCCCTTATAGCCTCTAAAAACAACAGTAGTGACTACAGTATCGTTATCGCAATCACAAATAGGTGAGTCCGGAATGAATATAATACCCCGACAAATTAATCACACTTTCGTATTTGTCTCCAATTTCTTTCTGGCAAAGGTGATTTGTGGAAGCCGTGCCTCTTAGGTCACTGTTGTGCGCCTCCATCGCATTCAAGTCAAGTTCCTGGACACTGCATTTCCCATTAGATACAATTGTATGGCGGCTTCGACGTCCTTTGGATCGTACCTCAAATAAATTTTTTTCAAATTTATTAATAAAGGATTTTTTCCATCTCCTCACTCTTGTCTCATTACTGAAAATTCATTACCCTTTCCTTATATTTAGAATTAATATTTTAGCTGGAATACGTATGTAACCGAACGTTAAGGAGTTAGGTTAGCATGAAGTGTGAGGAAATATTTAACGTAGACTAACTTCCTGAGCACTAAATCTGACGCTTGCCTAGCTATGGCATCCGCTAAGCACATGATAAACTAGCCTTCAACGGACGCCTTGGTCAACAAATAAGGAAGAAAGATCACGTAGAGAGATTAAAAAAAATGGCTCTGGGCACTGTGGGACAACTGCTCAGGTCATCAGTCCCCTATAACTTAGAACTACTTAAACGTAACTAACCTAAGTGCATCACACGCTTCCACGCCCGAGGCAGGATTCGAACCTGCGACCGTAGCGGTCTCGTGGCTCCAGAATGTAGCGCCTAGAACCGCTCGGCCACTATGGCCGGGTCATGTAGAGAGATTTTGAGTACGGGTAACAGTGGCTCGACTTCTCACAGTTAGAAAGGACCTCCCGATAAATTTATGTATTCATAGTGCACTGAAGCACCAAAGAAACTGGTATAGGCATGCGTATTCAAATACAGAGATACGTAAATAGGCAGAATACGGCGCTGCGGTCGGCACCGCCTGTATAAGAGAACAACTGCATGGCGCTGTTGTTAGATCGCTTACTGCTGCTACAATAGCAAGTGATCAAGATTTCAGTGAATTTGAACGTGGTGTTACAATCAGCGCACGAGCGATGGAACATAGCATCTCCGAGATAGCCATGAAGTGGAGATTTTCCGTACGGCCATTTCAAGGGTGTACCGTGAGTATTATGAATCCGCTACAACATCAAATCTTCTCAAAAATAGTTCAAATGGCTCTGAGCACTATGGGACTTAACATCTGTGGTCATCAGTCCCCTAGAGCTTAGAACTACTTAAACAAACTAACCTAAGAACATCACACACATCCGTGCCCGAGGCAGGATTCGAACCTGCGATCGCAGCGGTCACGCGGTTCCAGACTGAAGCGCCTAGGACCGTACGGCCACACCGGCCGGTCAAACCTCCTCCAAGAACGGGATCAACGACGACTCAAGAGAATCGTTCAAGGAGACAGAAGCGTAAACCTACTGCAAATTGCTGCAGATTTCAATGCTGGGCCATCATCAAGTATCAGCATGCGAACCATTCAACGAAACATCACCCATATGGGCTTTCGGAGCCCAAGGCCCACTCGTGTACTCTTGATGACTGCATGACACAAAGCATTACGCCTCGTCTGAGCCCGGCAACACCGTCATTGTACTGTTGATGACTGGGAACCTATTGCCTGGTCGGACTAGTCTTGTATCAAATTCTATGGAGCGGATGGACGTGTACAGGTATGGGGACAACATCAATCCATGAGCCTGCATGTCAGCAGGGGACTGTTCAAGCTGGTGTGCAGTTGGAGTGATATGGGACCCCTGATACGTCTAGATCGACTCTGACAGGTGGTGCGTACGGAAGCCTCCTGTTTGATCACCTGCCTCCATTCCTGACCATCGTGCATTTCGACGGACTTGGGCAATTCCAGCAGGAGAATGCGATAAACTACACGACCAGAATCGCTAAAGTGTGGCTGCAGGAAGGCTTTACTTGGTCTAAACACTTCCGCTTCGCAGACATGAACATATTGAGCATATCTGGAATGCTTTGCAACATGCTGATCAGAAGAGATCTCCACCCCCTCGTACTCTTACGGATTTACACTACTGGACATTTCCGGCCGGGCTAGCTGAGCGTTTCTAGGCACTACACTCTGGAACCGCGCGACCGCTACGGTCACAGGTTCGAATCCTGCCTCGGTCATGTATGTGTGTGATGTCCTTAGGTTAGTTAGGTTTAAGTAGTTCTAAGTTCTAGGGGACCGATAAAATGGTTCAAATGGCTCTGAGCACTATGGGACTTAACAGCCATGGTCATCAGTCCCCTAGAATTTAGAACTACTTAAACCTAACTAACCTAAGGACATCACACAAGACCCAGTCATCACGAGGCAGAGAAAATCCCTGACCCCGCCGGGAATCGAACGCGGAAACCCGGGCGCGGGAAGCGAGAACGCTACCGCACGACCACGAGCTGCGGACATGCCTTGAATATGCCCTTGAATATCTGAAACTAGCCTTCACAAATAGCTTCAAGTACATGAAAATATCACTCACTTCACCAAAAGAAATAACGTCCATAATGAAATCTTTAAAAACAAAGCATTCTAGTGGGTACGATGAAATATCACCAAAGTTAATTAAGGCATGTTCTTGTGAGTTTAGTACAATTCTAAGTTACTTGTGTAACCAGCCAATTATAACTGGGACATTTCCTGATTGGCCAAAATATGCAGATGTTAAGCCTCTATTCAAGAAAGGGGATAAAGAGATACCATCAAACTACAGACCGATTTCACTTTTGCCAGCATTCTCAAAAATTTTAGAAAAAGTAATGTACAGGTAGCTGCTCAACCATCTGACCACAAATAACATATTATCAAGAACACAGTTTGGATTTCTGAAGGGTTCTGATATCGAGAAGGCTATTTACACTTACAGTGAAAATGTACTTAATTCATTAAATAACAAATTACAAGCAGCAGGTATTTTCTGTGATTTGTCAAAGGCATTTGATTGTGTGAACCACAACATCCTTTTAAGTAATTAGAATTCTATGGTGTCACTGGCAGTGCTGCAAAATGGTTCAAGTCATACCTCACTAACAGGAAACAAAGGGTGTCAGTGCAAGGGACTAGTGAATTAAGTCATCAGTCATCACCAGAATGGGAAGAAATTACATGTGGTGTCCCACAAGGATCCATCTTAGGACCATTGCTTTTTCTTGTGTACATTAATGATCTCATCAGTTACACTGCCAGAAGCAGAGTTCGTTTTGTTTGCAGATGACACAAGTATTGCAATAACTAGTATGTCAGGTGTAGTTCTAGAAACATCTACTAATGATATTTCCATGGATATTAATAAATGGTTTAAAGCCAACTCACTGACATTAAACTTTGAAAAGACTCACTATATGCAATTTAGAACCTGTAAGAGGTTTCCACCCAGCATATGCATAAAATACGAAGAAGAGCAGATAGAAGAGGTTGACAGTCTTAAATTCCTGGGATTACAACTTGATAATAAATTCAGTTGGGATGAGCACAACACAGAACTGCAGAAACGCCTTAACAAATCTGTATTTGCAATTCGAGTGTTAGCAGACATAGGCGACATAAAAATGAAAAATCTTGCATACTTTGCCTACTTTCATTCCATAATGTCATATGGTATAATATTTTGGGGTAACTCTTCAAGTCAAACAACAGTTTTCAGAGTCCAAAAGCTTGTAATACGTATTATTTTTGGAGTAAATTTACGGACGTTCTGTAGAAACCTCTTCAAAGAACTGGGTATACTAACTACTGCTTCTCAGTATATTTACTCATTGATGAAATTTGTCTAAATAATATATCTCTTTTTCCAACAAACAGCTCAGTTCATACATACAATACCAGGAACAAAAATGATCTGCACAAGGATTTAAAAGCACTTACTTTAGTTCAAAAAAGGGTCCACTACTCAGGAACACTCATCTTCAATAATTTGCCAGTAAACATAAAAAATTTAGTTACAAATAAAGATCAGTTTAAAAGGAGCCTGAAAGACTTACTAGTGGCCAACTCCTTCTACTTCATTGACGAATTTCTTAATAGAAACAAATAATGTATTGTATATATTCATACTATTAGTATTGTTATTTCCGCTTTAAAAAAAAAATTTGACATGTTCCACATCCACGAGGATCTCCTCAGCTCGGATCTATGGAACGTAAACTAATCTAACCTAATCTAAAAAAGGTGACCTAAGATGTTAAGTCCCATAGTGCTCAGAGCCATTTGAACTACTGGCCATTAAAATACCTACACCACGAAGACGACGTGCACAGACGCAAAATTTAACCGACAGGAAGGCGATGCTGTGCTATGCAAATGATAAGCTTTTCAGAGAATTCACACAAGGTTGGCGCCGGTGGCGACACCTACGACGTGCTGACATGAGGAAAAGTTTCCAACACAAACAGCAGTTGACCGGCGTTGCCTGGTGAAACGTTGTTGTGATGCCTTGTGTAAGGAGGAGAAATGCGTACCATCACGTCTCCGACTTTGATAAAGGTCGGATTGTAGCCTATTGCGATTGCGGTTTATCGTATCGCGACATTGTTGCTCGCGTTGGTCGAGATCCAATGACTGTTAGCAGAATATGGAATCGGTGGGTTCCGCAGGGTAATACGGAACGCTGTGCTCGATCCCAACGGCCTCGTATGACTAGCAATCGAGATGACAGTCATCTTACCTGAATGGCTGTAACGGATCGTGCAGCCACGTTTCGATCCCTGAGTCAACAAATGTGGACGTTTGTAAGACAACAACCATCTGCACGAACAATTCGACGACGTTTGCAGCAGCATCGACTATCAGATCGGAGACCATGGCTGCGGTTACCCTTGATGCTGCATCACAGACAGGCGCACCTGCGATGGTGTACTCAACGACGAACCTCGGTGCAAGAATGGCAAAACGTCATTTTTTCGGATAAATGTAGGTTCTGTTTACAGCATCATGATGGTCGCATCCGTGTTTGTTGACTTTGCGGTGAACGTGAACGCACATTGGAAGCGTGTATTCGTCATCGCCATACTGGCGTATCACCTGGCGTGATGATATGGGGTGCGATTGGTTACACGTCTCGGCTACCTCTTGTTCGCATTGAGGGCTGTTTGAACAGTGGACGTTACATTTCAGATGTGTTACGACCCGTCGCTCTACCCTTCATTCGATCCCTGCGAAAACCCTACATTTCAGCAGGATAATGCACGACCGCATGTTGCAGGTCCTGTACGGGCCTTTCTGGATACAGAAAATGTTCGACTGCTGCCCTGGCCAGCACATTCTCCAGATCTGTCACCAATTGTGAAAATGTCTAGTCAATTGTGGCCGAGCAACTGGCTCGTCACAACACGCTAGTAACTATTCTTGATGAACTGTGGTATCGTGTTGAATCTGTAAGGGCTGTAGCTGTACACGCCATCCAAGCTCTGTTTGGCTCAATGCCCAGGCGTATCAAGGCCGTTATTACGGCCAGAGGTGGTTGTTCTGGGTACTGATTTCTCAGGATCTATGCACCCAAATTGTGTGAAAATGTAATCACATGTCAGTTCTAGTATAATATATTTCTTCAATGAATACCCGTTTATCATCTGCATTTCTTCTTGGTGTAGCAATTTTAATGGCCAGTAGTGTATGTGCAGTCCCGCAGGATTCATGGGTCATTTCCCTCCAGACCTACTTCAGATGTTAGTCGACCCCGTGCCACGTCGTGTTGCGGCACTTCCGCGTGTTCGGGAGGCCCTTCACGGTGTTAGGCAACTGGCACTTTAGTGTATATCCAACCTACAATTTTGTAATACTAGCTCTTACCTCTAAAATTACCTCAGGCGAGGAATATCATGTTGGACTATATGAAACATGGAAATGAAACACAGTGTCTTTGAATCCATTTCCAGCACACAAAGTTGCTATAGAACCCGCAGTTACTTGACTGAGACTGTTGAGTGTCTGGTGGTTTCCGTTTCATCTGATCCTCCTATTCATGGCCACTGGTCTCAAATATCTCAACTCTAGTCCGAAAACAATGTTTACGCTCTACTATACTGCTTAACAGATACTACCTAACAGATAGAAAGAAAATCGTGGTCCAGTTGCATGTATACCATTCACTCTCAGTGTGTGGACGGTGAATGAGTTCCGTCTCGTTGTGAAGAATACTGGCATGTGTGGGAACGCTCAGTAAGTTACAATTAGCCACTGGCTGGTAAAAACAACGTCAGCTCTATGGAACTGGTAACATAAGAACTAACGAGGTCCTCTGCAGAATTCAATTCAAAGTGTAACACGGATTAAACACTGGCAAGAATAGGGGACAATATAACAGGACATATTTTACGTCATCACGGAACACGTAGCATATTACTCAAGGGAGCTGTAGAGAGTAATAACTGCAAGGGAAAACAGATAGGTGAGTATATTCCATAAGTAGTTTACGACAGCGGGTGGAAGCGCCACACTGCGGGCCGCCTGAAGCCAGTCAAAACAAATTAAGTGCCACACAGTTCGTAGTTCTCGTACTGGAAAAGTATGTGCATCTTATACATGTGCTTAAATTCTCTAGTGTTGAGAGTCCTACCCTCTATTTTTTTCGCTTTCTAAGATTATGTCTCAAATTACGTATTGTTGTCAGCTTATAATTCATATAAAATACTGTTATCTTCTCCTTCTCTCGTATTTTGTATTTCTGTAACAGTTTCAGAATTGAACTAGTGGGTGCTGTTGGAAGGAAAGGTATGTAAGTGAGGAAACGCAGTATTTAGAGATATGTCCATCATATCGTAGCGGAAGAACTGATCTGTTTGGTGGTAAAGGAATGTAGGAATATTGGGACGTTTGAAGAGCTTCCTAGCAGTTATCTGAAGAACTGTTTTCTGATTTGATGCATTAGAATTAGGTTGATTAGAAGGTGGTTTCGCATCTAAAACATTAAAATAGAATATCACTAGGAGGGTAAACAGTTTAATAAGAAAAGAAGTAATGAGCAGACAAGCAGTGGAAATGGTGATGGGGTCATAATACGAAAAATAAATTCTCTACGTTTCTATGTATATCGTAATGTACACCTCAGTGAAGACTGTTTCCACAAGTTCCTAATTTAAGGCCACTTTTGTACGGAATGTTTGGCAAAACTACTCTCAATGATGACATGTATCTCCATTCCACTGATTTAATGCAACAAATCCTAGGATGCCAAAGTTCAGCGAGGATACAGTTGTATATACTGTCACCACCATCCATAACAGAGAAGTATCAGCACTTACTTCCATATGTGGCTCCAATTTACCATCCATTCAATACAAGTCTGAAGCACAAATCAAAAACATCTGTTTCCAAACCCCGTCTGCCAATGCTTTGGTGCCTTCTGATAATACTATGTGGAGTTCAGAATAGATAATCCACCTAATAAAAATAAATGGGATTATTTGTATGTGTGTGTGCTACCAGCTTTCTTGGAAACACAGATTTCTGTTTCGACCATTGTTTATACATTTGCCTTGGCTACTTTGGAAAATATAAGAAATGAACATGGAATTCTAAATTTGATACAAGTTCTGAAGCTCATTTTCTCATAATCGTGGTTTTGTCACTTACATGCCGTTGATTTTAACCGCTTCAGTTTTATTCCATGCTTTGGCAGATTCAAGGCCATCTTGAAGAAACCTGTCACCCTGGAACAGGTAGAGAGCTGTCGTCGGTGTGGAATCTCTACACGCCCACCTATACGCAGATTGAGCACTGGCTACTGCCAATACTGTTAACGTCACCCAAGTTTAGACCGACTTGATCTGTAAATTTCATAAAAATGTAACTGAAAACTATAATCACAATTCCAATACAGTCACGTTTTTCATGGCGTTTATATCTTTGTCAAACAACATATATAAGTTTTTGACTGCAGGCGTGCGACCAACGTTCTCTCTGATTTACGATTGTCTTATACTTTCGCCTGATGTATATAATTTGCGGAATATTTAATATCAATCATCATTCTGCCATATGTTTGACTCTACAAGATATAATTGTTATTACAGTAGTGATTAATGTAAAGGGTGCAACTTACATCAACAATGAATGTAACTAAGGTTAATCGTTAAATAACTTCATCTAAAGGTTACGACGAAAAGAGAGATCCATGCTGTCGAATAACAGTACATACCAGATTTCAGCATAGCTAATACCTGCAATTAATAACGGGTAATACTAAGATAGCATTCCAGATTTCATTGCAATTTACAAATTTTCGACATATGTACACCAACAAAAAGTTGAAATCTGTATTTTGAGGACTAGTAATATACACATGTTCCTAACTAATGCAAACATAGGAATTAACTAAAGAAATTTGATACTGAATGGTATGTAGTGAAACTCTAGAATGTAAGAGGACGCACAATTAGTATGGAAACATATTTTCAGTTAGGGAATTTATGTTTCAACTTGGCACACGTTGGAAGTGGACAATAATAACGCATTGGTCTGTCATAAAGCTTGGAACGTCAGCGCTTAGTTCCATTGAGAGTATGATATTAATACTGGGCAATGTCTGTTATGGCAGGTGGTCAATTTGGTCACTCCATGCTCTTAAACGTTCGCATTTCAGGACACTGCACACGAGACAAGACACATGTATTAATGAGGTTTTGGGGTCGGCGTTTCGAAGAATGGTTTGATGCAGCTTTCCACCCTACTTCATCCTGTACAAGCTTTGTCATATCTGCATAACTATTGCAATCTGCAATCATTTGAACCTTTTTAGTTACTCAGTTCCAGGTTCTACAGTACAACTTTTACCCCCTTATACTTCGCCTCCATTACGAAATTAACTACTCGTTAATACGTCAGGACGTGTCATACGAAACTTTACCTACTTTTAGTATAGTGCCACATAATTTTTTTAGCAATTAATCGTTTCAGTACCTCTTACTAGGTCATCGAATGTATCTATACAGCCCCCAAGAAGCTCCTGCAGCAATATATTTCCAAAGCTTCTTTTCTGTTTTCGTCTGAACTACTTATCATTTACGTCACAAGGTTACTCTCCAGATGAGTAACTTCAGAAAAGACTTCTACCTCTTAAATTTACAATAGATGTTAACAAATTCATCTTTATCAGAAAGGCTTTTCTTTCTGTAGCCAGTCTACATTTTATAATTTCTCTACATCGGCCATCATTAATTATTTAGCTGCCCAAATAGAAAACTCATCTACAACCGATAGTGTCTCATTTCCTGATGTAATTCCCTCAGCATTAACAGACTTCATTCGTCCACATTCCACTACTCTTGTTTTACAGAGGCTAATGTTCCTATTACAATCTCTTTTCACGTTGGTATCCACGCCGCTAAACTGCTCCTCCGACTCTCAGAGAGAATTATTTTATTATTCGCAAAACCTCTAAGTTTTGGTTTATTCTCCATGAACTTATCGTTCCTCAAAGAATTTCCCGTAACTGTTCTTCAATATTTGCTCAATGTAGAGAGTGATTGATGTTGGGGATGGGCTACAACCATGCCTCACTCCATTCTCAACTACTGCTGGCGTTTCGTGTTCTCATAACTAAAGTGTGGTCTCTGTGCAATTATAGGTAAACTTTTGCGCTCTTGTTTTATTCCCGTTACGTTCAGACTTTCATTGAGTGTATTCCGGTCATCATTAGAAAACTTTTTCTCTAAATATACAAATGCTTCAAATGTAGACTTACCTTTCTTATGTAGTAGGATGACTATTGCCTGCCCGCATCTCGTGGTCGTGCGGTAGCGTCCTCGCTTCCCACGCCCGGGTTCCCGGGTTCGATTCCCGGCGGGGTCAGGGATTTTCTCTGCCTCGTGGTGGCTGGGTGTTGTGTGATGTCCTTAGGTTAGTTAGGTTTAAGTAGTTCTAGGTTCTAGGGGACTGATGACCATAGATGTTAAGTCCCATAGTGCTCAGAGCCATTTGCACCATTTGACTATTGCCTCGCATTTACCTGCATGTTTTTCATTCTTCCATTAATAAATCGTGTCAATGTTTGAGTTCATGACTTGGTAAATTGATAGTTCGGGAATATTCACACCTGTTAACGTCTTTATCTTTGGGATTGGAACCATTACTTTCTTCCTTAAGTCAGAGGGTGTATACCGTATCTCATATATCTCATCAGCGAGTGAAAGATAACCAACCAACCAGCCAAACTTTAGAATAAAAAATAATTTTCTTCGAGCGCTTTTAATATTAAGAGAATGAAAGATAAATATTACTCGTATTAAGTCACGAGCTAATGAGTCAGTTGGTATCGCATATATTCACCAAAATTTTTTTTCTTTTCTATATAGAGTGTTGAAGTACTTCTCAGTGCATCACAAGTGCTACCTATAACACCTACTCAGAAAATACAGCTAAATATCCGTATTAAGAACAGACACATGTTACAAAACATTCTTTGTCTGCACGACTCCTCTCCCTAGCGACACTTCTTTCACTCGTACACTGCACCAACGTTTAAAATCAACGAAGCTAAAATGTGTGCACTACACAATCACCTGAATGCTCGAATCCTTACTTCTGAGATGCTATAATCTGAAACACTTCAGGCTGGCAATGTTTTGTGTCTTACCACTACCAATAATAATAATAATAACAATAATCATGTGTGGACCCTACGACAGGGTCGTAGCTATTGCATCGTTGGTCTTGCACTGTCAATTAGTTCGTTGTTTATTTTTGCGAAGTGAATAATAAAAGAATTCTGGGACCCACCTGCAACTCTGAGAAGACATTTTCCTGAGATATTTAAACATATGTGATATGTATGTCACAATTTTGTTGTCATAGATGTACGGTAGTCGGTGGACTATATGACGAAGATGTTCATACATTCGTTTCACAAGCTGTAACCTCCACAACAAGTCTCACCCATTAATACTGCTATTTGAAATTTAAAAAAAAAAAAGATATTGTCATTGGTAATACATGTAATCAGTATTGCAGTCTTATGAAATAGCGACCTTTTAAAAATAATATAGTTTCACGACAGAAACACTCTTCGCAGGCTACACTAACATCAGGTTGGCTTTGCGGCCGAATTCCTTGAGTGTATTGACTGCAAATTTATGCTACTGCTACGTGTCCTTAATCTGAATGTCCAAAATCAGAGCCTATTGAATTATACACGTTATTAGCTACTTTTATGGCAGAACACGAAATTTCTTAGTCTTGTGACACCAGTTGAAGATGGAATTTTCAATTTTCGTTTCCTTTTTCCATTGATCTGAATCTATGGAATTTCCCCTATCCAATGGTACATAAAACATATATATTATTTCCTTATTTTCGGTTTATTCATTGATTTAAAGAAAAAAACTGTATGGGCTTGACTATTTTCCAAGAATCTGAACAGCTGAAGAATGAAAGATTCATCACTTATTTAGGAGATCGTGACTGTAAAGCTTTCAAAGCAATTGAAGAAGAGAATACATACGGAGAAAATGAAACCATCACGAAACTGGAGTGCATACGTCATGTACAAAAAAGAACCAGTAAGAGGCCGCGATGACTGAAAAGCAAAATCGAAATTTATTGTGGGATCGCCATCAGGCAGAATGTTAGTCGCATAGAAGATACGAGAAAAGCTTTATGATGAAGTTTATTTCATCTCTCTTCAACAGACAATGAACCCATTCATGACCTGTGTCCTCCAGGAAAGGATTCAAGGCGCAAAAACAACAGACCACGGCAGAATGGTGAGAAACTTATTCACAAACCAATTATACCTTTTGCCATAGTGGACACCTTGATAGAAACTTTCAGAGTTTTGTCAGATGAAAGACTGTTGGATAAATGTATTTATCTTCGCACCCAGAATCCTAACGAGTCCTTCAACAGCGTAAACGGCCAGAATTCCCAAGCCAATGTTTGTATCAATTAGTACACAGGATTTTGGTGCCACTGACGCAGTAGAAAAGTTCAATTAAGGAAGTATTGGTAGATGTAAAGTCCTGAAAAGACTGCTGCAAGCTGCTTGTCCTTTCACAGTGAAACAAATGTTAAATTTAGGTAAAGAAAGTGTTATGGCATCAGAGAAAGCTATCAGAGGCCCTGAAACAAGGGCAAGACAACACAGACGAACAGAAAAAAGGACAGTGCAAGATGGGATGGAGGAGGATGTACTCAACCGTTCTTCTAGAGGTGCAATGCACTGTCGACTTCAGTGGCTGGTGGCTGTCTCTCGTAAGGTTTTTTTTTTTTTTTTAAGACTAAAGTTTACTTTTTCTCAGCTCATACTTGTCAGAATTCGTTCAGAGTTACAGAATGCACTAATGTGAGTATTTTACATACACTCCTGGAAATTGAAATAAGAACACCGTGAATTCATTGTCCCAGGAAGGGGAAACTTTATTGACACATTCCTAGGGTCAGATACATCACACGATCACACTGACAGAACCACAGGCACATAGACACAGGCAACAGAGCATGCACAATGTCGGCACTAGTACAGTGTATATCCACCTTTCGCAGCAATGCAGGCTGCTAGTCTCCCATGGAGACGATCGTAGAGATGCTGGATGTAGTCCTGTGGAACGGCTTGCCATGCCATTTCCACCTGGCGCCTCAGTTGGACCAGCGTTCGTGCTGGACGTGCAGACCGAGTGAGACGACGCTTCATCCAGTCCCAAACATGCTCAATGGGGGACAGATCCGGAGATCTTGCTGGCCAGGGTAGTTGACTTACACCTTCTAGAGCACGTTGGGTGGCACGGGATACATGCGGACGTGCATTGTCCTGTTGGAACAGCAAGTTCCCTTGCCGGTCTAGGAATGGTAGAACGATGGGTTCGATGACGGTTTGGATGTACCATGCACTATTCAGTGTCCCCTCGACGATCACCAGTGGTGTACGGCCAGTGTAGGAGATCGCTCCCCACACCATGATGCCGGGTGTTGGCCCTGTGTGCCTCGGTCGTATGCAGTCCTGATTGTGGCGCTCACCTGCACGGCGCCAAACACGCATACGACCATCATTGGCACCAAGGCAGAAGCGGCTCTCATCGCTGAAGACGACACGTCTCCATTCGTCCCTCCATTCACGCCTGTCGCGACACCACTGGAGGCGGGCTGCACGATGTTGGGGCGTGAGCGGAAGACGGCCTAACGGTGTGCGGGACCGTAGCCCAGCTTCATGGAGACGGTTGCGAATGGTCCTCGCCGATACCCCAGGAGCAACAGTGTCCCTAATTTGCTGGGAA
The DNA here is from genome assembly GCF_023898315.1 of Schistocerca nitens. NCBI lineage: Eukaryota > Metazoa > Arthropoda > Insecta > Orthoptera > Acrididae > Schistocerca > Schistocerca nitens. The sequence goes on from NC_064617.1 coordinate 53,091,040, forward strand.
GTGGCGGTGCGGTCCCCTACGGCACTGCGTAGGATCCTACGGTCTTGGCGCGCATCCGTGCGTCGCTGCGGTCCGGTCCCAGGTCGACGGGCACGTGCACCTTCCGCCGACCACTGGCGACAACATCGATGTACTGTGGAGACCTCACGCCCCACGTGTTGAGCAATTCGGCGGTACGTCCACCCGGCCTCCCGCATGCCCACTATACGCCCTCGCTCAAAGTCCGTCAACTGCACATACGGTTCACGTCCACGCTGTCGCGGCATGCTACCAGTGTTAAAGACTGCGATGGAGCTCCGTATGCCACGGCAAACTGGCTGACACTGACGGCGGCGGTGCACAAATGCTGCGCAGCTAGCGCCATTCGACGGCCAACGCCGCGGTTCCTGGTGTGTCCGCTGTGCCGTGCGTGTGATCATTGCTTGTACAGCCCTCTCGCAGTGTCCGGAGCAAGTATGGTGGGTCTGACACACCGGTGTCAATGTGTTCTTTTTTCCATTTCCAGGAGTGTATATTAACACTGGAGTTCTCTTATATTGTAAAACATAATGGTTCAAATGGCTCTGAGCACTATGGGACTTAACATCTGTGGTCATCAGTCCCCTAGAACGTAGAACTACTTAAACCTAACTAACGTAAGGACATCACACACATCCATGCCCGAGGCAGGATTCGAACCTGCGACCGCAGCAGTCGCGCGGTTCCAGACTGAGCGCCTAGAACCGCTAGACCACTGCGGCCGGCCTGTAAATCATAATGAAGTTAGAGCTTTACATACGTAGAAAAATGTAGACAGTTTCTTATTTTCATCTCGACTTTTTACAAAAATCACTATTATTGTAAAATTAAACAATGTTTTTAGAAACCATTGCGTTAAAGTGGTTAAAAATGTCCAGTCTGCAATTCTCATTTTTACACGCTTTCATTCCAAATAGTTTCTGATAAAAGTTACCTTTCACGCTAATAAATTTTACATTATTTAAGTAGGGATTACTAACCTGCCGGACCCCTTAGGTGAGGTAAAGGATATAGGACGATGAAAGATGCATTCTGATATCTTTATAATTAGTAGCGGGAATTGTTATTAAGGTACATGACATTCAGTAAGAGTCATTCTCATCAGTGTTACACAGCAACATGGTCTGTTGATCACCACAATTGTTTCTCCAGGTAAGCAAGACAGGAAGAGCACTGGTAGTTCTGGTATGAAATCAAGTTCGAATCTTTGCTCTATATCTTTGTGATTAAGTATATAGAATGTGTTACTTAATTATGAATATTTCATTTGTGTGTAGTTTCGTTTGTTCTATGTTTCGTGGAGATTTTTTGACGCCAAAGAAATTGTGACAATCCTGAAGCGTTATTTGGCCATGAACTAATCAGTTGCCAGTTTGTAGTATGAACATTAAAAATTCGTTTTATTTCCTTTATCTCTGAACTGACTAGATTATAGAAACCAATGTAGGTGTCAGTTTAATGATGACAGAATGATGGGGTTAGAAGGTTCAGATTAGTCCTTTGTTACAGCTCGTCGAAAATCACAGTATGCAAACATTACTCACATGTTTACAATATCAGAAGACAGGACTGCAACTCTCCACCTCCACATCACGCGCTCCCGGAAACCTCAGATGCTATTTACAGAAGTTTGTGTTGGGTCGCTGAGACGTCATTGTATTCATTGGAAATATTATTTGATTGGTTAGTATAAGTTTCACAGGCATTTAAGAGGAATTTAGATCTGTACTGCTTTGTTGCACTAGCTGTTAAAATTTTATCATTGTTTGTTACTAATTAATTATCACAACAAATTATGTAGATTTACGCTTTGAGACGAGTTAGAATGTTCACACGTACGATTAGTGGTGCAATGCTTTCAACAGTGAATTATTCATTGATTTTGATGTTCACATACGTTCTCTGAATTATTATGACAATGAAATTTTATTGAGATTATGTCGTTTGTGGACAGCTATACGTTTGTTCATGTTGATTAAACTATAAATTGTCAGAAGTAATTAAATTCTAGTCCACGAGTCAAAAGTAATTAACATGAATATACTCGGTTTCCATTGACGAACATGAGTAATATCAACAGAAATTATGGTAGATAATCACCTATTCGTTGTAACTTGGTCAGTACTTCCATAATTGTAAGCTTGTGGTTAATGTCAGTGACAATCTTCGCATAATCATTTTTTAGCTATGTAACTTCACGAGAGAGCTCATAAAGACTGTATTAAGGTAAGAGACAAATGAAAATTTCCCAAAATTAATCAGAATTAATTAAGGACTGAGTAAGTAAAGAGAGTTAGTAGAGTTCCTAATACTCACAACCATAGAATCTCAATAGTAGGTTGGGTTGTTTGGGGAAGGAGACCAGACAGCGAGGTCATCGATCTCATCGGATTAGGGAAGGATGGGGAAGGAAGTCGGCCGTGCCCTTTTCAAAGGAACCATCCCGGCATTTTCCTGGAGCGATTTAGGAAATCACAGAAAACCTAAATCAGGATGACCGGACGCCGGATTGAACCGTCGTCCTCCCGAACGCGAGTCCAGTGTCTAACCACTGCGCCACTTCGCTCGGTCAATAGTAGGCATAGTAGGCTCAGTCACTATACGATGTATATAGTCTCTCCCTATTGGCACATATTGTTTTCATCGCTATACTGAAAGTAGTCCATCAGTTTTGATATTTGGGCAGCAAAATAACTGTTGTCGACTGAAGTAGTGTGATATAAAACGCGAACACTCTATCGCACAAAAAGTTTTTCTGAAGTATAGGAACTTGTTAAAAATTTTAAAATTAATTGATAAGAAGTATTTTATGAAGATATTTACCTAGTTTGTAGTTTTGTGTGGAAGTGTAAGGTTGACTATAAATAGTTCAGACAAGAAGATAATATAACTTTTGGAATGTGGTACTGCAGAAGAATGCTAAAGATTAGGTTGGTAGAGGCGGTATTGAATGAGAAAAAGGAAATTTCTGGCACAACTTGCGTAAAAGCAGGTACTCATTGATAGGCACACACCGAGTCTTGAAGAAATCGTCACCTTGGTGAACGAAAGAAATGAGAGGGATAAAAATTTTAGAGGAAGACCAAGACTTGGATGCAGTAACCAAATTCCAAAAAATGTGCTTTGCAGCAGTCATGCACACCTAAAGAGACTAGCACAGCTGATGTGCATCAAACCAATCTTCGGGCAGAACACAACAATAACAGTTTGACCCTGGAACACTAAAGGGTAGAGAATGTTGCACTGTTGCAAAACTATCGAAAAATACTACTACTTCATATATTATTCAAGGGAAGTCATAATTTAAGGTTTATGAAACTAAGTACAAACTGTCCAGTTTCATACCCTATGCTAACAATAACAAATTGCTACCAAATCCAGTCGTAAATTTCAGGAGGACTTAGTAATCTAGAGTCAACTGCGCGCTGCTCTTTCGGGTCATATTCGTCATTTCACAGTATTTTCTAACTCTATTTTGTCTGACTGGGCTGGATTAAGCTCGAGTCCTTTTCAACACCTCTCCGTTAACTCTCCATCTGCTGCCTTCAGACATTATTGTCTTTTAATGATGCAGGTTACAATGTTTTACAATGTTTATAAAACATTGTTGTAGCCGGGAGCATAGTGGTCATCCACGCTAGCTCTGCTGTTACAGTCTGAAGCAAAGTAGGTCCATTTTACTATATTACTTCCCTAGCTTCAACCAAACTCTCCTGTCCATAATTTTAGGCCTGCCGTAACTAATTGCAGTCAATTCGCTTTTTACCTACAATACTTAACTGAGAAAAGTACATATTATGTTTGCTTTAAGCTTGTGGAAATAAATGTCAAAAGTAAAGAAATCTAGGATAAGGTTTATCAGAGACCCTGATGTATGACTGCTGAAGATCCTGACAGTGATACTGCTGTCTAAGAGAACGAGGATTCTGCATGAAGCGGTCGTGATTTAGGAATTGAACAAGAAAACTCGGAAAATGCCGAATTCAAATTCCAGAAACGAGTAATTAAAGTATACGTATTTCTTTTAGAATAGAGGAAAACTAAATAGACTACCAAAGGACATGATCTTGTAATAATTTCATGCATTTGCCGGACCCGAAAATGATGCTCGTACAACAGAGGTAGAAATAATATTCTGAAGTTAGTCTTGGATGAAAATATATTAGGTATTACTGTAACATGCACTAATATTTACGCCAACGAAGTTTGTGGCAAGTGTCCTCGCGAACTGGATGCTAAAGAAACATACTATAGGAATCAGAGCTTTTATTGGTCTGTAAAATCTATGCGAATCTCTGAGTCGTTCTAGAAAGATGTTGCCGTAGTTGTGGGATATCTCAAAGGGCAACAGATTTGCATCGTGTTGCTTGTGTATGAGTAAAAGACTATTCATGTTGCTCTTCAGATGTCAGGTGTTTAATAGTATCCTTAATAGAGGTGTTCTCAGAGAAACTGACTACTTGGCTGCTATCAGAAAGGTACTGGAAATTTATGCCAACAATGGCAGAAAATATTTCCCGCCTACACCGTTTGTGTCATGGATTACACTTCTCGTCCCTGCGAATGACCGTACCAGAAATTTTAGCGCCAGTAGCGGAGGGTTAAGATAACACTGAGACTGGTATCATATTTTGGCAAACTGGCCACATAAATGCTCGATTCGTCCTTTGATGCAATGCTACCTGCTGAACGAACGCAGTGGGAAACGACTTTTGCATAATGTGAGATGAAACAGGAGCCGTCCAACTGTTAATATCGACAGAAAGCATGACATAAATGGAGAAATTGAAAGAAACCAGTTTCAGGGACTCACTTATGTCGTGATTTCTAGGACGTTCTTAACATGGACTTTTCAACAAGTTTGTTTTCCAGCCAGAATGAAGCCATTTCTGGAGAAGGCAGTAATAAGTATCCGAAACGTAATCCACATTTGTTTTGGAGAATTTAGTTGTGCCTGTGAACGTAATGAGCTTTTACTTGACTTGTGAACATATTTTCTTTACTTAGACATTGCGGTCGTCACACTGTACTTACATTTATAAAACCTGTAACAAAAACTTCGCTAGTTTTTTAACATTGCATCATTTCTAGAGCGCTGTCCTCAGTATAACGGACGCAAATAATGAAACTTCGTTTTGGGCATTCTGTGTGGAAAATAGAAAAACAAACTGAAATAAATATGTCTTAAAGGTGGAGAATATTCAGCGGCTACGTTATGGACAGTCAGAAAGGCAAGCTACCCGAAATAATGGTGGCAGTAAGAGGAAATATCTTCTGCTGCGACGTTACGTTATTTTATATTACAGATAAAAGAGGCCAATAAAAAGAAAGAAATAGCAAAAACTGTATGACGGCATTGGACATACAGGCAGAAATTCCCATATAATGTGACATAAATTTCTGTATTTTCTGCCTCTTTACAGCATGGCATCTCTTCCGGAGCAAGAGACAATCATAAAATTTTCATTTTGATGAAGATTTACGTGACTGCCGTATGACGCGGAAATAGGGCGTGCTCTAGATGCGTTAGGGACGCAAATTCTCAGCCTCCTAGCCCTGCAGAGCAGCTGTGGCGAGATACAGTGAAGACTGTATAAAACACCTTTGTTGGCGAATGAGAAAATTTCTTCCCCGTAGCAAACGAGATTCAGCTGCCCCCTTTATTAAAACTCCTTTTGCTCTGGATCTTACATTACTTGTTTGAAATCCTGTAAGACCCACAGCCCAGGAAATCATTGCCTTTCCTCAAAACTGACAATGAAGTATAACGCCAGTTCAGCTGTTATTAAGAGCTGAGTCTGATGTTGCAAAATGTTTAAAGCTTAGCGCCTGCGAAGTACTTTAGCTTTGATTTTCTGCGTATAATCTAAAATATCTTCTATCGGAATCGTTCTGTTTGTGAGAACTAGAAGCAAACGACAAGTCTTGTACCAGTCAAGGCGAAATCACTACAATCGAAACATGGCCAGCGTTTCTGCTTTTTTCCTCTGCAATGCAATGTACAGCATGTAAGTGTCGAAAAACATTTAGACATAAATTTAATTCCTAGTAAGACTCTAGATAAAATATTACTAGGGCTGAAACCCAAATGTTCCTAAACAATGACACATATACACAGCCATCACCGGCATTTCCCAGTTCGTTTGCCGGGTGTGGTGCGGCACTACCCGCTATCTCCATAGATCCTCTCTTCCTGGACATCTTCCCGCTGAAATCCCCTCTCTTGCACGTCTGATTTATTGAAACTACCCAGCGTTTTCTAGGCCTTCCGCATGGTATTTTGCCTTGGATATTTACTTCAAAACGTGGACTGCGCGGCTGGTCCCGGCGGAGGTTCGAGTCCTCCTTCGGGCATGGGTGTGTGTGTTTGTCCTTAGCATAATTTAGGTTAAGTAGTGTGTAGGCTTAGGGACTGATGACCTTAGCAGTTAAGTCCCATAAGGTTTCACACACATTTGAACATTTTTTTCTTCACAATGTTTTGTAGATGCTCATTCTTCGTCCGTTCTCAGAAAGTCTGCAGTCTAAGTTTCTTTGTTATACTTCGATGCCGGCTATATTTCTGTTCTCTACATTTTTCATCCTGTCCTTTCCGGTAATTTGGTTCATAGTGCTTATGAGTCTCATTTCCGTCACTTCAGTTCTGCAGTAGCCTTTTTCCAATAGGGGACATGTCTCTATACCATTAGTGAGAATTGGCAAAAAGTATGCCTTTGCTTTTCGTGTTGTTGTAGGGTCGCATAGAAGGTTTCTGGCGTGAGTGTAAAAACTGTCTACTTTCTGTGTCCTGCTAAGAATCTTCTTGTTAACAGAGTTGTCTTTGGGTGTCGTACGACAATGCTTCTAATTTAAGTTCAAGCTTTTTCCTTAGATGTCCTAAGGTACAGGTGTTGCTCACCTTCAGACCACAATATTTTAATGTAGCTTTGTGTTTTTGAGATTTGTCTGCATGAGAGATTGTGTTTCTTCCCACAGCAGAACATCGTTGACGAATACTAGGACATTGAATTCATTTGCTTGTTAAATTTTGTAATTGTTCGCTACTGTTACGAACAAATATGGCTACAGGGGGTTCTCTGTTGGAGACCTCACTCTGTTTCGAACCCTTTCAGTCCTAAACTGCCTGTCGGGACACAGCTGTAACAATTTTGGTACAACGTCTGTATTTTTTCAATTAAATATTTTGACACCAGAGATATCCAACACATGGCCCACGGGACGTATGCGGCCCAAAACAAGTACCAATGCGAACCAAGAATTGAACTTGTATCACTCGATAGGTAAAAAAAAACATAAAACTCTATGACAACGCTTTGCAGAAACTCTCGCGCTCTATAAAGTCAAACGCTGTCGGACGGAATGATGCTGCTGCACGGCAACGTTTGCCTCCCTTCTGCTAAGCGGACCAAGTTTACGCTTCATCCATTTGGTTGCGAAAAATTGCAACGTCCTCGATACAGCCCGGATCATTCACCGTTTGGTTTTCATATCTTTGGCGACATGAACGAAAACATGCGTGAACTGCACCTCATATAATATTCTTTTCATGTTCACAGTACATTTCTATCAACATTCTTACTACTAAAATGACATGCTTAGTACGGCGATTCTTCCGGAGTCAATGTTGCTCTTCATCGAGTGGTAGTTCCACTATCTGTCGGAGTTTCACTTCTGCTATAATGTCTAGTGGTTTTATGGTGCTTGAGAGTGGTGTCGTACCCCTGTAGTTTCAGTATTTCGTTTGAATACTTGAACACTGAAATGACGATTCCATTTTTGCCGGGAGTCTGGGACTCTGTTTCTTCCCATATTACTGAGAGCTGTCTATATAGCCAATTTAAGCGTGTTAATCTGGTTGGATTTATCATATCCGAGTTTACATTATTAATTAGAGGCTAGCCATTCCGTGTGATCTTCAGTGCAGTTTCAACCCGAAGCCAGTTTAGTGGATATTTCTCACTTTATGTATTGTTTACAAATTATTTAGTAGAATAATGACTTCGTGTTTTCCAAGAAAGCTATAAGCGTTTCATAATTTCCTGGTATTAGAGCTGCAGTTAATCAGAGAAAAGAATCTTGAGCATTATTTTAACGAAGTACATGATCAGCCGATGACCATCATGTTTTCGGTAGTTTTCCGCTATAAATGCATCATGTATCTAATGAAACCGGACTCAGTGTGTTGTCACTGTAATTACTCGTGTTTGTTACTCGTAAGTGCGCCAATTTGGACGAGTAAACACACCATTTGAAACAAAGTAATTACAGTGCAGAGTACATAAAATACATGCAAATTGTGGATATAATTAGTGTTTCGGCGAAAGAATTGTAAACACTTTCCTATTGTTTCAACTAGCGATCGTATACCTTATCCTACACAGCACCTCTCTCTGCACCTCACGGGGCGTTTTCCTGAGGATAATACCTACTTTCCAAACAGTAGGAAAAGTACTACTTTCAAACCAGGCTTCGTAAACTTCTTATTTTAAGATACGAACGTATATTGAATATGTTATGTAATAAACATTTGTAACAACTGTAAATTTCAGTGCAGGTTATAGGTCTTTAGTTTTTATTTGTGAATCGCACTGCAGCTGAAATTCTCTTAACACTTTCTATTTATTCTACATTTGTCATCTATTGCTGGGTTCCAACAAATATGGTTGGCGAGAAACGGGATGTGTCTAATTTAGGACAATTCATTTGTACGAGAAAATATGAGGTTTTCGTATTGTGACAGCATATGGACATGCTCAGCTTTTGACATTGAGACTGTTTATTCTTCCGTAAGATAAGCGGAAACTTGACAGTAATAATGTATCATTCACAAAGAATATAGGAACTGTTTCATCTGAACAGCACTGGGTGCTCAATTTCAGCTGTTCTCAGTGTGAAAATCGTTCTCAATATGATGGCAGAATAAATAAGCTGCATCTTCAGTAGAATTCAGTAAAGTTTTCAGTGGAGTAGTTGTTAAAATGAATGATTCTTTTCCTGAAATGCGAACTCAGTAAATCTGAAGTGTAATCGGTTCTGAAACTTTGTTATAGCGTATCCTACTCGAGTGTAATGAACGTAAAATGTGGCTGATTAATAGTGCGTTATTTCTTCGAAGTTCCTCGGTTTGTTTCTAGCAAGTTTTGTTCCTTGCGATTCACTAGTAGAGAAACAGTGACAAAGAGTAACAGGTTCTGCAGTTTTGTAAACTCCCTGCTTTATATGTAAAAATAAGGATGTATGAATTGTCCGTACGTGACAGCTACAATTTTCAGTCATTTTCATCATGTGCTCGTCTAGAGACAAGGACACGAAGATAATTAACTTGAAATATAAAAGGAAGGTCATCAGCCTTAGGGGGGCTAAACGTCAAACGGGCCCACTTGAAGCAGGAGGGGAACAACATTTTAATTTTCACTGTCTATACTTCTACAAATAAATTCATAAAACTTTGTCAGCATGACCAGGAAAGATTGAGAAGTCACACTCACATTAGTGGAAGTTCAAAAACATAACAAAATAATTCTCTTTTACCTGTGGAGTTTCATAAATTTTTCTGTATCTACATCTACATTTGTACCCCGCAAGCCACCCAACGGTGTGTGGCGGAGGGCATTTTACGTGCCACTGTCATTACCTCCCTTTCCCACTCCAGTCGCGTTTGGTTCGCGGGTTGAACGACTGCCGGAAAGTCTCCTTGCGCGCTTGAATCTCTCCAATTTTACACTCGTGATCTCCTCTGGAGGTATAAGTGGGAGGAAGCAATATATTCGATACCTCATCCAGAAACGCACCCTCTCGAAACCTGGACAGCAAGCTACATCGCACACTCTAACTGTTGGCTGCATTTGTTGGCCCTTTGACATCCTACCCCCCATTAAACCACAAAAATAGATTTTATTTAGAAGCAGAAGTGTTTTGAGTTTTCAAGTGCCATTTCCAGGTGCATAACTAACTATTCTCTCATTACTGTTACATTTCACTGATCGTTATAAATGCACTGTCTGATCAAAAAATCCGAACAGCACTATGTAATGCGGTTTTGAACACTAGATTCCGCGAGAGACTGCCTCGCCAATATAAAAGCAAGTGAAGAGTATTGTGTGGCCGATAGAGAAACAATAACAATAAAATATGTCCGTCAGGGTAGCACAGTAACTCCGAATGGGAGTGGCACCTGAGCAAGACGTCCATCAGGTACACGTAAACTCTATTGAAGCTCTCCGCGTTGACTGTTGATGTCGTCGTTAAGGAGTGGTAACGCGAAGGAACAGTCACAGCTAAACAACGACCGGGTGCACGTGGCGGACTGACGGGCGGAAACAGCCGAGCCTTGGTTGGAATGTGGTTGTAAACTACTTGTATACATGTTATTAGCAAAGTGGATGGAAACTGTATCACTTGTGGGTTCCAAAGTGCTGCCATCAGTCCAGCAAGCAATGGAGTTAAAAAGAATGATGTACAGTCGAGCAGCCCCACATTTTTGCAGTCAATGCTACGAGATGCTTGAGGCGATGTAGAGAACGACGTCACTGGACAGCGGATGGTTGGAGACGAGTGATTTAAAGCGATGAACCACACTACAGCGTGTGGCCATCCTATGTATTGACTTTGGTATGGCGAATGCCTGGAGAACGTTACCTCCCATCATAGGTAGTGCCGACACGAAGTACGGAGGAGGGGGTGTTTGAGGTGTTCCTTGAATGGAGTGTTTTTTGTGGCTATAGTGTCGTCCCGTCACTACGCTTGATAAAAAATGCCGAAATGTATGAACACATTTTATAGCATTGTGTACTTTTTACATAAGTTCAACAGTTCGAAGACGATCACTATGTGTCTTTGCACCTTGTCATAGAGCGTCATCTGTGAGACAGTGATTTGTGGACAGTAACATTCGTCGAATCGACTGGCTTGCCCAGAGTGCTGATCTCAATCCAGTGGATCCCCTTCGGGACTGTCTAGAACGTTGACTTCACTCCAGATCCCAGCATCTGACATAATTTTATTATCTGCCTTCAGTGATGAAGGTGATCCCAGGAAAGGTCAAGCAGTCCTAAACGCGGAGGGGGCACACGGCCATATTTGTGTCCACTAATAGGCGTCTGGATGCCTTTGATCAAATAATGCAATTCAGGCGATTTCCAGAAGAAAATATTCACGGAGCAAGATGGTTAGTTCAGATAGGACAAAAAAATGGCTCTGAGCACTATGGGACTAAACATCTATGGTTATCAGTCCCCTAGAACTTAGAACTACTTAAACCTAACTAACCTAAGGACATCACACAACACCCAGTCAGCACGAGGCAGAGAAAATCCCTGACCCCGCCGGGAATCGAACCCGGGAACACGGGCGTGGGAAGGGAGAACGCTACCGCACGACCACGAGCTGCGGACCAGATAGGACATTTCAGATACATTTAATACACTGAAGCATCAAAGAAATAGGTATAGGCATGTGTTTTCAAATACAGAAATATGCAAACAGTCAATATACGGCGCTGCGGTTGGTAACGCGTTTATACGACAACAAGTGTCTGGCGCAATTGTCAGATCGGTTACTGCTGCTACAATGGCAGATTATACAGATTTAAGTGAGTTTGGACGTGACGTTACAGTCGCCGCCCGAGAGACGGGACACAGCATCTCCGAAGTAGCGATGAAGTGGGAATTTTCCCGTAAGACTTTCTCGAGTGTAACGTAAATATCAGGACTCCCATAAAACATCAAATCTTCGGCATCGCTGCGGACAGTATAAGATCCTGTAAAAACGGGATGAACGAGTACTGAAGAAAATCGTTGAACGTGACAGAAGTGCAACCCTTCCGCATATTGCTGGAAATTTTAATGCTGGGCCATCAACAAGTGTCAGCGTGCGAAGCATTGAACGAAACATCATCGATGTGTGCTTCTGGAGCCGAAGGCGCACTCGTGTACCCTTGATGACTGCACGATACAAAGTTTTACAGCTCATGTGGCCCGTCAACACCGACACTGGACTGTCGATGGGTGGGACCATGCTGCCTGGTCGGATGAGCCTCGTTTCAAATTGTAACGAGCTGATGGACGTGTATGGATATGGAGAACCTCAAGAATCCCTGGTCTCTGTATGTCAGCAGGGGACTGCTCAAACTCGTGGAGGCTCTGTAATGGCGAGGGGCGAGTCTGATACGAGTGATACGGGATCCCTCACCATTGTGAGTCTACTTTTCTAGATCTACCGCTCCTTGCTGTTTCATCGTGCAACAACACTTTATCTCCTACCTCAAATAATTTTACATTTTGTTTCCTGTCATACTGTTCCTTACTAGCGTCACTATTGACTCTCTTGCTGTTCTGTGAGCTTCTTGCATTCTCGATTTTAGCCTGTTAACATAGATTCGTAAGGGTAACTTACCTGCGTTGATTCCTGTTGTAGTACTCCTGGCATATTTACTTTCCTTCCATACAAAAATTCAAATGGATTGTATCCTGTACTGCTGTGAGGTGCTCTGTTAAAAACGAAAATTGCCTAAGGTACCCACATGTCTCACAAACTCTGATCTCCTGCGACAAAGTGTCTTAGGTATTCAAGTGTTCTGTGACTTCTTTCTAACTCACTGCTAGATTCTGGGTGGTAAGCTGCAGTATGTATCCGTTTAATTCTTAACAATTTACGCACTCTTTTAAATACATCAATTCAGAAGTTTGACCCTTGGTCAGTCAACAGTACTGATGGAACTCCATACCTTAATATTATCTGTTCCACAATGATTCACCTACTGTTTCGGCGTCTTGCCTTTCAATTGAAACTGCTAATGTAAACTTACTGAAATCGTCCTAGAAGGTTAACGTGCACCTCCTACCTGTGCTGGATACATCTAGAGGACCCAGAATGTCCATAGAATATTTCTCAAATACTTTCTTTGCTGCGTCTGTAATTTATAAAGGCATTCTTGTTTTCATTTGCGTGTGTTTATTTTTCTGACATGACGGACACTTATGAGTATAATTTTCAATATCACACTTCATCCCCTGCCACCGCTTATATGCCTTGATTCTCTCTAATGTCCTATGAATTCCCTGGTGCCCTCACAAACAGTTGTCAGGCATCTCCTTTAGTATGTTCTCCTTCTCCTCAGCACTGATTTCCTCTTCAGTATCTGTTTCCTGTTCTATTCTATCCGACACTCGCTGGTGCTACAGAGATCTTCTCCGTCTCCACATTCTGTTTCGTATCTATCTCTTCCTTCTCCTCAGGCCTAATTATGCTCAGAGCATCTGTGTTACTGTTTAATTTTCCGAGTTTATGTATCACCTCATAGTCGTATTCTTCGAGTCTCAGTTTCCACTTCAGGAGTCTCGAACTATGGTCCTTAAATATCCACGTAAGTGGCTTATGGTCTGTTACCACCGTAAATCTTCGGCCATATACGTACGGTCGGAACTGCTTCACTGCATACACTATGATTAACATTTTCTTTTCCGTTGTGTTACAAGTCAGTTCTACCTTATTCAATGGTCTGGATGCATACACAATTGCCAAGTCTTCGCCAACCTTTTTTCCTCGCGATAATACTGCCCGTAATGCTGTGTTGCTAGCATCAGTTGTGATAATAAATGTTTTTGTGAAGTCTAGATACTGAAGTAGCGGAGGATTTATCAGTGTCTCCTTCAGCTCTTCGAATGCATTTTTCTGTCGTTCACCCCATTGGTACTCCACTCCTTTATATAAAAGCTCGTCGAGAGATTTCGAAATTTTGCTACAGTTTACACTAAACCTTCGGTAGTACCCTACCAATCATAAAATTCCTTTCAGCTCTTTAGTTGTTCTTGGCTGTGGGAAGAACTTTACCTCCTCTACCTTTGCCATATCTGGTGAGATTCCCTTGTCCGTAATACAATGACCTAGGAAGATTACTTCTTTCCTCAGGACCACAGACTTATCTAGTTGGAGTTTCCAATTATGCTCTCGCAAACTGTCAAAAATTACACGGAGCTTCTCATTATGTTCCTGCAGGTTTCTCCATTGCACACTATGTCGTCAAGGTAGACAAACCATTTCAAACCTTGCAAACCCGCCAAGACTGTATTCATCAGTCGCTGCAAGCATGGTGGGGCTCCAATCACTCCCATCGGCATTATCATGTTTTCGTAATGTTCGTAATTCGGGCTGCACGCAGTTTTCTCCCTGTCCTTATCATCCGTCAGTATTTGATAGTACCCGCTTGTGAGCTCAAGCTTTGAGAAGTACTTTACTTACCCTAATTGGTCCAGAATATGGGAGATATTCGGCAGTGGAAATGCATCGAATACAGCAATATCATTCTGCTGTCTGTAGTCCACTACGATTCTCCACTTTTTTTTCCCACTGGCGTCTTTCTTTCTTGGAATTAAAAGCAATGGTGCAATCCACGCACTCTTACTCTCGAGAATCATGTCATCCTTCAGAATTCGCTCAATTTGCATCTGCAGAACTTCCTTTCGAGCTGCAGCGATTCGATACGGTCTCGCATTTACAACGTTACCAGCGTGTTGTGGTGCTATCGGAATTTTGTGTTGCATTGCGGTTGTGTATGATAATTTGTCCCCTGGTAGGTGGAACACGTCTCCATACTTGCGCACGCTTCCACTAATGCGCGTCTTTCCTCAGCATTTAAATGCTCTAATCTCAGCAGTTTCCTTAAGATACTCGCATGACTTTCGGTTTTGCTCCTGACTTCCTTTCTGCTTTTTAACTCGGGTACTTTTACTAACAGTTCCAGTTCCTCTGTCCACAATCTGACATGCTGCAGCTGAACTTTGTTTCCTGATACATTCACCGTGTTCACTACACACTTACCCTTTTTAACCGTCACTAGTGATTCTAGTACATGCCCTCGTTGTGCAATTTCTTTTCTTGAGATAACCATTTCATTTTCGCTCTGTCCTAACGCCTTCCACTCTTAGCAAAATCACTTGTTCTTCTCGACGACCTCTTTCCTCAGCGGATTCGCGATCCGTTTCGAACTCGTAACCCTTCGGTTCTTCTACTATTAGGGGTATGTCTCTCCCCTGTATTCTTACAAACTTATCCGCATAGTCTAACTTCACGTTATACTCTGTTAGGAAGTTTCTACCTATTAATGCATCGTATGGAATGTCTAGTCCTCTATCATACATATGAAACTTCTGTCCCACTTCTTCTGCACTTAAGTGTATTTGTACTGTGCTTACTGTACATACAACTTCGCTCGTTCCACTTTTAATCAAAGCATTTCTGCTTCATTAATTCTAATTGCACTGTCCACTGGAATACTTGTTCTCTTGAGTAAACACAACTGTGTTCTATGTCCATCAATAACTTTAAATACCTTTTTAATTCCATACAGAATAACACTAAAACATCATTCTCGTTGCACAGTCAATTACCCTAACTGTGGGCTCAACTATCGTAACAAGGCCCGACTGTGTGGCCTTGCGGCTTCCTAGTTTCCCTGCACCACTTTGCCTGTTTTACTGGATACTGGCACCCTGACTTTTCTCCAGGCGTTCCTTCATGACAATCTTTAGCTTATTTGATTTGCCGCTTACACTTAAAGCAGGCCACTGTCGTACACGGGAAGCCACAGTTACCCGATAAATTACATGGTCAAAATTTCCACCCCCTTCAGCCTCCATCGGTTTCTCTATGTTTTCCTTGAAATCCCTTACATGTATAGGAAGACTTTTCCTTAACCTTACCCGTCATTCAGGGTCGGTGTGACGCCCCTTGTCACAAACATAGCAAAAGTTGGTGAACTCTTTACGGGTCATTGCCCGTACTCTACCGTCTGGCTTATTCTTTCTGCATTTGCTTGCGATATGACCTTTCAATCCGCATGTGTAACATTTTAAATCTTTAATCTCTTTAGGTATTGAATAGAATTGGGGAGAAGAGGAGTTTGTGGCATAACTTGACAAGAAGAAGGGATCGGTTGGTAGGACATGTTCTGCCCGCATCTCGTGGTCGTGCGGTAGCGTTCTCGCTTCCCACGACCGGGTTCCCGGGTTCTATTCCCGGCGGGGTCAGGGATTTTCTCTGCCTCGTGATGGCTGGGTGTTGTGTGCTGTCCTTAGGTTAGTTAGGTTTAAGTAGTTCTAAGTTCTGGGGGACTTATGACCACAGCAGTTGAGTCCCATAGTGCTCAGAGCCATTTGAACCATTTTTAGGACATGTTCTGAGGCATCAAGGGATCACCAATTTAGCATTGGAGGGCAGCGTGGAGGGTAAAAATCGTAGAGGGGGACCAAGAGATGAATACACTAAGCAGATTCAGAAGGATGTAGGTTGCAGTAAGTACTGGGAGATGAAGAAGCTTGCACAGGATGGAGTAGCATGGAGAGCTGCATCAAACCAGTCTCAGGACTGAAGACCACATCATATCTTATATCCTCCTTTCAAGACACTGTCCATTCCGTTCAACTGCTCTTCCAAGTCCTTTGCTGTCCCTGACAGAATTACAATGTCATCGGCGAACCCCAAAGTTTTTATTTCTTCTCCATGGATTTTAATACCTATTCTGAATTTTTTCTTTTGCTTGCTCAATATACAGATTGAATAACATGGGGGAGAGGCTACAACCCTGTCTCACTCCCTTCCTGGCCGCTGCTTCCCTTTCATGTCTCTCGACTCTAATAACTGCCATCTGGTTTCTGTACAAATTGTAAATAGCCTTTCGCTCCCTGTATTTTACCCCTGCTACCTTTAGAATTTAGAAGAGAGTACTCATGTCAAAATTGTCAAAGGCTTTCTCTAAGTCTACAAATGCTAGAAACGTAGGTTTGCCTTTCCTTGCCGGCCGCGGTGGCCGTGCGGTTCTGGCGCTGCAGTCCGGAACCGCGGGACTGCTACGGTCGCAGGTTCGAATCCTGCCTCGGGCATGGATGTGTGTGATGTCCTTAGGTTAGTTAGGTTTAAGTAGTTCTAAGTTCTAGGGGACTGATGACCTAAGATGTTAAGTCCCATAGTGCTCAGAGCCATTTGAACCATTTTGACCCTTTCCTTAATCTTCCTTCTAAGATAAGTCGTAAGGTCAGTATTCCAATATTTCTACGGAACCCAAACTGATCTTTCCCAAGGTCGGCTTCTATTAGTTTTTCCATTCGTCTGTATTTTGCAGCTGTGGCTTATTAAAATGATTGTTCGATAATTTTCACATCTGTTAACACCTGCTTTCTTTGGGATTGAAATTATTATATTCTTCTTGAAGTCTGAGGGTATTTCGCATATCTCATACATCTTGCTCACCCGATGGTAGAGTTTTGTCACGACTGCCTCTCCCAAGGCCGTCAGTAGTTCTAATGGAATGTTGTCTAATCCCGGGGCCTTGTTTCGACTCAGGTCTTTCAGTGCTCTGTCAAACTCTTCACGCAGTATTGTATCTCCCATTTCGTCTTCATCTACATTCTCTTCCATTTCCAGAATATTGTCCTCAAGTACGTCGACGTTGTATAGACGCTCTATATACTCCTTCCACTGTTCTGCTTTCCGTTCTTTGCTTAGAACTGGATTTCCATCTGAGCACTTGATATTCATGCAAGTGGTTCTCTTTTCTCCACAGGTCTCTTTAATTTTCCTGTAGCCAGTATCTATCTTACCCCCAGTGAGATAAACCTCTACATCCTTACATTTGTCCTCTAGCCATCCCTACTTAGCCAATTTGCACTTCCTGTCGATCTCATTTTTGAGACGTTTGTATTCCTTTTTTGCTGCTTCATTTACTGCATTTTTATATTTTCTCCTTTCATCAATTAAATTCAATATTTCTTCGGTTACCCAAGGATTTCTACTAGCCCTCGTCTTTTTACCTACTTGATCATCTGCTGCCTTCACTACTTCATCCTTCAAAGCTACCCATTCTTCTTCTACTGTATTTCTTTCCCCCATTTGTGACAATTGTTCCCTTATCCTACCTACCAGTTGCCAAAGTGCCTACGTGCTACCCCACACTTGGAATCAAAAGTTTTATTTATATCGGGTCCTAAGCGTTGGTTTTGCCTGAGACTGAGCGACACATTTCGTAACTACAACTTTGCTGGTTGGACGTAGTGAGACGGAGACTTTGACCCAAGAATTTACAAATTTTGATGTGAAGGTATCAAAAGATAGGGAGATAACTAAGGAACTCCCCAGAAATATTTTAACAAATCACAATTTTATTTGAAAAGATACAGAACGAAACTCTAATGCTCTGGCTGAGACGGTTCCTATGAGTTTCTAAGCCTAATACATGATTGCGCAATACCACCGCCGTTCCGTCTACTCTTAGAATGCGACCCACATGAAAATTCGGAGTCGCACAGCTGCTGCATATCAACTCCTGCAGACTGCCTACCGACCGCGTCCTCTCGCCTAGACTGCTTCTAATTTCGTTCCACTACTACTCTTCGACTAACACCCTCGCTGCGTCTTGCTGCCGAGTAGTGTATCATTATCCCCTTCGACCACTTCAGCTACTGCCATGACGTAATGTCGAGGGCTACTTACCTCCTTATTGGTTGTCATTGAGCACCGTTCTTCAGCGGTTCTTCAGAGTCTGGGCGGAGTGGCAGAGGCGCCTCTCTTTATATGGCCACACACTGCGTCCTAAGCCCTGTATTGGCTTCTCATGACGTATTGCTGCCCCCACAAGAAGGCCATCTCTCTTTCTCCCTTTCGTCCCACGCTCTCTCTCTAATCAGAAGCGCTGTATGCCTATTGCCGCTAATTTCATTCCTTATCAAGGACCCCGCTGTTAAAAACACACAGTGCCCTCCTTGTGCCTTTATGACTTCTAGCTGTTAACCTGTAATCAATACGGCTGCCCATCGGCCTGGGGTCACCAGCCCACTTCCGGGTCTGTGGTTCTTCTCGCCACGCCTAAATACGTTACGGTTGCTTTTTTATAGTTTATCATTTTATTATTAACAACGACTTAACCATTTCCCGTTGTGTTGTTAATAATGCAATTCAGACTTGGGTTTACTCACGAATATAACAACTCCTGTTTTGCACCCTGCTGTGGCGTGGTCATGCAGGTTTGCGACATTCACACTTGTGTAAATAAAAAGGAAAATTATCCCTCTAAGAGCCACAAATTCGGCAACAAGCTCAGTACCACCCGTCCACGTTTGTTGAGCGCTTTAAAATTTTACTTGTCCAGAAAAAATTCTTCAAGAGGATCGTAGTTGCTTTCAGGTAGGCAATCGTATGATACCTCTCCATTCTGCTATGCCTTCTACCAGGTGGCCAGGATTCCCTTATGGGTTCGTCTAGGTACATTTTTCAAGTAATCAACAAACATGGGCAGGGGGCATCGGTAGTACCGCCGAACTTGCGATCCTGTTCTGTTTTATTCACTCATGTGTCTTTTTCGCACCCCTCCGTGAACACCCGACAGGAGAAAGCAAAACAGGACGGAAAAGACGTAAGCATGCTTTGATTCTTCTGGTCACGTTGAAATTTCGTCGAATGGTTTTGAGCGGTCTCTTGTGGGCACACAGCACACCAGACACGTACGGAAACCGCGTAATTTCCACACTGAGCGGCGCGCTACTAACGTCCATCGCGGAGGCGCCAAAAGAAAGGGTAAAACGTAGGTAACTGGGTGTGCGGCGAACTTAGCATCGTGTGACGCGTCCACGGTAGTGTTGGCCAGAATTCTGTTGAAATTCGGTGCCAACGTGATTTCGCTAAACCACCCTGCACCTCATATGAGCTTCTGAACACCGGCCCTTTTTTTCTCGAGTGTGTCTACACCTTGCTGTCTGGAGTCGTCACTGGGTGCCAGTATTTTGCACCGTTACAGAAGAACATTGTCCGCGGCTTTGAGCGAAATTGCAAACTTATCGTCGCAGCGGGTGAGAATTACGGGGTTTCGAAAAAATGGTTCTTTAAATCTGTTGCGCATGTATTTTCCGTGTGTTTTATTTTACCCACTTCGTAAAACTGGCGATATTTAGCAGCTAAGTAACTGTTACGTTGCACAGGGCAGATGGAACATTCGTAATGGTGTGGTCATGAAGATTTAAAAATGTATTATGTCATCTAAGCGTGGACTACAGACCAAAACGACTGTTGGTATAAATGAAAAGCACTCCGTCTCCAGGTCACAAGTGGTCCATCGGGACCATCTGACCGCCGTGTCATCCTCAGCTGAAAATGCGGATAAGGAGGGCGTGTGGTCAGCACACCGCTCTCCGTGTCGTTATGATGGTTGGCTTTTACCGGAGCCGCTACTGTTCGGTCGAGTAGCTCATCAATTGTCATCACAATACTGAGTGCACCACGAAAAACGGAAAAAGCGCATGGCGGCCCGGATGGTCACCCATCCAAGTGCCGGCCATATCCGACAGCGCTTAACGTCGGTGATCTGACGGGAACCGGTGTATTCACTGCTGCAAGACCGTTGCCGGTATAAACGAAAAAAATATGTGAGAAGCCATTTGTTCTTGCGGTGCTAAAAGTAACATACACTGAAGAGCCAAAACATTATGACCACCTACTTAAAAACTTGTTTGTCCGTCTTTATAACGAAATATACCAGTGATTCTGCGTATCAGACATCCGACAGTTCGTTGGTAGGTTTGTGGAAGTATGTGGCATTGGATCTCTATGCACAGGTCACTTAATTTACGTAAATAACGGGTCACTAATTCGCGTGCGTGGTGATGGCGCCCGAGATGGGTTCCAGAGGATCTACATCTGGCGAACCTGGTCACCGAGAGCGTGAGCGTGAGCGTGAGCGTGAGTTCACTATAATTCTCCTGCAACCGCTGTGACATCGTTCTGGCTCCGACACACGGACCATTATAGTGTTGAAAGATGACGTGGTCGTCGGGGATAACGTTGAGCATGAACGGATGCACGTAATTCGCAGCTGACAGCGTGTCTTCGATTTCTACCACAGGTCCCACGCTAGCACCGCAGAATGTCTCCCACTGCATAACAATGCTCCCACCAGCCTGCATCCATGACGCGCTGCACGTTCCGAGCAGCTGATCAACTCGATGATGGCGTTTATGGAGACGGCCAAAGACCTAGTAATGATGGTCCCATGACCACTGCAGTCGGAACTGACTATGCCGTTGCGCCAACATGTGAACACATTGGAGTTGTGTTCAACAGTGTACGATGAACGGTGTACTCCGAAGCATTTGTGCCCGCGCCAGCATTGTGCTCTTTAGGCAGAGATGCCACAGGTCACCATGTATTCTACTTTATAGAGCAGACAAGTCAGACGTTCTGTGAAAAGTCGTGGATGTCCAGTCAGTTAGCGGGTAGTGGTAGTTTCATTGCCGTACCTATTTCCGTAGATGCTCACGACAGTAGCACGTCAACATTCGACCAGCTTCGCCGTTTTCGAGACACTCGTTCACAGGCTCTGCGAACTAATAATCAACCCTGTGTCCAAGTCACTTATCTTAATGGATTTTTTCATTTGCAGCCCGTATCTTCGGTAGGGTGATCCGCCCTCCGTGTCTGCTTCGGTTTCATACTTTAGTTGAGCACTTGACTACGTCACTTATCCGCAACGCCACCACGCGTCATCCAACGTCGCGGTGGGCGGTGGTCATAATGTTTTGGTGGTATCCACACCGACGGAGCTCAGCAGCCAGAAATGTGAATTAATTTATGTATAGTGTTACAACAGTTCGCTTGCTTCATAGAACTGCCACGTACACAAGTCGCTCATGTTCAATACTGTGGATCATGTCGCTATTTCGCTCCCGTGTTGTTGGAAATCAACGGGGAGCCAGTGGGTGCTGAAACATACACTACTGGCCATTAAAATTTCTACACCACGAAGATGACGTGCTACAGACGCGAAATTTAACCGACAGGAAGAAGATGCTGTGATATGCACATGATTAGCTTTTCAGACCATTCACACAAGGTTGGCACCTACAACGTGCTGACATGAGGAAAGTTTCCAACCGATTTCTAACACACAAGCAGCAGTTCACCGGCGTTGCCTGGTGAAACGTTGTTGTGATGCCTCGTGTAAGGAGGAGAAATGCGTACCATCACGTTTCAGACTTTGATAAAGGTCGGATTGTAGCCTATCGCGATTGCAGTTTCTCGTATGACTGTTAGCAGAATAAGGAATCGGTGGGTTCAGGAGGGTAACACGGAACGCCGTGCTGGATCCCAACGGCATCGTATCACCAGCAGTCGAGATGACAGGCAACTTATCCGCATGGATATAACGGATCCTGCAGCCACGTATCGATCCCTGGGTCAACAGATGGGGACGTTTGCAAGACAACAACCATCTGCAAGAACAGTTCGACGACGTATGCAGCAGCATGGACTATCAGCTCGGAGACCATGGCTACGGTTACCGTTGACGCTGCATCACAGACAGGAGCGCCTACGATGGTGTACTCAACGTCGAACCTAGGTGCACGAATGGCAAAACGTCATTTTTTCGGATGAATCCAGGTTCTGTTTACAGCATCTTGATTGTAGCATCCGTGTTTGGCGACATCGCGATGAATGCACATTGGAAGCGTGTATTCGTCATCGCCATACTGGCGTATCACCCGGCTTGATGCTATGGGGTGCCATTGGTTACACGTCTCGGTCACCTCTTGTTCGCATTGAGGGCTGTTTGAACGGTGGACGTTACATTTCAGATGTGTTACGATTCGTGGCTCTACCCTTCATTCGATCCCTGCGAAACCCTACATTTCAGCAGGATAATGCACGACCGCATGTTGCAGGTCCTGTATGGGTCTTTCTGGATACAGAAAATGTTCGACTGCTGCCCTAGACAGCACATTCTCCAGCTCACTCACCAATTGAAAGCGTCTGGTCAATGGTGGCCGAGCAACTGGCTCGTCACAATACGCGTCATTACTCTTGATGAACTGTGGTATCGTGTTGACGCTGCATGGGCAGCTGTATCTGTACATGCCATCCAAGCTTTGTTTGACTCAATGCCCAGGCGTATCAATGCCGTTATTATGGCCAGAGGTGGTTGTTCTGGGTACTGATTTCTCAGGATCCATGCACCCAAATTGCGTGAAAATGTAATCACATATCAGTTCTAGTATAATATATTTGTCCAATGAATACCCGTTTATAATCTGCATTTCTTCTTGGTGTAGCAATTTTAATGGCCAGTAGCCTATATGCTGTTTGACAGATAGTTTCCGATTTTATTGGACTCCTGCCTACCAAGGGCTGAAGGGAGATAGGAAGTGGACGAAGCAAGCAAAGAGGAGGAGATTGGAAGTAAACGAAACAAGCAAAGAGGAGGAGGACATATACAGTTTAGCTACCACTTTATCAATGTTTCTGTTTGTTACAAGCCAGGTAGTAAGATGTGGATCTGCTTGTAAACAAACAAGCGGTCACGAATAAGCTTCCTGTGACGTATTAATAATATTACAGGGTTGATTAGTAGTTGTGTCTGGAAACACATATATCTCTTTATACAAATTAATCCCTTGTGGTCCGGCCGCGGTGGTCTCGCGGTTCTAGGCGCGCAGTCCGGAACCGTGCGACTGCTACGGTCGCAGGTTCGAATCCTGCCTCGGGCATGGATGTGTGTGATGTCCTTAGGTTAGTTAGGTTTAAGTAGTTCTAAGTTCTAGGGGACTAATGACCTGAGAAGTTGAGTCCCATAGTGCTCAGAGCCATGTTTTGAATCCCTTGTGTAAACAAGAAGCCGCTCTGCCACTGGTCACCAGTTGCCACTGGTCAGCATCTGGTATCGTAATCGCACTGGAAGTAAGACCTACGTATCAATTGTATATTTCGTTTTTGTTATAACGCAAAGGAAACGCCGAAATATGCTAAAGCATCGAAAATGATGACTATCTAATCACTGTGATAGTCATTTAATGTATGAATTTCTATTATCGAACGTCACTGGATAGTCGGTTACTCTGCATCTCCCAGTAGTATTCGTGTGGGCGCAAAAGCTGTTTCAGCAAGTTATATATGGTAAAAAGTTTCTTAATGTAGGGTATGGACGAAAACAAACCGATAAATTTGGCAGTCTTGTCGGCGCAATGATATATGTATTGTTTTTATTTCACTAGAAAGAAGCAAATGGAAAGTAAAATTATAATAAAAATGTACTTTTACTTTCGCTAAGCTTACAAAATATGTTCTTCATTATATATCATACTAAAGTGTACGTACATAAGCCGCTTTGAACGTGTGATATACATTTTCTTTTGCTTTGATTTTTTTTAGAAAATTTATACTATTTGTAATCTACCTAGTACACTAACACATTTAATTTACTACATGGAATATTTTTCATCATTTTACTTGACTTAAATATTATATTTTAGTAATGGTCAATTCCTATTAATTCAACTTACGAAATTATAAAATTTGCTACACCATCAAAGAAATAAACGAAGAAATTTTGTCTTACCTGAGGGGGTGGGGGAGAAAGAGTGTAACTTTGGCTGCTCTGGCAGCGGCACAGGGTCACCGCTGAAGACAAAGACCTGGTCTAATGATAATTTATGTTGACGAAACAGACAGAGCGCCTATGGAAAGGAGTGATAAGATTATACTGGAACTTCTATGCGTTGAATCAAAAGTGAGCATTGTTTGGTGGATATGAAGGGCGGGTAGCAGTATCGCAAATAGAAAAAAACAGCGAGGGAAATACGTTGTGGATATGGGAACGCTGGAGGGTGAAGATATTTTGGAGAGACACTGTGAAATAGAGGTTTACGTCTTATACTGTGAATGGTGTAGAATACCTGATGTGATTATAGACTTGACTTGCGAGAACTGTTATCTCGTGTTTAAGAGGTTCTGGTTCGCAATGATATTTGCATCAATAAGTGAGATGTGACTGGCGTTGTGTACTGGAGGGGACTGGAGATTCCGATTATGTTTGAGGCAGTAGGGCCCTTCACTTTGAGAGCAGTTAGGCAAGTATTGCAAGAATGGGGAAAGATTATAGTTATATTTTAAACATTTGTAACAATGGTACACTTTAGAGGCATTGTTGAAATATTCAAGTTGGTGCTATGTGAGATATACGAGGGGTGTCCAGAAAGTAAGTTCCCATCGGTCATGAAATGGAAACGACTATGAAAATCCGATAAAGCTTTGCACAAATGTTTTGGGAAGTGTCTCTAGTATGATCCTAGATAGCATCACGTCGCTCATTTCATTTCTGAGCTCACAGTGAGCGCGTAAAGATGTCTAGAAAATTGTGTCTCCCGCCAAGTACGAGGGCCTGGTGAGAAATTTCCCCTGAAGCTATGCAGCCAACATTGCATAACTGTCGTGCGGTTTCTTCTTCAAGCCAATTCTCAGCCACATTCTGCAGGGGCAATAAGACGCTCCTGCAACGTCTTCAATTGGAAATGTTGGATTACCCACAATACAGCCTATAACTGTCTCCCTCTGAGTTTCATCTCTGCTCACATGAACCGCTGGCTATGAATTCAACATTTTGGCACAGACAACGAGCTGTAGGCCAGCGTAGAGAATTGGCGGAAAGCACTGTCGGCTACCTTCTATGATGAGAGTATTGGAAACTTGGTACAACGCTACGACAAATATCTGAGTCAGAACGGCGACTACGTAGAGAGGTAGCTGGAAGGTGTAGCTAACTGTTACAAATAAAACATTTCTGATTTTCACTGTGGTTTCCATTTCGCGATCAGTCGGAACTTACTTTCTGGACGGACCTCGTGTTACAGTAACACTGATTAAGCGATGGTCAAATGTAAGCGGGTTCACAGAATATAGACTGCGTTGCAATTCATTCTGACGCGGTACACTTTACGTATGCTTAGGTCTGGATGTGTAACTATTTATGCTTCCATTCCATCCGTACAGATGTCGAGTTGAGCTCCTGCCATGGGGCCTCTGAACGTTATTGGACAACGAGATGGTTGAGGTGGTGTCAGGTAAGCTAAAATATCATAAATTGTTGTGGTCTGATGCATGGCACAGAGTTATTGTACTGCCTATTTTGAACACGTGTACACTGGCTGATTTTTAAGTGTGGATCTTGCCAATGTTTTCAGTTCACTACGATGCATGGATTTAATTATTCAGTTAATATTAATTATCTAGTAAATGGCAATTATGGTGTTCCTTGAAATCCACATTCAACTACTGCAATAACTCGCTTTTGAACTGTCGGCTATAGGTCGTACAAGTACCACTGGTAATGAGTCATGAGATTGCTCGTACTGAGATTATTAGTTTTTGTCGTGTTCTTATTTTATTAATATGAATCAGCAATGGTTAGGAAAGAACACAGTTGCAATTTATATTTCGACATTTCCTTTCAATGTTTTGACTGGTTTAGGAATTTTGATAGTTACTCTAAATAAAACCTAATGGAAATGAAGCCGCATGCTTCTGGACAGAGCGCAGGGGAACGATGCGGGAGACCCGCACTGCCATACAAGCCAGGGCCCTAATGGCGGTGGTTTGCCGTTGCCTTCCTCCGACCGTAATGGGGATGAATGATGATGATGAAGATGACACAACAACACCCAGGAATAACGCCGGGAGTCGAACCCGGGAGCCAGTGCTCGGGAAGCGAGAACGCTACCACGAGGCCACGAGCTGCGGACTGTTACCTAATACTATTATGTTTTCAAGTACTGTAAGTTTTTCCCTTCGTTCCTGCCTGTAACGTATCATGGGTTTCACAAAACTCGCTTTCGTTATCATGACGTGTATTTCTTCAGTAGTACCAGATTTGATAGACACTAAACTGTTGCCCACAGCCTGCCGTGGTGGTCTCGCGGTTCTAGGCGCTCAGTCCGGAACCGCGCGACTGCTACGGTCGCAGGTTCGAATCCTGCCTCGGGCATGGATGCATGTGATGTCCTTAGGTTAGTTAGGTTTAAGTAGTTCTAAGTTCTAGGGGACTGATGACCTAAGATGTTAAGTCCCATAGTGCTCAGAGCCATTTGAACCATTTTGTTGCTCACAAATATTTTTATCCGAGAGCTGTTAGCACTGTCTCCGCTATAATCCTGAAAAAATGAAGGAAGGAAACACTGATCACCGCTGAAAGTGTAAAGATATGAGGTAGCGCAAGATAGTGTCATGTGAGCATCATTTATTCTTCCTCCTATTCGTTGCCTTCTACAGTACTGCATTTGATGTTTAAAAAACTATGTTGAATAATGTGCGACAGGAGTAATATGTATGCCAAACGTGAACTACGCGAGTTGTCTTCGGGTAAGAAACAGTTTCGAAGTATGCACGGCTAGCATTTAACGAGTAATGCACCTCGTTGGTTTACTTTGCTCTCACCAGAGATAATTTTAATGCGTTGCGATACCTCCACCTGTCGTAGATACTCTCGAATGATATCAGGCGCTCAGATTCAGGGCAAAAGTTGTACCACCGCGGAGGAATTTCTCGTGAACTGAAATTTCGTTAGTGAGTTGGCGATAAATTTTCCACTGTGCGGTGAGGCGCGAACTCTGAAACCGAATTACCAACGCAGGAACGAGCACTCGGGCGAAACGTTTTCTCTCAACACTTTCAACCAGCCACTGTCCGCCAGAGAAATAACGCTCCAAGTGAACCTCATAAACCTATCGTTCGAGAAAGTACACCGCCCATTCCTATGGCTTAACACAACTAAGCAGCTCTGTTAAGGCCAGGTTCACCCTCAAATGAGCAAAAAAGAGGCAAAGTGTGGAAAAATTTTTGAGAGAATGAAAAGACATACAAAGGACATGTTTGGGATTACGATTGACCGTATGTTGAACTTTATTTTAGATTTTCAGTACAAAAAGAAACAACAGGAAAATCGTTCCCGGAATCTGCGTGCAAGGTAGCTCCTCAGGAGGTATCTTAAATCACAAATGGATAATATCAGTCGATACTATATTAAATTTACCGGAATTTACACCTAATGACAATAAAATAATCTTAACTTTGACGATATGGTGCTAACTCGGACTTTGAGTTCGATTTTTTGGGGTCTACTTCACTCTTTATGGCTTTTCAAAAAATAATTATAATTAAAAAATTTCGTGAATTATAATTATAGGGATAAGGTCCCAAGAAAAATGTCGGAAGCTAATATGTTAAACCGTTTTCATTTTATGCTGCACGAAGTTTTGGAAAATTGTTTCTCCAGAAAAACCTGTTTAAAGTTTACGGAAAATTTTTGTATGTGTTATTAGCGCAATATTTTTCCAAAATTCAAAATGGCTAATTCAATATGGCGGTCCAAAATATAGGCTTAGTTCAAATGGCTCTGAGTACTATGTGACTTAACATCTGTGGTCATCAGTCCCCTAGAACTTAGAACTACTTAAACCTAACTTACCTAAGGACATCACACACATCCATGCCCGAGGCAGGATTCGAACCTGCGACCGTAGTGGTCACGCGGTTCCAGACTGAAGCGCCTAGAACCGCACGGCCACACAGGCCGGCCCAAAATAATGTTTTGACCAATTTTGACCAAAATTTGAGCAAAAAAATATGTGTTTTCGTTACTTACGTTCGGTCTGCAATTCCAGAACCATATGTCAACACTTCCTCTAATTAGAATTGTTCCCGGAGAGAAATTCCCTCCCTCTTATTGGCGAGAAACGCCGATCGGGCTGTGCTGGATATGCTGCGCCCGGCAGCGTGCATGCGTTTGTTCATCAGCTTTTTCGGTGCATATATTTGCATGCATGCTGAAATATAAATCATTTTGTGAACGTTCGTCACGGCACGACAAGTTTTCTACCCGATCCGGGAGTCTGCGGCTCAGAGCGTCCCACGGCGAGCGCGACACTGCTTCGAACAACGTGCTGCAGAAACATTGATAATGCACGGTTTAAGAAACCTTCCCGTCGCACCACTCTGGGCACATACATCTTTGAAACAATGCAATAAACACAAAACCGAATTTTCGACCATCTTGAATAAGAACCTGGCCTTAAGTACATACAACAGACAGGTATCCGTGGCCCAATAGAGTCACAATCGCTGCGAAGAAAGAATTCTTTTACAGTTATTTCTTTACTTTCCGTTGACGTCAGAATTTTACATTTCACTATGAGCTACATAATGTCCACTAATAAATATTCTGACACCCTGTGAGGTATGTCCACTTTTCGCGTCTTTGCTGGCTGGAATTCTTCCGCCGGGGGGGGGGGGGGGGCATTTTTACTGAGGTCTGTGGAGAATGGCAGCCGATTCTTCCTCAAGAGCCGAAACCAGAGAAGGTACGTGAAGCTGGACGCCTGCGTCTGGAGAGAAGTCGACGTTGTAACTCACCCCATTGGTGTACCATTGGGTTGAGGTCAGGACTCTGCGCCTGCCAGTCCATTTCAAGTGCGTTATTGCCCACTGACTATTGCCTGACTGATGCTGTTGATGCAGTTACCTTTTCCGAACTGTTTCGCTGCAAAGCCGTACACAATGCTGTAACATGTTTCAAATCCTGAGGCTTTTGACGCTTTCTTAAATGCAATCTGTTGACCACACCCCAATCACGGAAAACTTCCCCATCCCCATACCGTAACACCAACTCCTTAATACGTCACTGCTGACGCCAGATGCTTTGACGCCGCGCGTGGTAGCCACGCGGTCTAGGCACCTTGTCACGGACCGCGCGGGGTGCCTTCGTCAGAGGTTCGAAGACACCCTCGGGCATGGGGATGTGTCTCATCCTTAGCGTAAGTTAGTTTAAGTTAATCAGTGTGTAAGTCTAGGGACCGATGACCTCAGCAGCTTGGTCCCATAAGACCTTACCACAAATTTCCCAAATTTCCAGACACTATGACAGGTGACTTTCTCTAGACATTCGCCAAACCCAAACCCTTCCATCTGATTGGTACGGGATTTAGCGTGATTCCAGATCAGTTGGTTTAGTCATACCATGTCCAGACAGGTCACTCTTTACACCATTTTACACGTCGGGTAGCAGTGACAACAGAAATGTGCTACTTATGAACAACTACCCGACCGTTGTAAACCAGTTCCTTTTGACTCGCTACGCACAGTCGATGTGCTAGCTGGTCTTCTGCTAGAACGAGTGTTTGCATGGTATTCTTGACAAGTAGCCTCCACAATGCTCGACGACTCTGGCCTCCATTCCTCGAGGTCTGTCTGGTCTCGATTTACCTGTGGATGTCCCTTCGTGATCCCGTTTCACAGTCTCATCACCGACAGCCGACTCTGTCGGTTTTATGAGGGCTGAAATGTCTCTAATGGATTTATTACTCGGCTAACATACAATGACTGCTGCATGTTTAAAGTCAATGAGCTGTCATGACCGAGCCATTCTGTTGTTACTAAAACTGCGGACACCACAACACTCTCTGCCTCGTAATATAATGGCTGGTACGCATGTCGTGATATCTGTGTATGAGTTCCGCAGTACGTAGTTATGTCTGGATGCTTTCCACCTGATACTGCTCATTTATTATACGAAACCAGTAATACGTAGACACACTGACAGCTGCTAGGTGACGTTCTTCCATTTTTACAACCATTTTCTTTCTGTCAGGCACTCTTCGGGTACAACGTCACCAACATTGTACACATCTTCTCCTAATAATTTTCAAACTTGGTTGTCAACTAAACTGGTTTCAAAAGACACTTAAAAGCGCATTTGAATACAAACTCACTACTCACTCTTGATGTCTCTGTTGGATGGCATGAACTGATACAGAATTAAGAGCATTTTACACAGCAGTTCTCGGCTTGTCTATATCCTGTATTACCGGTTTACACCGCAGTTGTCTGAGGAGATGCATGAGTTGGCTAATTTTTAAATGTACTTACTGTTCAAGTGTCACAAGTGATCACTAAAGTTGACGACTGGCTTTACTCGGAAGATTGTGGAAGCCGTAACACCTTAGAGAACAGAATATTCTACGTAATAGTAGCGAACCGTGTCATCTTGTGCAAAAAGTTGTTTTCGCTCCCCAAGTAAGTGGTATATATCGATAAGTAAATAACCCCCAGCACCAGATAAATCTTTCCTGTTATTCCTTTTCGGGAGTGCGGCAACGCTGTGGGAATTTGTACATTGTTACAGCGTCAAAATGGTTCAAATGGCTCTGAGCTCTATGGGACTTAACATCTGAGGTCATCAGTCCCCTAGAACTTAGAACCAATTAAACCTAAGTAACCTAATGACATCACACACATCCATGCCCGAGGCAGGATTCGGACCTGCGATCGTAGCGGTGGCGCGGTTCCAGCCTGTAGCGCCTAGAACCGCTCGGCCACTCCGGCCGGCCGTTACAGCGTCCTAAAACATTGAATTTCCTTACAGTATTAATCTAGTAACACGTTACTATTTCCGTAAGGCCACAGTTAAAAACAGAAACGGTTATGGGTATGTATTACATAAGAAAATTATATTATTGTTTAGTCATTAGACATTACTACTTTTTACGGACGTTTGTCTTACAGCTATTACAATTTTCGTTAACGCTGCAGTGCATTTTCTCCACTCCGTAACGCTTTATTCCTGCGTAAGACATAATAAAAAATAGTCATTAAGTATGCACAATGTGACCCAACGCTTCTATGATATTTAAAATTTCACTAATTCACGGAACAACGTAGATAGAGAGGTAAGACTTGACACAAATACCTGAAATGAAATGGAAATTTACTGGAAACTAAAATGGTTGCAAAAACTGTCCAACAGTTGGCGTTGGACAGCAGCAGAGACGTCGAATATGGATCGTGAATGAAATGAGCTGTAATGAGAGAGGGAGTCAGGTGTGCCAGCAGTGGAGGCATGTTGATTTTACCAGAAGGGGAATTCTTAGTGAAATTTTAAAATGAAAATGCAAAATTCGCTATTGCAGCTTTACGATCATGTCGCTCCAAGAAGGGTATTAGAACGGATAAAGGTACTGCGACAAGTACTGTGAAGAAAATGAACACGAAGAACGAAGTCGCGGGTTGTTCAGTCGATCGGCCTCGTAGTGGGAGACCAGACATAAGTGCTACTGCTGTTCGGGCAGTTCAGGAAGGAATACGAAATGTAGCGCGTTCGTCTCCGCAAGGTGAAGTCAGCGCTATTCATGTCGCACATCCCAACGTCGCATCGGCAACCCACGCACTGCTGTTTAGAGAACACTGAGGTGTACCCTTCAGTGCTGTACGTTCGAAGTCCAACGTCTTCATTAACTATTAGCCGCAGATTTTGTGACGCGGACAGCATCTGCGATGTGGGCACTTCAAAAAATGGGGGAAGACGAGGATTGGTTGTCTAACATGAAGTGGACCGACGAAGCTCATTTCACATTATGAGGATATGTCAACACCCGCAACTGCAGAATTTTGGCTGCCAAAAGTCTGGCAACTAACGCAACTGCATGACGAGAAAGTCATGGTGGGGTGTGAATTGTGAATTTGACACATCAGTCGTAATCTGACCTCTTTTCTTCGACGAGCTTTTCAAACTGCCAGCATGCCTGGTGCGAGGTGCGCCGATATTTTGCAGAATCGCATCATCCTTGTCGTGGCTGATAAAGCCCTGCTGGAAGGTATGATTTTTATGGGCAATAGCACTCCAACCCATATTACTATACGTGTGAAAACTCTCTTGCACACATGCAGTCAGGGAGCTGCCGGCCAAGGCATAAGTAATCACAGGGACCTAACTCATTTTGTTACATTTTACGAGTTCGTAACCAGGAGTGTACTGTATAGTTTCATCCGTGTGCTTTGCAAGTTTAGTTTATTGACTGTGTTCCAGTTTAATATTTAATGGACACAGTTCTCGTGTTTTCGTCTGCGTCGGAAAGTAAACTGATTCAAGCTCCTAATCTGCGAATTATTTAGTCTCTCCTGTGTGATTTTGTAACTTTGTTTTTGATCTATGCGTGTTAATGTTAACATTTTTTTAGACACATCTTTTGCGTTTTCCTTCGTGCCTACAGCACAGTTCCGTAGCATGCGTCGGTAGTCCTTGTTTGTCTGTGTTGTGTAGTTTTCCATAGTCTTTACTATGGATAGGGGCTGTAATCGCTGTGTGTGGATGCGAGCCGAGTTGGTGACACTTCCCTCTCAGCTCCAGGCTGTGATGTCTTCCGTTACACAGCTTGAAGCTGCAGTGGATGGGCATCACTGTACTGGGCCGGCTGTGCTGATCCAACCGACGTCCAGCACGTCTAAATCTGCCGATCGGCCTGCACCGGTGACCAGCCCAGTTACTGCTCGTGCTGGGATCGACCACTCACCTGTGGTCGAGTGGGAGATCGCCTCGGGACGTGACATACGGCGAAAGACTTCCCTGGGGCCCGTACGTAATGCCTCCTCGGTTACTTTCACAAACAAATTATAGGTTCTGTCTGCGGCTGACACTGTCCCTCAGCCAGATACAGTCACATATCCTGTTTCAAAGGGAACCTCTTAGTCTGAAAGATCCGGGCAATCACAAAGGGTGGGAAAATTGGTAGATGCGATCTCCAGTGTTAGCAGGGTTTTGGCGCCCCTTAGGGAAATGGCTGCCAAGAAAAGGAAGAAAGCCGATGTGCACTCCGTGTCACATAGCGGGAGGAGTCGTTACAGACATGGAATGGGTCCTTCTGGATTCAGTAAAGAGCACAGGGTACAGCAAAGTGAAGGAGACGGCTCACGTCGGTGCCAATAATGTGTGTCGCTTTGGATCGGAAGAGATTCTCTCTGGTTTCGAGCAGCTATCAGAAGTGATAAAGGCTGCCAGTCTTGCTTGCGAGATGAAAGCAGAGCTCACCGTTTGCAGCACACTCGACAACGATTTCGGACCTTTGGTACAGAGCCGAGTGGGGGGTCTGAATCAATGGCTCAGATGGTTCTGCGATCGTGTACGCTGCAGTTTCCTCGACTTGAGCCAAAGAGGTTGGGTTTCGGGTTCTGCTGAATAAATCAGGAGTCCGCTACACGCAGGAGACGGATACACGGATAGTAGGGGCTGTGTGGCGTGGACTGGACGGTTTTTTACGTTAGAGGGTCTCGGAGAAATACAAAAAGGGCTTTAGCCCCAAAGGGTGCAGGTCGAACTTGAGAAGAACGTAGATACAGGAACCATCGGTATAACAGCTGCAAATTGTCGTAGCTGTGATGGGAAAATACCAGAACTCCAAGCGCTAACAGAAAGCACTGATATTCAAATTGTTATAGTCACTGAAAGCTGGCTAAAGCCGAAGGTATGTTCAGCCGGAGTTTTGCGAAGAACCTAACGGTCTTCAGAATGGAGAGGCTAAGCACAGCTGGCGGTGGCGTGTTTCTTGCTGTCAGAAGTAGATTACCTTACAGCGAATTTAAAACTCCTTTGAGTTAGTTTGGGTGGAGGTCATTCTTGGCAACCAGAATAAAATAATAATTCGAACGTTTTACCGACCTGCCAAATCATATATACATTTGCTGGAAGGTTCAAAGAAATTTTGAATTTAATTTCAAAGACGTACCTGACTCATACAGTTATGGTTGATGGTGACTTTAAATTACCATCGATACGTTGGCGAAAATAAATGTTTATATCCTGAGGGACGCATATAAAATCATACGAAATTATGCTAAATGCAGTCTCTGAAAGTTATTTCGAGCAGTTAGTTAATGAGCCCAAGTGATTAGTAACGGTTGTGAACGCACACATGTCCTCTTAGCAACAAATAGTCTTGAGCTAATAACGAAGATCAAAACAGATACACGGATTAGAGAAACAAGGGTCGTCGTAGCGAGATTGAATACTGTAACCCTCAAATGCTAAAAAAATTAACGAAAAATTTGTTTTGTTGTTGTTGTGGTCATCACTCCAGAGACTGGTTTGATTCATCTCTCCATGCTACTCTATCCTGTGCAAGCATCTTCATCTCGCAGTACCTACTGCAACCTACATCCATCAGAATCTGCTTAGTGTGTTCATCTATTGGTCTCCGTCTACGATTTTTACCCTCCACGATGTGATCGCTTGTTGCCTCAGAACATCTCCTACCAACCGATCCCTTCTTCCAGTCAGGCTGTGCCACAAATTTCTCTTCTCACCAAATCTATTCAGTACCTCCTCATTAGTTATGTGATCTACCTAACCAATATTCAGCTTTCTTCTGTAGCACCACATTTCGAAAGCTTCTACTCTCTTCTTGTCTAAACTATTTACAGTCCATGTTTCACTTCCATACATTGCTACACTTCATACAAATACTTTCAGAAACGTCTGCCTGACACATAAAACTGTGCTGTATGTTAACAAATTTCTCTTCTTTAGAAACGCTTTCCTTGCCGTTGACAACGTACATTTTATATCCTCTCTACATCGAACGTCTTCAGTTATTTTGCTCCCCAAATAGCAAAACTCATCTACTACACTGCTGGCCACCGTAAATGCAACACCCTGAAGGAAGCATCCGAATCAAGTGAAATTTACACCATGAGTTTGCAGCGATGAGATATGCAACTGATTAGAATTTCAGCGCAGACGCACATCACGCGCGCCTGTGGCGCCACCTCATAGAACCATTTAAGGCTTGGCGATTTCGACGAGTGTACGTTCGGCACGTGTGTTTACCTTGTGGTTGTTTCACAAGACGATCAGTTATGCCTCGTAGACAACAGCGAACCTCTTTTGATCAAGTATCCGACTTCGACAGAGGAAGGATAGTGGCTTACCGAGATTGTGGATTACCATACAGAGAAATTGCTAGTCGTGTTGGACGAAACCAAGCAACTGTAATGCGGATATGTGACCGTTGGATGCAGGAGGGTACGACGGACCGACGTGGTCGATCGCATTCACCTCGGTGCACCACTGCACGTGCTGATAGGCAAATTGTGCGCATGGCAGTGACGGATCGCTCAGTGACATCCCGAACCATAGCACAGCACATTGCGTCTGTAACGCATCATCCAGTGTCTGCGCGTACCATTCGACGCCGTTTACAGCAGAGTGGTGTGTCCGCAAAACGTCCATTGCTTCGTCTACCATTGACGCAGAACCACAGACGTCTCCGTCGCCAATGGCGTGATGACAGACGGATGTGGACGGCAGAATGGAATGACGTTGTCTTTACTGACGAGGCACGCTTCTGTCTGCAGCACCACGATGGTCGGATTCGAGTGTGGAGACACCGTGGAGAGAGGATGCTGGACAGCTGCATTATGCACCGCCACACTGGTCTTGCTCCGGGTATTATGGTATGGGGCGGTATTGGATATTACTCTCGCACGCCTCTAGTACGCATTGCCGGTACTTTAAACAGCCGGCGCTACATATCCGAGATGCTGGAGCCAGTTGTCCTTCCTTACCTTCAGGGCTCGGCCACAGCCATATTTCAACAGGATAATGCGCGACCACACATGGCACGCATTGTCCAAAGGTTCTTCGTCAATAACCAGATTGAATTGCTTCCTTGGGCCGGCTCGCTCTCCGGATCTTTCGCCGATAGAAAACATGTGGTCCATGGTTGCTCAACGAGTAATCCAGATTACATCCCCAGCTGCCACACCAGATGATCTTTGGCAACGTGTGGAAGCTGCTTGGGCTGCTGTACCCCAGGAACACATCCAACGTCTCTTTGACTCAATGCCGATACGTGTGGCAGCGGTGATCTCCAACAATGGCGGCTACTCTGGCTACTGATTCTGGCAGGAACCACATGTCACAGACGTCTGTAAACGTAATCATTTGATACTTGGTCAACATGTTATCTACAAAATAAATTTTGTTGTGCTACCTCTTGTCTTTCTTGGTGTTGCATTTACGGTGGCCAGCAGTGTACTTTAATTGCGTCATTTCCTAATCTAATTCCCTCAGCATCATCCGATTTAATTGTACTACATTCCATTATCCTCGTTTGGTTTTGTTTCTATCTTATATTCTCCTTTCAAGACACTGTCCATTCCGTTCAACTGCTCTTCCAGGTACTTTGCTGTCTCTGACAGAATTACAATGTCATCGCCAAAGTTATTATTTCTTCTTCATGGATTTTAATTCCTACTTCGTATTTTTCTTTGTTTCCTTTACTGCTTGCTCAATATACAGACTAAATGACATGGAGATATGCTAAAACCCTGTCACACTCCCTTCCCAACTTCTGCTTTCCTTTCATACACCTCGATTCTTATACCTGCTATCTGGTTTCTGTACAAATTGTAAATAGCCTTTCGCTTCTTGTATGTGACCCCTGTCGCCTTTAGAATTTGAAATAGAGTATTCCAGTCAACATTGTCAAAAGCTTTCCCTAAATCTACAAGCACTAGAAACGTAGGTTTGCCTTTCCTTAATCCATTTTGCCTCATGTGTTGCAACATTTCTATGGTATCCAAACTGATCTTCCCGTGATGGGCTTCTACCAGTTTTTCCATTCGTCTGTAAAGAAATCGAGTTAACATTTTGCAGCTGTGATTTATTAAACTGATAATTCGGTAATTCTCACATCTGTCGACACCTGCTTTCTTTGGGATTCGAATTATTATATTCTTCTTGAAGTCAGAGGGTCTCTTAGATCTGGCTCACCAGAAGGAAGATTTTTTTCAAGGCTGGCCCTCCCAAGGCTATCAGTAGTTCTAATGGAATGTTGTCTACTCCCAGGGCCATGTTTCGACTTAGGTCTTTCAGTGCTGTGACAAACTCTTCATGCAGTATCATATCTCCCATTTCATATTCATCTACGTCCTCTTCCATTTCCATAGTGTTGTCCTCAAGTAGATCGCCCTTGTATAGACCTTCTATATACTCCTTCCGCCTTTCTGCTTTCCATTCTTTACTTAGAACTGGGTTTCCATACGAGCTCTTGATATTCATACAAGCGATCCTCTTTTCGCCAAAGGTCTCCTTTAATTTTCCTGTAGGCACTATCCATCTTACCCCTAATGATATATGCATTTACATCCTTACATTTGTCCTCTAGCCATCCCTGCTTAGCTATTTTGCACCTCCTGTCAATTTCAGTTTTGAGACGTTTGTGTTCCTTTTTGCATGCTTCATTTAGTGCTCCCTTCACTATTTCGTCCCTCATTCTTCTTCTAACGTGTTTCTTTCCCCTTTCTTTATCAGTCGTTCCCTAACGCAGTCGCTGAAACTCTCTACAACCTCCGGTCCTTTCAGTTTATCCAGGTCGCATCTCCATAAATTCCCACATTTTTGCAGTTTCTTTAGTTTTAATCTACAGTTCATAACCAATAGATTGTGGTCAGAGGCGACATCTGTCCTTGGAAATGTCTTACACTTTTAAATCTGGTTCCTGTATCTCTGTCTTACCATTATATAATCTATCTGAAACCTTACAGTGTCTCCATGTATACAACATTCTTTCATGATTCTTGAACCAAGTGTTAGCTATGATTATCTTGGATATTCGGGAATCCAGCCGGATGTTCACGTCGTTCTCGCACGATATTTCAACAGCGTGCCTCGCTGTCTTCTTCAGGTGCTACCTGAGACTGGTCCTTGGGTCGATCGAGTCCAGTATTTTTTGGATTGGCTGAAGAGCCAACCCAGGAATACTAGAGGAAGCCGAAAGGCACGCGTTTTAGCTCACGCAGGCTGGCGTGAGGTCTGGAACAGGACAAGGAAATTAGAATTTAGAAAAAACGGACGTAACTGGTGGATTACTTAACTTTAATGCATTAATGATGAATGTCGCTCTTGACCGTACAATATTCAGTATCAATAGTAACTGGTAATGGCGCCTTGCTAGGTCGTAGCAAATGACGTAGCTGAAGGCTCTGCTAACTATCGTCTCGGCAAATGAGAGCGTATTTTGTCAGTGAACCATCGCTAGCAAAGTCGGTTGTACAACTGGGGCGAGTGCTAGGAAGTCTCTCTAGACCTGCCGTGTGGCGGCGCTCGGTCTGCAATCACTGATAGTGGCGATACGCGGGTCCGACGTATACTAACGGACCGCGGCCGATTTAAAGGCTACCACCTAGCAAGTGTGGTGTCTGGTGGTGACACCACAGTATTTATGCCTGGGAGGAGCTGGGCGTTCCCTAATCGGTCCGCGCCGCGTCGAGTGTTGCATCTGTGCTCTGCGCCCACCATACTCGGCTTCAACGGACCCCTCCAGTCCGTCGGCGCCCGTTCTGGCCGTCCTCAACGGATGTGGTTATCATCTGAGGTGTGTCAGACCCGGTCTGAGATGTTGGGTACTCTATCTCCTGACTGTTACTATGATTTCCACTTCTGTTTCGTGCTGGGCGCTCCCTAATCGGTCCGCGCCGCTTCGTGTGTTCCGTCTGAGGTCCGCGCCCGCCAGACGCGGCTACATTGTCCCTCTCTGGTCGCTGGTGTTCCCTCCGCCGTCCGCGCCCGACCTGGCCGTCTTTTGATGTCGAGTTCACGATCTGGGGTGTGTCAGATCTGGTCTCCAATGTCCAAACCTTGTCTCACGGCTGTTCTCTCGGTCTCCACTTCTATTTCTTGTAGAATCCCGGAGTGTCCTGCGTTGAGTTTTCACAAGTTCTAGCGCTGGATTCCAGGCAGTGCTGATTTGGTATCCCGAGTCACAGTTGACTAGATTGTCTGTGACCTTAATCTCAATGGCTTCTTTAATGACACTGTCCCAAAATCTTGAGGTCTGTGTCACAATCTTGGTGTCATTGTAATCCATTGAATGACCAAGTTCCAGACAGTGCTCTGCTATCGCTGATTTAGTTGCCTGCCTGAGTCTATTATGTCTCTGGTGTTCTTTACACCTGATGTTCACAGTTCTGGTGATCTGGCCAATGTATGACGTCCCACACTGGCATGGTATGTTGTAAATACCCGGCTTGCGTAGCCACAGGTCATCTTTTACATTCCCCAGCATAGCCCCAATTTTGGTGGGTGGGCAAAATATGACATCAAGAGCATCAGGTGTAAAGAACACCAGAGACATACCGGACAGGCAGGCAACTAAATCAGCCATAGCAGAGCATTGTCTGGAACTTGGTCATTTAATAGATTACAATGACACCAAGATTGTGACACAGACCTCAAGATTTTGGGACAGTGTCATTAAAGAAGCCATTGAGATTAAGGTCACAGACAATCTAATCAACTGTGACTCGGGATACCAAATCAGCACTGCCTGGAATCCAGCGCTTGAGCTTGTGAAAACTCAACGCAGGACACTACGGGATTCTACAAGAAATAGAAGTGGAGACCGAGAGATCAGCCGTGAGACAAGGTACGGACATTGGAGACCAGATCTGACACACCCCAAATCATGAACTCGACTTCAGAAGACGGCCAGGCCGGGCGCGGACGGCGGAGGGAACACCAGAGAGGGACAATGTAGCCGCGTCTGCCGGTCGTTTCTTTTTTTTTTTTTTTTCCTGTGTGGTGTCGTTGCCGAAGTGCTACCGCCTTTGGTGGCGGCTGGAGTTGCAAGTTTGAAAGGTAGGTTTTGTACATCTTTATTGTAATCGTTTGTAGGACTTTGGGCTCACAGGAATCCTTTGTGCCCTACATACCTTAGCTTCACTTTTTATTGCGTTGTGAGGGCCCTAGGAACCTTGACTTTATGCCAGGGTTCAGGGTGGATGGTTGCGTCTCCTTAGAGTTGCCTCGTCGACATCCTTAAGTCGTCGATTTTGGTGATGAGACGCTGAACATGTAGTTGGATTACTTGATGTATCGGTGAAACCTGCAGTTCATCATGTAAGGAAATAATCCTGGACCACCTGGGCGCTTTGAGTATGATTCGTAGACACCGGTTTTGCAAGCGTTGTAGTTTGCGGATGTTGGTGGTGGATGTGATTCCCCATGTAGCGCAGCCATATAACATCATCGGGAGTATTGTCACTCGGTAGATGCAGAGCTTCGTAGCGACATTCAGCTCAGTGCTTGCTAAGAAGGGGTAGAGTCCATGGATGGCGCGAATGATTTTGAGGCTTTTGTCGTTAACGTGGGCTGAAAATGTAAGTTTATGGTCCAGGGTGACCCCCAAATACTTCGTTGTGGTGGACCAATCGATGGCGTGGTCATTGATCTGGAGGCGACGGCGAAGAATCGGTCTCCGGCGAGTGAAGAGTATGGCCTTCGTCTTGAGTGCATTGATCTTGATTTTGTTGTCAGTTGCCCACAAGAGGAGGATATCGATCTGGTGCTGCAAGCGGGTGATGGCTGTATCTAATGAACGGCTACTGGTAAGAAGAGCCGTATCATCAGCGAATTGGGCGAGCATAATGTTCGGCAGTATGGGCATGTCCTTCACGTAGATGGTGAATAGAATGGGAGAGAGTACCGATCCTTGCGGTATGCCATCTGAGAGAGGTTTGGTGTCTGAGTGTTGATCGGCCTGTTGGACATAAAAACGGCGGTTGGTCAGGAAGCTGTCGATGATCTTGATGTAACAGTTGGGGATATCGGTGGTGTTCCGTAGTTTACTTAAGAGCTTCTGTCGCCACACCTTGCCAAAAGCTTGTTGGACATCCAGGAAAATGGCTGCTGTGTAGTGGTTTAGGTTGATTTGGTTTGTAAGGTGTTCCGAGTTCCGGAGCAGCTGGATTTCGGCGAAAAGTTTTGGTTGAAAGGCAAATTGGTCGGGTCGAATGACGTCATTTTCCAAGAGGGGCGGCTTGATGCGGGCTAGGATGACACGTTCAAACGTTTTGCCCATCGTGGAAAGGAGACTTATTGGTCGGTGGTGCTGAGGCTGGAGTAGGTCCTTACCCGGTTTCGGGATGGGTATAATCTTGGCCAGTTTCCATTGTGGAGGGAAATGTTCCTTCAACAGGCATTCGTTGAATATTCTCGTTAGTAGCACTAGCGGTTTCCGGGGGAGGTGTTTTAGACGGTCATTCGAAATTCCATCAGGTCCGGGATCAGATGTGGAGTGTAAGTTCCTGAGAATGCGACGAATTTCCCTTGGCGACGTCAGTTCTGGCCGGTCTCCGCGGGGGTGTTGTCTTATGTGGTGTGCCTCTGCCCGAGTGCGCGCGTCCTCTTCTTCGTCGTTGTGAAAGTCCGCAAAATTCAGGCGGGATTGCGTTTCGTAAGTTTCCGCAAAAAGTTCGGGCTTTAGGAGGTTGTCGAAGATGAGGTTGGTTCCATCCGTGAGCGCCGTTTTTGGTGGCCGGGGTTTCTTGATGTTACGGGTGAATGCCCATTCATCACGCGATAGGTGTTGGATTTGTGCCATCCGGTCCTCCCACAGTTCAGCGCGCCCTTCCTGGCAACGCCATGTGAGTTCCCTGGAGAGCTGGTGCATTTCGCGTTTATATGCTGGGTGGCGAGTTTGTTGCCATTTTTTACAAGCTCGATTCTTCAAATATTTCAAGTCTTGCAGTGCTGGCGGCAGTGGTTCGCGATATGGTGTCGAGAAGAGTAACTTCGTGGAGGCCTGGTGGGCGGCTTTCTTGATTTTCGAAGTCAGACGATGGCGTCATCGAGTAGCTCCGGGGTTGCTAATGGTTCACCTGGCGAAGGATATCCAATCTGTGGAGACTTTCGTTTTCGGTGGCAGTGTTTGGAAAGCTCCAGATAGGGTTCCGAGAACAGGTTGTGGAGTGATAGATCGGGATTCACATTTTTTACTATGGCCACATCGAGGACAACTGGCTGATGGCGTTGAACAGTAGGCAGGTAAGTCGGTTCCTCCGGACCTTGGGTGAATGCTTGGAGCCGAAGTTCAAGTTCGTAAAGACGGGTGCCTTTGGCGTTCGTCTGCCGCGAGTTCCAAGCTACATGTTTCGCATTAAGATCCACACAAAGGAGAACTCCGTCGTATCTATCAAAGATGGAGATGAAGTCGTTATCCGTGAAGGCCGCGCCAGGGCTCAAGTAGGCTGCGACGAACGTGAGCTTCCCGTGTGTGGTGGTGATCGTGACTGCGGTGGCTTCAAGACTCGTCATGTCAGGCAAGGTTTCGAGGGAGTGAGTGAGGGAAGATCGCAGGTAGATTGCTGTACCTCCACCTCGCCGATTGTGGTGGTCAGTGCGGTATCCCACTATGTTGCGAATGTTGAAGGTTTGGGTGGGTCGCAGATGCGTTTCTGAC
Source organism: Schistocerca nitens (assembly GCF_023898315.1). Classification (NCBI taxonomy): domain Eukaryota; kingdom Metazoa; phylum Arthropoda; class Insecta; order Orthoptera; family Acrididae; genus Schistocerca; species Schistocerca nitens. Next base: position 53,133,927 of record NC_064617.1, read on the forward strand.
AATAGGAGCACGTCAATTTGATGCCGTTCGACGAAGTGGGTGAGTTCTACTTTCTTGGGAGCGACGCCGTTGGCGTTAAAGAAGCAGAATGTAAGGTTTCTGTGTTGATGTCGCTCTTGATCCATATTAGTCGGTGAAAAAGGCCATGATTCCTTCAAGTAGAGGGAGTAGTTTGGATAACAAATCCGGTGCGTCGCTGAATTTGCGAGCTGTGTCTGCTATGATGGCAATTACGTTTTTCGTTTTTAGTAAGTTGATTATTGAGCCCATGTTAGATAGCGCGGCGATAATATCGGACAGACCGAGGGCGTTGTCCATGGATCGTTGCTGCTGTTGTTGCTGGCGAAGATCTTGCAATCGTTTGCGCGCCGTGTTTTTCTGGCGAGTTGGTTATTGCTGGGACGGTGTTTAAAATAAGGACGATGCAGACGTCCAGGGTGTTCGGAGAGATGGTAAGTCCTTCGGTGTCACCGCAAACGACGGCTGTGGTGGTTGTTGTGGCTCCTTGGATGGTGGAGGTCGCAGTTGGTAGGCGTGTACCGACTTCTGAAACTCTGGGCAAACGCGCCAAGTCGCAGGGTGGCCTTCTTGGCGACAGTTTGCGCAGATGGGTGGCTCTGTGCGTGGCTTGGTACAATCCTTTGCGTGGTGGTGGCCGCCACAGCATACACACCTGACCCGCATCTGACAGTACCGGCCAGTGTGGTTGAATATGAGGCATTTCTTGCACTGGGCAGGCCCGTCAAGTGGCTTGTAGTCTTCTACCTTTACTCTGGTGTGGAAGAGATATTTTATATCGTAGATGGTGCGGCTTTTCTGTCCATGTGGCAGAGATACACAGTAAGCCGACTGTGGAATCTGTTTCTTGGAGGTCAGGTCTCGTTTCTTGAACTGGTGTACGTTCGTGACTGTGAACTGCATGTGGCGAAGTTCGGCGGCGAGTTCGTCTTCGGTAATTTCCTCTGGGATGTTCTTGAGGACCACTTGGAGTTCAGTCTTCTGCTGCTTGGTGGGTGAAATATGGCATGTTGATGGAGTGGAGGTAGTCCAGTGCTGCTCGTTGGTCCGCCAGCGTTTCAAAGTGGTATTTAATCTGATTGTTTTTGTAGATCGCCTTGAGTGGTCCTCTGATCTTCTTTTTTAATTGAGCGTTTAGTTCCAGGTATTTTCCGGTGTAGTTGATTGTGACAGGTGGTATTCTCGGTTTCGGCGGCAGTGGAGCTGGGGTGTCCTGAGTAGTTGTGATGTTAGGCTGAGGCTGGTGTTGGTCTTCCGTAGCTGCGTCCTGATGCTGTAGTGGTGCATAGTAGTTGGTGGTGGGTACAGCTCGTGATTCCGTCTGCATGGGGGTGTTTTCTTCGGCTTTCCTGCGTTTGGTGCCTTTCCGGCGGCGTCTGACTTCCTGGAATGGTGCATCAGAGTCGCTGGATTCATCCTGATAGTCCATGGCATGGTGTTGTTCCGTCGGAATTCGACTCGTCGTTCTGCAGTCGTCAGAAGATGAGTTGTCACTGGTGGTTGGGCCATCTTGATCCCGCCGTCTTGCGAGTTCCTTTGCTCGTGCGTCGCGGTCGCGGCGGAGTTGTTCGAGTTTCTCTTGCATCATCGCACTGCATAAGTCTTGAGGCGTGGGGCCGGTGGGACGGGGTGTCGCGCTCGAGCGCCCGGAGTGGTCCTGCTCGCGAGTTCTGCCTCAGCCCTGTGCGTCTGTTCTGGCCTAGAGGAACGCGGGCTTGCCACCCGCGGGTGGGGCCCTGGCTCCTCGTCGTCCCCTACTCTGTCCATCCTACAGGTGCGGCTAATCCGCACTATCTTGCCTGCTCTCTATGTCGGTCCTATAACACGACAAATTGCTTAGTACTCGCTGAAAAGCAAGTGAATCGCAGAGTTTTCGTTGCTCTCGATAGCGGCGAGTCGCACAAGGCTTCCACACACACTACGATCGCTAAGGGACTCCAACCCTTTCTTGTCTCCCGGGCGGGGACCTCAGACGGAACACACGAGGCGGCGCGGACCGATTAGGGAGCACCCAGAACGAAACAGAGGTGGAAATCATGGTAACATACCCAACATCTCGGACCGGGTCTGACACACCTCAGATGATAACCACATCCGTTGCGGACGGCCAGAACGGGCGCCGACGGCAGTCGGAACATCTGCGACTGGAGGGGTCCGTTGAAGCCGAGTATGGCGGTCCCGGAACACAGATGGAACACTCGACCCGGTGCGGACCCGTTAGGGAACGCCCAGCTCCTCCCAGGCATAAATACTGGACTCGATCGACCCAAGGACCAGTCTCAGGTAGCACCTGAAGAAGACAGCGAGGCACGCTGTTGAAATATCGTGCGAGAACGACGCGAACATCCGGCTGGATTCCCGAATATCCAAGAAGTCAACAGATCGCTGGGAAAGCATGAAGAATTACATGATTAAGTTATGCTCGGTACAAAGTACTACCAGGCGGCTTCGTCTGTCATTCCTTACTCCCATTCCGTATTCACCTACTACTTTTCCTTCTCTTTCTTTTCCTACTATCGAATTCCAGTCACCCATGACTAATAAATTATCATCTTCCTTCCAAATCTGAATAATTTTTTTATCCCATTATACATTTCATCAATCTCTTTGTCATCTGCGGAGCTAGTTGTCATATAAACTTGTACTACTGTGGTGGGCGTGGGCTTCGTGTCTATCTTTGCTACAATAATGCGTTCACATGCTGTTTGTCGTAGTTTACCAGCGCTCCGATTTTTTTTATTCGTTATTAAACCAACTCCTGAATTACTTCTATTTGATTTTTTATTTATAGCCCTGTATTCACCTGGCCAGAAGTCTTGTTCCTCTTAGCACCGAACTTGACTAATTCCTACTATATCTAGCTTTAACCTATGGCTATTAAATTTTCGTCTCCCTTCCCTATTTGAATAACTTTTTTATCTCATCATACATTCCATGAATCTCTTTGCCATTTGTGGAGGCAGTTGGCATTTAATCTTGTACTACCGTGGTGGGCGTGGACTTCGTGCTTAGCTTTGGTACAATAATGCGTTCACATGCTGTCTGTAGTAGCTTACCCGCGCTCCTATTTTTTTATTCGTTATTAAACCTACTCCTGAATTGCCTCTATTTGATTTTATATATATAACTCTGTATTCACCTGACCACAAGTCTTGTTTCTCTTGTCACCCAACTTCACTAATTCCTACTATATCTAGCTTTAACCTATCCATTCCCCTTTTTAAATTTTCTAACATTCCTCCACAGTTAAGGAATCTGACATTCCACTCTCCGATCCGTAAACGCGTTTTCTTTCTGACGTCCTCCTGAGTAGTCCGCGCCCGGTGATCCGAATGGATCAGTGTTACAAGGCCAGATCAGTCAATCATCCAGATTGTTGCCCCTGCAACTACTGAAAAGGCTGCTGCCCCTCTCTTGAGGATTCACACGTTTGCCTGACCTCTCAACAGATAACCCTCCGTTGTGGTTGCACCTACGGTACGGCTATCTGTATCGCTGAGGTACGCAAGTCTCCCCATCAACGGCAAGGTACGTGACTCATGGGGAGACGAAATATACCTATTCCAATATCAGAAAAAAAATCTCTTGAAGCCCTCCTGAGAGACAATCTACACTACTTCCAAATTAACAATGTAAGTGTAGTCCAAATGTGGGTTAAATTCAAAGAAATAGTAGCTATAGCAATATGATAGATTTATACTAAATAAATTAACAAGAAAGGCATGCAAGATTTAAACGAACGTAAAATCTCCAAGTTTTGGCTATCTTTCAAAGAAGCTCGTAATTTAGCGATGACGTCAATGCGAGGTGCTTACATTTGTTTCCATAAGGAAATTTTATCTCGAAAACTGGTAGAAAATCAAAAGTTATTCTGGTCGCATGTAAAGTATACTAGCGGCAAGGCACAGAGAATCCCTTCCCTGCGCAATAGCAATGGAAGTACTATCGACAACAGTGCTGCAAAACAGAGTTACTAAACACAAACTTTAGAAATTCTTTCACCAAATGGGACGAAGTAAATATTCCAGAAATCGAATGAGGAACAGCTGCCAATATTAGTAAGTAACGTCAAGTAGAAATCCGCGCAGTAGTGAAGCAACTTAAATCACTTAACAAAAGTCTTCCGTCCAGACTCTGTACCAATTGGGTTCCTTTCAGAGTATACTGAAGGAATAGCTCCATAGTTATCAGTTATTTATACAACCTCTCGCTCGACAAAAGATCCGTATCCAAAGACTGGAAAGTTGCACAGGTCACACCAATATTCGAGAAACGTTGTAAGAGTAATCCACTAAATTACAGGCCCATATCATTAACGTCGATATCAAGCAGGGATTTGGAACATACAATGTGTTCATTGTGATTTACCTCCAAGAGAACGGTCTGTTCACACACAGTCAACACGGATTTAGAAAACATCATTCCTGTGAAACACAACTATCTCTTTACACACACGAAGTGTTGAGAGCTGTTGACAAGAGATTTCAAATTGACTCCGTATTTCGAGATTTCCAAAAGGCTTTTGACACTGTACCACAGAAGCGGTTTGTACTAAAACATCATGGTTATGGAATATCGTCTCAGTTATGTGACTGGATTCGAGATTTCCTGTCAGATACGCCACAGTTCATAGTAATTGATGGAGGGCCATCGAGTAAAACATAAATGATTTCTGCTGTTCCCCAAGACACTGTTTAGGCCCTCTGCTGTGGCTTACCTATTTATTTATCGTATGGCATAATATAATACTTGGCATTTAGCCCAGCTTGCTCCTTCTATATTGATATAGCAAATCTTGAAATAGGTCCAAGGGGCCTCGTCTGTTGCCTCTGAGAGGAGACTTTTCTGTGGCCAGTCGTAATGATTTGACTCATATCTTTGGTATACGATGTGCAGTTAGCCAGGAGATCAGCGATCAAGATCGATGATTGTTCGGCTGCCTCGAAGTCACTGTTATTTAGCATCACACGGGAGACTCGTGTAGCTTATGGTAAGCTACGGATGCGAACAGCCATTGTCTCCCTCCTTACCTATAATCTATATAAACGAGTTTGTAGACAATCTGAGTAGCTGTCGTAGGTTGTTTGTAGATGACACTGTCGTTTATGGTCTTGGAAAGACATCGGAAGGCGGAAACAAGTTGCAAAAACGATTTAGAAGGGATATCTGAATGGTGCAAAATTTCACAATTGACCTTAAGGGGCTCCGGAACGCCCTATACTTGCAATGTTAAAATAACGCTTATAAATTACATCTTTCCTCACAAAGTATTTGAGGTAGGAAGTTGAACTTTTTACAGATTATTTATTGGAATATGGGCTACAACTTAACACAGGGATTTTACAAAATTTTAGCTCAGTTATTAAAGATGATTTTTTTTCAATTTTAATGAAAATTCACAACATTTTTTTGCAATTTTTTATTTATATATTCAAAAATATACAGTTTTTTGGAAAAAGGCTGTGTTAAATTATGCAGAAGGTACTGTGTAACATTTACTGATAGTTTGAAACAAATATGTTTGGATGATCCTTAGCAAACATGTAATTAGTATGAGAAAATAAAAGTTTTGGGAATCGAGCGACAAAGATTCGATTAACTTTTTAGTGCATTCCAGGTCCATAGGATGGATTATCTTCATCCTCTGCAAACTCCTCCTCCAGCTTCCTCTTGTTCCTCCTCCTGTTTACTCTTGCTTGTATTTCTAGACTCTTTACAGCCCTGTCTGCAGCCCGAAGGCGTTCCTTGTCTAAAGCAAGCATCGCTCGTACCATGTTAGAACCTATCTTCATTCCCATATTTCTAAATACCTTGCACCTTACAATGTTGCCATCATTGAAAGTCGCAACAGCATCATACACACCAAAGTGAAGTGTTTCTATTCCAGCAAATACAGTCTTGGGGATTCTCGATCATATAACACTATTTACACTTTCATTGGGGTTTTGAGTTTTTCCGTGAATACACTTTTTCAACAGTTCAGGTGCTGCTAAGTCTCTGAAAATAGGTTTTATCACCTCCATTATTGCATGAGGCAGACTATGCTTATGAGTGTACACTTCACCAGTTAGCAATCCTTTGTTATATTTACACCAACTGTCTTCTTCTTTGGGACACAAGCTATGTTGGGGATTTTCATCGTCTTTATTGTTTACAGTAATAACACATACCTTTGGCTTTCCAACATTTCTCCTTTTCTTAAAAGCCTTCAGAGGATTTCTAATAACTTTACTTTTACTCATTATTATACTTCAACAAAACAGAGACTCAAGAAAGAGAATTAATTACGAATATTTTCGAGATAACGACAGAGTAAATAAACATGAAACAATCGACAATCACACCAGCGATATATATTGAACCATCACAGGTTAGCCACAACACATACTTTATCTCACATCACTAAAATGTAGCCGGCCGGAGTGGCCGAGCGGTTAAAGGCGCTACAGTCTGGAACCGCACGACCGCTACGGTCGCAGGTTCGAATCCTGCCTCGGGCATGGATGTGTGTGATGTCCTTAGGTTAGTTAGGTTTAAGTAGTTCTAAGTTCTAGGGGACTTATGACCACAGCAGTTGAGTCCCATAGTGCTCAGAGCCATTTGAACCATTTGAACTAAAATGTACCTGATGAACACGGACGTTAATAATAACACCATTTGACAGCAGTTTAACAGCGCCACAGTGGGTCACGCCCATGTAGAACACATTTCAAAAAAATTTTAAAATAGTTGTAGTCTTCGGAATTGAATAAATTATATATCTATTAAAAGGTAATAGTCTGCAGATTCAGAAAACGCAAAAAAGTAAAAATTGAACTTTTCATGATTTTGAGCCTTTCCGGAGCCCCTTAAATAATGAATGACGTGGGTCATCCATATGAGTGCTAAAAGGAATCCGTTGAACTTCGGTTATACGCAAAAGCAGTCTACTCTAAAGACCGTAAATTCGACTAAATACCTGGGAATTACAATTCTGCCCAATTTAAATTGGAAAGAACATGTAGAATATGTTGTGGGAAAGGCAATACAAGGACAGCGTTTTATTGGCAGAACACTTAGAAAATGTAACAGGTCTACTAAAGAGACTGCCTATATTACGCTTGCCCGTCCTCTTTTGGAGTACTGCTGCGCGGTCTGGGATCCTTGCCAGACAGGATTAACGGAGTACATCGAGAAAGTTCAACGAACAGCAGCGCGTTTTGTACGATCGAAAACTAGAGGAGGACTGTCGCGGACATGATACACGGTATGGAATGGACACAAAACAAAGGCGTGTTTTGTTGCGGTGGAATCTTCTCACGAAATTTGAGTCACCAACTTTCTCTTCCGAATGCGAAAATATTTTGTTGACGCCGACCTACAGAGTGAGAAACGATCATCATAATAAAATGAGAGAAATTAGAGCTCGCACGGAAAGTGTCAGGTGTTCTTTTTTTTTCTGCGCTCTGCTCGAGAGTGCACGAATACAGACGGCGGGGTCAGGGATTTTCTCTGCCTCGTGATGGCTGGGTGTTGTGTGCTGTCATTAGGTTAGTTAGGTGTAAGTAGTTCTAGGTTCTAGGGGACTGATGACCATAGATGTTAAGTCCCATAGTGCTCGGAGCCATTTGAACGAATACAGAATTATTCTGAAGGTGGTTCGATAAACCCTCTGCGAGGCACTTCAGTGTGATACGCAGAGTATCGATGTAGATGTAGATGATGTAGATGTAGATACAGTGCTGTACACTGTCCCTCGACTACGGGTATTCTTGATGAATGACGGCCGACATGTTGAGCATTTGTGACAAAGAACGTCGTTTTTGCTAAAAAGCAAATATGCGAATTATTACTTTTGTATTATATGAAGCTCCATTTGTTGGTAATTTTATGCCCTTTTTTGGGTACCATAAACCCACATGTCATTTCCTGTGTGTCAATATTTAGGTCTCTACCTACATTATTCGGTAAAGCACTCTATTTTCAAATGTTCACGGACTTTTGGGGTACCCTGTACGTCGTTGTATGAGAATGTGAATCTCGAAGTTTTGCCGAGACCAGTTAATGAAGTATAAGCTATATTACTGTCGTAAACTCACGTGCGACTATGTCACCTTTTCTGTCAAATAATTTACGCTATCTTTGAACAACGTTTATTTGGTTTCTAATTTCGATTTGGACACGTTTAAGTTCCTTTATATTAGTTTCTACATTCGGGCCGTTAACATAATTTTATTCTTTATCTGTTGCCCTCCAGTCGGTTATTGTGTGTTTGTAGAGGTAATTGTCAGGCGTCTGTACTTCGTGTACGCCACTCATTTCAAATCATTAATCATAATGCTTTTGTCACCTAGACTTGCCTTTAAACTGCGAAGCTTTTGCGAGAATACTACTGGCCCTACTCTTGTTCAGTCAGAGACGAAGGCCTAATTTCTGTTGGAAATGATATGTAACCACTAACAGTGTGCTGAATGTGGAACCACCGGCTTGTGGCGTAACATAATGAATAGATGGAGGACAGCATTTGCAGTCACGAGTTACAGCGCTCTCTACTCGCATGTAGAATAAATGTTGCATCTCCCTTAATCCACATCTGCGTTCTTAATTACAAATGTAAACCTGTATTTCGTACAGTTGAAATTTCACGTAATGCGACGGCATATGACGAATTACAGATACATGTTACATACCAGTTTTCATTTGCATTTAAAGGGAATGCTGCCGAGGTTCTGCCGGACTGCCTGAATTAACCCTCAGAAGACCAGCTGCTGGAACATCGATAGCCATGCTCCATTCTCCTTGACGAAGATTAATAAGTTTGGAGTCCTACACGCGAGTATCAGGGAAATAGAACATACAAATTCAAAGTTGTCAGTTCAACGAAATGCCTAGGGATTATAAGAGGCTATGTTAAAAATATGGGTTGGAGTGTTGTTATTCTGATTGATTATACGATTTAAATAACTTTTACGGTCAATATTATAACAAAATGTTATTTATATGTAAGTAAAGTTTACAAATCATTAAATATCAAGATCTGACTGTTGCTCTGGTGACGTCACAGACTAGGAGTAAGACGAAGCTATACGTGGGTCAAAGGAGTGTTAGTCGAAATTACTAGGTTTTAACGTACTTTTTCTGCAAATAGTTTAGCTGTTACGTCATGGGATACGCATTTACAACTTTTAAATAACAATAGAAAGGAATTTTGTGAACGCTGATAGTGGAAGATTTATGAAAGTTGATGCTCCACCTATTTAGAGCGGCGGTACGTTGTACGACGGACATTTTTTTCCCTGCTCCCTGCAACATCATAAAATTCGCTCGGAACTAATGAACTGTAGAACTTTTGCAGATGGGTCCGCATGTTATAACAAGATTGTCGACTATCAGTCATGAGCTACGATCCAAAGCACAATAAAATTATTCTTGGCAAAACTTAGTGCTCTTTTTCTATATAGAAGACACTCAGCAGAGATACTCTATTCAGCGGGCATAACAGTTTCTTGCCATAGCAATCTATAGTTTCTTGGTACGCCTGGAATTAAAATATTGCAGTGCTTGAGGCTAGATCTGTCGAAATAAATAACTGAGAAAAAATCAGAAGCTTCATAAACCTGTTTAACTACATCTAAATCGGCAGCTACATCTATACTTATATCCACACATACACCTACACAGGCCCGTTCGACTGCAAATTTGAGGGTCACATGTTCGAATACTGGAAGGGTAATGTACTTTTAAACGTCTTACATGAGAAACGAAAATAGCGTTAGAAGAACTGATTATAGCAGCTGTTTCGATTGTGGGAAGTGTGGTATATAGCTGCACATTAGTCTTAGTTCGAGAAACGAACGCCGGCCGGAGTGGCCGAGCGGTTCTAGGCGCTACAGTCTGGAGCCGCGCGATCGATACGGTTGCAGATTCGAATCATGCCTCGGACATGGATGTGTGTGATGTCCTTAGGTTAGTTAGGTTTAAGTAGTTCTAAGTTCTAGGGGACTGATGACCACGGCAGTTAAGTCCCATAGTGCCTAGAGCCATGTTTTTGAGAAACGGTTCAAATGGTTCAAATGGCTCTGAGCACTATGCGACTTAACTTCTGAGGTCATCAGTCGCCTAGAACTTAGAACTAATTAAACCTAACTAACCTAAGGACATCACACACATCCATGCCCGAGGCAGGATTCGAACCTGCGACCGTAGCGGCGACGCGGTTCCAGACTGAAGCGCCTTTAACCGCACGGCCACACCGGCCGGCCTTGAGAAACGGGCAACAGAGAATGACCGCATTTGCTTTGCCAACAAACAATTAACTTTTTTTGGAAAGCATTGCTAGTTGTGTAGATATCACCATATGTCCACAGTATAACTAGGTGTAAGACGATACGGCAAGATATAAAGCGTGTACAACAAACAAGCCGGTGACACGAACGTAGGGGCTGCGACATTTGTCAGTCTAATCTAACGTTATTGTCTGAAGCAGACTTACTTCATCTGTATGTATCATGAAACTGCAAATGTGTGAAAAATAAGAATCTTAGCTGGAATGTACGGGGTTAAAAGCATTGTTTCTAATAAAGTAAAAAGAGTGTGTTCACATTAACTAGAAATTACCTTTAGAACGTGACGTGCGAGAACAGCTATTGCAAATATTAGCGCTTGTAAACAGCGAGGAAAACACAATAATATTCTGTTTCTGATAGGCGTGGTGAAGTTATGTGATTGTGATTTGGTTTTCATATGAGAGGACTGTAGATTCGTTTTACCAATAAGCTAAAATTTTCTTTCGGGTTAGATTCGAAAGAGCAACAACATCTTATAAAATGGACATTATCTTATAAAATTACCACTACGGTCGCAGGTTCGAATCCTGCCTCGGGCATGGATGTGTGTGATGTCCTTAGGTTTAAGTAGTTCTAAGTCTAGGGGACTGATGACCACAGATGTTAAGTCCCATAGTGCTCAGAGCCATTTGAACCATTTATAAAATTAGACGGTCTACCGCTTAAACAAGTGAGCTACCGAATAACTGAAGTGTAGCTGGGTAAATCGACATTTCTCACAGGGAGCTTTATTTCGGCCAATGACGCTTTCTTTTGTTGAAACAGTGGGAGAGGACTTCATTTTTAATTAAATTAATGAACTTGTGCGCCGACGTGGTGACAATCTGCTGATACAGTGCAACCACATTTTACGCATCTTCTTATTCTATGGAACATTGAAAAATAGATTTTCAGGAGCTTTTATTGATCTCTTTGTACAGTATTGTACTGCACACCACCTCTAACCCATTTTCGAAACGTAAATTCCAAACAAGACATCGCTGTGAATTAGCGTTACGACAGTAGAAGCAGAAAGATAGCCAGTGACGTCACTTGCTTGATATGTTTCGAATGGAGCGTTTTTGTGGACTTCCAAATGATTTCAATTTCATTTTCGTTTTCATAAAAGAATACGGAAATTCAAGATGAAAAACAGCGTGTTAGGGGCATTAAATGATATAATTTATCGTTTAAGACAATTTTACAGAAAACATTCAAATACCTTATTAGGAACAAGTAAGACAGCTACTGTCATATAGGAAATACTTTGGTGAATGTGAACCAAATATTGCGTTTTGTTGGTAAAACTCTCTGAAGAGGCTACAAATCTATTAAAGAGAGACCATACTACACTCCTGGAAATGGAAAAAAGAACACATTGACACCGGTGTGTCAGACCCACCATACTTGCTCCGGACACTGCGAGAGGGCTGTACAAGCAATGATCACACGCACGGCACAGCGGACACACCAGGAACCGCGGTGTTGGCCGTCGAATGGCGCTAGCTGCGCAGCATTTGTGCACCGCCGCCGTCAGTGTCAGCCAGTTTGCCGTGGCATACGGAGCTCCATCGCAGTCTTTAACACTGGTAGCATGCCGCGACAGCGTGGACGTGAACCGTATGTGCAGTTGACGGACTTTGAGCGAGGGCGTATAGTGGGCATGCGGGAGGCCGGGTGGACGTACCGCCGAATTGCTCAACACGTGGGGCGTGAGGTCTCCACAGTACATCGATGTTGTCGCCAGTGGTCGGCGGAAGGTGCACGTGCCCGTCGACCTGGGACCGGACCGCAGCGACGCACGGATGCACGCCAAGACCGTAGGATCCTACGCAGTGCCGTAGGGGACCGCACCGCCACTTCCCAGCAAATTAGGGACACTGTTGCTCCTGGGGTATCGGCGAGGACCATTCGCAACCGTCTCCATGAAGCGGGGCTACGGTCCCGCACACCGTTAGGCCGTCTTCCGCTCACGCCCCAACATCGTGCAGCCCGCCTTCAGTGGTGTCGCGACAGGCGTGAATGGAGGGACGAATGGAGACGTGTCGTCTTCAGCGATGAGAGTCGCTTCTGCCTTGGTGCCAATGATGGTCGTATGCGTGTTTGGCGCCGTGCAGGTGAGCGCCACAATCAGGACTGCATACGACCGAGTCACACAGGGCCAACACCCGGCATCATGGTGTGGGGAGCGATCTCCTACACTGGCCGTACACCACTGGTGATCGTCGAGGGGACACTGAATAGTGCACGGTACATCCAAACCGTCATCGAACCCATCGTTCTACCATTCCTAGACCGGCAAGGGAACTTGCTGTTCCAACAGGACAATGCACGTCCGCATGTATCCCGTGCCACCCAACGTGCTCTAGAAGGTGTAAGTCAACTACCCTGGCCAACAAGATCTCCGGATCTGTCCCCCATTGAGCATGTTTGGGACTGGATGAAGCGTCGTCTCACGCGGTCTGCACGTCCAGCACGAACGCTGGTCCAACTGTGGCGCCAGGTGGAAATGGCATGGCAAGCCGTTCCACAGGACTACATCCAGCATCTCTACGATCGTCTCCATGGGAGAATAGCAGCCTGCATTGCTGCGAAAGGTGGATATACACTGTACTAGTGCCGACATTGTGCATGCTCTGTTGCCTGTGTCTATGTGCCTGTGGTTCTGTCAGTGTGATCATGTGATGTATCTGACCCCAGGAATGTGTCAATAAAGTTTCCCCTTCCTGGGACAATGAATTCACGGTGTTCTTATTTCAATTTCCAGGAGTGTATATGCTTGTGCGTCCTCTTCTGTAGTATTGCTATGCGGTATGCGATCCTTTCCAGATAGAATTGACTCAGACATTGAAAAAGTTCAAAGAACGGCAGCGCGCTGTGTTTTAAAGCGAAATAGGGCAAAAAGTGTTTTTCCGTTGTGAAGAAATCTTTTCACGGAATTTTTGTCACTAACTTTCTCCTGCAAATGCGAAAATATTCTGTTGTACCTCATGTACGTAAGGAGAATCGACCATCGTGATAAAAGAAAAAGAAAAATCAGAGCTCGCATGACAAGATTTAGCAGTCTGTTTTTCACTCGTCGTGTTGGAAAGTGGGATGTCAAGAAATAGTGTGGAAGCATTTCTAGGACCCCTATGCCAAGCACGTAGTGTGAATTGCAGGGTAGTCCGCCAGGTGCAGATGTTGGTGTAGGTGGGGATATAAATATACATGTGGTTGCAGATTTAGATGTAGTTAAACAGGTTTATGAAGCTTCTGAATATTTCTCAGTTGTTTACTTCGTCAGATCTAGCCTCAAGCACTGCAATATTTTAATTCCAGGCGTACCAACAAACTATAGATTGCTATGGCAAGGAACTGTTATGCCCGAGTGTGGGTTTATAAGTCAAAAAAATTCCAAAAAATTGTGGTAAAATTTATTATGATCTACGGTGTGACTGTCCGCATGGTTAATTCTTTCATGCTTTCATACACCTGTGTGTTAATATGACTGCAGCTATCTTTATGCTTGTGTTCACACGTCTACTGCAATGTACAGATAGATGTGATTTAGTAACTGGTAACACACTGTGATATAAAAATTGACCTTTGGCTGTAGCACAGTTTTAGTTGAGCAGACGTCTCGTAGTTTACGACGTACATTGTTGTCAACCTGGCTTCTTGCTACGTCGTCTCATATTATTTAGAGATATGTCATAATTGATTCGCATCAACGGAATGAAGAAAGCAGGATTGCGTTTTAATATCACGTCAACTACACGTTCTTTAGTGACATATCACAAGTACAGTTTTCGTAATAAAAATAGTAATGGCGGGAGCTTTGGTACATGCAGTGTGGCGTAGTGGCTAGTGTGGTCCGCTTGTTTGCTGTTGATCGCCGGTTCAAACTCGCTCACCAACGATTATTTGTTTTTTAGTGTATACTACTTCTGGAAGATTCTTGTGTCGTGGATGTCCTTCGTTCAGACTACTGGAATTCTCGCTTCTGCTTGGCGGCAGCCGCACTTGGTGGCGCTGGTCGGCAACTGCAAGGGTCGTTTCGAAAGTAATGCATCCTTATCTCCTGTGGTGGTGTTGATTGTCGGCACCAGATGTCGTTGGTATAGTGCTAATGCTTGAAACTTCCGCTTTCAAACACCGAGGTGGCGCAATGGTCACCGCACTGGACTCGCATTCGGGAGGACGACAGTTCAAACGCGCGTCCGGCCACCCTGGTTTAGGTTTTCCGTGATTACCCTAAATTGGTTAAGAAAAATGCCGGGATGGTTCCTTTGAAAAGGCACGGCCGACTTCCTTTCACATCCTTCCGTGATGTGATGAGACCGATGATCTCACGGTCTTTTATCCCTTCCCGCAAATCAACCAATCAACCGTTCTCTTTCATTTGAGGTGGTTCCGTGGTTCTGAGACAGTTGGCGCCAGCTGAGGGGTGTTGCAGAAAACAGCCATATGTGATTCTATTCCTCATTGCTGAAGAAACTGCGCCAACTGAAATCTGTCGACACTTGCTAAAGGTGTATGGAGGCGATACAACAGATGTGAGCAATGTGAGGTGATGGGTACGGCATTTTCAAGGTGGTGAAAAGGGTGTGCACGACGCAGCTGTTACCCCTCGCAATCAGGAGCGTCATGATCAACCCATCCGACCTGATCGGCGAATGACGATCAGAAAATTGTGCGGAAAGCTGAATATCGGCTCTAATGCCTTGAGAAGAATGTTGGAACATATTGGTTATTGAAAGTCTGTGCGAGATAGGCCCCAGCAGATGCAGGAATGGAAATTTATAGGGATCTGCTGGACCAACATGAAGCTGAGCCGTCACTGCAGATGAGACGTGGTGTCACCACTACGAGCCGTAATCCAAAAGACAGTTCATGGAATGCCGACATACGAATTCTGCGTCAAAGAAGAACCTCAAGACACAGTCGTCTGTAGGCAAAGTGACGTGCACAGTCTTCTGCGAAAGCCAGGGTGCGGCTCTTTTCGATGTCCCGGAGCGTGGAAAAACTGTCTATTCAGCACGTCCAAGACGACACAGACTAAGCTGAAAGCCCGAATATCCAGGGTGGGGCCAGAGAAGAAGACCAACGTTCACCTGCAACACGATAACGCTAGGTTCCACACCAGTTTTGCGACCATACTATTCATAGCAAAATTCGGCTGTATTGTCTTACCACGTACGCCATACAGTCCCGATTTTGCCCCTTCAGACTTCCCTCTCGTTGGGCGTCTGACAGATGGACTACGTGGCGAACGTTTTCAAGACTCGGATGCTGTTGTCAAAGGTGTAAGGAAGGGCTCAGTTTCAGCTGGTTCCGAATTTTACAAGCGCGGCATGCAGGTTCTGATTCATCGTTGGTAAAAGTGCATGACGTATGGCGGTGACTATGTGGAGAAACGGCAGTATGTCGCTGAAATATTGCTCTATTTAGCTGTGCTACTGTCATTTATGTATAGAACTACTTAAACCTAACTAACCTAAAAACATCACACACATCCATGCCAGAGGCAGGATTCGAACTTGTGACCGTAGCAGTCTCGCGGTCCCGGACTGAAGTGCCTAGAATCGCTCGACCACATCAGCCGGCTATGGTTGGGGGAAAGACGGCTACCACACCATACAACTCCCTTGACCGTACCGGGACTCGTTTCTAAAATTTAGTGGCGCGCACGTTGTACTCTCACTTTTATAACATTTACTGAGTACACGTAGAATGACAGTTTGAGAGCACTACGTCAGCAGTATCAGCTTGTTGTTGGTCACTAATACCGCTGCATCTCCATTTTCCTGCTGATGTCAAATCGTTTACAGCGCCTGAAAAGTGGATGATAAATAACAATTTACTAACACCCAATTATATCAGGTTCCACTCAATGTATTCGAGTTCCCAATCCGGTAATGTGTCGCCTTCACTGTACATTGTCACTCCGCCAGTTCCACTAGCAGTGGGTCGGAAGCCCGCGTGGTGTTTCTCTGGGCGGACATCTAGATGTATTTTATCTGTATATGGCTATAATAAGATACTCTGACTCCAAAAGAAGTCCCATATTAAAACAGGGAAAGCGTTGTTTTCCACAGTACGGTCGGCGGTACAATCTGTCAGTGGCTATCTGGTACTCTGTCACACAAATCGCGGAATTTAACATTAACATCCCCCTTTCGTTATTATTCACCAACAGTTTTTTTTTTACCTGATATGCTATGACGCCATTATATGAATAATGGCGTCATAGCATATCACGTAAAAAAAAGCGTAGATATTCTACCTTATTAAACTACGCTATAAATTTAGATCAAAGCAACTACCCTGCTTCTGTAGTTCTATACAGTTTTTCCAAAGTAGAGAGTATACTGTTTGGTTGGAGGGAACACCTCTCATACACAGTGACACCTTGGATATACGACACGATAAGACTGTTTGACGTTGATGACCTCTGATTGGATAGTAAAACCCTATATCCTATGTGTCAAATCACAAGCCCAGGAGCTGGCAACGTTATTGGTAACTACCATGAGAGTTTTAAAAAAGTGACGAGGCACGTGGCTGTACATGGTATTATCTGGCTGGAGATGGATCGTGTTTTTGATCCCTGTTCAAGACAGTGTTCCTATGTACTAGAAGACCTTTCAAGTACTCTGTTACGGAATATAATTACGTCAGTTCGGCGATTATTGGTAATTCCTAACCGCTTTTGCCGCTGTAATCATACTATTTTCCGTGTATTAGGATGACGATATCTTCGTCCCTGCAAATTGATACTGTCATGCTTACACACTGTAATGTTGAGGTACCACAACTCTTAATATTTTGAAGCATTTTGCTTAAGGTTTGCTTCGTAGATGTCCTAACACGGACGTTGGGGTTGACGCAGTGACGTTAAGCGCGTATGTCAGCTGGGGTAGCGTCATGGGCTAGTGGCAACTCTCACATCATTTCCAGTTGTGATTCACTAACTACTTTGGAACACATCGGCTTTTACGTCTACGTATGTGTATGTTACAGACAATAGAATCAGTTTAACAGGTGTTCTGGCCCTTTCATAGCTTTATAGCAATGGAGGATGGTCTTGCTTTAGGCTTTAGGCGTATTCTGATGGCTCTTTGTAAATGCAAGGCGTACGAAATCGAATTTTCATGGCGATTTTGTTTATATTAAGATAAGCATGTACTCTAATCTGTTAAACACACAGTTCAGATACGGGAGGATTCAATTTCTGCCTATGGAATGTGAGGCGTCTCTCATTATACACTGAAGCGCGAAAGAAACTGGTACAGGCGTTCGTGTTCAGAGATATGTAAACAGGCAGCATGCGGTCGGCGACGCCTGTGTAAGACAACAAGTGTCTGGCGCTGTTGTTAGATCAGTGGCAGATTATCAAGACTGAAGTGAGTTTGAACGTGGTGTTACAGTCGGCGCCCTAAAGATGGGACACAGCATCTCCAAGGTAGCGATGAAGAGGGCACTTTCCCATACGACCGTTTCACGAGTTTACCGTTCGCCCCCGGTAGCTGAGTGGTCAGCGTGACAGACTGTCAATCCTAAGGATCCGGGTTCGATTCCCGGCTGTGTCGGAGATTTTCTCCGCTCAGGGACTGCGTGTTGCGTTGTCCTAATCCCCATCATTTCATCCTCATCGACACGCAGGTCGCCGAAGTGGCGTCAAATCGAAAGACCTGCACCAGGCGAACAGTCTACCCGACGGGAGGCCCTAGCCACACGACATTTCATTTCATTTTTTCACGAGTGTACCGTGAATATCAGCAATCCAGTAAAACATCAAATCTTCGACATCGCTGAGGCCGGAAAAATATCCTGCCAGAACGGGAACAATGGCGACTTAAGAGAATCGTCCAACGTGACAGAAGTTCAAACCCTTCCGCAAATTGCTACAGATTTCAAAGTTGGGCCATCAACAAGGGTCAGCGTGCGAACCATTCTACGACACATCATCGATATGGGCCTCGCATCCGAAGGCCCACTCGTGTACCCTTGATGACTGCTCGACACAAAGCTTCACGTCTCGCCTGGGCCCGGCAGCACCGACATTGGACTGTTGATGACAGCAAACGTGTTGCGTGGTTGGACGAGTCGCGTTTCTAACTGTTTCTAGCATATGGACGTGTAAGGTATGGAGACAACCTCATGAATCCACAAACCCAGAATGTCAGCAGGGGCTGTTCAAGCTGGTGGAGGCTCTTTAGTAGTGTGGAGCGTGTGCAATTGGAGTTATATGGGACCCATGATATATAAAGATACGCCTCTGACAGGTGACACGTACGTACACATCCTGTCTGGTCACCTACTTCCATTTATGTCCATTGTGCATTCCGACGGACTTGGTAATTCCAGCAGGATAATGCGACACCGGACACTTCCAGAATTGCTACAGAGTGGCTCCAGAAACAGTCTTCTGAGTTTAAACGCTTCCACTGCCCACCAAACTTCCCAGACATAAACATTATTGCGTATATCTGGGATGCCTTGCAACGTGCTGTTCAGAAGAGCTCTCCAACCCGTCGTAGTCTTACTGATTTATGAACAGCCCTGCAGGATTCGTCGTGACAGTTCCCTCAGGCACTACTTCACACATTAGTCGAGTCCATGCCACGTCATGCTGCGACATTTCTGCGCGCTCGCGGAGACCCTACACGATATTAGGCAGCGTGTCAGTTTTTTTGCCTCTTAAGAGTATTATGGTACGTAATTCTTCTCGGCTATATCGACTCTGACATCGTGTTTGAAAATGTCACGTCTCCCAACATTACCGTCTGTGGTCGTGTGTTTACAAGCTGTAGGCTACATGTTCTTCTGTTGTCTAAGTAATATTTTTAGTAATAAAAAACACCGTATGCTTTCCTTCTTTTCCTGATAAGTTAATTGTGTTATGCATGTCCTTGTGACGTCCTTGGTTACAGGTTGTATTTTCGCAAATCATATTTTCCGAAAATGCAGCTCACAGAATGAATACTAACTATGCGTATTTAAATGCATGATCAGCACTGCTGAGTTATTTTTTTAGAATATAGTGCGCAATAATATCGGTTAAATACGGTCTCTAAAGCTTTTAGGGAGCCTTGTCAAACTGCATTTAGTAGACCTTCGTCATTTGTAGTAACTACAATAACTCGCAATGAATAGCTTCGTTTAATCTTTTGTAGTGAATCACACCTCTGAATTGGTGCTTGATACCTATTTAACAATGCAGATATATGCACTTTGAGGGTGTAATCTTCTATATCCCCAACTGATAATGTGATCATCACACTTTTTGCAGTGACTCACAACTGTGTTTTTAATATTTGTTTTGGGTAATTACATTCATTTTTCTGCACCCTGGCCAGGCTAGTTTTACAACAGCAGATTTTTATGCCGAATTACTATGAGTGTCAAATGATGAAATATACCATTGTCGTACATAGTTCAGAATTCTGGGCATTATTTTGACGAATGTGTGCATATGTTTACATTGCAGGGCATTTTTATGCAGTATTATGACTACAAACAATGCTTTTTATCTCTTCTAGCAACGTAAACATCGCACTTCTTCGCACTGCAGCTGTACTTAATGGACATTTCAGAATATCTGATTCATCTTAGAGACAGAAAATAATTAATTTTAGATCTGCTGTGTTTTTTTAACTTCTACTGTAGCGATGTACTGCTGTGGTACAAAGATCGAAATACAGTCTCGGTCGTATATTGCAGCCTCCTACTAGTGACTGAAGAAATTGTGATTTGCTACTATTCCGTGTTTTATAGGTTTTTGGGATGTTATTTAAGTTAAAACTCATGTTCAACAAATACGAATGCCTAATTTCTTATTTATATTTTCCAAGCAAATGTTGGTTTTCAGTTATTTATGGAAGTGTATTGATTTTTCAGCGCAGCCATCCTTGGATGACAGACGGATGTAGCATGTGGAAGTGGACATACCTTTATCTACGTTTTCAGAGCTTGTTGGATTGTGTTAATGGAAAAAAAAAACTCATTTTCATCAAATAACAATTCCTTTCATGTTACCTATGTTTGTAAACAAATGTTAGTTTTTAATTATTTAATGGGAGAATTGCATTCTAATCGTTCCAGTATTCCATAGCAAATGATACATACCTTCAGATTGAAATTACCAATGTGATCCCCAATACTAAGGACATCATCCATTTCCTTACCATAGTCCACCAAAGTATTCACCCCTTCCATTGACCCCACACCCCTCAGCAATTCTCCCTTACTGTCTTCTCAGTATTCCACCTGTACACCTGAGCCACATACTGCTACAAGCACGTCCACTCCATATTCACCTGTCTCGTCATCCTTGTATAAACCTCTCTGCTCCTAGCCCCTTCAAACCGATTCCTAGACTATCACCACGGCGCGACAGCACTACTGCATTCCATATAGCAACATCTGCTCCCTAGCAACCAAGAAGACCCTTTTTATGCTTACCCTGTCCCAACACGACATTGATATCTTCATCCATATGTAATGAAACTGTTGTGTCTAGACCATACAGCCTAGACACAATGCTGTAGCCGATAGGGCACGCAATGCTAACGCAGACGGGCGTGAAGTCTGGAACATGAGACTTATAAATGAATAAGAAGAAAAGTACGTAGAAGCTTGTTACTTAACTTTTAATTAGTCCTTGGAATACATCTCTCTTGAATATTAGTAAGCTATAGGCACTGATCCAAATGGCGCCTTGCTAGGTGGTCGCCAGTTAACTTAGCAGAGGGCTATTCTACTGTCTATCTCTCGGCAAATGAGAGCAAGGCTTAGCACGTCCAATCGCTAGCTATGTTGTCCGTACAACTGGGGACGAGGTCTCCTCAGTCTCTCGAGACCTGCCTTGTGGTGGCGCTAGGTTTGCGATCCCACAGTGGCGACACGCGGGTCCGACATGTACTACAGGACCGCGGCCGATTTAAGTTACCACCTAGCAAGTGTGGTGTCTAGCGGTGACACCACAGAAACGTTCTTACAACCAAACAACACCATCCATATCTCTCCCTGTATCCTCCCCTGTAGTGATAACGCTCTCCCCCTGGCCAGATGTGAAGTAGCAGTTCGCCATCACAGGAAAATCCCTGCTCAGCCACAACCATTATTCAAAAATCGCACTGAACACTTTACCCTTAGCTTTTTCTTCAAAACACTCATTGTTACCTATACTACCATCTATATCTGACCTAACAATTCACTCTTGTGATTTTCTCACCCATACTGGCGATAAAGTTTCCACTGATGTCGCCACATCCATAGTAGATTGCGTTCAGAACTCCAGTGGTCACGTCATTTTACCATATCGCTCCATGGTAAAAATGTCCCCAAAGCACAGCACACCCATCCTGAAACAAACACAACCCCTGATGTGACTCTAGCATCTCCCAACCTCCTTCGATATCTCAGTGCAGAAGTCTTTCATCCAATTGGAAGTGACCAACTACCTGTCCTCAGCATGTCCTACACAGTACCCTATCCCCATGCATCGCATCCCAATTAGCAACCGAAAGTTGTCCACAAATATTCTTGTGCCAACTGGAGTGCCTACCAGGAATCGAAAGATACTCATGCTGGAAGCTACCCTCTAACCATCCAGCAAACGAGTGACATCCCCCACGTCACAGCCTTCCTGCAACAGACCTTGTAGTCTCCATATCCACAAACGTTTCGCCCAATCTCCCACCACAAGCTGTAGTTCTTCTCCATGTATCCCATCGCTTACATTGCTGCTTCCTCCAGCCTCGTTACTGAAATACATTCACGTGCCACTGGCAAATACAGTGACACATCATAAACGTACTCAAAACCAAAAAACGGTGGAACTGGTGCAAGACATGCACCAGTGCTAGACTCCCAGTTAATTTTTCCAAGCACTGGAAACCATAGCACCACCCTACTGGCACCCCTCCCAACCCTTACTCAATCCTTCACTACAACCTTCCATTATCTGACGATCTGAGCAAAGCTGGTCAGTTTGCATCCTATATAAAATATGTACTCACAGTTAATGCAACACATCCCCTGGTCATGACCGTTCTACTTATTGCCACTTCAAACAATGCTCTCTCTCCTTTTTTATAACACTCAACAAACTGTATACCATCTTCAATAAAATTCTTCAGGGTATCAGACCGCATCGTCATAATTTAAAATGCGCCAACGTTTCGGCCAGCGTTGCAGCTAGCCTTCATCAGGGCCTTACGTTAACTGCTAAATGAACACACTTGGTTTCTTAAATAGCTGCACGAGAAAATCGTGTCGTTACTTGATTGGCTGTAAAAGGAGGAGGAGGAGGGGTGAAAGGTATGCTTTATTGGTGTTTCCTTTATTATCTGTCATTGGCTGAAATAGCTGTTTTCTATTGGTCTTTATATTAATCCACCCCATTGG
Organism: Schistocerca nitens; assembly: GCF_023898315.1. Classification (NCBI taxonomy): domain Eukaryota; kingdom Metazoa; phylum Arthropoda; class Insecta; order Orthoptera; family Acrididae; genus Schistocerca; species Schistocerca nitens. Next base: position 53,156,645 of record NC_064617.1, read on the forward strand.
AGGAGACGGACGAATAGCGAACAGGTGATGGCTGTGACGTCACACTGTTTCCATGCTGTCCAGAAGCCGGCTGCGGCGTGCCATTGCTTTGTTTGCTCGCGACCACTACTGCGGCTCTCCGCGTGTCTGCATGGGCCGCCACGGCTCTGCCGCCGCTCCGTAGCCCTGCTATTGCAGGCAGCCAAGACCTCGGAAGCTTGTACCCGTCCTCTCTATTCATGTTGGCGGGTCTTTTGGCTATTTCTATCGCCTCTCTAATCTTTCTTTTGAAAGTGAGAGGCTGTTTCGCCAGGACGCGGGCTTCCTGAAAAAATATTGGTTTCCCGCACTCGTCTCGGTGTTCCGCCACTGCTGACTTAGTGTGTTGTTTCAGGCGGATATATCTTTCATGTTCCGAGAGCCTTGTGCTAATCGGACGTCCCGTCTCACCTATGTAGACTAATCCACACGCACAACCAATTTCATACACGCCAGCTGTGTGTAGTTTGTCAACTGCATCCTTGGTAGAACCGAGCATGTCTGATATTTTATTTCTGCTTTGGAAAATTGGTTTGATGTCGGCTTTTCGTAGAGTTTTGCCAATACGTTCGGTGACCCCTTGTACATATGGTGACACAGCAATGCTCTATGCCTCCTTCTCCTCTTCCCTATTAGTCTTCTCCTTTGTCGACATGGTGCTGTCTATCATCAGCTTCCCATAGCCATTAGTTCCGAAGATGGACCTGAGGCGTTCAATTTCTGTCTTCAGATGTTCTTCGTCGCTTATCCTGTACGCTCTCTTCGTTAGCGTGTGCAGGGCGGACTTCTTCTGCGTGGGTGATGGTGGGAGGAGGCGTGAAGGTACCTGTCCGTATTGGTTGGTTTCCTGTACACTTTGTGGCCAAGTTTACCATCAGGTTTTACATAAACTTCCACGTCGAGAAAAGGCAGCACCCCATTCTTCTCTGTTTCCATTGTAAACTGAATTTTCCTATGCTGTTGGTTAAGGTGCTTGTGGAAGTTCTGTAACTCCTCTTCTCCGTGGGGCCAGATGACGAAAGTATCATCGACATAGCGAAGCCAACAATTTGGACGTAATGGTGCGGACTGGAGGGCTGTTTCCTCAAAAGCCTCCATGAAAATTTCCGCTGCGATAGGCGATAGGGGTGAGCCCATAGCTACACCGTCAGTTTGTTCATAAAATTTACCTCTCCACTTGAAATAGGTGGTCGTCAGACAGTGGCGCACAAGCTCACATATATCAGGTCTTGGCTGCCTGCAATAGCAGGGCTACGGAGCGGCGGCAGAGCCGTGGCGGCCCATGCAGACACGCGGAGAGCCGCAGTAGTGGTCGCCAGCAAACAAAGCAATGGCACGCCGCAGCCGGCTTCTGGACAGCATGGAAACAGTGTGACGTCACAGCCATCACCTGTTCGCTATTCGTCCGTCTCCTCCAATGGGGTGGATTAATATAAAGACCAATAGAAAACAGCTATTTCAGCCAATGACAGATAATAAAGGAAACACCAATAAAGCATACCTTTCACCCCTCCTCCTCCTCCTTTTACAGCCAATCAAGTAACGACACGATTTTCTCGTGCAGCTATTTAAGAAACCAAGTGTGTTCATTTAGCAGTTAACGTAAGGCCCTGATGAAGGCTAGCTGCAACGCTGGCCGAAACGTTGGCGCATTTTAAATTATGACGATGCGGTCTGATACCCTGAAGAATTTTATTGAAGAAGACAACGGCCGCGGAAGCCTACGCTTACAAACTGTATACCACTCTCCTTACCACAGGCTACTATTATAACCTGTGTAAATCAGCCAAAATCTTACTTTTACTTAAACGAAAAAAACCCCCACTGATACCTCCTCGTAAGTTTTATGAATCCAACCCCTCCCAATGCAACCACCACCATCTGCACCAGCACCATCAACTTCCTTCACCCAGTAAAGCTTCTGTCCCACTGCCTCTGCTGATCAACTGAACTTCACCCATCTCCTATCCCAACAGCTCAGCAGTCGTAAATCCGCCATCTTTATCTCCTTTGACTTAGAGAAAGCATATGACTATGTACTCCAGACTTTTGCACATCCAGTCAACTTTGTCAATCTTATTGCATCCTTCCACTCGAATCGCCGATGCTATGTCACTGTTAACAACATAAATTCCCAAACTTTCCATTCCACTGCAAGTGTGTCCCACCAATATTCCCAAACAACCTCCTTCCATCCACCTCCTTCAGTATACTCATCACACCACTTTCTTTGCCCTGTATCCTACCATCCAGAAATCCTAACGATCCCTCCTAATCCACGTCAATCAGTTTACCAATGGTTCTTAAAAATTAACCTCTCCAAAAACCAGGTAATAATCAAAAGACGCACTATCTGTATCTACCGTCTCCATGTCTCTTACTCCACCATTTATAGCTAGCTAACACACTAAAATACCTTAGATTAACCTTCAACCCACAAGCAACATGAGCACTTCACCTTCCAACCATCCAACAGAAAGCCAACAATAGACTAAAACAACTAAAACTACTAACTGGCCTAAAGTGGGGACTATAACTCTCGACTGTCCTCCACATGTACAAAACCCTGATCCACCCCATCCTTTGCTATGCAAATGTTGCATGGATCTCAGACCAACTTAAATTTTCTAAGTTCCTCCAGATCCTTGAGAACCATGATCTCCACATCGCTTTTGGGATCGACTTATCTTCCCCCACAACGATTGTTTACCAACTTATAAAATTCGCACCTCTCCATGCTAACACTGAACACTTCAAAATAACCTACACCACCCATAAGCTCGCCTCCAACAATCATATTATGTCCCTTCTCCTTTAAAATCCATGTGTGCTACCGCATCTCTGTCTACACATCCCACCCATCCCACACCTGCATACCCTCCACATCCTATCCTAAGGAAATTTCAAATGGATGACCAACTCCACCCCAAAGATAAACCTGTCCTCCCAACTAAATCCATTGTACCGTACCCAGTGCTGCCTGCTCCTCATGTCCCCCTCCCACACCTCATCCTTTTCCCCTTCCCTGCCATGTTCCATCCTTTTGTATTCTTCATCCTACAACTTTCAATACCAGTAACCCCTCTCTACTTGTTCCCCACAAACAACTCTGTCTTTGTCGCCACCTCTTAGCAGTTCACTGTCTTCATCACCACCACTGCCCTATCTCTGTCCCAGGAAAAGTATCTCTGTCCCAGGAAAAGTCCTTTTCCAGTTATAGTGGAAGTTCATGGCGCTCCATTTGTAATGGTCAGTGTATCTTCTATTGTGTTCAGTGTTTTTCCAGTGTCCACATTTGTATCACTGTTTTTAAAAGCAATTCATGAAGATACCTTTTTATTATTTATATTTCTCTCATTCATGACACCTTTCCAATTATTTTAAATTCATAGCACAAGTGTCTCCTTACTTTTTGTTTTTAGCATCTATATTAGTAAGAGTATCATGTTCTCCTGGCTGGAAAACAGGTTACTTTTATGGGTCGCAGCCCACCGCCCCATGACTGCGTGAGTCGACGGAGAATGAAATAACGATATCGGAAAAAATACGAATATGAGACTGATGCACAGTCCTCAGACAAATTTCGCGAAAACGGTGATGTAACAATATCTGCAGACCAGAGGCACGACGTGTGTGGGAGTGGAGGTGCGGGGTAAAATATGTCGCAGAACAAGGAGTGGGGGTGTAGGTGCTGGTATCAGCGAAATTTGAGATGCATGTGAACTGCATTCAGGTCTCTCTCCCATGAAGGAAGGAAGCGGCTTGGGAAGTTGGTACTTCAGCAAAATTTGCAGAAGTGCAGGGAGTGGGGGATGGGGAGACCTCTGTCCTCCTTGTCCTTGGCATGTGATAGGCTGTCGTGATTCCTGGAATGACCTTCGAGGTATGGAAGCGCTGATACTATCCTTGGCGAAATATGACACGTGCAATCATCCCATCTGTAATATGGCACCACTGATAAAGTGCTGACAGGTAATGAATCAGCGTTTCTTGCCAGAACCTGCAGGGCTCTGTTATTTATATGTACATATTTCTATCCAACGTCCTCTGTCACTTTTACAGTCCTGTGGCGGACCGTGATTCCAGATTTTACTGGGACTGATGACCTTCGCTGTTTAGTCCCCCTTACACATCCCCCCAGATTTTACTCACTTGTGCTGGTCGTGCAAGACTGTATTTGCGATTCTTCTTCAGACTTGTTTTATCGGCGCCATAGTAGCGTTAAAAGCGGAAGATTACGCCGTTGGCGACACGGCCTGTCAAAGTATTACAGGCCTCATGTATGCTGGTGAAATATACTACGAGGTGCATCTGCAGTTTGCCATATTCAGTGTAAGTAACGAAATGATATTGTCATTTTTCTTGAAGCGCAATCGGCGCGGCCTTTTTACATTAGTTGCCAAGTTAACTGAATTAAATATAGTAACATAAGATATGTTTTGTGCCCGATGGGATGTCCTTCTCATTCTAAGTTAAATAGGCTAGTATTATGGTCAGTTATTTAGCTTAAGTGGGATCTATGGAAACAGCTGTTAAACTGTCCTACTTCAGAACACAGGGTGTCCATAATCAAAGTTCCTGTTTCAAAACACTGCAGAAAGAGAACCACTGCCTAGAATCACGTCAAATTCGAACAGCAAATTTGACGCAAGGAGCAACGTCATAGGAAACAGAAGCGAAAATTTGATCAATGTCGCTGTAAGCTTCGGAATATGCACACCAATAGGCACCCAGCACACAGCTGTTCCTCACTCTGCACCCCAGTCGCCAAACATCACTGTCTCCATGAAGGATCGCACACTGCTGGTAAAGCTCTTTCAAAAGAATGATGATTGTGCGCCAGTAGCCCCGCACACATCAGCACACTCATTCTGGTACCGCGCGCCGCGGAATTTGAATCCCCGCCAGACATCATGGACGTCGAAAGCCCCTAGAGGTCTCTGCACCATCGCGCCGTAAGCTGTGGCGGTGCGCGCCTCCTGGTCTGCATTTAGTGTGAGGGCGCCACAGTGGAACACGTGGTCCCAGCGGCCAATAGCGGCGCCCCCGATAGAGTATTTAAGAGCCTGCCTCTCACTCAGCCAGCTTCCCTGTCATGGCGCGACAGCACCGTATCCTTTTCAACAACATCCACTCCCTTCCCGCCAACAAGAACATCTTCCTGCACACCCTTGCCACTCACCGCGTGGATGCCTTCCTCCTCAATGAAACCTTCCTCCAACCCCACCACACCGTCCACACTTCGCCCTACCTCCTTCACCGCTCCGATAATCCCCTCCCGATTGCGTGTGGCGGAGTTGCCATTGGTCACCACCGCCAGATCCCCGTCCTCCTCCGTGAATCCCGCCGTCTCTACCGTGCCTTCCTCCACACGCGTGACCCGGACACACTACGACGCCACCGGCAACTCCAGCGACACATTCGTAATTTGCTCGCGGCTAAGAAACACCGGGGCGACAGACATGCACCCATTTAAATGCTACCCTACCTATCAACTCGTCCAAGTTCTGGTCAGCCTTCCGTCGCCTTACCGGAACTAAACCCTCCCCATACTATCCTCTTCTCCACGATGATCACCCCTTCCCTGACACCCTTAGTAAGGCCAATCACTTTGCCTCCTACCTCTCCGATGTTTCATCCCTGATGATCCCCAGTTCGATTACTCCCTCTTCCCGGATGTCCGCGATCGAACTAACACTTCTGTCCCTCCCATCGCACCTGGTTTTCAGTACTTGGACAACATTGCACACACGGAACTCAATGCCCCTATCACTACACAGGAGCTCATTGCTACACTCCGCACAAAACGCAACACCGCTCCTGGTCGCGATCGTGTCACCTACCGTCACCTTCGTGAAGCTCCTGTCTCTTTCCTCTCCACTCTGGGCAGGCTCTACAATGTAGTCCTGTCCACCGGTTACTACCCCGACCTGTGGAAAACCTCCTGTATCCTGATGTTCCTTAAACCTGGCAAACCGCCGTCCGCCGTCTCCTCCTACCGTCCCATCACCCTTACCTCGGTCTTCAGCAAGGTCCTGGAATCTATCCTCACCCGCCGCATCCACCAGCATTTCCGCCAGCACCGCCTCCTTCCTGTTACCCAGTGTGGCATTCAGCCGTCCTTCTCTTCCGACGACCTTCTCCTTCACCTCACTCATCTCCTTTCCGACCAGCTTAATTCCCGTCGCTCCACAATCTTCCTCTCCCTGGATCTCGAACGTGCTTATGACCGCGTGTGGAATTCTGGTCTCCTCTTCAAGCTCCAAACCTTCGCCCTTCCCATTAACTACGTCCGTCTGATCGGCTCCTTTCTCTCCCACCGTCCTTCCTACGTCACCATCCATAACACAGATTCCTACATCTTTTTCCCCTCCGCCGGTGTACCCGAAGGCTCCCCCTTCTGAACCTTTTGTACACAGCGGACATGCCGCCGCCGTCACCCCCCGTCCACCTTCTCCAGTTTGTCGATGACACCACCTTCCTTGCCCTTGCCCCCACACTGCAGCGCTCCCAACACCTTCTCCAATCCTATCTTGACCGGTTCACCACTTGGTGCAACCAGTGGTTGCTCAAGGTCAATCCCTCCAAAACGCAGGCGATCATTGTAGGCAAAACCACCCCTTCCACCCACCTCCTTGATTTCTATCTCACCATCTATGGCCGTCCTATCGTCCTCACTCCCACCATTAAGTACCTTGGCGTCACCCTCGACCGTCGCCTCTCCTGGACTCCCCATCTCCGGACAATCCAAGCCAAGGCATGCTCCCGACTCTGTCTCCTCAAGCTCCTTTCCGGCCGTACTTGGGGTCTGGACCCCTCCACCATCCTCCACACCTATAAATCCCTCATCCACCCTATCCTTTGTTACGCCCATCCGTCCTGGATCTCCGCCCCCCCCCCTACCTTTTATAAATCCCTTCAAATCCTTGAACGCCATGCTGTCCGCCTCGCCTATCGCATCCGTCTCCCCTCCCCCACGCGGATCCTGTACGATCTCATCCCCTTCCCCCACCTCCTCCTTTTCCTTGAAAGTATAGTGATCCTGTACATGTCCCGCCAACTCGATCCTACTCACCCGCTTGTCTCACCCATCCTCTCCCTCCCCTGCCCGCTGCCGCGCCTGTATTCCCACATCCCACCCGGTCTCCATCTCTCCACCCTCCTTACCCTCTCCAAAGGTGGCTTCCGCCAGCTCCACCTCCCTGATGATGTCCTCCTCCCCTCCATCTACCCCTCCTATCAACTTTGATCCTCCCCCCCCTGACTTCCTGTGTCCTTTCCTTTAGGCACCCTCGCTCCCTTATCTTTCCTTTTCCCCCATCCCCCTTCCTCCGCCCCTCTTCCCCCAGGCTTCCCCTCCCCCTTCCTCCCTGCCCCCATCTCTGCTCTCCCCTCTCCCTCTCCCACTCCTCCTCCTCCTCTCTTGGCAGGTCCCCGGACTCACACACGCTCAGTGAACATTCGGGCTGCGGAGATCATCGCCATCAGTGTCTCGTGTGTGTGCCTTCGTTTGTGTTTAGTGTTCTTTCGCCGTCACGTCACCACTGTTCACGTGTGCCGTCGCCGTCTTCCATGTTATGTGCGCTGTGTCAACTAGTGTTAGTGATATTTCTCGTCCAGCATGAAAGGCACCAGGTTTTTTTGTTTTTAGTGTCTACAGTTTTTGCCCGCTGTTTTGATTGTATTCTCTGTGCCACCTATATGTAATACTTATTGTACCACTCAAGGCTGAAGAGCGGCGTAATATGCTGCTGACAGTCAGCCTTTGTATAAGGTGATCAAAATCACAATAAAGGAAAAAAAAAAAAACTCAGCCAGCGAGTCTAACCTTGCGTACGGCTGTGGACACATCGCCTCCCGTTAGACAGCTTACTTGCTTTCTTGTTCTGTGTACGAGTGGACGTGGTTCTTAGGTTTCCTTGTGACTCCGTTGTTTCGATCTTGTTGTTGTTTTTGTTCGTTCTGTCCTTTGTTGGTAGTGTCCGTCCTCTCCTGTTGTGTTGTTCGCGGGCCGCTCCGCTGGTCCCGCCACGCTTTCCGTCACTTCATGCCCGCGACTGTTCCGGTCGCAGTTACAGCACTCATGGTTATGAAGAAAGGCATTGGTCTGATGTCTGCTAAGGGTCCGTGAAAAATGACTACAAAATTCGAAAAGACAGGTTCTTTAGAAGTGCAGAGTGGCAGAGGGAGGAAAGCAGTTGAAGATATGGCCTCAGGACTGCAGGAGGAGCCAAACTGGTGGTGTGCAAACATGCAGTGCACGAAGGATTGCCGGAAAGTTAGACATGCCTGCGAGCACAGTGGATAAGATTCTACGAAACAAACCGCACTGCTATCCATACAGCACGCTGCTGACCTGCCAGCACGGCAAAAGTTCGCTCTTGAATTTCGTAGTCTCACGAAAGTAGACAATGAATGACCATGGAACATTATGTGGACAGACGAAGCCGGTTTCCGTCTACAACGACACGTCAATATGGAGAATTTTAGAATTTGGGAATCGGTAAATATACTTGCACATCAGCCAGAATGACTTCATTCTGCAAAGGTAGCTATGTTGTGCGGATTGAAGGCAGCTTTAACTGTAGGGCCGTATTTTATCGTGAACATGAGTCTGTCTGTCCTGTTACCTGTGCCGTCACTGCTAAACGCTGCGAGAGTCTTCGCGCGCCATCGCCTTTCTAGACCTTCAACAGCGTAGATGTGTGGGTGGGACCATTTTTACGCAAGTCGGCGCTCCTCCGGACTTTATACAGCCAATCGAGCGGCTGCTGCAAAGACATTTGGAAAATGCTAGAATTATTAGCGTCATTTTTCTACTATTTTATCGTCCAGCTCACATGATTTTCATCCGTGTCACTTCTGGCTGTGGCGATATGTGAAAGATGTTGTCCTCAGTGCTCAAAAACGAACCTGACTGAAATGAAGACACAAATAGCAGAATGCATTCTCAATGAGAGCGCTGAGTCACTTCGATTTGCTGTGGTAATTCTTGTCACTCGATTTCAACTTACGACAGAAAACTGTGGGCCAGCACATTGGACAAGTCTTGCGTGAGTCTCCTGACGGTTAGAAACCGATCTCATTTCGCTTTTTATGCGGTTTTTGGCCACTGAACAGTTACAAATGTATTTTTCCCATCCGGTGTGATACGAACCTGCCGTCATGGATGGCCTAACAGCGCCACATTTGTTGACTGGTAAACTCCTTCAGCCACGCCCACTGAACAATGGGAATGGTGTAACGTGCAACTCCAACCACGACCGTCGTATTGTGAATCACCTGTCATTTGTGGCTGACCACATTTACCTTATGACGTTTGCAGCGCCATCTATTGGTCAAATCTTCGTTAATTTTTTTTTTTTTAGTCCGCTATGTTTCCCCCTTTGTCAATAGTGCACCTTTCAAATTTGACATCATTCTATACAGTGGTTCTCTTTCTACAGATCATTTCCACCAGATAAAGAAGATTATGTTCCATAACGCGAAAGCGACTGCGCTGAAAATTGCAAATGAAACTCACATCCAGCTGACAGGAACACGTATTGGAAGAATAATTGTCAATGACACAATGCAGCACATTGAGTTTATAGATAGAGCGGAATGTAGTCATAACATTATGGTACTCCTTGCAGGCATCGCAAGCGCCCATGGTCTGTAGAAGATCGGAACTCCACACTGATGAAGCTATTACAAGTGTAGGTAATAAAGACTGCTCTGGACCGTTCTTTGCTGTTGAAGACGTTGTTATCTCACATTCATCGATAACATGGGTCCCACTCATCAACCGAGATGCTCGGTGAAACTGTGAAGCTTTTGTTATTCCAATGAGCCACTCGGGCTCAAAGCTGATTATAAGTATTGTCGGTGGTCTAGGAGAACTTTTGATTAGTAACCCTCACGAGCAGTCGCCACTTATCACTAAAGGTATGTGCATAGGAACACTCGAGCCAGTCCACTAAGGGCAGTTTATGTTATAACCAGGAATAACACAATAACCTCTTCAGTCTGGTTTATTAAATTTCAAATCACTTTTTAACAATTATGTTAGCCAAGCGTCTACCCAGGCTCACACTCACAAGTAATGCACAATTAAAGTTTGGTTATACCAATGTCCGAATGTGCATGGTGGGGTGCGCGTCCCGTAATTATTCCCAAGTCCAGTGAAGTTAAGTCTCTCCAAGTGAAGTCGCAAGATTTCCGCCGAGCAGCCAGGTAACCTCGAGTGGTGCGGCGAGTCATCCACAAGCAGCTGGAACACGGCGTACTGCACTTCCCGATGAGAACTGTCGTTTGCGGCGGCGGCCGGGTTTATATAAGGCTTGCTAGTTAGTGGAGCCGACGGCTGGGGTCGCTGCTTTCCAGGGAAAACCAATCGCAGTGTTTCCTGGCGTAGCCAATTGCTGTGTGCTGACAAACGCGAGCGCGCGAAGGCGGCCAGCGATGGTAGCCGCGAGCCGCCCGGAGAAGTGCGGCCAGCGATGTATTTCTCGGCCACGTAAGGGAGCGTGCGTGTGAAGACGGCCAGCGATGGAAGCAGCGGGCCGCCCAGAGAAGTGCGGCCAGCGATGTATTTGGCGGCCGCGTACTGGAGCGCGTTGTTCGGTGCTTGTTAGAAGTGGTGTATACCACACCCCTTCCCTTGTGGGGAAGCGTGGAAACATTGGCTGCGAATGAACGCCACGTCCATGGCGTCCTCCTCCTCTGAAACCTCGGCGTCGACGGTGAGACTGGGCACAGGAGCATATGGGCGAAAACGCCCCGGCCGGGGGCGAAGGTTATAGCGTGCGGACCGCGGCAGCAGAGGAGGCAGTGCAGGAGGAACCAGAGGCATGTCTTCATCGGCATCCGGAGTGACCTGGGGGTGGCGATCGGGGGAGACCTCGGAGTCCCCGGCTGGCTGTGGCTGGGTCTGGTCCACGTCCGGGGAAAGAAGCTCTGGCTGGGAGGCGTCGTCCGTGAGCCGACCGGGGGCCAACTGCGAGGACCACCCGGGCGTGTCCTCCCCTGGTTGGCGTGGGGAATGAGGGGAAGCAGGGGACGGGAGGAGAATATGCCGAGGGGGGAGGAGAAAAATGATTCGGAAGGCAGGCGAGGGCGAAGCTGATTGGCATGTCGAAGAACCTCCCGGTCGGGAAGTTGAACCCGGAAGACTTTCCTGCACCTGCCCTGGATGATGGTGGCCGGAATCCAGGCTGGTTGTCGGCCGAATCCCCTCGCCCACACCAGAGTACCCGGGCGGAAACGAGAAGCAGACAGCGACGGAGCCAACCGAGGTGTCGGCAGAAGCAGATTCAAGAGGGTCCGGGGCTGCCGTCCGCGAAGAAGTTCCGCCGGGCTTTTATCTCCGATGGGCGTGGACCTGTACCTGCTCAAGAAAAAAGTAAGAGATGCGTCGGGGGAGTGATCTTGGAGGTATTTCTTCATCTGCGTTTTGAAGGTGCGGACCATCCTCTCTGCCTCGCCATTAGATTGAGGATGGAAGGGGGGCGTCGGAATGTGGCGAATGCCATGCCGGGCACAGAAAACCCGAAAATCCTCACTGCGGAACTGCGGACCGTTATCCGAGCCGAGAACCTCCGGCAGACCTTCAATAGCAAATATTTTTTCTAAGGCTGCAATAGTGGTGGAGGTGGAAACGGAGTTGCAGCGGACAATATATGGAAACCTGGAATATGCGTCGACGACAGTAAAAAAACATGGCATTAAACACCGGCCCAGCGAAATCAACGTGCACCCGTTCCCAAGGGCGAGCACATGGTGGCCAAGAGGCAAAGGAATGTTGTGGAGCTGCCTGCTGCCGTTGGCAGGAGGGACACGTCTGCGTGAGGCGTTCAATCTCCTGAGTCATAGCGGGCCAGTATGTGAACCGGCGAGCCAAAAGCTTCGTCCGGGATATCCCCCAATGACCTTGGTGTAACAAGTGCAGAACGTGCTGACGTAAAGACTGCGGAATGACGACCTGTGGATGTCCGTCGTCCGAAAGAAGTAGAAGGACCCCGTCAACCAACTGAAGCTGATGGCGGACAGTAAAGAACTGACGAAACGCCGCAGAAGCCGTGGGAGGCGGTCATTCAGGCCATCCATTACGCACGTGACGACAGACTTGTCGGAGCACCTCGTCGTAACTGGTTGCGTCCGCTACCCGAGAGCTGGTAATGGGAAACGCCTCTACTGCGGCCTGTGCTTCTTCGTCTACGTGAAAACACAGAATTTTCTCTTTGTCGAAATCCAAATCCGGTCCCCATGGAAGGCGGGAGAGGGCATCAGCGTTGGCATGCTCGGTTGTGTTGCGAAAGTGGATTTCATACTGGTATCGTGCCAAAAGCAAAGCCCAGCGCTGAAGACGGTGAGCAGTCCGATCAGGGATCTTTGCTGCAGGATTGAATAATGATATGAGGGCTTTATGATCCGTAATGAGGTGAAACTTTGTACCATTCACGAAAACATGGAACTTCTTTAAGGCGAAGATGATGGCCAGTGCCTCTTTTTCAATTTGGGAATACCGGCGTTGCGTATCGGTTAATGTTTTCGATGCATAGGCCACAGGGTGCTCCGACCCATCTGCCTCCCTGTGAGCCAGGACCGCCCCGATGCCTGTATCCGAGGCATCCGTTGCAAGGACGATTTGCTTAGTAGGGTCAAAACGTGCGAGGCACGGGGCCTGCAGTAATTGGGATTTCAACCTGTGGAAGGCGCGGTCGGATGCCGGCGTCCACTCGAAAGCCCCTTTTTTGCATAACTGAGACAAGGGGGCAGTTGCCGTCGCAGCCGCGGGTAAGAATTTTCGGTAATATGAAATCTTCCCCAGAAAGGAACGAACTTGTGTCAGCGTTGTAGGTCGTGGCAGCTTGATGATGGGTTCTATATGTTTTTCTAACGGACGAACACCCGAACAGGAAATGACGTGGCCCAGGTACTCAATTTCAGGTTGGAAAAAACAACATTTTTCTTTCCTACATTTTAGGCCAGCCTCCGTAAGACATGGAATAAAGATTGCAGGTTGTGAAGGTGTTCCTCCGTCGTACGACCCGTCACCACGATGTCGTCCAAATAGTTAATGCATCCATCCACTTTAAGGGCTAATTGTTCCAAAAACCGCTGGAAAATAGCAGGAGCACTGGCTATCCCAAACATAAGGCGTTTCAGACGATATAACCCGTGCGGTGTGTTGAGGGTCAGGAATTGCTGAGATGCGGCATCAAGTGGGAGTTGTAGGTATGCCCCAGCGAGGTCTATTTTCGAGAAGAATTTTCCACCTTTCAATTTGGACAGCAACTCCTCCGGCTTTGGAATAGGATATGTCTCGATCTCTGATTGGGCGTTAACGGTTACTTTAAAGTCGCCCCAGAGACGGAGCTGCCCTGACGGCTTCCGAACAACGACGAGGGGAGTAGCCCACTGACTAGAAGGAATAGGCTCAAGAACGCCACTTGCCGTGAGGCGGTCCAACTCCTTCTTCACTTGATCTCTGAGAGCTAAAGGAACGGCACGGGCGCGAAAATACCGAGGCCGCGCATTCCGTTTCAGTGTGATGTGTGCCTCAAAATTCTTTGCGGAACCGAGGCCGGGGGTGAACAGGTCTGCATAATACTGGCAAAGCCTGTCCAGATCCGAGTACGGAACCTCGCCCGACACCAAATTCACAGAATCGTCGATTGAAAAACCAAATTTCCGAAATGAGTCCAGCCCAAATAAATTCGCAGAGGAATCCCTGTTAACGACTAAGAAGGTGACCTGGCGGGTGACATTCCGGTATGTCGTCGGCAAGTCGACTTGACCGCAGACTGGAATGGAATGTTTACCATACGCCATGAGGCGCCGCTGCGTGTCGTGCAAGGGAGGAGCGCCAAGTCTCAAATATGTGGCGTAATTTAGAATGCTCACGGCTGCGCCAGTGTCGACCTGTAATTGAATCGGTTTTTTCGCAATCAGGACTTCGATAAAAAGCCTATTGGTGGTCTCCTGATGATCAATAGCGGCGATCAGATTAACATCCATCGGAAAATCCGAAAGTTGCTGCGGCCGGCGGGACTTTCGACACACAGAAGCTAAATGGCCCTCGGACGAACATTTGTAGCAACAGGCCCATCGATCAGGACAGTCATCTCGATGATGTTTTTTAAAACAATCAGGACATGATGGCAAACGTTTTGGCACCCACGACCGGTTTGAGCGGTTGGAGCGAGGTGGCGGACGGTTCTGCTGAGTGGACCGGCGGCCTGCCCACACTATCGCTATTTCGGAATCATCACTCTGGCGGGCCTTAGCCGCCGGCTCTGTTGTGTTTACATTGACTGCTGCAGTGTCGACCCATGATTCTAGTTTCTTGCCTGCTGCACGGGTCACCTCGATGCTTTGTGCCAAGTCCAAGACTTTATCCAATGAGGGGTCGACGAGCTGAAGGGCCTCATGTTGGAACTCCCTGTCTGGCGTACCCCCGATTATCATGTCCCGGATCATTTTTTCGGCGTAGGAGTCCTTATTTTTAGAGGTAACAAAGTGACATCGTCGCCCCAAGCCTTGCAATTCCGCTGCCCACTCTCTATGCGTCTGATTCGGCTGTTTCTTGCATTGGTAAAAGGCGACTCGAGATGAAATAACATGGGTATGGCGCTGGTAATATTTAGTGAGCAACGAGCGAATCTCGGCAAAAGTCAGCTCCGAAGGTTTTGATAAGGGGGCCAGCTTGCACAAGAGCCGATAAATCTCAAGTTTAGACCAAGACAAAAACAAAGATTTCATGAGGCCAACGTCAGTTACCTTGAAAGCACGGAAATGTTCCAGCAATCGGGATTCGTAGGCTTCCCAGTCCTCTAACGTTTCTTCAAAAGACGGAAACGGCGGTACTTGCTGCGTGGCCTGCGTCTGCATGAACCCTTGTATAAGTGGCTGGAGGGTGTTGAGTAGCAGCCTGTGGTTCTCGTCCTGCAGCTGGAGAAGTTCCTTGAGGAGATCTTCCAACGTCCCCTGGTGCGTGCTCGTCGCCATTTTATTGTGTTATAACCAGGAATTACACAATAACCACTTCAGTATGGTTTATTAAATCACAAATCACTTTTTAACAATTATGTTAGCCAAGCGTCTACCCAGGCTCACACTCACAAATAATGCACAATTAAAGTTTGGTTATACCAATGTCCGAATGTGCTTGGTGGGGTGCACGTCCCGTAATTATTCCCAAGTCCAGTGAAGTTCAGTCTCTCCGAGTGAAGTCGCAAGATTTCCGCCGAGCAGCCAGGTAACCTCGAGTGGTGCGGCGAGTCATCCACAAGCAGCTGGAACACGACGTACTGCACTTCCCGATGAGAACTGTCGTTTGCGGCGGCGGCCAGGTTTATATAAGGCTTGCTAGTTAGTGGAGCCGTCGGCTGGGGTCGCTGCTTTCCAGGGAAAACCAATCGCAGTGTTTCCTGGCGTAGCCAATTGCTGGGTGCTGACAAACGCGAGGGCGCGAAGGCGGCCAGCGATGGTAGCCGCGAGCCGCCCGGAGAAGTGCGGCCAGCGATGTATTTCTCGGCCACGGAAGGGAGCGTGCGTGTGAAGACGGCCAGCGATGGAAGCAGCGGGCCGCCCAGAGAAGTGCGGCCAGCGATGTATTTGGCGGCCGCGTACTGGAGCGCGTTGTTCGGTGCTTGTTAGAAGTGGTGTATACCACAGTTTAGTACCATGGACGAAGAACCGCGCTCCATTATATCAGACAATGCACGATATGAAGCTACAATAGAACCGCCATCTGCATCTGGTCTGACCAAAGGACAACATCACTGAGTGACAGCTGTTCACCTTCAGTATTCTGATACTTTCAGATCTGGAGTGGAGAAATGAAGGACGAAGTGGCCTACAGTAAAACATTTTATCAACAATGGGGATCATCCAACAATCAGCCAGCTGTCATACAGGGTGGCGCCAGCTGAACGATAGATGATCTGAGAGGGTGTGAAAGAGATGTTGAAAGATTATGTCGCTGAACCTTCTGATAGTCCTCTCCTTTGGTTCTTTGTAGATGAAACTTAGCATATGTCGTCTCTGCATCGACAACCGACAGCTGATCAGAATCAGAAAGGAAGTCGTCTGCTCATTGCTATTCGTAGCCGGAAGAGAGCAAAGTATTTCTCAAATATGGGAATTCAGACCGGCAACTGGAAAACAGAACTTGTTGAGGCTGACTTGAAAAAGACTGCCTTCAGAACACCCGATGGTCTCTATCACTTGAAATTTACGCTGTTTGGACCGTGTAACACTGCAGTCATCTACGAAAGTACGGTGGACAACATGTCTTTGCTGTCTAGATAACATAATCGTTTTCTTACAAAAACCTTTGAAGAGCATCTAAGCTACCTGAGAACAGTGTTCACGTGTGGTCAGATAGCAAACCTGCAGGGGAATCCAACCTGTGCCTCTTTGCGACCAAAAAAGGAAATCTTGGGGCGCGTAGTAAATACCAATGGAATTGTTCTAGTCCAGAGAAAATAAGCGCAATCACAGAATTTATAACTCCCTCATTACCTCAGACTGTGCATATGTTATTAGCGATTCATAAAGGACTTCTGTACCAAGGCACATCCCTTGCAAGAACTGCTGCAGCGAGACGCCAAATTTTCCTGCAAAGAGGTGCAACTTAGTGCTTTCCTTTTCCTTAAGGAGGCGAAAACGTCTCCTCCTGTTCTGACATTGTATGATTTCCAAGACAGAACACACTGGCGCTAGTAGATATGGTAGAAGTGTAATTCTAGCACAAATTCTGGAATTTGCTGCAAAAGTGATAGCTTGTGCTTTCAAGGTATCTCCCAATTGCCAAAAGATCCAGTGGGTCGACTGGAGAAATAGGAGCTGAGGCTTCAGGAGTAGTCTGTCACAGTGGTATGCAAAAGTGAATGGGAACACTAGGGCGCCAACTGCCTTGGCGGGATATGGCAATATGGAGAAAATCTCTGTCACTG
This sequence comes from Schistocerca nitens, assembly GCF_023898315.1. NCBI lineage: Eukaryota > Metazoa > Arthropoda > Insecta > Orthoptera > Acrididae > Schistocerca > Schistocerca nitens. The sequence continues at coordinate 53,173,606 of NC_064617.1, forward strand.
CTGCGTTAAATATCATTGGAGCTGAGCATGGGAAAGACCGAAAGGATGAAAACCATCGCAGCCGTGAAAGAGAAGGAACCGATCGAAGGAGAATTTCAATTAATCAGCAGACCACTGTATAAACTACACACAGTAAAAGAAGTTTCGCATCACCTTGATTCCTGTAGTTCCAGAACCTGTACAGAAAATTGGAATATAGATCAACATAAACATCATTTACGGCCTTTTTATTGCTCATGAAAACCACACATTGCTTGTTGTACCACCATAGAGCGAGACAATCAGACGTGGTGGTCCAGATTACTGTAACACCGGTACCTCAAACACCCAGTAGCACGTCCTATTGCACTGATGCGTGCCTGTATTCGTAGTGGCGTACTATCCACAGTTTCATCCAGGCACTGTTCGTCCAGATTGTCCCACTCCTCAAAGGCGGTTCGGCGCAAATTCCTCAGAGTAGTTGGTGAGTCACGTCGTCCGTAAACAGCCCTTTTGAATCTATTGCACGGATGTTCGATAGGGTTCATGTCTCGACAACATGCTGGTCACTCTAGTCAAGCGATGTCGTTATCCTTAAGGAAGCCTGAGCGTGGTGGCGCAGTGGTTAGCACACTAGACTGGCATTCTGGAGGACAACGGTTCAAATCTGTCTCCGTGATTTCCTTTAATCGTTTCAGGCAAATAAAGGGATGGTTCCTTTGAAAGCGTAAGGCCGATATTCTTCCGCGTCCTTCCCTAATACGAGCTTGTGCTCCGTCTCTAATGACCTCGTTGTCAACGGGATTTTAAACACTAACATCCTCCTCCTCCTCCTGAAGGAAGTCATTTACAAGATGTGCACGGTGGGGGAGTGAATTTTCGTCCATGAAGACAAACGGAGGATGGCATTCACGTATCGTACAGCCGTTACAGCGCCTTTCATGACCACCCGCGGCATACTTCGGCCCCACATAATGCACCCCAAAACAGCAGTGAACCTCCACCTTGCTGCACTCGCTAGACCGTGCGTCTAAGGCGTTCAGCCTGACTGGGTTGCCTCCAAACAGGTCTCCGACGATTGTCTGGTTGAAGGCGTGTGCGACACTCATCAGTGAAGAAAACGTGGTGCCAATCCTGAGCGGTCCATTCGGCTTGTTGTTGCGCCCATCTGTACTGCGCTGCATGGTGTCGTGGTTGTAAAGGTGGACCTCGCCATGGACGTCAGGAGTGAAGTTGCGCATCGTGCAGTCTATTGCGCACAGTCTGAGTCATAACACGATCTCCTGGCTGCACGAAAATCAGTATTCAATATGGTTTCGTTGCTGTCAGGGTTCCTCACAGCCATAATCCATAGGTAGCGGTCATCCACTGTAGTAGTAGCCCTGGGCGGCCTTATCGACGCATGTCATCAACCGTTCCTGTCACTCTGTATCCCTCCATGTCTGAAGAACATCGCTTTGGTTCACTCCGAGACGCCTCGACACTTCCCTTGATGAGAGACCTTCCTGGCACAAAGTATCAATGCCGACACTATCGAACCTTCTAGGCATGGTTGAACTACAGACAACTGGAACCGTGTACCTCCTTCCTGGTTGAATGACTGGAACCGATCAGCTGCCGAATCCCGTCCGTCTAATAGGCTCTGCTCATGAATGGTTGCTTACATCTTAGGGCGGATTTAGTGACGCCTCTGAACAGTCGAAGGGGCTGTGTCTGTGATACAGTATCCACAGTGAACGTCTATCTGCAGGGGTTCTGGGAACCTGGGTGGTGCAAACCTTTTTTTAGTGTGTGCATTATCCTTTGCAACAGAAATGGTTTCTTATTATAGCAGCTCATATAGGTCCAGCTATACTGAAAAGTTTTCACGACACTTCAGCATCTTGTCAACTACGAGCTGTACAGACAGTAATACACACAGGTATACCTGTCCAAGATTCCACCGACTCATGAGACATTCTGTAAGCACTGCAAGGAACACTCTTGTGGGGCACCTAGTAACAATCCTGCGTGCAGCAACATCATTCATTGGGGTGCATTCGACGCGTTGAGAATATTCCCAGAGGAAACAAAGGGGAATCGATTGATAATAGCCTGCATCGACTACCTGAAACGCTATGCTGTCATCAAAGCTGTGCTGATTGACAAAGCTTCAGAAATTGCAAAACTCTTTGTAGAAGACATGATGATCTCTGATCGTGGAAATGTTTTCCAGTCGAGACTAGTATCACGAATAACTTCAAACTGCCACGTTACTTACAGGATGATAACTGCCTATTATCCACATTCGAATGGTTTCACAGACTGATTAAACGAGACATTGTCAGATATGTTCTCGGTGTACGTTGGTGTCGAACAGAGAAATTGGAATACAGTACTGCCAGTCCGGACATCCACATACAACACTGAGGCACTGTTGCTACACACTCGCGAGGCTGTAACGTCTGTGGCTGCATTGTTCCCCTTTCAGCCAGACGACACTGATGGGGACTCTGTGAAAGGACTCCTCACGAGGACGGAAGAAGAAAATAAGCAATGGACGCTGGACGCCCAGGAGAATCGCCGAGAGCACTGCAGTGTCAAGAAACAGCCACTGAGCTATATCCAGGGAGACCTGGTGTGGGTATTTGCGGTGGTACAGAAAGCTGAACCATCGGAAAAGTTGTTAAGGCGCTACTTTTTAGTGTATCGTATCTTTCGTCGCTTGTTGGACTTCCCACATTGAGGAATGTGGTCCCTCATCAAAAAGACAAAAGCTCAGCGAAGTCGTTCGCGTCCTCTGTGTGAAGCTCTACTGTAGTTAAGAGGAGCAGACCGACGAAGGGAGGTTCAAGGGAACTGAAGACCCACTCGATAACCACGAGCTTGGAGAGGAGGGGCTGCCTTCGACGCTTTTATGAGGAAGAGATCTTCTGAAACAGTGTGTCTGTGTTTCTCCAGACAATGTTGCTTTCAATACCACTCACTTCGTGCAAATACATCCTTGCGCTTATCTTGACATTCTCCAAATATTGCATGTTAACCAAGATTCGGCGTCTGTTCAGTCTGGTGTGCACATCCCTTTCCTTAATGATTCCTATTATTGTTATTGAATCACTGTGGACCTTATTCGACCCTCAATATCTTGAAAAACCGAATCTCATCTGGCTCATGACGTAGAATTTTTATGAACTAGTGTTGACCTTCGACATTCTCCTGTAGAGAGCTATAATGTTTCCTGGTAGATGCTCAGGCCGTTTCAAGCTGTTTCTTGTCTTCTTCTTCCTCTTTCTGCGGGTTTACTATACCCTGCCGCGCCTTTTCATCAATGTTTCCATCTCTTTCTACCCTGCCAGTCCTCTCCTTGCGTGGCCCTGTTCTGCATCACACTTCTCACTCCACTGTTCCAACGTAGCCGGTACGTCCTCTTTTCGGGTATCGTTGAGGTATCCAGTGTCGCAGTGCTACACCCGTCTGTTCTCGTAACACTTTCATTCATATTTTGTCAGTTCTTGTTGCTTCCTAACTTCGTCTGCAAAACTTCTGTTCCATTGCCTTTAATTTCTTGTCATTGACCCTCGATACTTCCCACATTTCAGCACCATACAGAGCAACGCACTCAACTACGTATATTCCGTATTTCTTTAATTTTTATGACGAAGTTTTATTCCAGATAAGGAAGCGTAACTGCCTAATTGTCACCCTACCGTTAGATTTTCAGTGCTTTATTTCTTCGTTGATTCCACTTTTGGCAGAGAGGCTGCACTAGAACCATTATCGATAGCACGATCTTTTACTATACCTCCGACAACCAAGTATTCAGTCTTTGTGAAGTTACTTTTGGCCCCCCATTACTCCCATTCTGCTTTACGCTTTCTTAAAATGTAAGACGAATCCTCTTCTTCCTCGGCGAAGAAGGAGCAATCATCGGTGAAATTTAGGGAACAGTGTGTCATCACCCATTGTGATTCACATGTTTTTGCCCTTCCTTTTCCAGATTCCTCGTGCTTCATTCAAAAATATTTTCAAGATAGTAGGCGCTAAACAGCATCCTCGTCTGAATCCTTTGCTAACTTCAAGTTTTTGTGATAGCAACTTCCAAACTTTAGCTCAAGTCTTTTCTGAATACAGCTTTGTAACGGCTTCTACATAACATTTATGAATATTCTTGTTTTCTTTATTGCTTCTCACATCCTAGAAAGCGGTACATTGCCTTAGGCCTTCTGCGAATCCATAAATACCATGTGTGTCTCAAAGTTTTGTGTCAGTCTCTTTTCAGTCACCTGTATTATGGTGCGATATTATCGATACACGGCCTTCCTGCCCGGAAGCCACTCTGTTCGTCTACTCCCTCAATATCTCTCAGTTCTAGTTTTAAGCATCTTACTGTACAGTCCCGATATAGACCTAAGAACTGTGATGCCTCGAGAATTTGCACAATCGTCTTAGCTTTCCTTTTTACAAAAACAGACATAATGTCTTATGGGAATAACAGCAATCAGTGATTTTATAATGTTACTTAAAATCCGTCTTGATTGCAAATTTTTTATTCATATGACCGGTTTCGGTTCATTCAGATCTTCAGATCTGATATTTCAGTTACAGGAGTAACCCGTCCAAATCCTGCAACTTTCACATGCTGCGTCACATCTTTCCTTTTTAAATGTGTTTGAGATTCGCCATTCTTTAAAGTCAGCTCCCCTCCAATAAGACAGCGATTAAACGGCGTTGTAAGGCGTTCAAATACCACGTTTGGTCCGGACATCGACAACTGCATATACACTCCTGGAAATGGAAGAAAGAACACATTGACACCGGTGTGTCAGACCCACCATACTTGCTCCGGACACTGCGAGAGGGCTGTACAAGCAATGATCACACCCACGGCACAGCGGACACACCAGGAACCGCGGTGTTGGCCGTCGAATGGCGCTAGCTGCGCAGCATTTGTGCACCGCCGCCGTCAGTGTCAGCCAGTTTGCCGTGGCATACGGAGCTCCATCGCAGTCTTTAACACTGGTAGCATGCCGCGACAGCGTGGACGTGAACCGTATGTGCAGTTGACGGACTTTGAGCGAGGGCGTATAGTGGGCATGCGGGAGGCCGGGTGGACGTACCGCCGAATTGCTCAACACGGGGGGCGTGAGGTCTCCACAGTACATCGATGTTGTCGCCAGTGGTCGGCGGAAGGTGCACGTGCCCGTCGACCTGGGACCGGACCGCAGCGACGCACGGATGCACGCCAAGACCGTAGGATCCTACGCAGTGCCGTAGGGGACCCCACCGCCACTTCCCAGCAAATTAGGGACACTGTTGCTCCTGGGGTATCGGCGAGGACCATTCGCAACCGTCTCCATGAAGCTGGGCTACGGTCCCGCACACCGTTAGGCCGTCTTCCGCTCACGCCCCAACATCGTGCAGCCCGCCTCCAGTGGTGTCGCGACAGGCGTGAATGGAGGGACGAATGGAGACGTGTCGTCTTCAGCGATGAGAGTCGCTTCTGCCTTGGTGCCAATGATGGTCGTATGCGTGTTTGGCGCCGTGCAGGTGAGCGCCACAATCAGGACTGCATACGACCGAGGCACACAGGGCCAACACCCGGCATCATGGTGTGGGGAGCGATCTCCTACACTGGCCGTACACCACTGGTGATCGTCGAGGGGACACTGAATAGTGGACCGTACATCCAAACCGTCATCGAACCCATCGTTCTACCATTCCTAGACCGGCAAGGGAACTTGCTGTTCCAACAGGACAATGCACGTCCGCATGTATCCCGTGCCACCCAACGTGCTCTAGAAGGTGTAAGTCAACTACCCTGGCCAGCAAGATCTCCGGGTCTGTCCCCCATTGAGCATGTTTGGGACTGGATGAAGCGTCGTCTCACGCGGTCTGCACGTCCAGCACGAACGCTGGTCCAACTGAGGCGCCAGGTGGAAATGGCATGGCAAGCCGTTCCACAGGACTACATCCAGCATCTCTACGATCGTCTCCATGGGAGAATAGCAGCCTGCATTGCTGCGAAAGGTGGATATACACTGTACTAGTGCCGACATTGTGCATGCTCTGTTGCCTGTGTCTATGTGCCTGTGGTTCTGTCAGTGTGATCATGTGATGTATCTGACCCCAGGAATGTGTCAGTAAAGTTTCCCCTTCCTGGGACAATGAATTCACGGTGTTCTTATTTCAATTTCCAGAAGTGTATATAGCTCCAGGTCTGGTGCTTTGCCATTTTTGAACTGCTTAACTGTATCTTGTGCTCGTACATCCTCTGCTGTTATACGCTGGATTTCTGCATCATTTTCGTTGCCTGTCAAGGAGCACATATCCTGAAATTCAGATTGATTTCTTCAAACAGTTCTTCATAGTATGTTTTCCATCCATCTAGGCTTACCAGCTGTAAGTTTATACTGCTTCTGTCATTTGTTCTTAGCTGTTTTATCTCCTTCCAAGCTTCTTTGAACTCCCTATGCAGTTCACGTTTATAGTCCCACATAGCATTATTCGCCTAACGATTGCTTTGCGTCTTCGCTCAGTCTTACATACTTGCCTCTATCATCAGTCGTTTTGCTCTTAAGCATCTGTTACAGGCCTCCTTTCTCTCTTCCACCTTAGCCACAATATCACCTTCCCATCAATCACTTTTAAATTTGCCAGACATGTTGTTAACTACTTCAAGACTTTCAAATGCAGCTTCGTGAATAACTCTTACAGTTGTCCTATACGCTGCTTCCACTATTGAATCACCAGTCTGATGTAGCTTCCTACTCAGCTTGCCTAAGAAGGCAATTGAAGGTTGCTGTAGTAAACTTAACTTATACTGTTGTTGGCATCTACTGGCTATTTTACAAGGGGAACCAAAGTGCACATCGAAGCAGGAAATGATCAGATACACGTTCTGCCACCCTTTAGACTCTGCCATCTTCCACTTTTGTACGATTCCTTTCTTTCCCTATAGCACAGTCAATTATAGATTGTATCTTTCTTCTAAGCTGTGTACAGGTATACTTTTCAACCTCTTTGTGTTAGATAGAGCGGTTCCATATCTTTAAGACTGACTGTCTACACATTTCTAGCAGCCTGTGTCCGTTAACGTGCACAGTATCCTCCCCAAAATCGTCCGCAACCTTAACAGCATCCTGCTTACCCACTCATGTATTAAAATCTCGTAAAAGATACGGCTCCTTGCTAATAGCAATTCCATCTAGTAGTTTTATCAAATAATTGATGAAATTAATCTTCTGAGCGGCAGTACCACTATTTGTGGATGCATATGCTGCAGTGATCGCTATGCCGTATCCTTTTAGCTACATTTCAACACGTAGCTGACATTCGTTTACACAGTCCCAGTTCATAACGTAGCGTTTCCACATTTCATGTACCGCAACTCATATCACCTTCTTTGCCCAGCATTCTTTGTTCACTTCACTATAAATATGAACGTAATCATGTATGTCCTCTACGCTTTCACCTTTCTGTTTCGTTTCTGTTAGTGCTATTACTTCTACATTGCTATGGTGGATATCTTTGAGTATTTCTGTTTTGTTAGTTGCGATTCCCTGAACGTTGCATGTACGAAATACATACACCGGTTTCGTCTGCTGCGTCAATTCCCTTTAATTCCGGTCTGGTTCCAAGATTTACTCTTTGATTTTTTTGGAAACTGATGTTTTCTGAGTGATGTGGAGCGGACCCAACGCCTTAACCTCCAATATGGAGGATCAGGTAATTTTTAATCAAGGTTTTCCTCCTTTCTACTGATTGTCGCTCTGAACTTAAGGGTTAGATTGTACCGATGTCCATCCTCTCCACTATCACCAGCGTTGAAGGTAGAATAAGAAAGTGAAAGAGACCCTCGGGTCTCGAAACCTAACAGTCCGTATCGAAAAAACAAGAGTTGTTAAATAAAAATATATTCTCTGCCATTCCTGGTTGATGACGTTATAACGGCCTTTTGATTGCTGATTACAGTCTCAACATTGTCTTTAAATGAACTGCTTCTCATACTGGTTTCATACAGCTGTGATTCATTTGTTAAGTGAACGATAGGACAGAATGAACTAAGTATTGCAGTTTCTAGTGCTAACCATGATAATCCGTCAAATCACTGCTTCACAAATGATGGCTAGCATTCAGTACATAGTATGATGCCAAATGTTTGTCGACAAACTTGCTTTAAACTTGAGGCGTCAACGTCTTCCCAGAGGGCGTCTTCTGACAATTATACATCTGCGCCGAGGCTGTAATTCGCTCCACTTAGAGTGCGTCCAAACTTAATGCAGGCGTCAAAGTTTAACAGCCCATCGCCGGCGCTCGCTGCGCGCTTAAGCCGACCGGCTGGAGTTTCCGCCCTTAGGCGTGAGCTCCTTACGCAGTCTCCAAGGGATATGCTTCCTGCATCTGGGAAGGGAACTCCGTTAGGCATTTGGTATGCGTCCTATCTTCTTGGATTACTAATTCTCAGAAGCTGAAGGCGACCTTTGTAAGATGGGGAATGCAGAAAGTACTCGACTACAGCTACAGTAACTGAAAGCGAAAGGCATGCCTGCTGTTATAGTTCAAAGTCTTATTACTTACCTGATTCAGTTTCTAGCAATGTAGTCTTCCTTTCAGCGGTATGAAGCTAACATAGTTTCTGCAAAAACAAATCAAGACTGTCAAGATCGTAGAAGACGGCAGGATGCTAACCACAGAAGAACAACAAATTGCTTACACTAGCAATATTTGTATTTTTTGAAACTAATCAGTCAATTGGTTCACAAAACTAACATCCACCGGCTTACAGTCCAACTCCAGACAAAAAAACGATTCCTTACAAAAATTGGCACAAGACTGTCTTCTACAACGGCCCCTCCCGTCTAGTGCGATTGAGAACAATGAATACACTTAAAATGCAAACAACTAAATTACAGACATCTGAAGTAAGGATCTTATTTAAATCGGCTGTTGTATACAACGAAGCTCACTGAAAACAAATTTAAATATTTTCGTGTTAAAACACAAACTATACTGATCACGTAAAATATAGCAGTAAAGAATGAAATAATGCATGTAGTGAACATATCCAAATGAAAATGTCGATTCTATCGGTGTTCGTTACTTCAAAACGCCTTGAGGCTTGATTATTTCAGAATATGTATATTCGTGGAATATGTTGTTGTTGTGGTCTTCAGTCCAGAGACTGGTTTGATGCAGCTCTCCATGCTACTCTATCCTGTGCAACCTTCTTCGTCTCCCAGTACCTACTGCAGCTTACATGCTTCTGAATCTGCTTACTGTATTCATCTCTTGGTGTACCTCTACGATTTTTACCGTCCACGCTGCCGTCCAATACTAAATTCGTGATCCCTTGATGCTTCACAACATGTCCTACCAATCGATCTCTCCTTCTAGTCAAGGTGTGCCACAAATTTCTCCTCTCCCTAATTCTATTCTGTACCTCCTCATTAATTATGTGATCTACCCATCTAATCTTCAGCATTCTTCTGTACCACAACATTCGAATGCTTCTATTCACTTCTTGTCCAAACGATTTATCGTCCACTTTTCACTTCCATTCATGGCCACACTCGATACAAATACTTTCAGAAACTGCTTCCTGACACTTAAATCTACACTCTATGTTAACAAATTTCTCTTCTTCAGAAACGCTTTCCTTGCCATCGCCAGTCTACATTTTATATCCTCTCTACTTCGACCATCATCAGTTATTTTGCTCCCCAAATTGCAAATCTCACTTACTACTTTGAGCGTCTCATTTTCTAATCTAATACCCTCAGCATCATCCGATTTAATCCGACTACATTCCATTATCCTCGTTTTGCTTTTGTTGATGTCCATCTTATATCCTCCTTTCAAGACACTGTCCATTCCGTTCAGCTGCTCTTCCAGGTCCTTTGCTGTTCTGAGAGAATTACTATGTCATCGGCGAACCTCGAAGTTTTCATTTCTTCTCCGAATTTTTCTTTTGTTTCCTTTACTGCTTGCTTAATATACAGATTGAATAACATCAGAGATAGGGCTACAACCCGGTCTCACTCCCTTCCCCACCACTGCCTCCCTTTCATGCCCCTCGTCTCTTATAACTGCCATCTGGTTTCTGCACAAATTGTAAATAGCTTTTTAATCCTGCCAACTTCAGAATTTGAAATAGAGTGTTCCAGTCAATATTGTCAAAAGCTTTCTCTACGTCTACAAATGCTAGAAACGTAGGTTTGGCTTTCCTTAATCTATTTTGTAAGAGAAGGCTCAAAATGGCTCTGAGCACTATGGGACTCAACTGCTGTGGTCATAAGTCCCCTAGAACTTAGAACTACTTAAACCTAACTAACCTAAGGACAGCACACAACACCCAGCCATCACGAGGCAGAGAAAATCCCTGACCCCGCCGGGAATCGAACCCGGGAACCCGGGCGTGGGAAGCGAGAACGCTACCGCACGACCACGTGTAAGAGAAGTCTTAGGGTCAGTATTACCTCACGTGGTCCAACATTTCTACGGAATCCAAACTGATCTTCCCCGAGGCCGGCTTCTACTAGTTTTCCCATTCGTCTGTAAAGAATCCGTGCCAGTATTTTGCAGCCGTGGCTTATTAAACTGGTAGTTCGGTAATTTTCATACCTGTCAACACCTGCTTTTTGTGGGATTGGAATTATTATATTCTTCTTGAAGTCTGAGGGTATTTCGCCTGTCCCAAAGATCTTGCTCACTAGATGGTAGAGTTTTGTCAGGGCTGGCTCTCTGAAGGCTATCAGTAGTTCTAAAGGAATGTTGGCTACTCACGGAGCCATGTTACGGCTTAGGTCTTTCAGTGCTCTATGAAACACTTTACGCAGTAACATATCTGCTATTTCATCTTCATCTATATCCTCTTCCATTTCCACAATATTGTCCTCAAGTGCATCACCCATGTACAGACCCTCTATACACTCCTTCCACCTTTCTGCTTTCCCTTCTTTGCTTACAACTTGGGTTTCCATCTGAGCTCTTGATATTCATGCATGTGGTTGTCTTTTCTCCACATTCCTTTTTAATTTTCCTGTAGCCAGTGTCTATCTTATCCCTATTGGGATATGCCTCTACATCCTTGCGTTTGCCTTCTAGCCATCCCTGCTTAGCCATTTTGCACTTCCTGTAGATCTCATTTTGGCGTCGTTTGTATGCCTTTTTGCCTGTTTTATTTACCGCATTTTCGTATTTTCTCCTTTCATCGATTAAATTCAATATATCTTCTGTTACCCAAGGATTTCTATTAGCCCTCGCCTTTTTACCTATTTGATCCTCTGCTGCATTCACTATTTTATCCCTCAAAGCTAGCCGTTCTTCTTCTACTGTATTTCTCTTCCCCATTCCTGTCAGTCGTTCCCTAATGTTCTGCCTGAAACTCTCTACAACCTCTTGTTCTCTCAGTTTACCCAGATCCCATCTCCTTAAATTCCCACATTTTTGCAGTTTCTTCAGTTTTAATCTACAGCTCATAACCAATAGATTGTGGTCAGAATCCATATCTGCCCCTGGAAATGTCTTACAGTTTAAAACCTGGTTCCTAAATTCCTGTCTTACAATTATATAATCTATCTGAAGCCTTAGAGTATACCCAGGGCTCTTCCATGTATACAACCTTCTTTCATGATTCTTGAACCAAGTGTTAGCTATGGCTAAATTATGCTCTGTGCAAAATTCTACCAGGCGGATTCCTCTTTCATTTCTTACCCCTATTCCATATTCACCCACTACGTCCTCTTCCTTTTCTACTATCGAATTCAAGTCATCCATGACTATTACATTTTCGTCTCCCTTCACTATCTGAATATGTTTTTTATCCGATCATACATTTCATCAATCCCTTCGTCGTCTGCGGAGCTAGTTGGCATATAAACTTGTACTACTGTGGTTGGCATGGGCTTCGTGTCTACCATGGCTACAATAATGCGTTCACTATTCCACATTCGTGGAATATACTAAGATGAAATTTTCATCCGCAGATGTCGCTTTAAGGTAACGTGAACTGCAGATACAAAAGGTCGGAAATAACAAGTTTAGCAACGTTCATCATCGGAGACAGAAGTATCACTATGAGTGCTCCGGGGAGTGTTATAGTGCTGCTCATGTTCTCCACATTCATAAACGATCTGGCTAATAGGACGAGTAGCACCTGCGGCTGTTTGCTGATGACGCTGTAGTGTACTGGAAAATGTCATCATTGACTGACTGTAGGAGTATACACGAGCACCTGAAGAGAATCTCAAGCTGGTGTGATGAATGGCAGCATGTTAGAAACGTAGAATAAGTTTATGCGGATAAGTAGCGAAAACAGTTCTTTAATGTCCAAATACAGCGTTATTGTTGAGGTGCTTGACACAGTCAAGTAGACAAATGTCTAGGTGCAACCTTGTAAAACGACATTAAATTAACGGGCACGTAAGTGCGGTAGCAGGCAAATGGAATGGTCGACTCCGTTTTATTGAAAGACTTTTAGTGAACTGTGTACTTCTAAGAAGAAGACCAACTTAGAAAGCCAGTGCGACTGTATACTCCTCGAATCTCTGGAATTCCCATCAGGCGGGATTAAAGGATGTTATCGAGGCAATCGAGGACCTTGCTGCTAGAATTGTTAACGGTAGTCTCAGTCAACAGGCAACTGAGAATAGTTGTGCATAGTAGTGTGCACTGGGAACATTGAAAAAATCATTTACGCCTCTGAGAAAGACTGAGTTTCGTCAAATTAAAAACAAAGAGGAAATGACCACGTTAAAGAGAAATAGCAGAGAGTTGAAGATGAAGTGAATCTAAATTTGTGGGTGTTTCTTGTCTGTACGCTTTTGTGTTATAATATGTTTTATTCTTGTTTCAAGTAAAAGGACAGTGCAAATAGTAAACTTGTATTTACTGTAATGTGAGACGAAGTTGTCACAAAAGTAAAATTAATGCTAATGTACGTTTGTATCAGAGCTTATCTTCAACATACTAGAATCAAATATATACTTGCAAACTGCATAAAGGGTCTTTCTTCAGAGATGTGATATTGTAACTTCGATCATCTCAGTTGACTCAAAAGACAAAATCCTCTTTGTTGGTACGTTACTTTATAGATGATTAAAAATAAAAACTGTGGTGAAAGTTGAGAGCAGTTTCAGCATTTAGTTGTCCTTAGGTTCCTGTTCTCGTGTTCGAAGTGTGCAGTCGCTCATAATTTATTATTTACTGAAAACTGATTTATTATGTCACACTGTATTACAATACTGATGTGAATATACGCAGAATATAATATTAAGGACGTGTCACGTGAACTGCTAACTAATGACTTAAACGCTACTGCTGAAATATTCTAAAGGGTGGATCATGGATCCCAAAAAGAAAAACAACAATCTTGGCTTGACCGAACCACATGCAGAAATTGGCTTTTGTTCATCAAGAGACCCTGCAAGTGCGAGAGTCACTCAACACTTCACATTCTAGAGAAAAAAATAAAGAAAATGGTGAAATTTGAATTCACCTGTTTTCAGTTTATTCAGTATTCCGAACGCACATAATTTTTATTAACATCACGCCCTTACCCTAGTTCTCTTGTGTTTTTATTTGAAAATGATACCACCTGGATATGATATGGTTAACTGTTCTATTTTAATAGCCCTTTGCACATTTGTATGTTATGTGATGAACCTTAAGATTCAAGTTTGGACAGACTATATGTACTGTGTTTACTCTTCTTAACGTCATCTGCAGAACTATATTATAATATATTTTCGCCTGTGTGATCCATGCGTGGTTTGCGCTCGTGCCATCTCTTTTTTTACATTCTGTATCTTTGTGTTGCCACCTCGTTATGTTAGTTTCTGTTGTTACTGAAATGCTGCTTTGTCTGCCCGTCTGCGGCAGCAGCAGCGCCTTTCGATGTAATCCTCACGTGTTATCTTTGCTACACTTCTATTACTTCCTAGTTGTCGTCTGTCGTGGAGTCAGTGGAACGTGCGAGGAGGGCAGTTCGGACCTTCCAGTCCTGAAGTTGGAACGTAGTAGTTCAGTCAGGTTGGAGGTCTGGATGTCCATGGCTCGCCCGACCGTTGCCACCACACATCAGTTGAGCCGGGGACGGTCTTCATGGATCGTCAGGCAGTCGTCCTACTGGACGACGTGAATTGGCTCGCCGACAGCTTATGTGTTTGCTATGTGTGTGTGTGTGTGTGTGTCCGTGTATCGACTCCCCATTTGCCTTCGAGATGGCACAGCCACTGCTGAGTGTCGTTCAAGTTTTCGTGCAAGTGTTTGTCAAACTGTTTGTGTAGTTGGTGTCATTTCCACCGACAGTTTGTCTTAAATATAGTCGGCATACTGACAGTGAGTCGGTGGTTGGAACGGATCAGCAAGCAAGTCCCCATGCGTCGCAGTTGGCCGGGCCCACTGGCGGTCTCTACGCAGTGCCGGAGCGTGTGGTGGCTGTTCCGAGTGCTACGAGGTTCGTGGTTCACCGACCCACGACATGGAAGTTGAGTGGCGATTTAATTACCGAAACCACGTGTGTTCACGTTGTACCCTTGGATGGTGGTTCGCTGTTGGCAGTATTCCTGGGAGCAACAGCGAGTGTTCGAATTGGTGAAGATTTATCCGCTGTGTGGTGGAATTAACTATATTTGTCGATTTGAAATATTCAAGTGCACCGGCGGAATTTTCTGCCCTGTGGCCGTCAGTGTTCCGGTAACCTGCCCTGGTCGCTGACGTAAATTCAGGCAGTATCATTTCCTCACCTGTTGTCGCTGTCCAACATGGTGTGTAGTTTTTGATAGCTTAATGTATTTTTGGTTGTGGGTGGCTACGTCGGTACCTTTTTGGCTTTGGAATACTCGTATACTGGTCGGTGATTAGCAAGTCATCTTGTCGGTGGGTCCCTGACTGTCTCTTGGTTGTGTTGCAGACGGATCTAGTTGGGCCGACTTCTTGCCTCACATGAGCGAATGTCAAGATTTCAAGGGCAGGCCGAGCCCCCTGGAAACTTTTGAGCGCCGTTGCCTATACTGCCTTTCTTGTCGGCGTTTACCTGTGTATTTTTAATGGCTGATAGCCGATGGTTCGAATTTGTATGCCTGTAATTGTGTTTTAAAATCAAAGGCCTTCAGCCGTTTTAAAAATAATATTTTCTAAATTAGGCAAGTCTTCATTGTCTGATGATAAAGCTTGGGTTTTCTGCCTGTTGAAAATGTATTGTAGTGTATGGTTTTTAAAATCATGGGTGCTCAGCTGCCTTAAGCTTTAAGGTTCTTACTTATCGAGTATTACACTCTTTCAAGATAAAGCTATGGGCCTTCTGCCTGTTGAAAATTTATCGTAGTTGTATTGTTGTTAAAATGATGGGCCTTCAGCCGCTTTAAAATTTTGATTCTTACTTATCAAGTCATACATCACTTGGGCTTAGATACTATTTAAGATTGAAAGCTTTGGGCCTTATACCTTGGAAAACTGGTTGCAGTTTTTTTTAAACAAAGGCCTTAGACGTTTGAAGTAAGGTTTCTTATTGGTCATAAAGCTTCGGCCTCCTGCCTATTGAAAGGTTGTTGTAGTTATGTTGTTTTAAAGCCTTCTGTCTAAAAAAATAATAATAATAATTATAACAGTTGTATTTAATTAATGGGCCTTCAGCCGTTTTAGAATTAAAGACGTTTTCTGTCGATACTCAAGCTTAGAAATTGCCCTGTAATCTTTGGACAACTAAATAAAGTGCTGTGTATGGAGTGTAACTGATAGCCGCTCATTCTGGCCCCCGTCCTCAATTCCTACTACTTGACCTGTCCTGCAGGTTTAGCAGGGCGTCTCACTGTGCTGTAAGAAATGTCTGGAACGTTGCATGTCCCCTGTTGTCAATGGATTTAATTTAGCTGGTGCTGAACATGGGTGTTGCGGTTTAAGCTGGCAATTTTACAACATGTGAGAGATCATTTGGCAGGAAACTATTTTGTGGTGCAATGTGAATGTAATGCCGACATTTCACACACACAATGCATATGTCTCCCAAGGAATGTAATGATAGACCATCATGGAGGGCTATGAATGTGCGTCTACGTAATGATGTCTAATGTTTTCAATGCATGTGTCATGCTGTAGTGGAAAGTCATGTGTTCATGACGGAGGTATGTCATTCTGGCAGTTGAAGCAATATGGAGTGTTTGTTGGCAGAGTCAACCCTCTGAACTTGCTGCAGTTTATTGCATCTGTTCGTAATGTCACTCTATGTCCTCAAGACTTTCCTGTACACCTAGCATATTTTCGTTCTTGGCATAAGGACACGCTTGACCTATTGGCGTGTGCCTTTGTCTCGGCTTGTTGCACCTGTCTATGTTCTGTGTGTTGCAGCAGATGAGATATGAAGGGTATTTAGGTCTAGTGTCAGGATGGGTCGGTGCCATCCAGTGATGTGGCACAGTGCACTATGAGATTCTTACCAAACATGTTACGAATGTAGCACTTTACATAAGTAGGAACTTGTTTCACATTGGCTTAATATGGTGGTATATACCTGCATAATACCATCACATACATCATGCAACCTCACGATATGAGTCATGATCTGGGTGTGTTACTGCAGTGCTTACAGTGCTCGTCCTCTGATGTTACCTTGGAAATGACACATTGTTATCTGCAGATGGATGGGATTGGATGGCAGTATGATGGTAGAGGCAATACTTCTACAGATGCTGGGTTCCCTACCAAATCGCCAACAAGGCGTGTCATGTAGGCTGCCCGCAGAGCAAGTCAGCAAAGCAGATCAACAGTATTCTCACACATCAGATGTGTCTTGCAGGACAGCCAATATAACAGAAAACATATTTCCACTTGTGAACATAGACAACCAGAAGCGGTACAATGGAGTGATAACAATGAAAATGTGTATCAGACCAGGATTTGAATCCAGATTTTTCTGCTTATTGTGAGTGGTCAACTTCGCATTAGTCTATACGAACGTGATTCATGGCCACACCCAAATTTCCATATGTTGTCAACCATTCCATTGCCTTCATTCCATTATACAGCCAACGGTTGTTCATGTTTGCAGGTGCTATACAATTCATACATTTCAGAATGGCTGTAGTCTCTACATATCCAACATAGGCATTGCACTATAGTATTTATTTGCTGATACCGGTCAAGCGACTTCCTCGTAAGATGTCCCTCCTTAATTGATATATGAGTAACTGACCTATGAGTAGAGTTTGTAATCACCTGATAACCTGATTGCAGACATGTGGAATGGTATTGTGGCCGCTCACGATAGACGAGAAATTCAGGTTCAAACCTAGTCGAGTACCAATTTCCACTGTCGATATTCCATTTATAGATGATGGTTGTCCACATTCGCAACTGTGAATACAGTTCGGGTACTTTGTAATGGTTGTGGTCACCACAGTGCTTGTTCCTTCATACATGCATGCCTGTCCAAGGAAATATTGCATCGTACTTAGCAACAACACTGGAGTATCATCAGGGGCTTAAGAAACATCATATGTTTGTTTCTCCACAAATGTTTGACCTGGAGCGTAATAAACAGCTCTATGGTGGCCCTCTCAGGATATGGATTCTGTGAGTCGAATTAAGACAAGTTTGGTCCAGGGGCCTGGGAGGAGTACTTACACATACACACATACGCTCAGCTTTATGTGTGCCAGCCTTTTTTCCAATGACTTCGCTTGCGTACATGTATCTGACAAAGAACACGCTTATCGCATGGTTCATCTCCACCCCTCTCACTCGCTATCAGCTCTTAACCATTTCTGTCCATCTCCTCCTCCTCCCACCTCTCAGCTCATTTCCTGTTCCCTCCCTTCTTTCTCTCCCTTGGTAGTACCACGTGGCCGTTCGGAGTCCGGTCTTCTTGTGACCTTACATTCCCGTGACCACAGCTGCCAGCTATCATGTACGACGGCTACTGTCCTGCCAAGTGCTTCTGCAATAACGTAGCAGGAATATCCGGCTTCTCATATCCGTTGTTCAAACACAGTGAGGTGTTGATAACAGCGTCTTTGTCGTCCTAAAGGCATTCCTGACTAACATCAACTCTCCACGACCAATCTCAAAAGTGACTAACGCTCACGTCTTTAACAGTATGTATTTGAAACAAGCCTGATATGCACCTTCATAGTGGCTCTACTACTACCACTGTTATGCGACTAGCACGACATCTGAATAGACATCACCTTTCAGATGTAGAAACACGTCTACCAAATTTCGTTTATGTCCTACAAGTCTTTCTTTCTTTTTAGAATTTTTTTCTTAGTTTGGATGGAAGATACTGAAATGCGGAGCTCATCTTGGAAGTCTTGAGGGTGATTTGTACAGTAGGTAGAAAGGATTAAAAGATTTCAGGGAGTCATTTCAAGAGCTGGGAGGGGAAGGGTAGAACAAACAGGCTGGGTGAGAGTCTTTGATGTTTGGAGACGGCCAATATTTTTTAAGAATGGCAGTTTAATAAGGTGGAACGGCTCAATTTAATGGGAAATGTGGGACAAATGAAGGCGTTACAGGTGTTTTCTGAGTTGTACAGGCTGGGAAAAGGCAGTTCTATACTGAAAACGAGGGAGATTATATGCAGCTGAAAAACTTCATAGGTGTTTTAATGGGTGGGATGAGCAGAGCATTCAGATAGGAGGAGCTGTTGATTGTTCACAGCAGTGAAATGATAATAGACGTGAAACGGAATTACTTTGAAACCGCATTTACGCATTTCTCAGCTCTAAGTTTTCCACAATTGTACGCTGTGTAATGTTCAGTTTTTCTATTTTGCATGCAAAGTTACCCCTCTTTCAAGTAATCCATTTATACGTTCTCGCACTTTTACACTATTATTTTTACTCCATGACAGTCACTTTTGTCGCAGTTTCACATTATGAAGACCAATATAAACTATGTGTCCCTTTGGAACCCAGCTCTGGAAGCTGGAGAGATCTGGAGAGATCGAATGAGACTGTCTGACCGTTCTTTCCACCAAACTTTCGCCTCCTAAAGCTGTGTCCCCAGCACAGAAGACCTCTCGACGGTCGTGGGATCATCTTCCGCGGAGGCTGCAACGCTGACAGTTCGAACCTGTGATGGTGCTTTTTGCAGGATGCCACTTGCCCAGGTTAGTCTATCTACAGAGAGCAAGATCTGTAGTACTGACAATGATGGTACGCAACACTCCTCATTAATACACTACTAGCCATTAAAATTGCCACACCACGAAGATGACGTGCTACAGACGCCAAATTTAACCAACAGGAAGACGATGCTGTGATATGCAAATGATTAGCTTTTCAGAGCATTCACACAAGGTTGGCGCCGATGGCGATACCTACAAAGTGCTGACATGAAGAAAAGTTTTCAACCGATTTCTCATACACAAACAGAAGTTGACCGGTTTGCCTGGTGAAACGTTGTTGTGATGCCTCTTGTAAGGAGGAGAAATGCGTACCATCACGTTTCCGACTTTGATAAAGATCGGATTGTAGCCTATCGCGACTGCGGTTTATAGTATCGCGACATTGCTGCTCGCGTTGGTCGAGATCCAATGACTGTTAGCAGAATATGGAATCGGTGGGTTCAGGAGGGTAATACGGAACGCCGTACTGGATCCCAACGGCCTCGTATCACTAGCAGTCGAGATGATAGGCATCTTATCCGCATGGCTGTAACGGATCGTGCAGCCACGTCTCGATCCCTGAGTCAACAGATGGGGACGTTTGCAAGACAGCTGCCATCTGCACGAACAGTTCGATGACGTTGGCAGCAAGCTCGTAGACCATGGCTGCGGTTACCCTAGACGCTGCATCACAGACAGGAGCGCCTACGATGGTGTTCTCAACGACGAACCTGGTAAAACGTCATTTTTTCGGATGAATCGAGGTTCTGTTTACAGCATCATGATGGCCGCATCCGTGTTTGGCGTCAGCGCAGTGAATACACACTGGAAGCGTGTATTCGTCATCGCCATACTGGCGTATCACCCGGCGTGATGGCATGGGGTGACATTGGTTACTCGTCTCGGTCACCTCTTGTTCGCATTGACGGCACTTTGAACAGGGACGTGACATTTCAGATGTGTTACGACCAGTGGCTCTACCCTTTATTCGATCCCTGCGAAACCTTATATTTCGGCAGGATAATGCATGACCGCATGTTGCGGATATTGTACGGGCCTTTCTGGATACAGAAAGTGTTCGACTGCTGCCCTGGCCAGCACATTCTCTAGATCTCTCACCTATTGAAAACGTCTTGTCAATGGTGGCCGAGCAAGTGGCTCGTCACGATACGCCAGTCACTACTCTTGATGAACTGTGGTATCGTGTTGAAGCTGCATGCATGGGCAGCTGTACCTGTACACGCCATCCGAGCTCTGTTTGACTCAATGCCCAGGCGTATCAAGGCCGTTATTACGGTCAGAGGTTGTTGTACTGATTTCTCAGGTTCTATGCACCCAAATTGCGTGAAAATGTAATCTCATGTCATTTCTAGTATAATATATTTGTCCAATTAATACCCGTTACTCATCTGTATTTCTTCTTGCTGTAGCAATTTTAATGGCCAGTAGTGTATATATATCCTGTTTTGTTACTATTCAAATATTCACACATTTACGCTGTCTTTTACGACACTCGACATAGATTTCTGAATTGTATGGTAACTTTTCCATCCAACTTCCGAAATATGATACACATGTCTGGCTCTCTGGTACCCACCAGACAGAGTGAGTATTACATATTCGCGACAAAGTTACGCCCGATATAGAGAACAACATGTCCGGCTCTGAAGAACACCCGGAACATAGTGACCACTATATAGCCACATCTAAGTAACCCACGATACTGAGATACGTGTCCGGCCTTCCAGAACGCCCGAAATAGATTGAATAGCACAGCTGAAGTACTTCGTCTCCCAGGCGCGCGAAAGCGACCCGGAGGCGTCCGAAGTACTTTGGTTGCAATATCCTTACTCTTACGTTTCTCAAAACTAGTGAAATTTAATAAACAAAAATGATATAGTCGTAGAGTCCACCATGAGAGATTATGATAATAAAAACTGGGTTAAATAAATGAAAAGTATATAAATAATTAAGAAGAGAATTTGGGCCTTTTTGGATCCTAGCACCCGAACGTGCCAACCAGTCAGAAGCAAGCTAAGTACAATTGGTGCAATCTCCCACGGAACTGGTACATACTGTACCATCAGTCGCTTGGACCTCATTCCACTTTTGTACCACATGCTACGTCATCAAGGCGAGCTTCTATGGAAATAAACTCTGGCGGACACAGTCATGAATATATCACATCAATTAATCGTCTCGAAACTGTTTCGTATGTGGTGTGGCCAGTGGCTGTTGGCCTGCTGTCTGCATGCAAATGCCGTCCGGTGTGGCCGAGCGGTTCTAGGCGCTACAGTCTGGAACCGCGCGACCGCTACGGTCGCAGGTTCGAATCCTGCCTCGGGCATGGATGTGTGTGATTTCCATAGCGGTCCTTACCTACAGTGCACATAGCGACGCTGTTGTTGTTGAGCTTGGCGCTGTCGGTTTCAGATCGTACAAGTTGGCGGAACATTGCTCCCCATAGCAGACTTCACACGACGACACTCGGGGGTGCGGTCGACCGGCCAAGAGGCGGGTAGCCGCTTATGGACAGTCGGCACGAGACGTTAGCAGCAGGAGTAGCAGCAGCAGAGCGGCGCTATCAAAGTTGCTGCACCTGTTCTCAGTGGCGGCATAATGCTCCGCCCGCGTGAATGCATGAGCGCCGCTGAGCAGTGCTCCGCAACAGTTTCGTGTTATGGGGCCCTGGGGAATGCGGCCCGCGGTCCCACAATCACACATTACATACGGTACTGCCGGTAGTGTGAACAGGAGCAGAGCCCGCTGATTGAAACTAGGAGTGTTTTTGCAAGGGGTTAACTGATGTTTTATTGGAGTTTCCAAGTTTCTTGCAAGCGAAAGTGATGAGTTCGTCAAAAATATAAGACGATGTCTTTCCATGCAGGTGAAAATAAACATAATTGAGGAAATGTAAAGAACCTAAACTGAGATTCTCAAAGCATCTCCAAATCCAATATTCTACCTATTCTAAGGTTAGGTTAGGTTAGTGTTTAACGTCCCGTCGACAACGAGGTTATTAGAGACGGAGCGTAAGCTCGGGTTAGGGAAGGATTGGGAAGGAAATCGGCCGTGCCCTTTCAAAGGAACCATCCCGGCATTTGCCTGAAACGATTTAGGGAAATCACGGAAAACCTAAATCAGGATGGCTGGAGACGGGATTGAACCGTCGTCCTCCCGAATGCGAGTCCAGTCTACTACCACTGCGCCACCTCGCTCGGTCTACCTATTCTAACTACCACTGGGTGCACAGTGATTGCATATGACAACTTGATTCATCAGTCCAGTACTGCTTCCAAAGAACAAACCACGATTGGCTCATTCTTTAGGCCTAAATAACTTAAGTTGCCCATAATTTTGGCGTAAGCCAATATGAACTATTGTACCTATTACTGTACAATATATGCATCTCCTGTTTGCTTGTGCACTTGAGTTTAATACAAATTTGTTAAAAAGTTTAATTTTTAACGATAATCTCAGTTTTACATTTATTTTATCATCCCCCTTCAAAAGCGTATAAACGAGGTTTCACTGTATCGCTCTTTTTTCGGATTTGTTCTGTCTTAAGAGGACGGCTGTTTTTCGTAGTTTGACAACAATTTTTTTATCTTAACTCTACGGCCGCATGTGCTTGCTATCAGCACAGTCGTCAAGTTAACCTAAGGGGGGGGGGGGGCGATTTCTACACACCATCTGTCCATCAATCAAGTGAACTTTATTCTGTGGGTTATTGCGTTTCAAGTGACCGTGCATCTTATTTTCTGAGGCGTTTGGGGTTCGGTCCAGCATACGGCTACACGAAAATGTGAAACCCTTTGAACACGACACTCAGGCTGTCGGGTGCATCAGATCAACAGAAAATCCTCCCCGCAGACTCGATTCATGTCTAGCTCACCACCATTTCTCGCAAGCTAGGGCACAGAGAGTTACCTGTAAGAATCCTCAAATGGCATATGGTTATCAATTAACAGAAAGTCTTTGCCGAACAGAGCCTTCATTCTAACAGGAAGAGAGACTACCGGATTTAGTATGAAGTTAAGGAGCATATAACATTATTACCAACGAAGAAGATAGCGGAATATCTCGATTCGCAATGTGACGCCGTGGAAGATAGGTTCATGTGGGAGGGGTTCGGCCACCCGTTATTAACGCTAACCCTCCTCAACCAGTCTCCCTTAACGCAAATGCCAGGGCACTTCCTATGAACGGCCTCGGTCTATTTCTTTCCTCGTTCTTACGAAATCCGTGACGGTGCTTTATCTCTTGTGACGTAGTCTTCGCTGGAACAAGAAACCCTAAACCCCCTTCCTTGCTTCGTAAAGTGATGGTTTTCTAAACCTCAAAACGTCCGTTTTCCTTCCGCCATCAAGTGCGATCTATTTATTTACTAACCAGGTCAGATTACACACTTTATCCGTCTCTTACATCGGATCAGTGTTTTACATACACACAGTTCTTCTCAATCGTAGTTGCTTAAGAAGTAACAATCCATAGGCATTATAAAAATGGTTGTATGTATGTATGTATGTGTATGTGTGTGTGTGTGTGTGCGTGTGTGTGCGTGTGCGTGTTCCACATTTCCTCATAATCCACTGGACCGATTTCAGTCAAACGTTGTACAGTCAGGCAACAATCGTTGTGGGAATAGGAATCACCCACCTATCAAAGGGGTGGGGAAGGGGCTTGCGGCGCATGAATGCGCAGACTTGATTCACCCGGTATTTGCGAATGAGAGCACCTGGCGACTTACAGCAAACTTTACACGTAATTACAACTCTCTACGAAATTCTTCCTCGCTGACGACCCCTACGAAACCATGAAAGAATAAAAATTTATCATGTACTGCTTTTTCGCTGTTCAAGTAGAAAAAGTACTGCATGAGATACAACGTTTTAATTTATTACTCTTTACTAATAATTGTACTCGCCAAACATTTTTCTGCCAGTGTGCGCATATACCACTGAACGTAACTGCAAGACTGTATCACTGTACGAACCATAGTTCTGGGTATTTCCCCGTACCACCATTTCACCGTGTGTACCGTGAATATCAGGAGTCCGGTAAAACATCAAATCTCCGATATCGCTGCTGCCTGAAAAAGTCTCTGCAGGAACGGGAGCGACGACGACTGAATGCAACTGTTCGACGTGACAGAAGTGCAACCCTTCCGCAAATTTTTGCAGACTTCAGTGCTGGCCCATCACCAAGTGTCAGCGAGCCAACGGTTCAACGAAAAATCATTGATATAGGCTTTCGGAGCCGATGGCGCACCCGTGTACCCTTGATGACTGCATGACACAAAGATTTACGTCTCGCCTGGGCCCGCCAACACCGCCACTGGAGTTTTGATGACCGGAAACATGGTTTCTGGTCGGGTGAGTCTCGTTTCTAATTGTATCGAGCGGATGGACGTGAATGGGTGTAGAGACGTCCTCATGAATCCATGGATCCTGCATATCCGCAGGGGACTGTTCAAGCTGGTGGAGGCTGTGTAATGGTCTTGTGCTTGTGCAGTTGGATCGATATGGGATGCCTGAAACGTGTAGACACTACGACACTACTCTGACAGGTGACACGTACGTAAACATCCTATCTGATCACCTGCATCTATTCATGTCCATTGTGCGTTCCGACGGACTTGGTCAATTCCAGTGGGAAAATACACGTCCAGAATTTCTCCAGCAACTCTCTTCTGAATTTAAACACTTCCGCTGTCCACCGATCTCCCTAGACATGAACATTATTAACCTTATCTTGGACTCCTTGGAACGTACTGTTCAGAAAAAATCTCCACCCCCTCGTACTCTTACGAATCTGCGGACAGTCCTGGAGAATTCATGGTGTCAGTTCCCTCCAGCACTACTTCAGACATTAGTCGAATCTATGCCATACACGGTATTATTAATGGAGGGGTACGTTTCTCGAGCTATAGTACATGGTTTATTTCAGTCGTCGGAAATGGCTGAAGGTTCAGTGATGTTATCTTACAGTACCCTCTCTACTTCCTGCTTGATTGTTGTTCAATCAGCGATACTCTACAAGAGCGCTGGCTAATTGGCGGACTATCCCCAATGCTGATTCAGTATTTCACCATGGGTCGCTTAGTCTGTCTTCTTGGCATCACGGATCTGATGCATCCAAAAGCCGATGCAGAACGATCATTACTCGCCGATGTCGTTCCTTGGGCAGGGCAGAGCCTATTGGCAATTTGACAGTAGCCTCCTCCTCTGCATAGTCTGAGGCGGAACTGGAGCATGACTCTTCGTCGGTAACATGAAGCTGCCATTCCTGGGCTCATTCGGCTGTCGATAAAGACGGTGATGAAATTTTTTGGCGTCTTGATGGCTGTCAACCATGGTGGATTTTCGTATGACGTGGTTCCCAAACTATGTCCCTTCTGTTACAATCCATCGGATGAGAGAGATGTCCTTCTAGCCGTTATTTGCAGCAGGGGAATCCTAATGTTGCCGCTGCTTGTTTATTCAAGCGCTTCCTCTCGATATTGTGTCGATTTCGTTACGGGTCTCCCTACCTGATAAATCTCAGAAGGTCCTGAGAATCGAACGCGCATTGTTTCACATCGAAGGTAACGACACTGACCATTAGAGTATAGAGGTGGTCGTTCAGTACTCTATTAAAATGAATAATTTGTTGACAACAGTGTTCGGTACATCGATTTAGCATACATAAAAGCAACTGTAGTTGAGAGAAATCTTGATCTTGAACAGCATTCGTACGTAATTTTGAGAAGTGCCTTGTAATGAAATTGATTTGAGAACCATAATAGCAACAAACACTCAAACTCGACCTCATCATGCGAAGCGTGGACTCGCTGTTAAGAGTAATACACTTAGCACCACGACTGTGGACACGAGTCTACAGGCTGTGGAGAGGTAAGCGTGTAAGCGAGCGGACTACTTCAGTTCTCCAGGCCGCAGTAGGGAAGTTAGCATTTCTGCTACTTGTTTGGCCTCGGCAGAGGCCTTCTGTCTCTGAAACTTCCTTTGATACAGCATTTATATCTGTGAACCTGTCAATCGTGTTGTTTTCGGAAGCAGGTGTGGTCTGGTTATGAATGTGTAGCTTCACCTGGCTGGCATGATCATGGTCAGGTCACAGGTGGTTGCAAATTGTCACACACTCATTCAAGAAACCGAAGGCTATCCTGAGGTAATTTCCAGAATTCGTTATCATTTTTAAGACGCTTTAGTTTTCCAGCTACTTCAGTTTCCGAAAATTAAGCAGCGAAGTTTTGAAATTACTGTATGTAAGACCATAAAGGCATCTACAGTAATATTGTTTCGGGAACGGGGGGCACCCTACACCCTCACCATCTTTGATCCGTGCCTGATGCCGTCACATCAACAAAAATCGTCTCTCTCATTACCGAAGCTAATCCGCGATTGTCCCTATTTTATAGTCAAAGCTCACTCATAGTAATGAAAAATGATGATGCATTGAAACATCTCCTTCCAGATAGATGTTTCTCCTAATATTTGAAAGTAATGAGAGCGAGGGCTGCAACTAAAATGGATGTTTTATTTAGTCTCCGGCCGCTGTGGCCGAGCGGTTCTAGGCGCTTCAGTCTGGAACCGCGCGACCGTTACGGTCGCAGGTTCGATGCTGCCTCGGGTATGTATGTGTGTGATGTCCTTAGGTTAGTTAGGTTTAAGTAGTTCTAAGTTCTAGGGGACTGATGACCTCAGATGTTAAGTCCCATAGTGCTCAGAGACATTTGAACCATTTTTATTCAGTCGGTGACTGGATTCGGGCTACGCGAGATGCCAAGTAAAATGTCAGTACCAAATATCAGTAAATAAAGTTGGTACATATGTGTATGATCCCAATTAATAAAGTTATATAATGATATTTATTGTTAAGTTCAATCTCCTTCTTATATTTCCTGGCCTTTAAACCATATCTGCACCTTGTTGATATATAAATTCCAACTACGCAATGTTAATGTGATGGAATGACCTGATGCCCTTCCTGCTGTTACCCCTACTTCCATTTCGTCTCCAGCAACTCGGAGGAAATATTCGCAAAATGTATGCGAAATGTGGTCTCACGAGGGACGCTGGTAGCAGCTCGATAATCATCTTATCGGATGCGGGAAATCGTTTATAAACCAAATCCAGGCTGGCCGGCACACAGATTTTATTCATTAGTCGGACGTAATCCGGAACCCTCGCACCTTCCCAAATCTCTGCGGTTATCCAGGAAGGTATACTAAGTCCCATGAATAAAGATGAGGGAGTAAGTCAAAGGGTTTCGAGAAAGGGCGTGACAGTCGTTGTAACACAATGGATAAAAGGAACTAGAGATAACCCAGGCAGTATCTTGCACAAGAAGGTTGAAAGGCACAATAAGGTAAGGTGGGGAGAAAGTAACCTGTGGTAACATGGTGGGTACGCGCTGCAACGGGGGCTGTACCCCGATAACCACACCTAATATTCAAAGTGGAGGACCATTATAGTTTAGTTCAAAATCTGCTCTCGATCAGGAATGCAACACTTTTGGCAGTGGCTGTCTCGTCATCCACAAGCATAGTGTGGTAGGTAGGTCGAGAGCGTGGCGCACGTCGGCCAGCAGGGCGCACTGAACACCAGAACATGCGCTATCGTCAGTAGACTACCGCAGCTGCAGCGAGGAGGATCCTCTCGATCCAGAAGGAAGGGCCAGAATGGACTCCAACCAGATTAATACGCATCCCTTCATTTGTTTGTAGCAGTTAACGCCTTGAATTCTATTGAGCATAAATGGCGATTGTTATATCTCCTGTCTTAGCACAGGCCTGAAGGGTCCGTAACTGACAGATGTGTAACGTTTTGTTTCAAGATCCATTTCTCATCTTCTCCATTATAGGAACCTCCCTAAATGGATATTAAATATTTTCGAAGAGAAGCAGTGACTTCATTGTAGTGAAGGGTCTCCTACCATTTCAGGAATAAACCAAGAGCTTGGAAAACTGTCCACTACCATTTCTCCTTACCTGGCTCGCATCTTGAAGCATGGTCAAAGACGGAAATATCATAGGGCTGTAAACCTCTGCACTAAAATCACTGTTTCGGACTGCTGAGACGGCCGTGTTGGCATGGCTACTATTAAGTTTGATTCGTTTGACTGTAGATACACCACTCCAGTGCCACTTACTCCAGTCCAAGACACTCCGAATGGGCTCCGCCCCGCCAAGGCAAAGGCCTCCTGGCACAGATGCTGCTTTCTGGAGTCTTGGTAACCAGAAGTAGATAGGCACTTACTTCTTGGCTGACACAGGGATGTCATGAGTTACCAAGAGCATACGTGACAACCTCACCGCAATGGACTGGCTAGTGCATTGCATTTTGGGTGCAAAGGTAGATCCACTTGATTGGGAGGTGCAAAAGCTAACAGTGCATAATGGAGAGTTAATGTACCACAGTAAGGCGTCCTATGTCAAACGTCCTGCACTTCCGTAAAATTGGAAAGTGGAGGTCAAACCCAAAAGGGCGACCAGAATTTAAAAAGCCAAAAAAAAAAAAAAAGGTGAGGGAAAAAGCGATGGAAAAACGAAAAGAGTGAACACTTTCAGTACTCCAAAGAACAGTCCAAATATCGAGGTAAAAACGTGACAAAATAAAAAGAATCCTGTTAGTTGCCTCTTACAACAAGCAAGGAATGGCTGCGGGTCTGTTCTAGAGCCTAACACCGCAGGGGGTCCAGTGGATAAGGAAACAATAAAAGGTGCAAAATATCTCTATAGGCTATCTACACTTAAACTTTTAGAAACCACTGGAACAACTATTGTTTTTGGCCAAGAGTGTACCGTTTTGTACGAGGGTCGTTCAATAATTTGTACTTTTTTAATTTTTTTTTATTTTTAATTTTTAATTCATTCAATGCAGGTTATATTTAGGTTAGATTTATTGAGTATTCCAATAGCCATATTATACAACACTCTTCTGGCTTCAGAATCCTATTTCTAATATCCATTCAATGCGACGGCCTTGTACAACCTTACTGGAAAGGTATGTGCGCCCGCATGGTACCACTCTACTGGTCGACGTTGGAGCTAATGTCTTGCTGAATCATTAACCTCCAAACCATCCACGTACTGCTTCCTGCAGTGTGCAACCTTCAGTGGTCCAAACAGATGGAAGTCGAAATGTGTGAAATCCGAGCTGTAGACTGGACGAGGAAGAACAGTGCAGTGAAGTTTTGTGAGCTTCTCTCTGGTGCGCGGAATTATGTGAGAGCTTGCGTCGTCATGGGGAAGGGACGGTAGTTTGCATTTCTGTGGCTATGAACACACTGAAGTCGTTTCTTCAATAACCTGAGGATGACACAAGACATTGCCGATTTTATCTCGTACCATGAGTGAGAATATGCAACAGAATAACCCCTTCAGAAATCCGAGAAGACTGTCGCCTTGACTTCACCGTAAGAGGGTGCAGGTTTGAATTTTTGTTTGGAGAAGAGGTGGTTTGGTACCACTCCATGGATGGCCGGTTTGTTTCCGGTTTGAAGTGATGACCCCATGTTTATCGCAAGTGTCGATGTTCGAGAAAATATAGTTACCAGATAGTTATTCGTTGCTCTTTACGACCTCTTAGGCGGTGAGTAACCCAGTGGCAACACACATTTGAGTACACAAGCTGGTGCACAAGTGTCAACACTACCAAGATTGACGTCAACTTGTGGAGGGAGGTGCATGACTGTGCTCCGTCGATCACCTCTACTAAGAGTGTCCGCACGTTCAGCCGGCCGGAGTGGCCGAGCGGTTCTATGCGCCACAGTCTGGAACCGCTAGACCGCTACGGTCGCAGGTTCGAATCCTGCCTCGGTCATGGATGTGTGTGATGTCCTTAGGTTAGTTAGGTTTAAGTGGTTCTAAGCTATGCAGGGTGTTACAAAAAGGTACGGCCAAGCTTTCAGGAAACTTTCCTCACACACAAATAAAGAGAAGATGTTATGTGGGCATGTGTCCGGAAACGCTTAATTTCCATGTTAGAGCTCATTTTAGTTTCTTCCACCTACGCTCAATGGAGCACGTTATCATGATTTCATACGGGATACTCTACCTGTGCTGCTAGACCACGTGCCTTTACAAGTACGACACAACATGTGGTTCATGCACGATGGAGCTCCTGCACATTTCAGTTGAAGTGTTCGTACGCTTCTCAACAACAGATTCGGTGACCGATGGATTGGTAGAGGCGGACCAATTCCATGGCCTCCACGCTCTCCTGACCTCAACCCTCTTGAATTTCATTTACGGGGGCATTTGAAAGCTCTTGTCTACGCAACCCCGGTACCAAATGTAGAGACTCTTCGTGCTCGTAGTGTGGACGGCTGTGGTACAATACGCCATTCTCCAGGGCTGCATCAGCGCATCAGGGATCCCATGCGACGGAGGGTGGATCCATGTAACCTCGCTAACGGAGGACATTTTGAACATTTCCTGTAACAAAGTGCTTGAAGTCACGCTGGTATGTTCTGTTGGTGTGTGTTTCCATTCCATGATTAATGTGATTTGAAAAGAAGTAATAAAATGAGCTCTAACATGGACAGTAAGCGTTTCCGGACACTTGTCCACATAACATACTTTCTTTCTTTGTGTGTGAAAAATGTTTCCTGAAAGTTTGGCCGTACCTTTTTGTAACACACTGTATGGGACTGATAACCACTGCAGTTAAGTACCATAGTGCTCAGAGCCATGAGCCATTTGTCCGCACGTTCCAACATTGGAGGAATCGCAGCTCTGTGAGGCCGGCCGGCACGCGGGACATCGGACAGAATTACGCGACCTTGTTGCGATGATGGTAGACGACACGCCCAACTGCTCACCCTGCTTTTGTTCACTTCTATGTGTCTGTAGACATTCTGCAAGCACCTATGGATATCTGTGATGCTCTCGTTTTCCATCAAAAGAAACTCAATGATATGTCTTTGCTTGGAAAGCATCTCTGTTCGAGATGCCATTTTGAAGTCTGCGTATAGCGCGGCCAAATATAGAAACGTCATAAAACTATAGGGGCTAAGGAGAGAGTATTTCGCAATGTTTTAAAAATTGGCTGGGAAAAAAGTTGTTGCATTACTTATTGAAAGCACCATGTACACTTTTGTAGTGGAGGGAGAGATGCTGGTGCCTTTTAGCACGCTGCAGCTACGTGCTCAGCCACGATATTACAGCAGGTGTTTGTGCTACTGGTGGCAGACAGTTCGCTCTTGCTGCGAGACACGCGATCGCCCGGTCGAGTTGCAATTACTGGCGGGAGGCGCCGCTTCCACCACGCTCCGCCCCGACTCCTGAACGCTAAGCCGTTAGCTCTGTGCCTCGCTCCAAATTGAAATCTCCCTGTGAACGGCGGTGCGGCTCACCTGCCGCTTCGGCGCAGGCGTCGCCCCCCGGCGCACATCGCGCGCCGACCCGGCCAGAGTATTACGCAGCGGCAATGACTTCCGCTACGAACCCAACCCGCCGGCCGTATGAATTCCGGATTTGCCAGCGCTGGCACAGCTGCCCCTGCGAAGAGTGCCCCGGCAGCAGAGCACATTCTGGAAGTAGCTAGTCCTGCGACGCCCTAGAAATTCAAGCTAGAGCTTTCTGTAGTTCGTGGCGTTACCTATGCTTGAAGTTACAGCCATCATATTCAGATACAGGAAGCTCTTCTTAGAGTAGCTGAAAAGCCAACAGTGGGAAAAAGACGTAATGTGGTGTGAGGTAGAGATAACAGATGATTTGTTCGGCATGAATATCGTGAGAAAGACCGCCTTAATTGCGGTTGAATTGAAGAAATGTATAATGAGATAAAAGAAATTATTCAGGTAGTGAAGGGAGACGAAAATTTAATAGTCTTGGGTGACTGGAATTCGAGTGTAGGAAAGGGGAGAGAAGGAAACATAGTAGGTGAATATGGATTGGGGTTAAGAAATGAAAGAGGAAGAAGTCTGGTAGAATTTTGCACAAAGCATAACTTAATCATAGCTAATACTTGGTTCAAGAATCATAAAAGAAGGTTGTATACATGGAAGAATCCTGGAGATACTAAAAGGTATCAAATAGATTATATAATGGTAAGACAGAGATTTAGGAACCAGGTTTTAAATTGTAGGACATTTCCAGGGGCAGATGTGGACTCTGACCACAATCTATTGGTTATGAACTGTAGATTAAAACTAAAGAAATTGCAAATGGCGGGAATTTAAGGAGATGGGACTTTGTAAGTAGGCTGTTTAGGTTTTTTTATTGGTAACGCCACCTCTGTATGAAAATCACTGGCTGTGCTGTGTGCAGTCTATGGCTGCTTTGCATTGTTGTAATACTCGCCATTGTAGTGTTAGGAAGCTGGCTGTGAACAGCGCGTAGCGTTGCGCAGTTGGAGGTGAGCCGCCAGCAGTGGTGGATGTGGAGAGAGAGATGGCGGAGTTTTGTAATTTGTCATGAACTGCTACATATATTATGACTATTAAGGTAAATACATTGTTTGTTCTCTATTAATATCTTTCATTTGCCAACTATCCCTATCAGTAGTTAGTGCCTTCCATAGTTTGAATCTTTTATTTAGCTGGCAGTAGTTCGAGTAACCAAGATTTTTGTGAGGTAAGCGATTTGTGAAACGCATAGGTTAATGTTAGTCAGGGCCATTCTTTTGTAGGGATTTCTGAAAGTCAGATTGCGTTGCGCTAACAAAATATTGTGTGTCAGTTTAAGCACAGTCGTGTATAATTTTTCAAAAGGGGACGTTTCATATGTCGACCCTTAGCCGAGGGTACCTCACTGGAATCTTCTGATTTTTTTCTTGTACTTTGTGTAATTAGCGTAGATTTTGTTTATTGCTAGCGCGTAATTGTAGAGAGAATCTCCTTTGTAGTTGCAGTCTTTCATTGTTGTACAGTAAAACAGTTGTGACATGCATGTAGATTTGCACCAATTATTTAAGTAGACATTATTTCCATTTCTATGTTAATGTGTTATCTTATTTTGCTTTTCAGATTGTGCTTTTCTGTGTTATCGGGTGAAATATTGTGACAATAATGGCGTGTGAAAAACGTAACACTAGGCTCCAAAGTAAACTGAGAAATAATAGTGACGACGAGCGTAGCTTGCCAGCACCACTGTGTAATGAATTAACAGACGATCGAAGTAGTAATTTGGTAACTGTGCATAGGGAAATGGAGCGGCCTGCAAACAATGGCGTAGACAGTGAAACAGGTAGTGAACAGGGAAGCATTATCGATCGATCGCTCGGGAACAGCTCGCCTCAGGAATCCGAAATGACAGGACATAATTTTGCAAATACTGTAGATTCAGGTTTTGCGTCCTCACCGATTTCTCAATGAGTCAAGACACATTTTCCGCTTGTCAAAATGTGAATGTTGCCGGTGCAAATTCACTGCCGAAAAGCACTGAGGAACATGTTTCAGACACCAGTGCGTTGTTATTACAATTAATGCAACAAATGGGACAAAAGCTTGAAAAGTTAGACACAATGGAACAAAATCAGAGACAAACACAGCAACAGATAGACACAATGGAACAAAATCAGAGACAAACACAGCAAAAGCTTCAAAAGTTAGACACAGTGGAACAAAATCTTAAAAAGTTAGACTCATTGGAACAAACTCTTGAACAAACACGTGAAGATTTAACTACTGAGTTACATAACATTGAATCGAAATGTCAAAAAGTCTGTAATGACGTAAAAACTCAAATTTGTGAGCATTTTCAACCTATTTTTTCGCGGCATGAAAATGCATTACAGAATCACGAAGCAGCTATAAAAGAACTGCAAACTATTGTTCACGAAAATCATGAGACCTTGCAAGCTAAATTTGACTCAGTTGCATCTACCGATTCGGTTACGCAACTTGCAAAAACTCAGGAAAACTTAAAGGACACAGTAGATACTCTGAAAATTGGTTCAGAAAGACACATGGAGGAAATTAGTTCATTATCAGAGAAAGTAATTGAACTTTCGGATCAGCTAAATAATTTATCTACGAAGGTAGATGATAATCTGAATGACACAAAACCGGTAGTCTTTAATGAGACAGAAGAGTGCGAACAAATTAGGAAACTGAAACAAAATCTGAATCAAATTAATACGCAACACCAAAGAGAAATCCGGGAAGTACAAGATCAGCTGACACAGGTAATACAAGAATTACGTATTTCAGAGGACACGCGCGCCCCAACACGGGAAGAGGGACTTAGAAATATGGAACAGCCACAAAATAATAACACAGCGCATTTCGGAAATTATGACAGAAATTGGCAAGGTGCACCGAATTTTGAAATGGAACCGCCGAAACGACGTAAAAATGACCGCTATGCGACTCGCCGACATGACGATTTTGACTATAAGCTGTTTATTACTACACGTAAATTCAAAACATTTAAGAATTCTGCCAACGACATTCATCCACAAGCGTGGCTCCATCAATTCTCTCATTGTTTTCCTCCCAACTGGTCATTGGAGCACAGGTTAGAATTTATGTGTGGCTACTTGGAGAATGAACCAGCTGTAAGAATGCGATCGGTCATTCACGATTGTCACAGTGAAGGAGATTTTTATCATGCCTTCCTCTCAGCATATTGGTCTCAAGCTACACAAGACCGAGTAAAACATAGCATCATAATGATGAAACGTTTCGAACAATCTGAATTTTCCAGTCTTATGAAATATTTTGAAGACATGTTCCATAAGAATCAGTATCTTTCAAACCCATACAGCCCATCAGACCTTATCCGCATTTGCTTAATCAAATTACCTGAACATTTACGGCATATTATTTTAGCAGGACGTTGCAAAGACGACATTGAAGCTTTTCAGTGATTGTTACAAGAACTGGAAATTGACACTGACAGTCGCGGGACGCGAAAACAGGAGCACAGCAATTACAGGTTACATCCGTCACAATTCCACAATGACAGAAATAATAACTGGACACGACAAGGCTATTCTTACAACGTAAATCGTGACCAAAACAGACACCACCCGTATGACAACCGTTGGCAGAGTAAAAATAATTACAGAGAAAGATCGCATTTCCATAGTAATGACTATCACAGAGACTACCAGAGAAACAGACAATATGGGAACCAAAATAATTATTATCAAGGGAGACAGAATAACTTCAGACGCAACAGTTCGGCGCACAGTTACGATTCAGGGAAAAATTCTCCACAACGTGACGGACAAGGAAGAAACTACGGAATCCTCCGACATGACGACAGACGATATATTCGTAACGACAGACCTGAATTCCATCAGAACTGGCGGGGTTTAAACAGGGCAGGGCCTTCTCGTCAGAGTGAATTTGTAGAAGTTAGGTCTCCTAATCCCAATAACGGCGCGCGCCAACAGAGAGACAGACAATGACTCGCACAGCAGGCAGCTGCGTGCGCCCGCTGGCTCCGAGAAAAATAACATAAGACGCTAGCCTTGAGAAAAATTTTAGCATTCTTTACCGATGTATACAACATGATAATTGCTTTGAAGTTGAAACTCTGTGCACTAGGAAGAGTAAAGGTCTACACCACATTTCACATGTAAAACCGTTTATTGAAAGATAATCTGCTTTTCAACTTTGTCTTTGCCACAAAATTTTTCACTTCGCATTTCTAGTATGCTTTGTCAGACTTAAGAAACTGTTAATATGCAACAATGTTTGAAGTTAAATATCCAGTCAAAACCAAGAGAACTTATTTCAACAGAAATTATGAATGCATTGTTATAGTGAACAGACGACACAATGTTGTTATTTGTACATTCTTGCTTGTTAGTTGAACGATTACGTAACGACTATAAGGCTCATATACTTGGAACATTTACCAGTACTGCTATTGAGATGTTAATGCAACATTTTGGTTTACTTGAAATTCGGTGTATCATGAGGTAAGTACATTGGCTTCTGCAGAACTTAACTTTCGGAGGACGATAACTACGACACTTCCACAGAGATTATCTTACAGCAAGACGCACAGTTTAGCGCTACAGTACACGTATTTGAGTGATTAATTTTGTACTTAAAACATTTATTTTTAAAGATTTTTGAATTACAAAGAAAGTTTTCCGTGATAAATTTTATTCCATTGCAATAATCTGTAACACCTGAGGGTATAATTACATTAATCCTCAGGGGGGTACACGCTTACTTTGTGTACCATGTGTTTGGCAAGCACAAGGAGCCCTAGCTAATATGGTATTTGCTTATACAACTTTTCACATCGGTACCATATTTCTCTAACACAGAATTACACAGCTACCTGATTATTTAACTGAGAGAGACAAACATTTATTTTACTACATCAGTGACAGATGTTTACGTAATTACACAGTTGGGTAACTTCACACTTATGAAATTGTATTTTGTCTGTACTTTGTGAACTGTTCATATTTTATGGAACCATTGTGATACTATGAGAGCTTTGAATGATATATTTGGTATGGGATCATGATTTTTAAAGTACGTTTGAGGTAGATGACACTACTGAAATGAGCAGAGAATTTTCTTTAGGTTTTGAAATTATTGTAGAAAGCTACAACGTTTTTGAGATTTGACTGAGGTGTTATGATGTTATTATTACGACGACGATGTGTATTATGCTTTTGAGGTATGTTCATGATCAATGAGATGATGCTATATGAGGAATCTGATTATGCTATGTATTTATTAGTATGTAATATTGAAGTGTCGACGAATATGTATATGTGTAATAAGGTAAGGAATAATGAGTAGTGGTTAGGGACTCACTCTGGTTTGTGAAAAAGGATGTTGGAAACCAAGAATCGTACTTTAAGGGTTATGAAATGTGTGTAAATGCGTGAATGTATCAGAATGCCGGCGAAACAATTTTTGGACTCTGTTATATCAATAGGATTTTGTTTCTACAGATTTGTAACGCAAATTCTTGACCTGTGAAATATTTTTATATGAGACTGTCACTGTAGCGGAAACTGTTGTCGTAAATATTTCGGTAAGAAAGCTAAGTGACCTTGATGTAATGCGTTGTGGCGCCCAGCTGGGCCAGCCGCCTGGAGAAAAAGCCATTAGCTTCTGACATTCCTTTAGAGAAAGCATCGCAAAAACGACACGCTCATTACTTGGAAAGATACATCTGCACACCTGATTATGACAAGCGTCTTTCTACAAGAGTTGAGAGATTTTTCTACTAACTTATGAAATGCCTCGTGACTACTGAATGATGTTCTTATGCTTTACTTTGTACATTGCTGCTTATTTCATTTGATATCTGGTTTCCAGCTGTGTTGCAGCATTAGTTTTATAAAATAAACTTAGATGCATTTGCTAATGTGAACACTTTCTGTCAACAGATCTATTAAATAATTATTTTATGATCCACATTCTTCGAAAAAGGAGCTCTTGGAATGGAAAGAACAATAAGAAGGGATTGATAACAATAACTGCATGTATAATTTTCTTTTCAAGTACTTGGTAATTTTTTGTAGAATTAGTTTTTGTGGTGCACCACTTTAATTACTTAGACATTAAGATGTGATTATACATTTCCCTTATCTGCATTGTTATCTTTTCTGCTTGAGCTCTGTCAT
This sequence comes from Schistocerca nitens, assembly GCF_023898315.1. Lineage (NCBI taxonomy): Eukaryota > Metazoa > Arthropoda > Insecta > Orthoptera > Acrididae > Schistocerca > Schistocerca nitens. The sequence goes on from NC_064617.1 coordinate 53,211,223, forward strand.
GCTTAGGTATATGTTATAGCGTTTACTGCTGCTGTTTGCCAGGCATAGTGCTACTGAATTTTAATTTGTGTTACTCTGCTAAGCCAGATTTATTTGTCTTGTTTGCTGCGAATTGCCTCATATTAGTTGTAATGTTGAATTGCTTGGTAATTTAGATTTACTGTAGCTTGCTTTGCAAATTTCCATTTTTTTATTGCTGTTTGTGTTAATTGTTCTATGCTGCTGCATTGCCTCGTCCCTTAGTTTGGCATCTGAGCTCAGTAGATTTAAGTTAGCTTAAGAGGGGGTAGGCTATAGAAGAGAATGAGTTGCGATGAATTGGAAGAAATGCATTGAGAAGTTATATGAAAAACGTAAAGAAAGCAGGTATAGGTAGGATTTTCTTGAAAATAAATAATGAGGTAAGAAATATGTGAACATATAAATACAGAAAGCATGCTTGGATAGGATTTTTTTGGTGGAAACAAATGTTGAAATAAGACGAAAGATCTATGGAATGAAATTTTGGGTTAGACTGCAGTACCAAATGTTACACTGAAAACAAACCCTGTCCTTTCCTCCTGTGTTATTCTGGTATGTGTTTATGTACCCTTGTGTATTTGTCTTTTTCCTGTCTTTGTGTGTTTAGCTAATAAGATTTATGTTGTAGAGTTTTTCAAATACCATGTTATTTTCTTTGTAAAGATGTTTAGACATTATTTATTCTGTTCTGTTTTAATGTTCATGTGTGAAATTAATGTTTCGAAAACTATTCTCATTATTTTATTTATCTACTTATCTCATAATTCCTGTAACATTGATGTATATGTTTATTTCTATTCTGTTGTAAAGCCTGTACTACAAATGTTATCTGTATTGTTATGTTCTTTAATTATGTATTTTGTACCTTTGTAATTGTATTCTTATGTTATACAATTGTAATTGACACCAGTTCATCATATTATTGACTTGCAAGTTCCATTTCACTGCACACATTTCTGTTGGTCATAGTATATGGACAATATGTGAGAAGTAGGGACTGTTAGTGTTTGCACGTGTGTTAATAATTCACCAAGGGACTGGATAACAGCATTGATGGTTCTAAGGACAATTCCAAAAACTTTGTGAGTGCACAAGTGGTGGTTTATGGACTTGCTATATTGTCCGCAAGACTCTTCAGTGGTGATTGTGCACCTGCACAGTCACAACAGATGGCTGCTGGCCATTTCTACAAGGACTACAGTGGATCTACACCTTTGCTGACTCACCAGTACCATTATTTCTACAAGGACTACAGTGGGTCTACACCTTTGCTGACTCACCAGTACCATTATTTCTACACAGACTGCAGTGGGTCTGCACCTCTGGTGGCCCGCCAGTACCGTAATCTCTACCAGGACTACAGTGGATCTGCTCTGTGATGACCTACCTACCAATACTCTTCAAAACTTCGACTGACTCTGCTGTGGGTTTGCTCTGTTGTGGCACATTACCTGTCAGCATGTCAAGAGTCAGCACTGTCTTTCCGTTGGAAGGACAACACTACTTCTTCAAGACTGCATGGAAATCCACTACTTCTGTGTGCAATTTCTTTTACTAATGAGGCTTTGTGAAAAAAACTGTAATTACTATTATGATGAATGATCAGAACTATCTTTATGGACTGTGAGAAAATTTTAGCTTTTGACCAACATTGTATCAATAAGTGTGTGCATTTGATTTCTTTGTTATTGTAATTACGATTATGAAAAATTTTAACAAATATGTATTGCCCAGTGCCCAAAACAATTTGTAAAATTTTTTGTGGGGAGCATGGGGGCTATGTAAGTAGGCTGTTTAGGTTTTTTTTATTGGTAATGCCACCTCTGTATGAAAATCACTGGCTGTGCTGTGTGCAGTCTATGGCTGCTTTGCATTGTTGTAATACTCGCCATTGTAGTGTTAGGCAGCTGGCTGTGAACAGCGCGTAGCGTTGCGCAGTTGGAGGTGAGCCGCCAGCAGTGGTGGATGTGGGGAGAGAGATGGCGGAGTTTTGTAATTTGTCATGAACTGCTATATATATTATGACTATTAATGTAAATACATTGTTTGTTCTCGATTAATATCTTTCATTTGCCAACTATCCCTATCAGTAGTTAGTGCCTTCCATAGTTTGAATCTTTTATTTAGCTGGCAGTAGTGGCGGCTGCTGTATTGCAGTAGTTCGAGTAACCAAGATTTTTGTGAGGTAAGCGATTTGTGAAACGCATAGGTTAATGTTAGTCAGGGCCATTCTTTTGTAGGGATTTCTGAAAGTCAGATTGCGTTGCGCTAACAAAATATTGCGTGTCAGTTTAAGCACAGTCTTCTATAATTGTTAAAAGGGGACGTTTCAACCTGGATAAACTGACTAAACCAGAGGTTGTACAGAGTTTCAGGGACAGCGTAAGGGAAGAAATGACAGGTATGGGGGAAAGAAATACAGTAGAAGACGAATGGGTAGCTCTGAGGGATGAAGTAGTGAAGGCAGCAGAGGATCAAGAAGCTAAAAATACGAGGGCTAGTAGAAATCCTTGGGTAAAAGAAGAAATATTGAATTTAATTGATGAAAGGAGAAATTATAACAACGCAGTAAATGAAGCAGGCAGAAAGGAATACAAACGTCTCAAAAATGACATCGACAGGAAATGCAATATGGCTAAGCAGGAATGGCTACAGGACAAATGTAAGGATGTAGAGGCTTATCTCACTAGGGGTGAGATACATACTGCGTACAGGAAAATTAAAGAGACCTTTGGAGAAAAGAGAGCCACTTGTATGAATATCAAGAGCTCAGATGGAAACCCAGTTCTAAGCAAAGAAGGGAAAGCAGAAAAGTGGAAGGAGTATATAGAGGGTCTATACAAGGGCGATGTAATCGAGGACAATTTTATGGAAATCGAAGAGGATGTAGATGAAGATGAAATGGGAGATACGATACTGCGTGAAGAGTTTGACAGAGCACTGAAAGACCTGAGTCGAAACAAGGCCCCGGGAGTAGGCAACATTCCATTAGAACTACTGACGGCCTTGGGAGAGCCAGTCCTGACAAAAATCTACCATCTGGTGCGCAAGATGTACGAGACAGGCGAAATACCCTCAGACTTCAAGAAGAATATAATAATTCCAATCCCAAAGAAAGCAGGTGTTGTCAGATGTGAAAAGTCACAGCTGCAAAATACTATCGCGATTTATTTACAGACGAATGGAAAAACTGGTAGAAGCCGACCTCGGGGAAGATCAGTTTGGATTCCGTAGAAATGTTGGAACACGTGAGGCAATACTAACCTTACCACTTATCTTAGAAGAAAGATTAAGTAAAGACAAACCTACGTTGCTAGCAGTTGTAGACTTAGAGAAAGCTTTTGACAATGTTGGCTGGCATACTCTCTTTCAAATACTAAAGGTGGCAGGGGTAAAATACAGGGAGCGAAAGGCTATTTACAATTTGTACAGAAAACAGATGGCAGTTATAAGAGTCGAGGGGCATGAAAGGGAAGCAGTGAATGGGAAGGGAGTGAGACAGGGTTGTAGCCTCTCCCCGATGTTATTCTATCTGTATATTGAGCGGAGTAGGTATTAAAATCCATGGATGAGAAATTAAAACTTTGAGGTTCGCCGATGACATTGTAATTCTGTCAGAGACAGCAAAGGACCTGGAACAGCAGTTGAACGGAATGGACAGTGTCTTGAAAGGAGGATATAAAATGAACATCAACAAAAGCAAAACAAGGATAATGGAATGTAGTCGAATTAAGTCGGGTGACGCTGAGGGAATTAGATTAGGAAGTGAGACACTTAAAGTAGTAAAGGAGTTTTGCTATTTGGGGAGCAAAATAACTGATGATGCTCGAAGTAGAGAGGATATAAAATGTAGACTGGCAATGGAAAGGAAAGCGTTTCTGAAGAAGAGAAGTTTGTTAACATCGAGTATAGATTTAAGTGTCAGGAAGTCGTTTCTGAAAGTATTTGTATGGAGCGTAGCCATGTATGGAAGTGAAATATGGACGATCACTAGTTTGGACAAGAAGAGAATAGAAGATTTCGAAATGCGGTGCTACAGAAGAATGCTGAATATTAGATGGGTAGATCACGTAACTAATGAGGAGGAACTGAACAGAATTGGGTAGAAGAGAAGTTGGTGGCACAACTTGGTTAGAAGAAGGGATCGGTTGGTAGGACATGTCCTGAGGCATCAAGGGATCACAAATTTAGCATTGGATGGCAGCGTGGAGGGTAAAAATCGTAGAGGGAGACCAAGAGATGAATACACTAAGCAGATTCAGAAGGATGTAGGTTGAAATAGGTACTGGGAGATGAAGGAGCTTGCACAGGATAGATTAGCATGGAGAGCTGCATCAAACCAGTGTCAGGACTGAAGACCACAGCAACAACAACAATTGCGGTGCTTCGGCGCGATTGCCTGCTGCTTTCTCAATGCGAGCCAAAATAATAATCTTCTGTTATTAACATTAGAAAAACTACCAATTCATATTAAAGCATCTGTCTAGAGAATGCTGTCAATCCATTATTTCAAAAACATGGTTCAAATGGCTCTGAGCACTATGGGACTCAACATCTTAGGTCATAAGTCCCCTATAACTTAGAACTACTTAAACCTAACCAACCGAAGGACATCACACACACCCATGCCCGAGGCAGGATTCGAACCTGCGACCGTAGAAGTCCCGCGGTTCCGGACTGCAGCGCCAGAACCGCTAGACCACCGCGGCCGGCTCCATTATTTCACAATTATTAATAGCCAGCAGAGAAAAAAACAACTGCTAACCATATAGCAGACGTATCACTTCTGTGTTCTTCGGTTCGGTCCTAAAGTGAATCGCCGGAGAAGTTGTTCGGCTGTATGATCAGAGCTGGCTCGGCAGTCTCGGAGGACATGCAAGTTATCTTCCGTGGTCAGTTAAGATTTTACTAGCAATTTCTGGTTTTTTGAACATGTAATTGAGAACCATCTGATGGTAATTAGACGAATACGCAGATCATTGTTTTGTTTTTGTGGAAGTATAGACATTGGAAATTATTTGTGATTCCTAAAGTGGAACAGAGCTGTGCTGTTTCTCATGTTCTGCTAATAGTAAAGCGAGTGGCATCCCGTACAAACAAAGTAATTTAAAATTTAATTATTCACATAATATCAGACCCTCGCTGGGAGTTTCTTACAGCCTAAAGATATCGGATTCACGACTAACGAGCTGTTTTCTGCACAGGGACCAACAACTGTACAAGGCCGCAGGTTGGTGAACATTAATTAGAACTTATGCAGTCTACTCAGGGTGGTGGAGGCAAATAGGCACCTCATGTGTGCTGCAGATCTCATTTGTACTGTCATCTGTAGTAACACAGAGGAGGTATGAAGAAGAGAAATTTTAGAGGGAAGGAGTTTATTGTACACAAATATACAGGGTGTTACAAAAAGTTACCGCCAAACTTTCAGGAAACATTCCTCACACACAAATAAAGAAAAGATGTTATGTGGACATGTGTACAGAAACGCTTAATTTCCATGTTAGAGCATGTTAGAGCTCATTTTAGTTTCGTCAGTATGTACTGTACTTCCTCGATTCACCGCCAGTTGGCCCAATTGAAGGAAGGTAATGTTGACTTCGGTGCTTGTGTTGACATGCGACTCATTCCTCTACAGTACTAGCATCAAGCACATCAGTACGTAGCATCAACAGGTTAGTGTTCATCCCGAACGAGGTTTTGCAGTCAGTACAATGTTTACAAATACGGAGTTGGCAGATGCCCATTTGGTGTATGGATTAGCACGGGGCAATAGCCGGTACGTTTGTATAGAGACAAATTTCCAGGACGAAGGTGTCCCAACAGGAAGACGTTGGAAGCAATTGATCGGCGTCTTAGGGAGCATGGAACATTCTAGCCTGTGACTCGCGACTGGGGAAGACCTAGAACGACGAGGACACCTGCAATGGACTAGGCAATACTTCGTGCTGTTGACGATAATCCTAATGTCAGCGTCAGAGAAGTTGCTGCTGAACAAGGTAACGCTGACCACGTCACTGTATGGAGAGTGCTACGGGAGAACCAGTTGCCGGCCGCGGTGGTCTCGCGGTTCTAGGCGCGCAGTCCGCAACCGTGCGACTGCTACGGTCGCAGGTTCGAATCCTGCCTCGGGCATGGATGTGTGTGCTATCCTTAGGTTAGTTAGGTTTAAGTAGTTCTAAGTTCTAGGGGACTTATGACCACAGCAGTTGATTCCCATGGTGCTCAGAGCCATTTGAACCATTTTTTGAAGAACCAGTTTTTCCGTACCATGTACAGCGTGTGCAGGCACTGTCAGCAGCTGATTGGCCTCCACGGGTAGACTTGTGCGAATGGATCATCCAACAATGTGTCAATCCTCATTTCAGTGCAAATGTTCTCTTTACGGATGAGGCTCCATTCCAACGTGATCAAATTGTAAATTTTCACAATCAACATATGTGGACTGACGAGAATCCGCACGCAATTGTGCAATCACGTCATCAACATAGATTTTCTGTGAACTTTTGGGCAGGCATTGTTGGTGATGTCTTGATTGGGCCCCATGTTCTTCCACCTACGCTCAATGGAGCATGTTATCATGATTTCATGCGGAATACTCTATCTGTGCTGCTAGAACATGTGCCTTTACAAGTACGACACAACATGTGGATCATGCACGTTGGAGCTCCTGCACATTTCAGTCGAAGTGTTCGTACGATTCTCAACAACAGATTAGGTGACCGATGGATTGGTAGAGGCGGACCAATTCCATGACCTCCACGCTCTCCTGACCTCAACCCTCTTGACTTTCATTTATGGGGGCATTTGAAAGCTCTTCTCTACGCAACCCTGGTACCAAATGTAGAGTGTCTTCGTGCTCGTATTGTGGACGGCTATGATACAATACGCCATTCTCCAGGGCTTCATCAGCGCATCAAGGATTCCATGCGACGGACGGTGGATGCATGTATCCTCGCTAACGGAGGACATTTTGAACATTTCCTGTAACAAAGTGTTTGAAGTCACGCTGGTACGTTCTGTTGCTGTGTGTTTTCATTCCATGATTAATGTGATTTGAAGTGAAGTAATAAAATGAGGTCTAACATGGTAAGTAAGCGTTTCCGGACACATGTCCACATAACATATTTTCTTTCTTTGTGTGTGAGGAATGTTTCCTGAAAGTTTGGCCGTACCTTTTTGTAACACCCTATATATATACCACGCTCCTCTTCTCTTTTTCAAGTAACCATACTATTAACGAATCAGATCTCCTGTCTGATACAACAGTCCTCCACAATTCCGACTAGAGGGTTTCATCAGAGTAATGTAATCAATATGGTGGGTGCCGTTGTTTCTAGGTCCTGCAGGGACAACGAGGACGCCCCTGCAGCGTTTTCCATGGGAGGTGTTTGGTCACCCACCAGACAAACTGGACTTGCTTCCTCTTATGTTCTTCTCTGCTCACACGAACCGCTGGCTATGAATACAACATTCTGGCACAGAAAAGAACTGTAAACAAGCGAAGAGAAGTAACGGGAATCGTACGAAAATTGCCTAAGCTGGGGTGGCAACTGTGTAGAGCAGTAGGTAGAAGATGTAGCGTACTGTTGCCAATAAAACATTTTTGATTTCTGCACTGGTCTCAATTTCGCGACCGTCTGACCTTACTTTCCGAATAGCTCTCTTGTAACCTAAACAGCTGATCGCAGTTGCACATCCCACGTGTTTGTACATTGTTTCCAACGTACATTATGTTTGAGAATAACAAATACGTTGTACGTCTAATTGACCTACCACAACGTCAACTCAAACTTACAACATGCGTGTAAAGATGTCCCTCCCCTCCCTCCTACCCCAGGGTTTAAGGGATGTGATGTAACAAGGCCATGAATAAAAATGTTTATAATAAAAGAAATGCGCTGCCTGAATTCTAACACTTTGTTATTTAGTATTAAAATTAACTTACAAGAATTTCTTCTACTGCTTATGAAATCTGTTAGATTCTATGTGTAAGCATACCTGAGTTTACTATTAAACCCTGAAACCTTTTTCCTGTCTCAGCAAAATGAAATGTGTTAAATTATTACGAAATTCAAAAGCACAGAGAATTTATCTATAAAGTGACGAATCCTAAAGGAATTCTCATGCTAAATCCATAATATCTTCGAAGTCATAGAGGATTAAGCATTTCGATTTATATTCTAATAGTATTAATTCACATGATGCTACGTTAGCTCTATTGAGACGCAAGTTTCCTTCGTTATCCATATGCTAGTCACGCTGTCGTGTCTGCAATAACCACAAATACGCGCATCAAACAAGTTTTGCATCACCCCGGTTCCCAAAACTCCGGAAGATAGACATTGATGATATTGTATCACAGACACAGTCCCTTGGATTGTTCAGAGACGCCACTAAACCCGCCCAAAGATGTAAATAACCTTGCGTGAGCACCACTTATTAGACGGAGTGGGTCAGACAGCGGATCAGTTCCAGTCATTCCAACAGGAAGTAGGTACACAGCTCGTGTAGTCTGTAGTTCAACCATGCCTAGACGGTCAATACCGCGGGTCGATCGCATTCGCATTGTTACTTTGTTCCAGGAAGGGCTCTCAATAAGGTATCTGCCCAGGCGTGTCGGAGTGAACGAAAGCGATGTTGTTCGGACATGGAGGAGATACAGAGAGACACGAACCGTCGATGACATGCCTCGCTCGGGTGGCCCGAGTGCTACTGCTGCAGTGTGTGACTGCTACCTACGGCTTATGGCTCGTAGGAACCCTGAGAGTAACGTCACCGTGTTGAATAATGTTTTCGTGCAGCCACACGAAGTCGTGTTACGACTCAAACTGTGTGCGGTAGGCTGCATGATGCGCACCTTCACTGCCGACGTCCATGGCGAGGTCCATCTTTGCAACCACAACACCATGCAGCGAGGTTCACATGGGCCCACTTACATGCCGAATGGGCCGCTCAGGATTGACATGAAGTTCTCTTCACCGATGAGTGTCGCCTATGCCTCCAGCCAGACAATCATCGGAGACGTGTTTGGAGACGGCCAGGTCAGGCTGATCGTCTTAGACACACTGTCCAGCGACTGCAGCTAGGTGGAGGTTCCCTGCAGTTTTGAGGTGGCCCCGACCTACGCAGCTGATGGTCTATGAAGGCACCGAAACTGCTGTACAATACATGAATGTCATCCTCCGACCGATAGTGCAATCATATCGGCAGCATTTTTTGCGAGGCACGGCTTCATGGACGACAATTCCGGCCCCCATCGTGCCCATCTTGCGAATGACTTCCTTCGGGATAACGACATCGCTAGACTAGACTGGCCAGCACGTTCTCCAGAAATAAACCGTATCGAATATACCTGGGATAGATTGAAAAGGGATGTTCATAGACGACGTGACCCACCAACCACTCTGAGGGATATACGCTGAATCGCCGTTGTGAAATGGTATAATCTGTACCAACAGTGCCTTGATGAACTTGCGGATAGTATGGCACGACGAATACAGGCATGCATCAGTGCAAGAGGACGTGCTACTGGGTATTAGAGGTACTTGTGTACAGGAATCTGAACCACCACCTCTGAAGGTCTCGCTGTATGGTGGTACAACTTGCCATGTGTGATTTTCATGAGCAATAAAATGGGTGGAAATGATATTTACGTTGATCTCTATTCATTGTCTTTACAGTTTTGGAACTCTGGGAACCGTGGAGATGCAAAATATTGTTTGATGTGAGCAGCTGTAAATGTTCATAATCAATTTTCTATCATCGAATATTTTTAGCGATGTGTGGCTTATAAAACGTAATCGTCTCTAGACGACCATAATGTAATACTTTCCGTATATTTCATTTGTTTTACACAGTTCTCAGTTCTACTTATGTCTGCGTAGAAGAAAGCAGATGTTAAAAGCAATCCAGAATAACAGCAATGTTCAAAAAAATTTGTTCAGATTTGTAGGTCAACTCTAACTTTAAATCCGCTGTATCGCAAAACTACGATTTTGGCGCTTACCATTGTGTTCCCGCCGAACCGCTCAAATAATGAAGGCAGCGGAATTGCAAATGGCTGTGAGCGCTATGAGACTTAACATCTGACGTCATCAGTCCCCTAGACTTAGAACTACTTTAACCTAACCAACCGAAGGACATCACACACATCCATGCCCGAGGCAGGATTCGAACCTGCGACCGTAGCAGCAGCGCCGTTCCGGACTGAAGCGCCTTGAACCGCTCGGCCACAACGGCCGGCGGCACAACGGTCGGCGGCAGCGGAGGATCAAGTAGGTTAAAAGACGAGGGCTAATAGAAATCCTTTGGTGACACAAGAAATATTGAATTTAATTGAAGAAAGGAGAAAATATCAAAAGGCAGTAAATAAGGCAGGCGAATAGGAATACAAACTTATCAAAAATGAGATGGACAGGAAGTGCGAAACGGGTAAGCTGGAATGGGTAGAGGAGAATTGTAAGGATGTAGAAGCACATTTCACTAGGGGTAAGATAGATTCCGCCTACAGAAAAATTAAAGGACCTTTGTAGAAAAGAGAACCATCTGTACTAATATCAAAACTCAGATGGTAAACCAGTCCTAAGCAAAGAAGGGAAAGCCGAAACGTGGAAGGAGTATGTAGAGGGCCTATACAAGATCGACGTAGATGAGGACAATATTATGGAAATAGGAGAGGACATAGATGAAGATGACAAGGGAGATATGATACTGCGTGAAGAATTTGACGGAGTATTGAAAGACCTCAGCGGAAATAAGGCCCCGGGGGTAGACAACATTCCATTAGAACTACTGATAGCCTTGGGAGAGCCAGCCTTGATAAAACTCTTCCATCTGATGAGCAACATCTATGAGACAAGCTAAATACCCTCAGACTTGAAGAATAATGTAATAATTCCAATCCCAAAGAAAGCAGGTGTTGGGAGATGTGAAAATTACCGACTTATCAGTTTAACAAATCATGGCTGCAAAATACTAACACGAATTCTTTACAAACGAATGGAAAAACTGGTAGAAGCCGACCTCGGGGAAGATCAGTTTGGATTCCGTAGAAATATTAGAACACGTGACGCAATACTGACCCTACCACTTATCTTAGAAGCTAGGTTAAAGAAAGGCAAACCTATGTTTCTAGTATTTGTAGACTTAGAGAAAGCTTTTTAGAATGGCGTCTGGAATACTCTTTTTCAAATTCTAAAGGTGGCAGGGGTAAAATACACGGAAAGAAAGGCTATTTATAATTTGTACATAAACCAGAAGGCAGTTACAAGAGCCGAGGAGCATGAAAGGGAAGCAATCGTTGAAACGGGAGTGAGACATGGTTGTAGCCTATCCCCAGTATTGTTCAATCTGTAGATTGAACAAGCAGTGAAGGAAACAATTAAAAAACTTTGAGCAGGAATTAATATCCAGGGTGAAGAAATAAAAACCTTGAGGATTGCCGATGACATTGTAATTCTGTTGGAGACAGCAAAGGACTTGGAAGAACAATTGAACGGTATGGACAGTGTCCTCAAAGCCTATAAGATGAACATCAATGAACGTCAACGAGAGGAAAACGAAGTTAATGGAATGTAGTGGTGCTGAGGGAATTGGGTAAGGAAATGCGACACTGAAAGTAATGGATGAGTTTTGCTATTGGGGCATCAAAATAAATGCGGATAGTCGAAGTAGAGAGAATATAAAATGTAGATTGGTGATGGCAAAGAAAGCGTTTCTGAAGAAGAGAAATTTGTTAATATCGAGTATAGACTGAAGTGTCAGGAAGTCCTTTCTGAAAGTATTTTTATGAAGTGTAGCCAAGTACGGATGTAAAACATGGACGATAAACAGTTTAGATAAGAAGAGAAAAGAAGTTTTTAAAATGTCGTGCTACAGAATACTGCTGAAGTTTAGATGGATAGATCACGCAACTAATGATGAGGTGCTGAATAGAATTGGGGAGAAGAGGAATTTGTGGCACAACTTGACTAGAAGGAGGGATCGGTAGATAGGACGCGTTCTGAGGCATCAAAGTATCACAAATGGAGCACTGGAAGGAAACGTGAAGGGTAAAAGTCGTTGAGCGAGACCAGAAGATGAATACAGTAAGTAAATTCAGAAGGATGTATATTTCAATAGTTACTCGGAGATGAATCGTCTTGCACAGAATAGTGTAGCATTGAGAACTGCATCAGACTAGTCCTTGGAGTGAAGACCACAACAGCAACAATTTTAAAATCAAATTATAGTGCAATAAAGGATATTTATTTACCTATCAGTTAACTACTAACAAGTTCAAAGGAATCCTGTATTCGTTAAAATTTTTCATTAATTCTTACTCAGTTACACAGAGACTGAGTAACTTTGACCGTATCAGTGTTGAAACTGTGCTTGTTTGAATAATCAGAGTTCTCAATAAAGTAAATAACAAAAATCTCATACTAGGTTCAACCAGGTTTTACAACGAATTTTTTTCCGTTTGGGACTTGCTACCGCGTTCTTTATTATTTAGTATTTTGACTGATGGACTTAAATACGGTAGCACGGTATTCGTACCTCCCAGAGTCGTGAATATTAGCTCTGTTACTTAGTGGATATCCTAAAACTATCTGAAACATAGGCAAGCAGTGAAGTTAACATTGTGGAAAGGTCTTCGACAATGGTCACATTGTTATCTGCTAGTCTCTTTGTAAAACACAAAAACCACGGCAGTTCTTTGATCACGTTTTATACCACGGTTGGACTTCTGCCAAAATTTTGGTCGTTGGAATACTTCTCGTGTTAGTTTCGCTAAAGGTTATTGTCAATAGAGTGAAACCGACACACTGCGAGGTTATTCATGTGTATAGCTTATGCGTCTGTAGCACATCAAGGTGTAGTGGATCTGCTGTCTGAGATGAGTCACTGAATGACGTCACAGTGCTCGTCAGACTTCATAGCTTACCAATCCTGGTCGCGCAAAGACTGTTAAAGCCCGTCCAGGTGCTATCACCAGCAGTAAGGTCCTAAAATAAATGCCCGTTTAATGCGCAATGGTCAGCTGAGATATAGGACCTGACTAAAACGTTCATCTGATAGCGTAAAATTTAAAATATTGGTCCCTTCATGCAATATGTAAAATTAGCGAGTCGCTATAAATAATTATTATTATTAATTCCAATAAACAAATGTTTTGCAATGTTCGCTTTATTTAAGATAGTTCCCATATGTTGTCTGGTTTCATTTGCAAAATTTAATAGGATTATGTGTTTTTATCACTGACGATCGTCTTCAAAGTACAACTTTACTGCTTTAAAATTTAGTAAGTGGAAAAAGTAATTGTACATAAACGCTGAATTTATCTTAGTAGTTGCATCAGCAATCCGTCTTGCCTACTCTGAATCATGTATCGGATCACTGCGTTTTGCAACTGTAGTCCATATTTTAAATACGAATATGTTGGAGATGTGAGGGGACTGGAGAAGAGAAAATGGAGTGAGGGTGTTTGGGGGAGGGGAAAGGAAGCAAGGAATGGGTGGTGGGGATGTTATTAATTTAACAAGAAGGGACTTGCTAATATTACAAAAGGTATAATCATATAAAAATTTTCGTTAAAATATTAATAGTGTAGAGCAATGGAAATGTAAAATGTAAACGGCAGAAAATAGTAAAGTTATAAAATGTAGCGAGAGGGTTTGAGAGCGAGGAGAGAAAACAAGAGCGGGGAGAGAGAGGTGAAGTGGCAGGTTTGCTATGGGCTTAACGAAATGAAAAATTTCGAAAATAATCTTCTGTTGAAGTACATAAAGCACAGACCATTGGATGAGTAACCATGTAAACGGGTATAAAATAGTAGAAATAGTGGAAACCCATTCATGTGTTAAGATATTAAAAGTGTGAATCGTTGAAAGTGCAAAACCATAAGGTCTTACACTGACAGTATAAAAACTAAAAATGTCTAAAAGTTTTTGTTAAAATATTAAAAATATAGGTCTAGAACAACGGATGTTAAATTGTGAAAGACAAAGATTGTAAACCTACACAAGTGGAGCTATGAACAGGACCTAGAACTGCATGAAGTGTCTTTAAATATTAAAAAATAGAGAAAACATTGTAAGTACGAAACATTAAAAGTGTAAAACAATAAATAATAGAAATGAAACAATGCTCTGCAGCTGAAGGTGCAATGAATCGGGTGTGTCAGTTAGGATTACTTCCATCTGCTTCTGCTCGCTGGCGTTCTACGGCGTGCTGTTTTGCAGCGTGTGCGGAAGTCAGTCCGCACCGTGAACTGCTTCTAGGACGGCGGGTCAGCCATTGCGCTGTCACTGTTTCCTCTCTGCGCTTGCGGTTGTTAATCATACATACGCAGCGGCGAGGTGGACGATTGGAAGAGGGCTTCAAAGTTTCTAAGAACGCACTGTCTATAGAATGGTTCAGGTGATTTAATGTGTTACCAGGCTATTGCAGACAATGTGTAAAACTCTCAGTGTCTTGCAGCATTGTCAGTAAGTGTTCCTTACGGTCATTGTGAAGCACTTCCAAATGTGTATCCAAAGTTCCAACAGCATGCTTTAATGTTAGAAGGTACTGACCAAACACTGTCTTATTATTGCGAATTAAAGACCGTATTGCAATTGACGTCCATGAATGGGATTTTCCGACTTACCTGTCTGATCAAGCGCTGCAATTACAATCCTGAGAAATATATTTGTAATCACAAATTTATCTTAGCCATCCCACTCCATCAATTTTAAGAAAATATTAATAAACATAAGGTATTTAAAATGAAAAAAAAGATCGTGCGGCATTCTTGGCCGGGAAGTTCGGCAGCAGAGTGCAAATCTTATGTCAGTCTACGCCACATTGGGTGACTCGCATGCCGGTGACGAGGATGAAACGATTATGACGACAACAGAAAGCCGGCCGGTGTGGCCGAGCGGTTCTAGGCGCTTCAGTCTGGAAGCGCCCGATCGCTACGGTCGCAGGTTCGAATCCTGCCTCGGGCATGCATGTGTGTGCTGTCCTTAGGTTTAAGTAGTTCTAGGGGACTGATGACCTCAGATGTTAAGTCCCATAGTGCTCAGAGCCATTTGAACCATTTTATTTGAAAACACAACACCCAGTCCACCAGCGGAGAAAATCTCCAAACCGGTCGGGAATGGAACCCGAGCCCATTGCGTGGGAGGCAAGCTCATTATCACCCAGCTAAGCAAAGCGGACAATATTTAAAATAATTTCAGGAATGTAACTTTCACTCTAAAGCGGAGTCTCGGTCCGGCACACAGTTTTAATCTACCAGGAAGTTTCAAAATAATTTCAGTTGATTTGCAATATAGATAACGTAAAAATTGAAAATAAAAGTCATGGTCAATACACAGCAGGACTTTGGAACGCATATTGTGTTCGAACATTATGAGTTACCCCGAAGAGTCACAGTCAACACCGTTCTTGGAATCACAAATAGCTCATAACTCACACAACATTGTGAGTGGTGTTGACAAGGGGTTTCAAAGGCATTTGACGCTGTACCACACAAGCGGCTTGTAGTGAAATTGCGCGCTTATAGAATATCGTCTCAGTTGTGTGACTAGATTCCGTGTTTCCTGTCAGATAGGTCACGGTTCGTAGCAATTGACGGAAGGCCATCGAGTAAAATAGAAGTGATTTATGGCGTTGCCCAATGTAGTGTTATACGCTCTCTGCTGTGCATTATCTGTATAAACGATTTACGAGACAATTTGAGCAGGCTTCTTTGTTTGCAGATGATGCTGTCGTTTATCGCATAGTAAAGTCGTCAGAAGATCAAAACAATTTGCAAGATGAAACTTCCTGGCAGATTAAAACTGTGTGCCCGACCGAGACTCGAACTCGGGACCTTTGCCTTTCGCGTGCAACTGCTCTACCATCTGAGCTACCGAAGCACGACTCACGCCCGATCCTCACAGCTTTACTTCTGCCAGTATCTCGTCTCCTACCTTCCAAACTTTCAGGAGTGCTAGTTCTGCATGGTTCGCAGGAGAGCTTCTGTAAAGTTTGGAAGGTAGGAGACGAGATACTGGCAGAAGTAAAGCTGTGAGGACCGGGCGTGAGTCGTGCTTCGGTAGCTCAGATGGTAGAGCAGTTGCACGCGAAAGGCAAAGGTCCCGAGTTCGAGTCTCGGTCGGGCACACAGTTTTAATCTGCCAGGAAGTCTCATATCAGCGCACACTCCGCTGCAGAGTGAAAATCTCATTCTGGAAACATCCCCCAGGCTGTGGCTAAGCCATGTCTCCGCAATATCCTTTCTTTCAGGAGTGCTAGTTCTGCTTGGTTCGCAGGAGAGCTTCTGTAAAGTTTGGAAGGTAGGAGACGAGATACTGGCAGAAGTAAAGCTGTGAGGACCGGGCGTGAGTCGTGCTTCGGTAGCTCAGGTGGTAAAGCAGTTGCACGCGAAAGGCAAAGTTCCCGAGTTCGAGTCTCGGTCGGGCACACAGTTTTAATCTGCCAGGAAGTTTCATATCAGCGCACACTCCGCTGCAGAGTGAAAATCTCATTCGGGAATTTGCAAGATGATTTATAGAAGATATCTATATTGTACGAAAGTAGGGTACGAAAGTAGGCAATTGATCCTAAGTACTGAAAAGTGTGAAGTAATCCACATGAGTGTTAAAAGGAATCCGTTAAACTTCAGTTACACGATAAATCAGCCAAATCTAAAGACCGCAAATTCAACTAAATACCTTGAAGTTACAATTACGAGCAACTTAAATTGGTAGAACATATAGGAAATGTTGTGGGGAATACGAACCAAAGACTGCGTTTCAATGGGTGAACACTTAGAAACTTGCAAAATGTAACAGTTATACTGAAGAGACCGCTTGTCCGTCCTCTTTTGGAGTAATGCTGCGCAGCTTGAGATCCTCACCATACAGGATTAACGGAATATATCGAGAAAGTTCAAAGAATGGCAGTAGGAATTTTATTATTGCGAAATAGGGGAGAGAGTGTCACTGACATGATGCACTATTTGGGGTGGACATCATTAAAACAAAGGCATTTCTCGTGGTGGCGGAATCTTCACCAACTTTCTTCTCCGAATGAGGAAATGTCTCGTTGACGCCGACCTACACAGGGAGAAACGATCATCACAATAACGAAAGAAATCAGAGCTCGCACGGACAGATATAGGTGGTTTTTCTTCGCCCACAGTTCGAGATTGGAATAATAGAGAATTATTGTGAATACTTTTCGATGAACCCACTGCCAGACAGTTAAGTGTCGTTTGCAGATTATCCATGTAAATTTAGATGTTGTGTGTTCCAGAAGGACTCGACACATGACTCGAATATTAGTGACCTGTATTCTGTTCCACGCGCCAAGCGTTGCCTGGAAACTACACTAACATTACTGAATCATGTTTCACCAGAACCGCGCAAAAAATGCTACTTTTCTTAACGTTTTGCTATGTGTAGCTCCCACTTTTGTCACTTACATTTCTGACCAAGCCCTGCATATACTACAAATCTGGACGCAATCGGTGACTACCAGTAGGAGCGGTCCTCTGGTGAGTTTAACAACCTGACACACATCGATGAAGGCGACACAGGGTCCTAGCCAGAGCCAGCGACGTGCGTCAGCGATGATGAGACGGAATTTCGCTCCCGCGCCCCCTGGGTACTGAACTCGCCACATAGATAGAGATTTATCGTGCTGCCGTATCTAGCGAACGTTCCAGAATGCTCAAATCGCCTCAGTCCACTGAACAGACGCGCCTCCTGCTCTGCTGTTAAGACTGCAACGACTACGTAGGCAGAGCCTCGTCGACCGTCCCACGTTGACCCAGCGCTGCTGCCGACGCACACAGGGATGCGTTCGGCGGCACCTCGCTTCGAGGTTAGCAGAGAGGATTCGCAGTACCAGCCGTGGTTCACCCAGGTCGCCGCACCACCCGTCACCTAGTCGGCTATGAGGCAGCTGTGTATTGTAGATGTTTGGTTCCCGTGGGACCAAACTGCTGACGTCATCGCACCCTAGACTTACACACTACATAATCTAACTTACGCGAAGGACAACAACAACAAAAATGGTTCAAATGGCTCTGAGCACTATGCGACTCTACTTCTGAGGTCATCAGTCACCTAGAACTTAGAACTAATTAAACCTAACTAACCTAAGGACATCACACAGAACCATGCCCGAGGCAGGATTCGAACCTGCGACCGTACCGGTCGCTCGGCTCCAGACTGTAGCGCCTAGAACCGCACGGCCACTCCGGCCGGCTAAGGGCAACTCACGCACACCAATACCCGAGGGAGGACTAGAGCCTGCGACGGGGGGAGCCACGCTAACAGTGGCAGGGCGCATAAGACCGCACGGCTACCCCGAGCGGATTTGCCATGTAACAGCATTTTCCTCAAATAATTGACGACGAGTCTGACGGATGACAACGGGTGACTGTACTTGCTTAAAATATTGTCCGCCACATTAATTACACACCGACGCACAGGGACGTCAAGTGGAATGATTGTGAGGGTTGTAGGAGACGCATAGTGTAGTAATTAAGGCATTCCACGTTAAAAGTACGAATGGCGTTCAATAACTAAAGCGACACCTTTTTTTGTATGGCACTTTCAGTTGAAAATGTGCGGCATTTGCTGTGGGACATCGTGGAATATTCCTAAAAAATGGTTCAAATGGCTCTGAGCACTATGGGACTTAACATCTGAGGTCATCAGTCCCCTAGAACTTAGAACTACTTAAACCTAACTAACCTAAGGACATCACACACATCCATGCCCGAGGCAGGATTCGAACCTGCGACCGTAGCGGTCGGAATATTCGCACCTCGCTCCCTAGGGTTTTATCAAGGTCCGATAAGCGGCGGCGATATACGTAGCCTTCAAAATGACGTCAGTAACGGATGTGCGTTCCAACCGGGGAGATGACATTCAGTTTCTTGTGTAAGTAGGCTGTTTAGGTTTTTTTAATGGTAACGCCACGTAGCGCTCTGTATGAAAATCACTGGCTGTGCTCTGTGCAGTCTGCGGCTGGGTGGCATTGTTGGAATTTGCCATTGTAGTGTTGGCCAGTTTGCTGTTAACAGCGCGTAGCGTTGCGTAGTTGGAGGTGAGCCGCCAGCAGTGGTGGATGTGGGGAGAGATGGCGGAGGTGTGAGACCGGACGATCTGGACAGAGACAGTAACTTTGTAAGACTGGATGTCATGAACTGATATATATAATATGGCTTTTGAACAATATGAACGTAAATACATAGTTTTTTCTCTATCAAAATCTTTCATTTGCTAACTATGCCTATCAGTAGTTAGTGCCTTCCGTAGTTTGAATCTTTTATTTAGCTGGCAGTAGTGGCGCTCGCTGTATTGCAGTCGTTCGAGTAACGAAGATTTTTGTAGGTAAGTGATTTGTGAAACGTATAGGTTAATTTAGTCAGGGCCATTCTCTTTTAGGGATTACTGAAAGTCAGATTGCGTTGCGCTAAAAAAATATTGTGTGTCAGTTTAAGCACAGTCATGTATAATTTTTCTAAGGGGACGTTTCACTTTTAGTAGAAAAACAGAGCATCGCAGATACTCACAGGCGCTTGGAAAATGCCTACGGAGACTTGACAGTGAACAAAAGTACCGTCAGCGTCTGTCATCATCGCAAAAAGTCGAGCAAACCTTTAGGATGTCCTGCGTGCCAGCGTGCCGCACACAGCTATCACTCTTGCAGGGTTGGCACTTACGGACACCGATTCCAGAAGATCGACGGATCACAGAGTAGAAACATCTGGCTGCTCAACTGGACGACACTGCTGGCAGTACGGACACACTTGTTCACCAGTTAAGTACTCAAGAGTGTGTGCCTGCCGGGTTCCTAGCCGCCTAAAGGAAAACCATAAAGTGCTACGTATTGTTTGCGCGTTACGAGGCTGAGGGTAAGAATTTTTTGTCGAACATCGTCACAGGTGATGAAACTCGGATTCATCCCTTCGAATCGGAAAGAAAAAATCGCCACGCCAGCTCTCCTCCGAAGAAAAATTTCAAAGCTGCGGTCTCAGCCCATAAAATCATGGGAATGGGTATCTGGAACTTTTAAGGGGTTCTTCTGTTTAATGTTCTCCCTCATGGTGCAGTGACTATGAACTGTGTTGTACTAAACCGAAAACTAAACTCCTCCCGAACAGGCCTTGAAGGCCCGAAGGTACCGACCGGCCGCCATGTCGTTCTCAGAGCACAGGCGTCACTCGATGCGGATATGGAGGAACATGTGGTCAGCACACCGCTGTCCCGGCCGTAGGTCAGTTTCCGAGACCGGAGCCGCTACTTTTCAATCAAGTAGCGCCTCAGTTTGCCTCACAAGGGCTGAGTGCACCTCGCTTGGCAACAGCAGTGGGCAGACCGGATGGTCACCCATCCAAGTGCTTCGGTGATCTGACGGGAAGCGGTGTTACCACAGCGGCAAGGCTGTTTGACTCTGTGTTGTACTACCCTCAAGAAATTCGTCGCCACAAAAACGCAAACGAAATTCTTCTTATCCATGTCAACTCAAGGCCTTACACAAATTTGCTCACCCGGGAGGAGCATACAAAATTTCATTCGACCGTTCTTCCCTGTCCGCCCTACCATCACTGATATCGCATCTTCCGATTTGCATCTGTTTGGCTCAGTTAAGGATGCCCTTTGCGGGAAACAGTACGAGCGTGACGGGGTGCTACTGATGCGGCAAGACGTTGGCTCCGAGGTCGCCCAGTAGAGTGGTACCACAGGGACATACACGTGCTTTCTCTGAGGTGGCGTAAGATTTGTAGCCAAAAGTGTGGGGAATAACATGTCGTATTCGAGTCCTGAATAAAACGTTCTTGCTTTCAGAAAAGAAAATGTGTTGCTTTAGTTACTGAACGCCTCTCTTATTAGCACTTTCGTGGCAAATGCAAACTGTAACCCTCATATGGTTCACTATGGGTTTCTGAAGTTACACTTCCAACCAAAAAGATATGCCAGGTGCAGTAAACACGGTGGGTTTCTGAATGTAATATCTGCACTCACATTTCCTTCCACAACAGGTGGCCACTTTAAAGATTGTTTCTTCTCTGCTATTAGCGGACGCTAACGTTCGTGCAATAAACAGTGATAACGATGCAAATGGAAAAAAATCTCAGTGGTGCTAGAAAATGAGGGATGGCTGACGATTTCCCACGTATTGATAGAGTTATACAATCAAGAAAACTATCCCAAGAGCCAGTCTACAATTAATATTCATGGCAAAGTTTCCGGAGTGCCGTAAAATTTCACAACAAAATAGTCGACACTGTCTTAGAATTCACCCGAGATCTACATGTAGATTTTCCGAGGAAACATTTAGCAGTAAGAGCCGTCTTTACGGCAAATCGCGCTTCACACAAAAACATTACATGTTGCCTCCACGGAAACCGATCGTAGACTAGTTACTGTAGATCAGCAGAAGATCACACAAGTACGTCTTACGAGGCAACTTTAAGAAATTTGTGCCATGCGTCGAAATCTTCCGCAAAGTTTTGGTATTTTTCAACTTTGTGCCTCTCTGATGGAATCGCTGGCTGCGTAAAAACTCTTTGTCAGAGAGAGGCGTGTGGGACGAATGTGGTCCGCGAGGTAGCGTTTGACGGGCAATGAAGGAGTTAGCAGCGGCACGAGGTAGGTGGCTAGCGGTGGCCTGTGCTGGGAGCAGGAGGACGACCTGACCGCTCCTGGAGTGGCAGCGCGGCCTGGTTGCACGTGAGAGCAGAAGTCTGGAAAGACGTCTCCCATTCTGCGTGGAAGAGCGCTTCGGTTGCACAATACTGCTAGTGCTCGAAGCAGATCGGCTGTTAAAGCAACGGTTGGAGGTCTGTACAGCCGACACTATACTGTCCGTGCGTCCTGGTTGCGTTTACACACGAGTACTGGATAACTCCGAGTGAAGCTGAGTATCCTTATTGTGGAGCACTTGCTCATCTGTCTGTTACAGTTGCACGTCTTGCAAAACTGTAACTGAGTTTGCCCTTGTGCGGCCCCATTCGTTCCACTATGTCGTGACTGGTCATTTGTTTGCTTTTATTGTTCAAGTTACAAGGTCGTCATTGAATTTCCCTTAGGGGGGGGGGGGGCATTATTTTGGATGCAAGTATTGGACCAGTGGCAACTGATTTATGTTTCAGGTCTTATCACACCAATTTGATGACGCGTGTAATGTACTGCCAGGAAGTGTGCGCAAGACTGACGTGTGAAATAAAATAAGATTCAAAGACTACGGCTCTGTAAAGCCACTGAGGTAGCAGCTGATGAATTCAAATGCTGCAGATTTGTTCTTGAGTTAAGTAATTACCTTTTATAACCAAACAGTCCACATCTCTTAATTTGACATTCATCTGAAGGAATTTTGAACGTAAACTTGTTTTGAAATTGTTCGGTACTCCTGTACAGGAAACGAGCAAATTTTAAATTGTAGCACGAGAAAAACTGGTGTGTACAAAACTTGTGATAAGGGGGAACCGCTATAATGTTTTATTGTGTATTTCAAGGGCTTTTGCTATGTAGGATTTATCTGATTATTGTCTTTAGGTTTCTACATCTACATCTACAGCTACATCTACATGGATACTCTGCAAATCATATTTAAGTGATTCACAGAGGGTTCATCGAACAACATCCACTATTCGCCATTATTACGATCTCGTATAGCGCGCGGAAAGAATGAACACCTATATCTTTCCTGTTCGAGCTCTGATTTCCCTTATTTTATCGTGGTGATCGTTCTTCCCTATGTAGGTCGGTCACAACAAAATATTTTTCCATTCGGAGGAGAAAGTTGGTGATTGGAATTTCATGAGAAGATTCCGTCACAACGAAACACGCCTTTCTTATAACGATATCCAGCTCAAATCTTGTATCATTTCTGTGACACTCTCTCCCATATTTCGCAACAATACAGAACCTACTGCCGTTCTTAAAGTTTTTCGATGTAATCCGTCAGTGCTATATGGTAAGGACAGTATTCTGAAAGAGGACGGACGAGCGTAGTGTAGGCAGTCTCCTTAGTAGGTCTGTTACATTTCCTAAGTGTCCTGCCAATAAAACGCAGTCTTTGGTTAGCCTTCCCCACAACATTTTCTATGCGGTCCTTCCAATTTAAGTTGTTCGTAACTGTAATATCTAGGTATTTAGTTGAATTTACCGCTTTTAGATTAGACTGATTTATCGTGTAACTGCAGTTTAACGAGTTCCTTTTCGAGCTCATGTGGATGACCTCACACATTTCGTTATTTAGGGTCAATTGCCACTTTTCGCACCATTTAGATATTTTTTCTAAATCGTTTGGCAGTTTGTTTTGATCTTCTGATGACTTTATTAGTCGATAAACTACAGCGCCATCTGCAAACAACCGAAGACGGCTGCTCAGATTGTCTCCCAAATCGTTTGTATACACTCCTGGAGATGGAAAAAAGTACACATTGACACCGGTGTGTCAGACCCACCATACTTGCTCCGGACACTGCGAGAGGGCTGTACAAGCAATGATCACACGCACGGCACAGCGGACACACCAGGAACCGCGGTGTTGGCCGTCGAATGGCGCTAGCTGCGCAGCATTTGTGCACCGCCGCCGTCAGTGTCAGCCAGTTTGCCGTGGCATACGGAGCTCCATCGCAGTCTTTAACACTGGTAGCATGCCGCGACAGCGTGGACGTGAACCGTATGTGCAGTTGACGGACTTTGAGCGAGGGCGTATAGTGGGCATGCGGGAGGCCGGGTGGACGTACCGCCGAATTGCTCAACACGTGGGGCGTGAGGTCTCCACAGTACATCGATGTTGTCGCCAGTGGTCGGCGGAAGGTGCACGTGCCCGTCGACCTGGGACCGGACCGCAGCGACGCACGGATGCACGCCATGACCGTACGATCCTACGCAGTGCCGCAGGGGACCGCACCGCCACTTCCCAGCAAATTAGGGACACTGTTGCTCCTGGGGTATCGGCGAGGACCATTCGCAACCGTCTCCATGAAGCTGGGCGACGGTCCCGCACACCATTAGGCCGTCTTCCGCTCACGCCCCAACATCGTGCAGCCCGCCTCCAGTGGTGTCGCGACAGGCGTGAATGGAGGGACGAATGGAGACGTGTCGTCTTCAGCGATGAGAGTCGCTTCCTAGACCGGCAAGGGAACTTGCTGTTCCAACAGGACAATGCACGTCCGCATGTATCCCGTGCCACCCAACGTGCTCTAGAAGGTGTACGTCAACTACCCTGGCCAGCAAGATCTCCGGATCTGTCCCCCATTGAGCATGTTTGGGACTGGATGAAGCGTCGTCTCACGCGGTCTGCACGTCCAGCACGAACGCTGGTCCAACTGAGGCGCCAGGTGGAAATGGCATGGCAAGCCGTTCCACAGGACTACATCCAGCATCTCTACGATCGTCTCCATGGGAGAATAGCAGCCTGCATTGCTGCGAAAGGTGGATATACACTGTACTAGTGCCGACATTGTGCATGCTCTGTTGCCTGTGTCTATGTGCCTGTGGTTCTGTCAGTGTGATCATGTGATGTATCTGACCCCAGGAATGTGTCAATAAAGTTTCCCCTTCCTGGGACAATGAATTCACGGTGTTCTTATTTCAATTTCCAGGAGTGTAGATAAGGAACAGCAAATGGTCTGTAACACTACCTTGAGGAACGCCTGAAATGACTTCTGTTTTACTCGATGACTTTCCGTCAATTACTACGAACTGTGACCTGTCTGACAGGAAATCGGAAATCCAGTCACCTAACTGAAACGACATTCCATAAGCACGTAATTTTACTACGAGACGATTGTGTGGCACAGTGTCAAAAGCCTTCCGGAAATCCAGGAATACGGAATCGATCTGAAATCCCTTGCCAATAGCACTCAGCACTTCGTGTGAGTAAAGAGCTAGTAGTGTTTCACAGGAACGATGTTTTCTAAACCCATGTTGAATGTGTGTCAATAGACAGTTTTCAAAAAGATTGGTTGAAATGGCTCTGAGCACTGTGGGACTTAACATCGGAGGTCATCAGCCCCTTGAACGTTGAACTACTTAAACCTAACTAATCTAAGGACATCACACACATCCATGCCAGAGGCAGGACTCGAACCGTAGCGGTCGCGTATTTCCAGACACAAGTGCCTAGAACCGCTCGGTCACAACAGCCGGCAATAGACCGTTTTCTTCGAGGTAATTCATAATGTTCCAGCTCAATATATGTGCTAAAATCCTGCTGCATTTCGACGTTAACAATATGGGCCTATAATTTAGTAGATTACTCCTATTACCATTCTTGAATATTGGTGTGACCTGTGCTACTTTCCAGTCTTTGGGTGCGTATCTTTCGTCGAGTGAACGGTTGTATGTGATTGTTAAGTATGGAGCTAATGCATCACCGTACTCCGAAAGGAACGTAATTGCTTTACAGTCTGGACCCGAAAACTTGCTTTTATTAAGTGATTTAAATTGCTTCACTACTCCGAGGATATTTACTTCTATGTCACTGATGTTGGCAGCTGTTCTCGATTCGAATTCTGGAATATTTACTACGTCTTCATTTGTGAAGGCATTTCGGAAGGCTGTGTTTAGTAACTCTGCTTTGGCAGCACTGTCTTCGATAGTATCTCCATCGCTATCGCACAGAGAAGCCATTAATTTTTTCTTGTCGCGAACATACTTCACATACGACCAGAATCTCTTCTGCCAGGTTTCGAGACAAAGTTTCGTTATGGAAACTGTACAAGCATCTCGCATTCAAGCCCACGCTAAATTTCGAGGTTCTGTAAGAGATCGCCAATCTTGGGGATTTTGCTTCTGTTTGCATTTGGAATGTTTGTTTCGTTGTTTCTGCAACAATGTTGTAACCCGTTTTGTGTACCAAGGACGATCAGCTCCGTCGTTTGTTAATTTATTTGGTATAAATCTCTCAACTACTCCCGATGCTATTTTTCTGAATCCAAGACACATCTGGTCTACACTTATATTATTAATTTGGAATGAGTGGAGATTGTCTCTCAGGAAGGCGTCAAGTGAATTTTTATCTGCTTTTTTGAATAGGTATATTTTCGCTTATTTTTCGAGCATTTGGGGATTACAGTATTCAATCTCGCTACGACAACTCTGTGTTTACTAATCCCTGAATCGGTTTTGGTGCTCGTTATTAACTAAGGAATATTTGTTGCTAAGGGGTCAAGTGTGTTTTCTCAACCGTTTACTATTCGCGTGGGCTCAGGAACTAACTGCTCGAAATAATTTTCAAAGAATGCGATTAGCACAATTTAGGCTGATGTTTTATCCGTACCTCCGGAATTGAACATGTATTTTCGGCTACATATCGAGGGTAAATTAAAGTCACCACCAGTTATTATCGTATGAGTCGGGTACGTGTTTGAAATCAAACTTAAGTTTTCTTTGAACCTTTCAGCAAATGTATCATCTGAATTGGGAGGTCGGTAAAAGGATCGAATTATTATTTTATTCCGGTTTCTAACAATGACCTCTGCCCATACTAACTCACAGAAGTATCTACTTCAATCCCGCGACAATTTAAACTACTTCTAACACCAACAAACACACCACCGCCAACCGTGTTTAGCCTATCATTTCGGAACACCGTTAGGTTCTCGCAAAAATTTCGGCTGAGCTTACATCCCACTTTAGCCAGCTTTCAGTGCCTATAACGATTTGAGCATCAGTGCTTTCTATTAGCGCTTGCAGCTCTGGTAATTTCCCAACACAGTTACGACAATTTACAACTGTTATACCAATGGTTCCTGTATCTACGTTTTTCTTGTGTTCAGGCTGCACCCTTTGTGACTGAAGCCCTTCTTGTGTTTCCCCGAGCCCCTCTGACCTGAAAAACCGCCCATTCCACGTCACACAGCCACTGCTACCCGTGTAGCCGCCTCCTGCGTATAGTGGACACCTGACCTATTCAGCGGAACCCGAAATCCAACCACCTTTTGGCACAAGTCGAGGAATCTGCAGCCTACACGGTCGCAGAACCATCTGAGCCTCTGGTTTAGACTCTCCACTCGGCTCTGGACAAGAGGTCCGCAAACAGTCCTGTCGACTACGCTGCAAACGGTCAGCTCTGTTTTCATCTTGTAAGCAAGACTGGCAGCCTTTACCACTTCTGTTACCCGCTCGAAACCAGAGAGAATCTCTTCTGGTCGAAAGTGACACACATCATTGGTACCGACGTGAGCAACCACCTGCAGTTGTCTGCACCCCGTGCTCTTCACGGCGTCCGGGAGGACCCTTTCTGTGGTGTCACCGCCAGACACCACACTTGCTAGGTGGTAGCATTTAAATCGGCCACGGTCCGTTAGAATACGTCGGACCCGCGTGTCGCCACTACCAGTGATTGCAGACCGAGCGCCGCCACACGGCAGGTCTAGAGAGACTTCCTAGCACTCGCCCAGTTGTGCAACCGACTTTGCTAGCGATGGTTCACTGACAAAATACGCTCTCATTTGCCGAGACGATAGTTTAACATAGCCTTCAGCTACGTCATTTGCTACGACCTAGCAAGGCGCCATTATCAGTTACTATTGATTTTGAATCATGTACCGTCAAGACCGACGTTCACCATTAATGGATTAAAGTTAAGTATTCCACCAGCTACGTCCTTTTTTCTAAATTCTAATTTCCTTGTCCTGTTCCAGACCTCACGCCAGCCTGTGTGAGCTAAAACGCGTGCCTTTCGACCTCCTCTAGTAACACGGTGTTGGCTCTCCTGCCAACCAAAACACTTTCCACATCTGGTATGACTCCTCTCGGAATGCACACGGAGTGCACGTTGGTTTTCCTACCCTTCTTGTCAGCCAAGTCCCTGAGGGGCCCCATAACGCGCCTAACGTTGGAGCTCCCAATCCCACCCTCTGTAATTGCCCGGATCTTGCAGACTGAGTGGTTTCCTCTGAAACAGGACAGGCGACAGCATCTGGCTCAGCGACAGTGTCAGCCACAGACAGCACCTGGAACCTCTTTGTCAGACAAACCGGGGAGGCCTTACATGCGGCCGCCTGGGAAGTCTTACGCCACCTGCTTCGCCCTGGGACGACCTCCCACTCGACCACAGATGGTCAGCCTCAGTGCGAGTAGTAACTGGGTTGGCCACCGGTAAGGACCGATCGGAGGACTCGGACGCGCTGGACGTCCGTTGGACCCCACGGCCGTCCCAGAACAGTGGTGCCCATCCACAGTATCCTCAAGATGTGTAACCGAAGCCATCACAGCCTGAAGCGGAGAGTGATGTGTCACCAGGTTTGAATCGCTGGGCGTTGGGAATTTAAAATTTTTTATCACAAGTAGTTCTCCAGTTTGAGACGAAGTTTTTAATTGGTGTTATAGTTGCTTTGGGCTCAAATTTGACACTACTCTATCAATGGTACTTTACCCTTGATATTTCATGAGCGTAAATATTATCAGTTAAGAGTAAGCTTTTAATGGTTACCCTTTAAAGGAAGATAAA
The DNA here is from genome assembly GCF_023898315.1 of Schistocerca nitens. Lineage (NCBI taxonomy): Eukaryota > Metazoa > Arthropoda > Insecta > Orthoptera > Acrididae > Schistocerca > Schistocerca nitens. The sequence goes on from NC_064617.1 coordinate 53,239,684, forward strand.
AGTAAAAGGATTAGGACAATATGTTTTTAGTAACTTTTATGGATTGTTTGTTGATAATTTTCTTTACACGATGCCTGAATTAATGTTAGCCCAGCACCTTACCACTCCTTCATAGTGCCTACCATACCAAAACTGTCCCATCTTTATGCATGATCACATATTATATACGGATTCATGTATTATCTCCTTGGAAACTGATAATAGACTAGCAGTGAAATGTGTTAACAGTTTGACGCCTGCCCACTCAGAGTGCAATTGTGACTGGTTAATGGTATCTATCAGTATCAATGCCAACTGAAATTTAAAATTACTCTATGAATGCGAATAGAAAGCTATGGAAATTATTGTTACAAGATTCAGTGCAAGTAACGTTAATAGCGTGATCAGAGACGTGTATCAACACTCAAACACTAAGTGCAAATAACAGAAGGTATGCTTTTTCTTTCCAAGCCTCGCAGGTGAATCTTCGCTGTCTGTAGAGGTTCCAGCACGACGCCTACTTTACTCCTTCCCACCATCCTCATGCTGTGAGGCCATATGTCGCACAGCGAGACGTATACGAGGTGTGGCTAGAAAAAAACCGGACTAGTACTGGTGAAACAATAAAACGAATGCAATAAGGCTGAAAGTCGCGTGGCCTGTCACGTGACTCTCGCTCCACCTACTGCTCGAGTTTCATCTGCCTCCTGCACTCAGTCTGCCCGTGGCGTCTGTTTTAAGTAGTTGACGTTTTGTCTGTGCGTCGGAAAATGTTGAGTGTACAGAAAGAACAGCGTGTTAACATCAAATTTTGTTTCAAACTAGGAAAATCTGCAAGTGAAACGTTTGTAATGTTACAACAAGTGTATGGCGATGATTGTTTATCGCGAACACAAGTGTTTGAGTGGTTTAAACGATTTAAAGATGGCCGCGAAGACACCAGTGATGACACTCGCACTGGCAGACCATTGTCAGCAAAAACTGATGCAAACATTGAAAAAATCGGTAAACTTGTTCGACACTTTCCTTGTCAACTCCTGTTAACTCAGACACTGCTCTGATTGTTAATCAGCGATCTTGTCGAACAAGTTTACCGATTTTTTCAATGTTTGCATCAGTTTTTGCTGACAATGGTCTGCCAGTGCGAGTGTCATCACTGGTGTCTTCGCGGCCATCTTTAAATCGTTTAAACCACTCAAACACTTGTGTTCGCGATAAACAATCATCGCCATACACTTGTTGTAACATTACAAACGTTTCACTTGCAGATTTTCCTAGTTTGAAACAAAATTTGATGTTAACACGCTGTTCTTTCTGTACACTCAACATTTTCCGACGCTCAGACAAAACGTCAACTACTTAAAACAGACGCCACGGGCAGACTGAGTGCAGGAGGCAGATGAAACTCGAGCAGTAGGTGGAGCGAGAGTCACGTGACAGGCCACGCGACTTTCAGCCTTATTGCATTCGTTTTATTGTTTCACCAGTACTAGTCCGGTTTTTTTCTAGCCACACCTCGTATGCATCTTGCTTCCTTGCAGTGACCTGAATCTTTCTGTACTGTACTTTAAAGAGTGACAGCAAAACGTAATAAAATTACCCATGGATGTGGCGTAAACTTCAAAGCATCTTACCACATTCAGTCAGTTGCCGAAACAATCCTGGCTGGGTTGGCGATGAGGCGTTCTGAGTAACGGGGGCTCAGTTATTAAGTGATATAGACTTAATGATATTATGGATTTCGTCTTGAACGAACTGTGACAGAAGCCCGAACAATAAGGGATGACGTACTAGGACATGCATTGATACCATGAAATAGTGCGTTGATAATGGCTAGGCATTAGCCGAAATCTAGATGTGCCCAATAAAACATGAAATAAAATGACGTTTTATTCCTGTGCTCTATCGTTTGAAAGTCATAACAGTCGCTGAGTGCACCCACTTTCCTAATGGAAAGTAACTTGATTTCGTCTAACTTTACACGGTCTAGATCCTGGACGTGCCAAGACTATTAAGTCAAATCCAGGTCCAACATTCAGCAGAAGGAGCCTCAAATAAATTCCCTTCTTAAGGGGCTCCGGAACGCCCTACACTTGAAATGTTAAAATAACGCTTATAAATTACATCTTTCCTCACAAAGAGTTTGAGGTAGGAAGTTGAACTTTTTACAGATTATTTATTGGAATATGGGCTACAACTTAACACAGGGATTTTACAAAATTTTAGTTCAGTTATTAAAGATGATTTTTTTTTTCAATTGTAACGAAAATTCACAACATTTTTTTGCAATTTTTTATTTATATAATCAAAAATATACAGTTATTTGGAAAAAGGCTGTGTTAAATTATGCAGAACGTACTGTGTAACGTTTACTGAAAGTTTGAAACAAATATGTTTGGAAGATCCTTAGAAAACATGTAATTAGTATGAGAAAATAAAAGTTTTGGGAATCGAGCGACAAAGATTGGATTAACTTTTTAGTGCATTCCAGGTCAATAGGATGGATTATCTTCATCCTCTGCAAACTCCTCCTCCAGCTTCCTCTTGTTCCTCCTCCTGTTTACTCTTGCTTGTATTTCTAGACTCTTTACAGCCCTGTCTGCAGCCCGAAGGCGTTCCTTGTCTAAAGCAAGCATCGCTCGTACCATGTTAGAACCTATCTTCATTCCCATATTTCTAAATATCTTTGGCTTTCCAACATTTCTCCTTTTCTTAAAAGCCTTCAGAGGATTTCTAATAACTTTACTTTTACTCATTATTATACTTCAACAAAACAGAGACTCAAGAAACAGAATTAATTACGAATATTTTCGAGATAACGACAGAGTAAATAAACATGAAACAATCGACAATCACACCAGCCATATATATTGAACCATCACAGGTTAGCCACAACACATACTTTATCTCACATCACTAAAATGTACCTGATGAACACGGACGTTAATAATAACACCATTTGACAGCAGTTTAACAGCGCCACAGTGGGTCACGCCCATGTAGAACACATTTCAAAAAAAATTTAAAAATAGTTGTAGTCTTCGGAATTGAATAAATTATATATCTATTAAAAGGTAATAGTCTGCAGATTCAGAAAACACAAAAAGTAAAAATTGAACTTTTCATGATTTTGAGCCTTTCCGGAGCCCCTTAACGCATGATAGTTATTTAAGATACGTGCGCTGACAAAATGAGCATTTGAGTATGTAAAATTTAAAGTAATCGTTCCCGAACGCGATCCGCAAACTTTGCAAATCTCTAAGAATAATTAACGGCACCATGATATAAACATCTTGCACTGTTCGTGATTACTTTATGTTAACTCAATTGCTCCCGAGAATGTTGACCAATAAATTAAAGTTACAGCGCTAATTCAGCACACAGTCAGCTCCGACTACCATGAGTTAAGAACTAAACTGCTGTAACTCGGGCTGATACAGCAACACAAGATCGCACCTTGTAGGGCCCTTAGTATTTAAAATCAGTCGAGTTCAATATCGATCCTATTAGAAATGGCCTGGCCCAAAATGAATGATACAGATCAGTCTACCAAGAACGCACTGCGCTAAATGAACGAATAGTATTGGATATATTTTCCTGTCTTTCATTGATCACTAATGGCCTGACGAAGCTCTTTGGCAGCTGCTGTTTTCACTTACTGTCAGTTCCTCACCTACCACGACACACCCGGATACAGCCTGGCTCGTTAGACATTGCTCCTCCAACGTATCATCACAAATATTAGCACACAACACATACTCTTACTTGCAGTTTACCTGGTTGGTCAGTAGTATTTACTGATTATGTCCGTCCTCTTTACGATGTACTCTGTAGCAGACGTCCTCTGTGAGTTACCATGTTGACCCATACAAATGGCCTACTAGAACGGCAGTGGGCACGGTATCATAGACACAGGACAGTGGATCGAATGAAACATACCTTCTAGTTGGATGAATATTGTTACTTGCTACAGCAGGTCAATAGTCTTGTCCGCATGCGCCATCATCCACGCAAACGGAAGCACTAACGATGCTTTGCGATACTGACATAGGCCGGGAGCGGAAAATTTTGTGGTATGGGAGATATTCACCCGGGCTGCCATGGGGCCTCTTATAATAACTGAAAGCACCATAATAGCTCTGGACTACGTGAACATTATTGCGAGCCACCCACAGCTATGCGAGCTTCATCTCTTCTCTGTCAGCGATATTCATTTCCAGCAGTATACAATTTAAATGACGGACTACCATAGGGATCAGTATTGGCCCCCCTACTTTTCAATTTATATGTCGCTGACTTGCCAGAAACGAAAGCAAGAACATTTATCTATGCTGATGACATAGCCTTGGTGACGCAGGCTAACGATTTTACAACTTCAGAAATGACTCTCACTCAGGATCTGCGAATTCTAGATGAATTTTTTAATGGATGGCGACTCAAAGTAAACAGAAATAAAACTGAATCCTCCACCTTCCATTTCCTTTAGAAATCAGTTGCTGTTATATAACCCATTCCCAAAATATCTCGGCGTGACCTTGGATCGTTCGCTAACATACAGAAAACACCTAACTGAAACAGCTTTAAAAATGAGAACCAGAAACAATATATTACACAAACTCTCCGGAACAAGCTGGGGAGCTAAGGCACCAGTACTCAAAACAACTGCCCTCTCACTTGTATACTCTGTTGGGGAATACTGCAGCCCAGTATGGCTGAACAGCGCTCATACAGCCATGGTAGACACGCAGCTGAATGTAGTCATGAGAAGCGTATCCGGGACAATAAAATCCACACCCACAGAATGGCTACCTGTTCTGTCTAATATTGCACCACCGAAGTTACGACGTCAAGCAGCGTTGAAAAGGGAATGGGAGAAATGTTCCCAAGAATCCCGAGTTACCGCTACACCAGGACTGTGATGCCACTCAAAGGCAACGTCTTAAGTCCAGGAAACCCTCCTGGAGACTTGGAAAAAGGCTTACTTCTGAAGGATTCCAACCAGAAACAGCATGGCGGGAAGAATGGTTCGCAGCCAATCCCGATTCTGCAAGTCTCATTGCTGATCCTACACGAGTCCCTCCTGGATTCCACCTACCTAGGAGGTTGTGGACCACCCTAAATCGCATACGCTACAAGCACGGAAGATGCCAGGACTTGAAGCATAAGTGGGGAATCGCTGAAAGTGCCAAGTGTGACTGCGGAAACCAACGACAAACAATACACCGCATAGTCACAGAGTGTCCCCTACGGAAATATGCTGGAACTCTGACCAGCATACATGAGGTCTCTGAGGAAGCAATCTCCTGGCTGGATACTTTAGATATTAGCCTATAGTTTTTATTACAACTTGAAGCTCTGTTTGCCAATATTACTGTTTATAAAACCACATTTTCTCTTTTACATGTAACTCATCCTAGTGTTTTTATCCATATGTATATTATTGATTTATCGATCTAATCTAAGACTTTTATTACCATAAATGAATGTAATCTATTTTATTTGTAGTATATGCATATTCTGTTACCAGTAACATAATTGCTGTTCAATTCAAGTAATGTATCCTTGATGCCAAACGAAATAATAAAAAAATTTCCTGCAGTGTAACTGTTCGTGTCACAAGCGCAGAATCGTGATACTTTGGTTTCAGGACCGCGACAGAGAACGCACGTTGACGTCTTGCACAAAATATTCGCTAGATCTGCTTGCTATGGATCATGTCTGAGACGGTGCTGGGTTTCAGGTGCTCACCAATATTCCATCAACTTCCTCCGTCCAGGCGTTGAAGGCCCTACCGACATCCGCGTCATCCTCCTCTCATAGGCGTCACTAGATGAGGATATGGATAGGAATGTGATCAGCACACACCGTTCTCGGCCATTGTCAATTTTCGTGTCCGGAGCCGCTAATTCTCAACCAAATAGCTCCACCATTGGCCTCACGAGGGCTGAGCACACCGAGCTTGCCAACAGCAGTCGGCAGTCCAGGATGGTCACCCATCCATGAAATAACCTACCCCGACAGTGATGTAACGGGAACCGGCGTGGGCACTGCAAAAAGACCGTTGGCCCATATACCACCGGCAAGTAATTAACGGCCACCGGACAAATTAGAGCTCTTATTTATGTTCTTCCCATGCACCACGGTACAGAGAAGGGGAATGTGGTAGTGGTGCTAGAAACACCCTCCGCTACCCATGAAAACGGCTTGCAGAGTAGAGATATCGACGTAGATGTAGAACTGAGTGACCTGTGCTTAGACATCTCGTGCCACATATGTCCAGCAGCCTACCAATGACTTGTCAAATCAATGACACAGAACGCTTCTACATCGGCTTTGAAAGTGGATCTATACGCTATTAGTCTGCTGGGTACATTGTTTTTGCTCCTCAGTACATGTGCTGTTTAAAATTTGCTGCATAAATCATAAACATATCGTTTTGGAGAGACATTCCGCCTCTCCCGTTTGCATTTGAACCATTGAGGGTGGTGCAAGATTTTAAAATAATGTCTTACACTTTAAGCACATTTGTAGGATTTGTTTCACGTTACAGGTCTCTGCACCGACTACAAGCCTGGGTGATTTGATGTAGCCACACGACAGTAACAACTACCTTGCTTTACAAAATGACTAATGCATAGTGTATAACGGCAGCTTCTATGAGCTGACAATCACTGCTGGCATGTGTCAAAATATTCTCTTTTGCAGACAGAGCATACTGCACTATGATCTCTATGCCACCTGGATGGTGAACACTGTGTTCTCTGAGCTTACAACTTCGGCCTGTATGCCGATCCTTGTCGTCTGCATTGGCCCCCATATTGCATTTAAGCAATAAGTTTCCACAAATCTGTATATGATTACGAGTTAGTAAATTCTCCTTAATTAATGCGCCAGAACTATTTCGTGTGGTTTTTATCTTGTGTGCACCCTGAAAGAAATTAATAGTTTCAGATATTATTCTGGAAGTCCGTTGTCCTTCTTCGTGTACAAACGGACTTAACCGTGTTCTAAGCGTAGACGGTATGTAGCTTGAAGAAAGAATTGATATGTAACGTCCCATTGGGAGAAACACATTGCCGAATCAATAGTGGCTGTCTTTATGTTACTGAGTGGCAACGTAAATGCAGGTAGGAAATTCATGACTTAATATGTGTGTGTATTGGCTGCCAAAACAATCACTGGTACGAAATTCAGCACTTCATGTGTAAATACGTAAAAGAGTATTTCACTTCAGGTTGAGAAACAGCTTCTCCTTCATTGTAAATATTAGTTTTTACGTAGTGACTATATGCTTAAGGCACTCGTAATTTTTATCATTGGGATTGGTTTGCCAGATCAATACAACCACGTTTATGAGGCGACTACATTCGGTACGACATCTGAGGTGACAGATTACACGTACATAAATGTACTCGATTTATAACGACCTACTCCATCTCAGGTTATCTTTTCCCATGACAACAGAATGCACGAGTAATGCTTAAGTGAAATAAATGAGAATCGATTTTCCTGACACCCGCAGCTCAGCAATGTTTTTGTAGGATACAGCCTAACTGCCATTGTTTTTTGCGCTGGTTTGAAACAGTTAATTTTGTTCTCTTCAGAAAATCTGGAACATCCGATGTGACAGGCTCATTCAGGCGCAGGCATGAACAGCGTTTTCTGTTGCGATCTAGTGGCAACCAGTAACCATGCGTCGATTCTTTGAATATTCGAACTCACACGTATAATAAACAGCTTTTACAAACGAGTTAACGTGTTAAATATTTGAAGTTAAGCATTTAAAGCCTTTATGACTGATGACACAAAACCATATTTACATATGTTCTATTAGTTTGGAATATTCACCCAAAAACTAATGAAATAATATGTTAAAACTTTATGATTAATGATAAAGTTTTACCGTATCGGCACCGAATATGTAATAAATAATAAACTGTTTTCCCTTCATTATTTTCTGTGGCTGTCAGCGAGAATAACTTAACAAAATGTTTCAAATTATGTTTCGAGTTTATAGGATATCGCTAAGTGCTTTAATTATCAAACACATGCTGAGGATATTTTACGTAAAATGTGCTCCAGTTTCAGAGAAGCTAGTTTTTCACGCATCTTCACACATATTCTGTACAGTATATGTCGTAAAGTGAAATAATTTTGCAGATGTGTTCTGTGGTATACGTCCATAGGAGAAAGAGTGTACCTAGAGGGCAGTGTACGTAGGGACATATGATGATTCTTAGTCGCTGCTTCACTCAAGTGAACGGTTTTTTAATCACAGGAAGGACGGAGCGCTAGAGACCACCATAAGCAGTTACAGCCGTTTCTTACGGTTTTTGTTGTAGTTCGACGAAAGGTTGTGTTTTGTGCAGCATTTGTAAATATATCGCGTATTGAACATTTAAGTGCTGTATTATACACTGAAGAGCCAAAGTTCCTGATACAAACACGTGTATTCAAAAAATGGCTCTGAGCACTATGGGACTCAACTGCTGTGGTCATAAGTCCCCTAGAACTTAGAACTACTTTAACCTAACTAACCTAAGGACAGCACACAACACCCAGCCATCACGAGGCAGAGAAAATCCCTGACCCCGCCGGGAATCGAACCCGGGAACCCGGGCGTGGGAAGCGAGAACGCTACCGCACGACCACGAGATGCGGGCACGTGTATTCAAACTGAGAGATATGTAAACAGGTAGATTACGATGCTGCGTTCGGCAACGCCTGAATAAGATGACAAGTGTCGGATACAGTTGTTAGTTCGCTTACTGCTGCTACAATAGCAGGTTATCATGATTTCAGTCAGTTTGAACGTGCGGTTACAGTCGGCGCACGAGCAATGGGACACAGAATCTCCGGACTAGCTACAAAGAGGGCATCTTCCAGTACGACAACTTCACGAGCGTGCAGAGAACATCAGGAATCCAGTAAAACATCAAATCTCCCACATCACTGCGGCCGGAAAAAGATCCTGCAAGAGCGGGACGAACGACAACTGAAGCGAATCGTTCATGTGACAGGAGAGCAGCCCTTCCGCAAATTACTGCAGATTCCAATGCTGCGCCATCAACAACTGTTAGCGTGCGAACCATTCAACGTAAGATCTTCGACATGGCTTTAGGAGCCATAGGCCTACTCGTGTACCCTTGAAGGCTCCGAGCACTATGGGACTTAACATCTGAGGTCATCAGTCCCCTTGAACTTAGAACTACTTAAACCTAACTAACCAAAGGACTTCACATACACCCATGCCCGAGGCAGGATTCGAACCTGCGACCGTAGCAGCAGCGCGGTTCCGGACTGAAGCGCGTAGAACCATACCCTTGATGACTGCATGACACAAGGCTTTACGCCAAACCTGGGATCGTCAACATCGACGGACTGATGATGACTGGAAACAAGCTGCCTGGTAGGATGAATCTGGTTTCAGATGGTATCGAGTGGATGGATGTGTTCAGGTACGGAGACAACCTTATGAATCCATGCACCCTGCATGTCAGCAGGGGACTGTTCAAGCTGGTGGAAGCTCTGTAATGGTGTGGGGAGTTTGCAGTTGGAGTGATATGGCACCCCTCATACGTCTAGATACGACTCTAACAGGTGACACGTGCGTAAGCATCTTGTCTGACCACCTGCATCCATTCATGTCCATTGTGCATTCCGACCGACTTGGACATTTCCAGCAGGACAATGCGACACCCCACACGTCCCGAATTTCTGCAGACTTTAAACCCTTCTGTGTTTAAACTCTTGCGCGAGCTACCAAAGTCCCCAGACATGAACATTATTGAGCATATGGGATACCTTGCGAAGTGCTGTTCGGAAGAGGTCTCCACCCCGTCGTACTCTTACGGATTTATGGACATCCCTCTAGGATTCATGGTATCAGTTCCCTGCAGCACTACTTCAGACATTAGACGAGTCTATGCCATGTCGTTTTGCGGCACTTCTGCATGCTCGCGGGGGCACTTCACAATATTAGGCAGCTGTACAAGTTCCTTTGGCTCTTCAGTGTATATTAAAGCTATTAGGAATATACTGTAAAGTCTTTAGGTGCAGTATTTTATGGTGAATAAATATATGTTTGGAACTATTTATATAACAAGTGAGCAGTTAAGTCACAATTCGTTGGTCACGTAGCATCTCGTACCTCGAAACCGAAGAAGGTCTTTTACTATGGAAAATGTGCTACTTGCAAATGAACTAAGTTTCCTGAATGTCTCAGTAATTGTGCCTGCCCTGAAAATGGAAATTTTCATTTTTCAGTAGCTTATACACGGCCCAGTCACATTAATGTTGCTACCAGCTATATTGGTCGTCAACGTGAAATAATCTCTCTCAGACGATGCGTGGCAGCACAACAAGTGACGAGTAAATAAAGCGCGTCGTAATGCGAAACAGAGCGTTTTATCTGACGTCTAAAAGGGCACGAACATTAGCTCTCGGGCCAAGGGTGGGTGCATTCCCGAAACGGCTACTTTTTTGAACTGTTCGCGTGACGGTGTGGTTCAAGTATACCGTGCATGGCGGAAGCGAGCTATCCAAAACAGGCGCCGATGGAACTGTGTTACTCCATGGGCAATAGATAATTGGGGTGAAGGACTGCTGCAGAGATGTGAACGGGTGAACAGACGTCCAGTTGTCGAGCAGCTGACCGCCCAGATGAACCAAAGAGATACCAACAGTGTCTCCTCAACGACTACTCAGCAAACGTTGCTGCATATGGGCCTCCACAGCAGGCGCTTATCTCATGCACCCATGATCTTCGCCGAGGACGAACGCTGGTGTGAGCACGGCAGTACTGCAATTGGAAGTCGACTGGGTGGTGACAGGTGGCTTGCTGAGATGAATGGTTTATGAGCCTTTAGACGGGTGGCTGTTGGCGCGTATAGCGTTAATAGACACTCTGCAACAACTGTCCGAAGTGTTCAGGTCAGAAAAGGGAGAGACACGATCCGGGCAACGTCATTCTGGAAAGCGCAATGGATCAACACAAGTATACATATGTCCTTGGTGACAGATGCATGCGATTTATTTTTCTTCAGCACTATAGCATCTGCCAGCACGACGATTCAACCTGTTACACAGCCCCACATGTATGCGAGCTGCTCGTAGGGCACCCGGATGAGTGTGCTGTACTCACCTGGACACCAGACACTGCGGATTTAAACGCAGTCGAGAATCAGTGGGACAACATCGATCGGACTCTTCGTGCCATGGATCCTGACCTGAGAAACCTAGAGCAGCTGGCCACCGCTCTGGAGTCGGCTCGGCTCCACACGCCGGCCGCTGGTGGCCGAGCGGTTCTAGGCGCTACGGTCTGGAACCGCGCGACCGCTACGGTCGCAGGTTCGAATCCTGTCTCGGGCATGGATGTTGCGTGATGTCCTTAGGTTAGTTAGGTTTAAGTAGTTCTAAGTTCTAGGGGACTGATGACCTCAGATGTTGAGTCCCATAGTGCTCAGAGCCATTTGAACGGCTCCATATGCCAGTCGCTACCTTCCACAACCTCACTGACCCTTCCTGCAAGTCCTGCAGCGGCCCAGCTGGTCACATTAATGTGATTGGACAGCGTAGTGCAGAAGGTATTTCATTTGTAAATTGTTTTCGATACTTCAGTTTAATTTGATTTCATGTACTGATTATTATTGTCTAGCAGGGTAATAGTGTAATAGGTAGACACTTTTAAGTTCCAGTGGAATATTTATTGTTAGGTACATGGCCATATTGTACCTTCGAAAACTTAAATACATTTGGAAAAGACTCAGTTCAATGCAGTAATTTACGTAACTTGAAAAAAAAGAAAAACTGCGGCACATAACTAGTGAATGCCATCGTTTGAAAATGATTTAAGAAAATATATTAAATTTTGGCCCGAGGCGGAAGAATGTAAAGTTTACCAAAATATAACACTTACCCCTACTGTCATTAAAACGTATTGTGACTGGAATTATTAGTAAAGAGGAGGTAAAGTAAAACGTAATGCCTCATGCTGAAGCTTTACTGAATGAATATTGAAAATTGTAGTAATCGGTAAATTTGTTTTTCTTTCAACATTTTACAGGGAGCCTCAGCGAGGATTCCGAAAGGTTTGAAACTGTGAATAAACTTTGATGTATTTCGGTAATCGATCCCATTCCCAAACTCTGTAAGATTCTAGTCTGGGTAATTTGCGCTCCTTGAATAGCACTCCTTGAAGATATACAGGGTGTTACAAAAAGGTACCGCCAAAATTTCAGGAAACATTCCTCACACACAAATAAAGAAAAGATGTTGTAGTGACTTGGCAAGACAGCCAAGCCACTCGGAGGTAGCCGAAAGGGACGCGTTTAAGCTCACGCAGACTGGCGTGAGGTCTGGAACAGGACAATGTCTTGAGAACTGCAAATAAAGTACGAAGATCTTGGAATACTTAACTTTAATCCATAATTTGAGAACATCGCTCTTGATGATACATAATTTATAATCTCAATATAAACTGGTAATGGCGCCTTGCTAGGTCGTAGCAAATGACGTAGCTGAAGGCTATGCTAACTATCGTCTCGGCAAATGAGAGCGTATTTGTCAGTGAACCTTTCCTTGCAAAGTCGGCTGTACAACTGGGGCGAGTGCTAGGACGTCTCTCTAGACCTTCCGTGTGGTGGCGCTCGGTCTGCAATCACTGACAGTGGCGACACGCGGGTCCGACGTATACTACCGGACCGCGGCCGATTTAAAGGCTACCACCTAGCAAGTGTGGTGTCTGGCAGTGACACCACAGATGTTATGTGGACATGTGCCCGGAAACGCTTAATTTCCATGTTAGAGCTCATTTTAGTTTCGTCAGTATGTACTGTACTTCCTCGATTCACCGCCAGTTGGCCCACTTGAAGGAAGGTAATGTTGACTTCGGTGCATGTGTTGACATTCGACTCATTGCTCTACAGTACTAGCATCAAGCAAATTAGTACGTAGCATGTAGTTAGTGTTCATCACGCACGTGGTTTTGCAGTCAGTGCAATGTTTACAAATGCGGAGTTGGCAGATGCCCATTTGATGCATGGATTAGCACGGGCAATAGCCGTGGCGCGGTATGTTTGTATCGAGACATATTTCCAGAACGATGGTGTCCCGACAGGAAGACGTTGGAAGCAACTTATCGGCGTCTTAGGGAGCACGGAACATTCCAGCCAATGACTCGCGGCTGGGGAAACCTAGAACGACGAGGACACCTGCAAAGGACGAGGCAATACTTCGTGCAGTTGACGATAACCCTAATGTCAGCGTCAGAGAAGTTGCTGCTGTACAAGGTAACGTTGACCACGTCACTGTATGGAGAGGGCGACGGGAGAACCAGTTGTTTCCGTACCATGTACAGCGTGTGCAGGCACTATCAGCAGCAGAATGGCCTACACGGGTACACTTCTGCGAATGGTTCATCCATCAATGTGTCAATCCTCATTTCAGTGCAAATGTTCTCTTTACGGTCGAGGCTTCATTCCAACGTGATCAAATTGTAAATTTTCACAATCAACATGTGTGGGCTGACAAGAATCCGCACGCAATTGTGCAATCACGTCATCAACACAGATTTTCTATGAACGTTTGGGCAGGCATTGTTGGTGATGTCTTGATTTTGCCCTGTGTTCTTCCACCTAAGCTCAATGTAGCAAATATCATGATTTCATACGGGATACTCTACCTGTGCTGCTAGAACATGTGCCTTTACAAGTACGACACAACATGTGGTTCATGCACGATGGAGCTCCTGCACATTTCAGTTGAAGTGTTCGTACGCTTCTCAACAACAGATTCGGTGACCGATGGATTGGTAGAGGCGGACCAATTCTATGGTCTCCAAGCTCTCCTGACCTCAACCCTCTTGACTTTCATTTATGGGGGCATTTGAAAGCTCTTGTCTAAGCAACCCCAGTACCAAATGTAGAGACTCTTCGTGCTCGTATTGTGGACGGCTGTGATACAATACGCCATTCTCCAGAGCTGCATCAGCGCATCAAGGATTCCACGCGACGGAGGGTGGATGCATGTATCCTCGCTATCGGAGGACATTTTGAACATTTCCTGTAACAAAGTGTTTGAAGTCACGCCGGTACGTTCTGTTGCTGTGTGTTTCCATTCCATGATTAATGTGATTTGAAGAGAAGTAATAAAATGAGCTCTAACATGGAAAGTAAGCGTTCCAGGACACATGTCCACATAACATATTTTCTTTCTTTGTGTGTGAGGAAAGTTTGGCCGTACCTTTTTGTAACACCCTGTATACACAATCTCTGACATTATACCTGACTTATTGTGTTGAATTCTTAACGTGAGATTATACTTCTTGACAGGATTTCAAAATTTTAAATTTCCCCGTAATGATAATGCATTTTCTTTTTCGTTAGCTAGGCAACCTGCAACTGGGAATAATTGACAGTGGAGACTTCCATTAACTGCGTGAGCTAAAAATGCGTGGGGTAAAGGTCCAGCAAAACCTCACCCAGCTTTATTTACATAGGATTAACGGAGAATGAAAATCTCACGTCATCTTTTTAATGCTGAGAACATATATTATTTTAAGAGAAAAGACTTTCTTTTACATTATTAATACCAGGTATAGACAATAACCAGAATGAAAAACGCTTTTATGATAGCACAGAAAAAGGCGAATGTGACCTGCATTGAGTTACTGATGTGAAAGAAGGGAACTAGCTTTTCGACTGAACTGGAAGCTTCCATGGCATTTAAATCAAACATATTGACATATGAGTGTATTTTTACTTGTTAGTATTAGCACCCATATCATGTAATATAATGGGCAGCGTCGAGTAAAGTAGCACGATGACACGTCGCGCTGATGTCCTTGCCGATGGTGGCCCCTAAGCTCCAAACACACATGCCGTGTCGTGTAACATGGCGTATGCGATCAAGTCATGTTACGGTTGGCGATCTGTGACTAAAAAAAAAAAAAAAAAAAAAGAAAAAAAGCACTCCGTCTTCAGGACACGCCGTGTCACGCTCAGTGCAGGATACGGGGTCAGCACACCGCCTTCCCTGTCGTAAGGTGGTATTCTTGACCGAAACTGCTACTATTCGGTCGAGTAGCCCCTCAATTGGCATCACGAGGCTGAGTACACCCCGAAAAATGAAAACAGCGCATGGCGGCCTGGATGGTCACCCATGCAATTGCCGACCACACCCGACAGCGCTTAACTTGGGTGATCTCACGGGAACCGATGTATCCATAGCGACATGGCAGTTGCCTAAATCAGGGACTTTAGCCTAAAAATTTCTAGATGTATGTACGCGGACACCCTTGGTGCTGGGGAAGTGAAATACACGAGTACGTCAAGGTGTTTTGATAGAAATATCTTTGAAGCTGTCAAGACAGTTGAAAAAGTAGTTTCCTTCTTTTACACCCAAAACTCATCCAGGATATAGTCCCCTGTTTTGTGCTGTAAGAGGAGCATTTTTCACTTTCGTTCTCAACTTTTACTCGACGATTTTGAGGTTAGAGCAAGGACAACCGATGTAGATTTTGGTGACTTGGGCAACGACACATACAGCACAACTTTGTTTACTGTCTTTCGAACTATCTTGCTTATATCGTTGCAACGGATAAAGCTTTCACAAAGCAACAAGACGACCATTAATTCCACGCATACGTGTATTTGTCTAAAATTTCACAAAATCGAAACCGATTCGCATAAGGTTGAAATAGAGAAAAGAAACGCTTCGAAACCTCCCAGGAGAACGTGGTTTTTTTTCATGTATTTGCACGGGGCGCATACAGATGGTGCCATTACCTGAACCTTAATTTCAGCCCAACTACCTTCTTTTTGTAAAAAGGGCATTGATCGAGTCGCACAATTAGCCAGAGCACAATCTCCGCGTAGTCGTTCAAACCTTGCTTAATATACTGCATCATAGTTACACTAAGACAGATGTTCAAATGGTTACACAAATAGCCGCTGTTACGCGATAAACCAAAACCCTTCTGCTTCCTTTTCCTAGCTCAAATATGAACCGAGCACCAACACTCTCCTCTACGCACCAAAACTCGCGCTGTAACGATTAAAGCGCCCAACCAATCTTTATGGCCCCTCTGAACTGAAATGAGGGAACTCAGTGCTTTACACGTGCTCGTACCGTTAATTGTTCAGTTTGAAACAAGTGCTGAACAAGTGTTAGACTTAATTCGGGGAATTCCCCGCCTTGCCGGACTAAATCAATGTATGCTAGTCAGTAAATCAGTCGAAATATTGTACAACGTATATTAAGCCGACGTTCCCGTGTTCAACGTGAATTTGTATCATCACTTACATAATGCGATCAAGAAGTTAATTCGTTGTGGAAAGAAGCTAAGCTGAAGTTCACCTTCAAAAATTCTTGTCGTGATCATACAAATCAACAGATTGGAAAACTGCGTTTGCCTCAAACGAAGGTACAAACAGTGTTGTCTTTCATCTGCAAAGTAACTGGAGGTTCAGTGGCATTTAATGTATATAAAATACCAATAAAATGTCAATATTTTATTTACGCGTGAAAACGGTTAATACCTTGTTGTCTGTCTATGTCTGTCTGTCTGTCCAAACAAATACCTACTTCTTACTAATCACGTGTTGAAAATGCTGTTTTATACGCCTTATTAATAAAATATATGGAGGGGGTCCCACGACATCTCACTATGTGTCTCCATTGGAGAAGAAAATGTCTAAATTTTAAAGAAAACCCCTCACGTAATTAGTGGATTACTCCTTAGTAATGCAGATTCATGGGCGCATGTTGTTGTCAAGCGAGAGGTTATACGTCAGACCTGAGCAGACACACAGATATATACGTGTTACTGGACTGGCAAAGATGCAGGTTTTACTGAAGCCTGACATTAGGTGAGGTAAGGTGGCGGCGACAGGAAGTTTGTGCATAGTATTAAAACGGGTTCCTGAAACGAAATGTCGTTTGACCTACACGTGGTTTTGTAAGGAAGTTCTCCAGCTCAGCAAATATTTGCGTACTATTTCAGTTTCACACGTACAGTGTAGAATCGAGTTATGGGCAGAGAAGTAGTTGTTGTTGTTGTGGTCTTCAGTCCTGAGACTGGTTTGATGCAGCTCTCCATGCTACTCTATCCTGTGCAAGCTTCTTCATCTCCCAGTACCTACTGCAACCTACATCCTTCTGAATCAGCTTAGTGTATTCATCTCTTGGTCTCCCTCTACGATTTTTACCCTCCACGCTGCCCTCCAATACTAAATTGGTGATCCCTTGATGCCTCAGAACATGTCCTACCAACCGATCCCTTCTTCTGGTCAAGTTGTGCCACAAACTCCTCTTCTCCCCAATCCTATTCAGTACCTCCTCATTACTTATGTGATCTACCCATCTAATCTTCAGCATTCTTCTGTAGCACCACATTTCGAAAGCTTCTATTCTCTTCTTGTCCAAACTATTTACCGTCCATGTTTCACTTCCATACATGGCTACACTCCATACAAATACTTTCAGAAACGACTTCCTGACACTTAAATCTATACTCGATGTTAACAAATTTCTCTTCTTCAGAAACGCTTTCCTTGCCATTGCCAGTCTACATTTTATATCCTCTCTACTTCGACCATCATCAGTTATTTTGCTCCCCAAATAGCAAAACTCCTTTACTACTTTAAGTGTCTCATTTCCTAATCTAATACCCTCAACATTGCCCGACTTAATTCGACAACATTCCATTATCCTCGTTTTGCTTTTATTGATGTTCATCTTATATCCTCCCTTCAAGACACCATACATTCCGTTCAACTGCTCTTCCTAGTCCTTTGCTCTCTCTGACAGAATTACAATCTCATCGGCGAACCTCAAAGTTTTTATTTCTTCTCCATGGATTTTAATACCTACTCCGAATTTTTCTTTTGTTTCCTTTACTGCTTGCTCAATATACAGATTGAATAACATTGGGGAGAGACAACAACCGCCGGCCGCGGTGGTCTCGCGGTTCTAGGCGCGCAGTCCGGAACCGTGCGACTCCTACGGTCGCAGGTTCGAATCCTGCCTCGGGCATGGATGTTTGTGATGTCCTTAGGTTAGTTAGGTTTAAGTAGTTCTAAGTTCTAGGGGACTGATAACCACAGCAGTTGAGTCCCATAGTGCTCAGAGCCATTTGAACCATTTTTTTAGAGACTACAACCCTGTCTCACTCCCTTCCCAACCACTGCTCCCCTTTCATGCCCCTCGACTCTTATAACTGCCATCTGGTTTCTGTACAAATTGTAAATAGCCTTTCGCTCCCTGTATTTTACCCCTGCCTCCTTTAGAATTTGAAAGAGAGTATTCCAGTCAACATTGTCAAAAGCTTTCTCTAAGTCTACAAATGCTAGAAACGTAGGTTTGCCTTTCCTTAATCTTTCTTCTAAGATAAGTCGTAAGGTCAGTATTGCCTCACGTGTTCCAGTATTTCTACGGAATCCAAACTGATCTTCCCCGAGGTCGGCCTCTACTAGTTTCTCCATTCGTCTGTAAAGAATTCGTGTTAGTATTTTGCAGCTGTGGCTTATTAAACTGATTGTTCGGTAATTCTCACATCTGTCAACAACTGCTTTCTTTGGGATTGGAATTATTATATTCTTCTTGAAGTCTGAGGGTATTTCGCCTGTTTCATACATCTTGCTCACCAGATGGTAGAGTTTTGTCAGTACTGGCTCTCCCAAGGCCGTCAGTAGTTCCAATGGAATGTTGTCTACTCCGGGGGCCTTGTTTCGACTCAGGTCTTTCAGTGCTCTGTCAAACTCTTCACACAGTATCGTATCTCCCATTTCATCTTGATCTACATCCTCTTCCATTTCCATAATATTGTCCTCAAGTACATCGCCCTTGTACAGACCCTCTATATACTCCTTCCACCTTTCTGTTTTCCCTTCTTTGCTTAGAACTGGGTTTCCATCTGAGCTCTTGATGTTCATACAAGTTCTCTTATCTCCAAAGGTCTCTTTAATTTTCCTGTAGGCAGTATCTATCTTACCCCTAGTGAGATAAGCCTCTACATCCTTACATTTGTCCTCTAGCCATCCCTGCTTAGCCATTTTGCACTTCCTGTTGATCTCATTTTTGAGACGTTTGTATTCCTTTTTGCCTGCTTCATTTACTGCATTTTTATATTTTCTCCTTTCATCAATTAAATTCAATATTTCTTCTGAGAAGTACGTTACTTTTATACACGTTTCGAGCAGACGGCAGTTTTCGTAACAACACTCAAATGAGTAGAGATAATTGTTATCAACGACAAATAGCACATTCTACTTGCAGGAGCGCCTTCACAACGAGCCTACCATTCGAAGAAACGACAAAGTTGTTCAAAATTGTTTGAAAACACATCATTAAGCGTCGGCTGTTAACACTAGATTATTAATCCCCTTGAAAAGTACAAAAGTATTTAAACGCTGACGGTATTTCAGATAAGACAAAATGTAATGCAATTATCTAGGCTTATATACAGTACAAAAGCAAAAAATTACAGCCATACATGACGTATCTATTGACCATACGTCAAAACTCGTAATGTAGATGTATCAGTTTATTCCCATTCCTTACGACTGTTTTTCCAGTAAATAATCATCTGCTTACATGTCCTGTACGCTTGCCGCCATATTTGTATTCCAAAGTACTGACTTCAGTGCCAGCAATGATACTGTATACGGCATTGTCAGTCCAGTAATTCATGCCTGTGTGCAGACAGCTGCAGTCCGACAGCGAGGCAGATATTATAGTTACTAGCCTACAAGTCAGCATTGTCACACGGGCCGTTATATCCCCTCCGGTACTTCCGACGACAGCAGCGCCATGGCTGTGTCTGTGGTGTGGCCCGGAAGCTAGGAAGCTCTCCGGCAGAACCGTGCGGTTCTTCGCCAACATAAAGCATGAGATCAGAATGTCTGCGGTGGTGCGGAATGCTGGAATGGAGACTATGCACCCATGCGTGCGCCGGTCCCACGAATGGAGTGCATTCCCAGTCGCAACCGCGGACCGCAGGGAGCGCGAGCGCGGAGAATTCGCGGAGCAGACTGCGCCAGCGGTGCAACTTTCCGGCTGCAACTTAGACACGAAGAATAGTGTCAGATTCCCTAGCCGCCTGTTAAACACACTAAGGTATTAGTGTTTCTCTTAGGAGCAGTCAGGCTGCATCCTAGTATTGCACTGATGGAATGTTCTCGCGTTATTATCCGAGTGACTGCAGCGTTTCGAGAGATTGCCTTCTTGCCATCTTCAGGCGACAAGCGGGCATAATCTAGTAAGCTGCCGTGGATAGATCCTCTAGTACGTTGCTCCTCTATCAAGAGAGTATATGGTGTACAGATTTTTATAAACTAAAATATTTTGGGAGTGCATGGAGTTTTTACAAAAATTATACAGGGTGGTAGAAACAGTCTGAGAAGATTGCAAGAGGTAGAGGACCGAACAGCGAGGTCATCGGTCCCATCAGTTTAGGGAAGGATGTGAAAAGAAGTCGGCCACGCCCATTCAAAGGAACCATCCCGGCATTTGCCTGGAGCGATATACGGAAATCACGAAAAACCTAAATCAGGATGGCTGGACGCGGATTTGAACCGTCGACCTCTTGAATACGAGTCCAGTCTGTTAACATTGCGCCACCTCGCTCGGTAAGGGTGTTGCAGGGTATGTTTTGCTCAGAAATAATTATTAACAAAGAAATTCGGTAACCTGCTCTGTTTCCGAGTTAATTAGTGTTGGAGTTAAGCAACGAGTTCGTTGCGAGGAAATTCAAGTCACCTGCCAAAAGATGGTGCCGCCAAACGTTATCATTTCATTCCCTAAAACCGAACAAGAGAGCGCGAGAAAAATTGGACACATGGCGGTAATGAGGATCGAACCCGATCCAAAGGCTGAGCAGTCACGTGCGCTCTCATCTACGCTATGAGCTTAGCTGGCACTATTTGTATCTGGTGGGCCGATTGATTTTGGGCTCTCACCGGCCTGATTGGCTAATTCCAGTACTGATTAACTCGGAAACGTCCTAACATACAGGATTTTATTGTTAACAATTAGTTCTGAGATCAAACAATCCTTTTACTCACCTACAAGTTTTTCACATTGTTCCTGACCACCCTGTATGTTCCACTATTTCGAGAAAATGCTTTACAGATTTCAGTCAACTTATTACACGAAAATTAAATTCAGTTCATCTTTATGGTAGTGAATTTCCGCAGAAGGTCTTGTCGAAAGGCTGCAACAGTAGAAGGGCACTGTTCAATCTGGACATATTCGCTGCGTCAGTATCAAAATCAAATGGCTCTGAGCACTACGGGACTTATCTGCGGAGGTCATCAGCCCCTATGACTTAGAACTAATTAAACCTAACTAACCTAAGGACATCACACACGTCCATGCCCGAGGTAGGATTCGAACCTGCGACCGTAGCGATAGCGCGGTTCCAGACTGTAGCGCCTAGAACCGCTCGGCCACTCCGGCCAATGCGTCAGTATCCGTCAGCATCTTTTGACTGGTTTCGTATTACATCTGTGTGCGTCATGGTAAAGGCGACTCAGGACATGGTAGGGTAACCGGAGTGAGGGGAGGGGGGGGAGAGGAATAGAGATTGCTGAGGGAGAGGTCGTTCGATGTGTATCCAGCTCCCTCCCACCGCTGTTATTCGTCTAATCCAACGGAAATGTCAGCTTAACACCAGCGTAACAACAGCGTTGACAAAGACATCGACGCTGCATTTATGCTGCGCGGCACTGGTACACGTTTGTGATGATACCTGTCTCGTGGGAGGCCTTACCCATATATATATATATATATATATATATATATATATATATATATATATATATGGTTAATTTTGTAAGTGTAGTATACAGGGAAATTTAGCGAAAATACATTTCATTTAAAAAGAGGTCAGCTGAAGTAACTTCACTTGTTTATAATATTTAATTATGTTAAAAATACTTTTTTCACAAAAGAAATACAGGGTGACGATGTGAAACAAGCGCTTTCCGTTGTAAGGTGTCCAGGGGCGAGCGAGTGTGCTGGGGCGTATCCCAGTTCAGTATTATCAGCGCCAGGTCTTCATAACGCGCCTGTGCTCGGCATAGAAAAGACTACACCATAAGTTAAGAGTGAAAATAAAAATTAAATAAGTTTTCTAAATTTTTTCAGTGTATGCTTAGTAATGTTATGTATAGCGTATTTTTACAAATCTTGTACATAAAATAAAATAAAAACATGAAATAAAATCTCGATTGTTACAAAATTAATTTCGTGGTTTAAAATTTTCGCTCCTTACCAGAAAGAGAAACTCACAAAACATGCCACTCTTTTATTGATTATCAGTACTCACTCGTACACACAATCGTAGACACTGTGATGTGTGTCCTTGCAAAACACTTTCGCTAACACATTTAAGGTACTGGATGGGAAGTCACTAAGGTCGGTGTCCTTCTTGAAACTGTTTCAAAAACTGTGACAAGAGGAGTCACTGTGATTGATGTCCTTCTCACTTCCTTCTCCACACATCTTGTAGGCTGCCTTTCATTAAGCCTCCTTCTCCCTGAGAAACAGATAACATAGCCTAAGCTTCCGTTCTCAATTTATATTTAAGGAAGTACAAAACACATTTTATACTCCATTTTCCTTCTATGATGTAATTTTCTTTTTAAAATTTATTAATTGGGTTACTATTATTAACTTTTTTTAAATGAAGATTGTCAATCGACCGCTTAATAAAATCTTGAAGTTACTATAGCTCACTTTATTTCGTTACCTCTTCCCTCCGCCATGGGTGTGTGTGTGCTGTTTTTAGCATAAGTTAGTTCAAGTAGTGTGTAAGTCTAGGGACCGATGACCTCGGCAGTTTGGTCCCTTAGGAATTCACACACATTTGAACATTTAGTTACCTCTTTATTAAACTTGTAACACTAACTTCATAGCTTTTTATAATCCATAGCTATTATGCTTTGAACATTAACACACGTTTTTAAAATAGGTACATTTTGGGCTAGTTTGCAATTTACTTCATTACCTTAGATGTTGCTTTTCTTAGAAAATCGTATAACCTTTTTTCAGCTCTATCTTCAAAAGACACAATAACCATACGGGTTAGTATGCTAAAGAGGTTATTCATTTGACAGATGTATTTTACTTTGTTACAGACATAATTAAAAATCTGTTTTTACTATGACATACCAGTACTGTGCTATCTACATTTCCTAACACATTCTTTTATCTGTATTGTTGTCTATATTTGTCTAGATTTATCTGTTAATTCACGAGCTGCCTTACATCTGCATCTACATGGTTACTCTGCAATTCACATTTAAGTGCTTGGCAGAGGGTTCATCGAACCACAATCATACTATCTCTCTACCATTCCACTCCCGAACAGTGCGCGGGAAAAACGAACACCTAAACCTTTCTGTTCGAGCTCTGATTTCTCTTATTTTATTTTGATGATCATTCCTACCTATGTAGGTTGGGCTCAACAAAATATTTTCGCATTCGGAAGAGAAAGTTGGTGACTGAAATTTCGTAAATAGATCTCGCCGCGACGAAGAACGTCTTTGCTTTAATGACTTCCATCCCAACTCGCGTATCATATCTGCCACACTCTCTCCCCTGTTACGTGATAATACAAAACGAGCTGCCCTTTTTTGCACCTTTTCGATGTCCTCCGTCAATCCCACCTGGTAAGGATCCCACACCGCGCAGCAATATTCTAACAGAGGTCGAACGAGTGTAGTGTAAGCTGTCTCTTTAGTGGACTTGTTGCATTTTCTAAGTGTCCTGCCAATGAAACGCAACCTTTGACTCGCCTTTCCCACAATATTATCTATGTGGTCTTTCCAACTGAAGTTGTTCGTAATTTTAACACCCAGGTACTTAGTTGAATCGACAGCATTGAGAATAGTACTATTTATCTAGTAATCGAATTCCAACGCATTTCTTTTGGAACTCATGTGGATCACCTCACACTTTCGTTATTTAGCGTCAACTTCCACCTGACACTCCATAAAGCAATATTTTCTAAATCGCTTTTGGACCTGATACTGGTCTTCGGATGACCTTACTAGACGGTAAATTGCAGCATCATCTGCGAACAACCTAAAAGAACTGCTCACCCAGGTCATTTATATAGATCAGGAACAGCAGAGGTCCCAGGACGCTTCCCTGGGGAACACCTGATATCACTTCAGTTTTACTCGATGATTTGCCGTCTATTACTACGAACTGCGACCTTCCTACAGGAAATCACGTATTCAGTCGCACAACTGAGACGATACCCCATAGGCCCGCAGCTTGATTAGAAGTCACGTGTGAGAAACGGTGTCAAAAGCTTTCCGGAAATCTATAAATACGGAATCAACTTGAGATCCCCTGTCGATAGCGGCCATTACTTCGTGCGAATAAAGAGCTAGCTGCGTTGCACAAGAACGATGTTTACTGAAACCATGCTGATTACGTATCAATAGATCGTTCCGTTCGAGGTGATTCATAATGTCTGAATACAGTATATGCTCCAAAACCCTACTGCAAACCGACGTCAATGATATAGGTCTGTAGTTCGATGGATTACTCCTACTACCCTTCTTAAACGCTGGTGCGACCTGCGCAATTTTCCAATCTGTAGGTACAGAGCTATCGGTGAGCGAGCAGTTGTATATGATTCCTAAGTAGGGAGCTATTGTATCAGCGTAATCTGAAAGGAACCTAATCGGTATACAATCTGGACCTGAAGACTTGCCCGTATCAAGCGATTTGAGTTGCGTCGCAACCTCTAAGGTATCTACTTCTAAGAAACTCATGCTAGCAGCTGTTCGTGTTTCAAATTCTGGAATATTCCATTCGTCTTCCCTGGTGAAGGAATTTCGGAAAACTGCGTTCAATAACTCCGCTTTAGCGGCACAGTCGTCGGTAACAGTACCATCGGCACTGCGCAGCGAAGGTATTGACTGCGTCTTGCCGTTTGTGTACTTTACATACGACCAGAATTTCTTCGGATTTTCTACCAAATTTCGGGACAATATTTCGCTGTGAAACCTATTAAAGGCATCTAGCATTGAAGTCCATGCCAAATTTCGGGCGTCTGTAAATTTTAGCCAGTCTTCGGGATTTCGCGTTCTTCTGAACTTCGCATGCTTTTTCCGTTGTCTCTGCAACAGCGTTCGGACCTGTTTTGTGTACCATGGGGGATCAGTTCTCTCTCTTACCAATTTATGAGGTATGAATCTCTCAATTGCTGTTGCTACTATATCTTTGAATTTGAGCCTCATCTCATCTACATTTGCATAGTCAGTTCGGAAGGAATGGAGATTGTCTCTTAGGAAGGCTTCTAGTGACACTTTATCTGCTTTTTTAAATAAATTTATTTTGCGTTGGTTTCTGGTGGATTTGGAAGAAACGGTATTGAGCCTAGCTACAACGACCTTGTGATCACTAATCCCTGTATCAGTCATGATGCTGTCTATTAGCTCTGGATTGTTTGTGGCTAGAAGGTCAAGTGTGTTTTCGTAACCATTTACAATTCGCGTGGGTTCGTGGACTAACTGCTCGAAATAATTTTCGGAGAAAGCATGTAGGACAAACTCGGAAGATATTTTCTGCCGACCACCGGTTTTAAACAAGTATTTTTGCCAACATATCAAGAGAAGGTTGAAGTCCCCAACAACTATAACCGTATGAGTGGGGTATTTATTTGTTACGAGACTCAAATTTGATCCGCAACTCGTGGTCGTGCGGTAGCGTTCTCGCTTCCCACGCCCGGGTTCCCGGGTTCGATTCCCGGCGGGGTCAGCGATTTTCTCTACCTCGTGATGACTGGGTGTTGTGTGATGTCCTTAGGTTAGTTAGGTTTAAGTAGTTCTAAGTTCTAGGGGACTGATGACCATAGATGTTAAGTCCCATAGTGCTCAGAGATACTTGAACCATTTCTTGAGACTCAAATTTTCTCTGAACTGTTCAGCAACTATATCATCGGAGTCTGGGGGTCGGTAGAAGGAGCCAATTATTAGTTCGGCTGTTAAGTATAACCTCCACCCATACCAATTCGCACGTAGTATCTACTTCGACTTCACTACAAGATAAACCACTACTGACAGACACAAACACTCCACCGCCAATTCTGCCTAATGTATCTTTCCTGAATACCGTCAGCAGAACTTATTTCAGGCTTTAGCCAGCTTTCTGTACTTATAACGATTTCAACTTCTGTGCTTTCTATTAGCGCTTGAAGCTCAGGGACATTCCCAGCACAACTACAACAATTTACAATTACAATTCTGAGTGTTGTTTGATCCAAGCTCGTCCTGTATTTGTCATGCACCCTTTGAGATTACAGCCCACCCCGTACTTTCCCGAAGCCCTGTAACCTAAAAAACCGTCCAGTCCACGCCACACAGCCTCCGCTACCCGTGTAGCTGCCAGCTGAGTGTAGTGAACTCCTGACCTATTCAGCGGAAACCGAAACCCCACCACCCCATGGCGCAAGTCAAGGAATCTACTATATATATTTCTTAACACATTCTTTTATCTCTATTGTTGTCCATATGTGTCTATATTTATCTGTTAATTTACCAGCTGCCTTAAACAACTATTTTTACGAGACGTGAGAGAATTAACACACCAATATTCCATAATTTTACCTTAAATGTCAGCCTATTGACTTCATTAGTCTTATTTCTCCCGATACTCGTTTATTTGTATATTTCACTTTCCGACATACTTCGAAGTTTCTTTCGTCCATTTTTCTTCATTATTTACACTTACTTTTGGTGTGATCCTCACACCGCTTTCACACATCTCCTTTAATATGTCAAAACTCTGTGGTATGTCCCTACCAGGAACATGTTATCATTGTCAATTACCTGTAGACAATCTTATTCCCAACATGGAAATTATTAATTTATTCAGTGTTTATTCTTTCAGATTTTAGGAATTTTCAGCTTCAGTTACTTCTCTTAAGGCGATGTATATGTACGGTACTTCGTTATTACTAATCATTTTCGTGGATCCCATTTATTACTTGCTTACTTTAGCCATTATTTCTCTATCATTGGTGTTCATAAGTTACCCATTGTTATTTTAATATTTAGAATTTACTGTTTCAGACAATTTCTCATACTTATTTATTAGCCGGCATTTGGGTGTGGACACTTTTGGGACTCATTCTTACCTACTAGGAACATATTTTGAACTAATAGCATATCTACAACAGGAGGGCGTAATTCCTTAATTACAAGAGATAGAACAGAAGAAGATAATGAAACCTGAAAGGGAAATAAAGTATCATTTAGCTGGAGCGGCACAGTACACCTAACTGTGTTTCCGCGAAAGAATGGCAGACTGCCTACTGAATTACTAGCAGTTCTGAAATGTTTCAGATTTACGATGTTTTGTAGACATAGTTCTCTGTCACTTTTCCGGTAATCCACTCAATATGAGTTTGCATGAGGCTTTACGTATTATCCTGAGTAGTCCATATAAGCATGCATAAATTTCTTAGTTTCCTCTGAAATTTTCTTCGGTTTTTTTGACCAACTCTAGTTCACCAATGTTAAAATTGGTGGTGGAAGATATTGCGTGACGCCATTTTTTTCTGTCCAAGCCTCTTTTGCTTATGTTTGCTGTCGCCTGTGCTTTCTTTTCATCTACAGAGCTCTGAGGTAGGACTGGAAAATCGGCCATGTTTGAAAGTATGTTATAGGGTTCTTGGATCAACATTTGTCCACAGGGAGTAAAGCCAGCTGAATCACATTTAACGTTGTTGATGATTTCTTGAAAGTCTTTGATATGATCGGCCCAATATGAATGCTTCCTGGAACATTAAGTTCCATACAGTCTGCTTAACTCCCTTGTAACCCTCTCGCTCATATTTCCCTTCGGAAAATAAACCGAGATCCATATATGACGAATTCTGACAATCTATAAACATGCTTAAAATCTTTCACAAACAAATTGCGGACCATTAACCTTGATGATACTCTTAGGCTTGCCAATCTTTACAAAATAATCTTTTCCCACATTGTATGCAGCGTTTCGCCGTTAGATTTCTTTATTGGATATAGTCTGATATACTCGCTAAGACAATTACCACAAAAAACATGGTCACATCCACCTTTACATACCACGAGGGGACCAAAGAACTCGGCTCCACATAGTCCCAATTTTTCACTTGGTTATACATAGTACGTATCTCCTTGCACTATACTATTTACTGCACGTACCCTTTGACACACAACACAGGTGGTAGCCTCCTTGCAATTCTACGATACATGTTGTCGAAAATAAACTTCTCGCCTAATTTAGCAATGCATTTCTTGGCTATATTATGGCCATATCGTAGACGCACATAATCTGTCGGGAGATACAAGTGTTGGGGTGAAGGGGGAGGAGATCCGGCGGTTCCAGTCCCCCCTCCAAGTCGCCTAAATGAAATTCCACACTGCCTGTCGTTGTGGCCGAGCGGTTCTAGGTGCTTCAGTCCGGAACCGCGCGACTGCTACCGTCGTAGGTTCGAATCCTGCCTCGGGCATGGATGTGTGTGATGTCCTTAGGTTGGTTAGGTTTAAGTAGTTTATGACCTGAGATGTTAAGTCCCATAGTGCTTAGAACCATTTAAACCATTTGAAATTCCACACGACGTATTTGCCGTGTAATGTAACTGGAAGATGTTTTGATTTTCGGCCTCAAAAAGAAATCGGTATATGCGCTATCGATAGTCAATAAGGCCATCGATAGATTTAAACTACTGATATATCGTTAGCATTGTCGGCTACCACCCGTACCTACTTGAGCCAAGACTAATTAATGTAGGGTATTGGTCATACTCGAGCTAATTTGATTTGTTAGTCAGGTCAGTTCTGACTTGCAACTGAATTTAATGTAAGTGGCTGGCCTGTACTGTTCTTGCGCTGTGTGGTCTTATGATAGCTTCTAATTGTGGATATGTTTATAACAAATAAGAGGACGAATACCAATTTTGTAACAAGATCTATTTTGATTCGTCCGCTAGAGTTACGATAAGTTAAATATATTTGCACACTACTATAGCAGCCCAATTACCTATATACATTGTTAAATGGTGCAAGATTTTCGAAATTTTGAGGAAGCTAGTGGTAAGCTATAGGGAAGGACGTGTAGTATACAACATCTACAAGAGCCAAAAGGGAATAATAAGAGTGGAAGATCAAGAATAAAGTGCTCGGGAGAAAAGGATGTCAGACAGGGATACAGTATTTCACCCCTACTGTTCAGTCTATACTGAAGAAGCAATGATGGAAATAAAAGAAACCTTCAGGAGTGGGATTAAAATTCAAGGTGAAAGGATATCAATGAAACGGGTCGCTGATGACATTGCTATCCTGAGAGAAATTTTGGAATAATTTGATGATCTGCTGAGTGGATTAAACAGTCTAATGAGTACCGGATATGGATTGGGAGTAAATGGAAGAAAGACGAAACTAGCAGAGAAGCAGCAGAAATTAGAACAGCGATAACATCAGGACTGATGTTCACGATGTAGATGAAGTTAAGGAATCTACTACATTGCCAGCAACACAGTCAATGACGATCGAGCAACGAGGACGTTAGCCCTGGCAAAAAAGGGCTTTCCTTGCCAAGAGAAATCTACTAATATCAAACATAGATCTTAATTTGAGGAAGAAATTTCTGAGAATGTACGGTTAAAACACAGCATTATATGGCAGTGAAACGTGGACTGTGGGAAAACCGGAACAGAAGAGGATCGAAGCATTTGAAATGTGGTGCTACAGGCGAATGATAAAGTAGGTGGACTGATAAGGAATAAGGAGGTACTGTGCAGAATCGGAGAGGAAGGAATATGTGGAAAACAATGACTAGGAGGAGGGACAGGGTGATCTGTTAAGACATCTGCATCTGCATCTACATCATACTGCGCAAGCCACATAATGGTACGTGATGGAGGACCACTATCTGATCCCCCCAACCCTGTTCCACTCGCGAATAGTGCGTGGGAAGAGTAATTGTCAGTAAGTCTCTGTATTCGCTCTAATTTCTCGAATTTTCTCCTCGTGGTCAATACGATAGAGGTATGTGGTATGGGGAAAGGTAATATGTTGTCCGACTCGTTCTGAAAAGTGCTGACCCAAAATTTGAATAGAAAATCTCACCGTGATGCACAACGCCTGTCTTGTAACATCTGCCAGGGGAGTTTGTTTAGCATCTCCCTTACGTTCCCTCGCCAGCTAAACGATTCCGTGACGAAGCGCGCCTCACTTCGTTAGATCTTCTCTATCTCCTCTAATAGTCCTACCTGATATGAATCCCAGACAGATGAACAATACTCAAGAATCTGCCGAACAAGCGCCTTATAAGCCACTTCTTTCGTGGATGAGTTACATTTCCTTAAGACTCTTACGATAAATCTGAGTCTGGTGTCTACTTTTCCTACTGTTTTATATGGTCATTTAACTTAAGGTCACACTGGCTAGTTACGCCTAGATATTTTATGGCAGACGCTGTCTCCAGCTGTTTGTCATCAGTAGTGTAGCTGTACAATGGGTTTCTTTTCCTATCTATGCGCAATATGTGAGATATGTTCAGGGCCAACTGCCAGAGCCTGCACCAATCATCAATTCAATGCAGGTCGTTCTACAAATTCTTACTGCCTTCTCGCGTTGCTACTTTGGTATAGACAACTGTCGATTTTGTTCCGTTAAAGCGACGTATTGAGTTCTATCTGCAAAGAAGTCTAGAATCCAATCTCATGTCTGCTCCGAAACTCCGTAAGCTACTATTTTTTATAATTAAACGGCATTAACTTCATCTACTTTGTGACCATCAGCCCTGGTGTTAAGTTTCCCGCTGTTCTCATTTCTTGTACTACTCATTACTTTAGTAATTTCTAATTAGTCTGTTCATTATATTCAGCATTCTTCGTCACTTTCATTCAGGATAGCAATGTCATGAGCGAATGATATCGTTGATATCTTTCCACCTTGAAGTTAAGTCCCACTCCTGAACCTTTCCTTTATTTCCATCATTGCTTCTTCAAATGGTTCAAATAGCTCTGAGCACTATGGGACTTAACTTCTGAGGTCATCAGTCCCCTAGAACTTAGAACTACTTAAACCTAACAAACCTAAGGACGTCACACACATCCATGCCCGAGGACATTGCTCCTTCGATGTACAGATTGAACAGTAGGGGCGAAAGAATGCAGCCCTGTACTACACACTTTTTAATACGAGCCCTTCGTTCTTGTTGGTACACTCGTATTATTACCCTTCGGCTCTTGCAAATAGTGTATATTACCCGTCTCTTCCTATAGCTTACCCATATTTTTCTCAGAATTTCGAAGACTTTGCATCACTTTAGACTGTCTAACGCCTTTTCCAGGCCGACAAATCCTATGAACGTGTCTTGACTTTTCTTTACTCTTGCTTCCATTATCAACCGAAACGTCAAAATTGCCTCTCTGGTTCCTTTACTTCTCCTATAGCCATACTGATCGTCATTCTAAATTTCCTTTTCCATTTTTCTTGTAAGCAGCTTGGATGCATGAGTTGATAACTGGTTGTGAGATAATTCTCGCACTTGTTAGCTCCTGCAGTCTTCGGGAATGTGCGGAATTATATTTTTCCTAAGGACAGAAAGTATGTCGCAGAATCATACATTGTACACACCAAAGTGGACAGTGGTTTTGTTGCTATCTCCGAGAATGATTTCAAAAGTTCTGACGGAATGTAATCTGTGCCTTCTGCCTTATTCGATCTTATGTACCCTAAAGCTTTCTTAAATTCTAATACTGGATTCCCTATGTCTTCTAAATCGATTCTTGTTTTTTCTCGCATACCATCAGGCAAATGTCCCTCATCGTAAAAGCGGCAACCGAATCGCTCTTTCCTCTACCTTTCACAGTGGCATTCGCGATGCATTCTTAATGTTAACACCCCAGCTTTTAATTTCACCGAGGATTTTTTTCCTATATGCTGAGTCAATTCTTCCAACAATCATTTACTTTTCGATTTCTCCACAGTTTTTATGCAGCCGTTTCTTCTTAGCCTGTTCGTAGCATCTTATTTATTTCATTCCCAAGCGACTTGTATTACTGTATTACTGAATTTGCCTCAACATTTTTCGAGTTCCCTCTTTAATTGATTGATTGCAGTATTTCTTCTGTTACCCATGATTTCTTCGCAATAACCTTCTTTGCCCCTACGCTTTTCTTTCCAACTTACGCGGTTGTCCTTTTCAAAGATGCCTATTGCTCTTCAACTGAGAATTTCTTATTGCTGTATCTACAGCCTTAGAGAACTTCAAGGGTATCTCGTCATTCCTTAGTTCTCGTGTATCCACTTCTTTGCGTATTCATTCTTCCTGTTTACTCTCTTAAACTTCAGCCTACTCTTCATCACTACTACATTGCGATCTGAATCTATATCTACTCCTGGGTACGCCTTACAATCCAGTTTCCGAATCTCTTTCAAAATATACCACCTCCTCTTGTGATTCCTGCACGGAATATTCGCTATTACTAGCTGAAATTTATTACACAACTCAATAAGCCTCTCTCCTCTCTCATTTCTTGTCACAAGCCCATTTCTTCTACACTTTCCCCTTCAACTGCATTTCAGTCCTGTATGACTTCTAGAATTTCATCTCCCTTTACGTACTGCATTACCCTTTCACTATACTTACACACTTTCTCTATCTCTTAATCTTGAGATTGCGACATCGGTATGTATACCTGAACTATCGTTGTTGATGTTGGTTTTCTGTCGATTCTGATCAGAAGAACCCTATCATTGAACTGTTCGCAGTAATACACTCTCCGCCCCACCTTCCTATTCACAACGAATCCTACAACTGCTATACCATTTTCTGCTGCTGTTGATATTACCCTGTTCTTATTTGATATGAAATCCTTGTCTTCTTTCCATTTCACTTCACTGGCCCGTACTATATCTAGATTGTGCCTTTGCATTTCCGTTTCCAGACTTTCTAGCTTCCCTACGCCTTCAAGGTCCTGACATTCCAACCCCCCCCCCCCCCTTGCCACCCGACTCGTAGAACGCTATCCTTCCGTGAATATTCAGTCTTTTTCTAATGATATCCTGCCCATCGGCAATCCTCCCCCCCCCCCCACTCCATGGAGATCCTAATGGTGGATTAATAGGAAATCTTTCGCCAATGGAGATTTTCTCATGACACTTTTTCAATTAGAGACCACATGTCCAATGGATACACGTTATGTTTCTTTAATGCATTGCCTTCCGCGTTCTCACGCCGTTGATCATTGCTGATTCTTCTACGTTTAGGGGTAGTTTCCCACCCAAAGAACAAGAGTGTGCCTCGAACCTCTGCCCGCTCCCCCATCTTTGACAAGGGCGTTGGCAGAATGAGGGTGATTTTTTGTGCCGGAAGTCCTAGGCCGCTAGTGGTGATTATTAATCGAAATTGAAGCGGTGACGGGTCTCAAATCCGGTACCGAGGACGTTTTGATTGCTAGTCAAAGACGCTACCCCTAGACCACGAATGCACTGTACTGCAATATAGACAAACAAAAACAGGTAGGAAATCAAACGAAATGGAATTACTCTATCAGAGGTACCGCAGACCTCAGGCCCCATTTAGCAAAATGAGCAAAATGATTTGAAAACCACTCTGAGTAACCCCCGAAATTCTGTCAGTGCAGTTCAGATTCGTCCTCTAAATGTGGCACGAGACCCATTCAGAGAAATAAACCGGTACTATCGGCGCAACAAGCACATGGACTGAAACGTTATGGCCGGCCGCGGTGGTCTAGCGGTTCTAGGCGCTCAGTCCAGAACCGCGCGACTGCTACGGTCGCAGGTTCGAATCCTGCCTCGGGCGTGGATGTGTGCGATGTCCTTAGGTTAGTTAGGTTTAAGTAGTTCTAAGTTCTAGGGGACTGATTTTTTTTTTTTTTTTTTTTTTTTTTTTTTTTGAAACGTTATGTTCTGACCACTGCGCACTAGGAGATAAACGTCACAGGTGGTTTCGATAACACGTGACGTTGTATGGAATCATAGAAGACAAGACTAATAGGAAATCACTCTAGCGACGATACGGCCGCAAATGGAGAAATCCACTGACATAAGCGGGTTTACCGAAGGACAGTTTGTTATGGCCTAGCCTATGACAACGAGCATCTCTGGAACAACGAAGGTTGTCGTCTGTTCTGCTACTACTATCGTGAATATCTATGGAAACCAGTTGAAGGACGGTGAAACAATGAGTACGAGAGAAGTTGTTGGGCGTCAACGCCATCACAGAAGACGGAGGTCAGAAGACTGCTGCTTCGTGCAGCAGGTTCGGCGGAGGTGAGAGGCAGATGTGACGACACAGCACAGTGCTAGAAAAGCACGAGTGTTCCGTATATTGTTCAGCACTCACTTTTGAGCAGGGGGACCTTGAAATACGTCACGCTGTAGGCTGCTTCGTGTTTCATACTTTTTTCATCCTACAAATTACATTGATGAAGGTATGGCCAGACAATTTCTTCCGTAAACCAAATACACAAGAAACAGCGATATTGTTTGCGACTATGTGTGGTGATCGCTGGTATTACCCTTCTTTCTCTGCAATTCTAATGTGCAAGCTAGTTCATTTCTTCAGCAGTTAGCTGGGAGTGCTGTGTCGTGTCCGACAGGTTCCAATTAACCCCAGCGGCGGATGAGGAAACATAGTTGGGGTGATACCGCGCGGGTGGGGGTGGTGGGGGGGGAGGGGACACAGGTCCGTCGCAAGCTTATAGGGAGTGAGGACAGAGGACCACTGTGTGTTTCCAAGTTGACCCATCGACATCGTCAATTACGTCTGCGGTGGACACAGTATGAACGAATTTTGACAGTGCAAGAATTGTCGCCTGGTTGGATAAATACACCAGATCGATAGTCGTGTCCATATACGACGTTATCCACGTGAATTTTTCGAAACATCTACCGAACCACGGACGCAGCCTGTAGGGCAGTATTATGCTTTGAAGGACACTCACCTAGGATTCTATGAAACCTGGTGTACAAATCGAAAACACAACAATAGCTGTGGACAATGTGAACAATATTTCGGACCACCTGCATCCCTTCAATAAAATATCCCGAGCTGGGTGGAGGTGTCTACCGTGGAGGGCTCTGCCCATAATGCTCCAGAGTTCTCAGTTGGGGAGAGGCGCGGCGGCCTTGTTGGCCAAATTGTGCGTCAGACAAGAAGGAAGACATGCACTCTCGTCATGTGCGGGCGGGCGTTATCTTGCTGAAATATGTCAGGATGGCTTGATATGAGGCGAAACAAAACAGGGCTTGGGATATCGTCGATATACCACTTTGCTGTAAAGATGATAACCAAAGTGGTCCTGCAATGAAATGAAATGGCACCCCAGACCATTATTCCTGCTTGTCGAGTCTTATGGCGGGTCACATTCTGATTTTTATCCTACTGATGTTCGGTGCGTCTCCAGAATCGTCTTCGCTGGCCATCGGGTCTCATTTCGAAGAGGAACTCAGCACTGAAGAAAATTCTACTTCAGTCAATGAAATTCCAGGATGAATATGCGTCACACCACAGTTTGTTTGTATACGTAGGTCAATGGTAGTTGAGCCAAGGGAAGCCGTGAACTCAGCCCCCTTTTGGTGAGACGCCTATTAATGGTCCTCTCGGTCACTGAGGCAAAAGTTCTACTTCGTATCGTTGATGATGATGAAACTGGAGCTCCAAGTGACTCTCTGACGACTGCTCGGTCCTTACGTTCCGTCGTCGACTGCATCCATCCTAAGTCTGTGTTCGGCCGTGGTTCGCCTATTCCTGCCAAAATCATCGAACGGTGACATCACTCCTATTCAAATTCTTAGTGATTTGCCGATTACTCCAACCGCCTTCTTTGAGTCCTACCACAAGCCCTCTTTCAAACGATGACATTTGCGTATACTGTTCAGGCGCATGCTTGCGAGGTATACATACTATCTAACTGAGAACACGGAATTAAATTCGCAAAGTCTTTATTCCATGCATTCGACAAGTTTCTTATTTACCATCCCGACCAGCTATGCAGTGAAATTGCGCTACTGACACATCCGTCTATCAGACTCCAAAGTTTATAGTTCGGCGATTTCCGTCGACACCTGTATGAATTTGAATTTGTGACCAATTTGCAGCCGGTCGCTATGGCCGAGTAGTTCTAGTCACTTCAATCTGGAACCGCTCGACCGCTGCGGAAGCAGGTTCGAATCATGACTCGGGCATGGATGTGTGTGATGTCCTTAGATTAGTTAGGTGTAAGTAGTTCTAAGTTCTAGGGGGCTGAAGACGTCAGATGTTAAATACCATAGTGCTCAGAGCCATGTGAACCTTTTGAACCAATTTACGTGACTCTTTCGAGGTGCGCCGATTCTTTGTCTTAGAGCAAATATCCTGATGGTGATAGCATCTTCCGATATGTAAACTGTCAATGTCACAAAGGGAATAATCGTACTACATGGACTGAGCTGTGTGGTAGTGAACTAACTAACGTTGATATATTTGCCACAAAATTTGCCTAATATGATCACGATACAACACAAACCCAAGGCTCTTACTTTAGGGAGACTGCATGACCTGCGGATAAACATCGTATGCCACATAACTTCGGAAACCTACCAAGGTCTTGTGAAATCTGTGCTACGCAAAATCACTGTTACACGTAATTCCTATGGTGTGCCAGTGTTTTGCATCATCGGTGAGTCATTACCATATTTTCGACGTGTGTTACTGCCGTTCGTATTGGCAAGAGGATGCGGAGCTCCAGAGACTACTGTGATTATATTTCTCAGACTTCCCTTCTGCGTTGCTCCGCCTTCTGCTGAAACATGGAAGACGTGTGTGGACAGCGGTCCGAGGGACAAGTTTTCGTAATTATTGTCTTGTAATCCGGTGTCGATACAGAACTTTGCTGGATCTGCACAGGAGCCGAAACGCGTCGATGGGTATCTTAAGTACGCCATTAAAGGGACGGGAAGCAGTTTCGCGATGTTACCTGGCAGAAACCCCCTCTCCCCTCTCAGCCGGGATATGCTGCTAGACGTTGGTTTCAGAAGACGCCGGCGGAGTTGGCAGCCCTGAGCGGCCAGGGCGGGGAATCACCTGATGGCTTTCGGAAACTTTGTTCATCTGCGGCGCCCCGGGACAGAGCCGTCTCGGCTGTCGCGCCACCAGAATGCCAAGTCCGCCTCAGGATCAAGTTAGTAGAGCACGCCGCAGGGAGAGGAGGGCGAAATACAATGACCTTTCAACTCGGTAAATTCACACAGTCACATCAGAGTTTCATGAAATCTCAATAACTCTGTTCTTCCATGCGTTACGAACACGCTGTCAATATCGAGCACATGTACAACACTATGAACTCGTAGAGGATGTTCCAGAGTGATTGCAAAGACATATGACAGTACCATCATCATCACCATCATCACCATCATCTCCTTCCATGGATTAGGTGTTGTAGTCATTTGTTACGGTCTCTAATGTCCATCCTCACGAGGTCTACCTAGTTCCCCCTTCCTAGTCTGCCGATAATTCATTATCTATTTTGTCATTCCGTCAACATGATTCCTTCCATTTCCTTGTATTCTCTTCTGTCTTGTCAATAACCGAAAAAAAATTTTTAATCCGATCTCATTGTTTCATTCCTTATTTTATCCATTTTACTAGTCTCTTAAATATCTCTTTAACTTCATCTCTGCTACATGTGTACGTGATTTTTCTTTTTCTTTTACTGTTCATGATTCGCGACCATATACAAGAGTAGATAAAGCCATGGCTTTTGAGGATTTCATTTGTGTCTCTTCTCGTGTTTTAACTCACAAAGTTCTCTTAATTGTTCTGCACATAGCTTGATATTTATTAGTCTTCTTCTCACTGTCAGTGTATGCCAGCATATGAGAAATACTATACAGGCCTGTCGCATATATGATGATACGGTGATGCTATTCAGCAAAACCTTCTCGGTCTTCCAGTCGCGTCAAGAGCTCCACGATCTTTGTTCAAATGGTTCAAATGGGTCTGAGCAGTAAGGGACTTAACATCTATGGTCATCAGTCCCCTAGAACTTAGAACTACTTAAACCTAACTAACCTAAGGACAGCACACAACACCCAGTCATCACGAGGCAGAGAAAATCCTTGACCCCGCCGGGAATCGAACCCAGGAACCCGGGCGTGGGAAGCGAGAACGCTACCGCACGACCACGAGCTGCGGACCACGATCTTTGTCCAGTGGTAACTGACGGCCCTGTGGTTGCTGCATCTGTCCTCATACAGGGTGTTTTAAAAATATATTCACAAACTTTGGAGACGGGTTCCTTTTAACAAACCAGAAGAAAATATATAGTTAACATTGGCTGTAAAATGCATACCTTAAGAGCTGTCAGTAATTATTCATCTTCGCTAGTGTGAAAGACATCTTCTACTAAACAAGTGCTCATGACTCTTACGATATTTTTACTATTCATATTTTTCTTGTTCTGATCCATACTACGTGCTCCCAAAATACGGAACGCAAAGAGCTTGTAGTAGACGAGATGTGTTTCATGGTATCGAAGATGAACAAGTCCTCACAGCTCTTAAGGTGTACAGGTTTACTAGATTTTTTTAAGGAACCTGTCCACAAATCTGGTAAAAGTTTTTTTTTTTTTTAATCTGTAGCCGCAGTTCTTCCTGTGGCATCAACGATGCTCACACCTCTTGAAAGCAAGGTAGGTCAGTTAATCCGTATCTCCTTAGTATACTGCAGTTCTGTCAGGCCTGTAAACACGAAAACCCACCTAACCTACACCGCATGCGCGCCACGCGAAATTTTTCAAAAGCCTCTCGCCCTACAACGCCACCGTCTTACTCGTCTGTTCCGTTAGCATTATTGAATTAAACTTTCCTATGACAATAATGAAAGAAAGGAGAGGTTATTAGACGTTACGCAAACAACAACACAGCATACGACCCATTAAAGGTAAATTTTCCAATTACAAAGTAAAGTGTAATGAGTGTGTATTACACTATCTGTGTCAGAGGGTACAGCGCGTTCCAACTGTATTTAGGGAACACATAAATACATTTAGATAGAATACCCCAATAAAACTGTCATAACTAGTCACAATAATCACACAGTCCACAACGTAGACAGTAATTTAATAATGTGTCATAAACTACTCAAAGGTCACAAATTTAAACTCTTTGAAAACCAAAAAATATTCGTTAACAACAGAAAATGTGGCACAGATGAGACAGCAGCAATGAACTTTTTTAGAAACTTATCGGTCACATAAGACTATCCACAGCAAGTTTCAGTACTATCTGTTCTATAGTGATCTTATAAGAGAATCGTCCAGTTCGACAAGTCAAAAAATCCCATGAACGTTTCTATACGGGAAGAATACACCGAAGG
Source organism: Schistocerca nitens (assembly GCF_023898315.1). Classification (NCBI taxonomy): domain Eukaryota; kingdom Metazoa; phylum Arthropoda; class Insecta; order Orthoptera; family Acrididae; genus Schistocerca; species Schistocerca nitens. The sequence continues at coordinate 53,279,056 of NC_064617.1, forward strand.
AAACGCAATGTCATAATTTTAGCTGGTAGGTGAGACACACTGCAAGTATTAAAAAAAATTGAAAATTGCCAAATTTGTAGCCAACCAGGCACTTCGTAGCAGCCAGGTTTAACATGGCATGGCATGGTTGTTGGCATGTCAGTAAACAAATAACACGGAACTACGGGATCGTAATTTGTAAAGTGAATTTCAGAGTTCGGTGACAATTGCTCTGTCATAATTGTTCACAGCTCATTTAATACCCATAATAATTAGCAACTTCCTTTGAGGTTTTGCAAGTGCTAACAATGGAGACGGAAGGAAATTAACTTTGTTTGTGTTTTCTACGTATGTGCTTGCTAATTGGATCTGTCTTGAGCAGGTGCACGAGTTTCACAGTAATGTGGAATCCAGTAATGTTTTAAATCTTGCAAAGTTGGAGTTTGTAGAATGTGGTATATAATCGAAATCACCTACTTCTCCTAAAGACCAACATATTGTAATCTATTAGGAAATTTCTTGAAAATAATTCGAATAGCGTATACGTTTCGTTAGAAATTGTGTAAACATTAGAAGAAATGGGGAACAACTTTGACGATTCTGTGAAATGTGGTTCAAATGATTATTATTGTGCTAATTAAACTCAAGAACAAAAATACAGTACCTTCTTTCATCAAAGAAAAGATGTACAGTAGTAGCTGTTTGTGACAAAATATGAGAGAAACTTTTTTGGCTAAACGAAGGAGAGAGAATACGCTTAAAGTTAAGCAGTGTGCAAAACCAGTTTCATTTCGTAAAATCTGAACGCAAATTGTGGAAATGGGGGAAAAATTCAGACAAATTAAGAAATATAAGCTAAAATGAAACTAGCAAAATTTTGAAATAAAAACTATTCGAAAGATGTAGAACCGCTCGTGATATTCGGTATCACATTAACGTGGAGTATCTATAAAACTGTTTTCTCTGTTTACACAGACGCAGGAAAAGGGAGCTGCAAAATTAGAATGTTTACTTAATTTAAACGTATAGAGATATCATTAATAAGTAATTCTATAGAGAAATTTGTAGCTGATGTGAAGGGAAAGCACCTTCTTATTCCTTGAAATGCTGGGTATGAAGTCAAATCAGTTAGCTGTAGGGCAAACCGCAATTTATCATATCGAGCGAATAAAACATAAAATCGTTGGGCAATCGATGAATGCTATGACACATTCGTATACAACAATGGCAATGATAAGTATGAGTGGATTAATATTTCTGCAGATTTATATGTGTATTGATGAAGCTCAAGGCAAAATAGGACCAGAAATTGCAGAAAGGACTGTTTGGTTGCAAAATCTGGAAAAAAGGAAGAGAATAATTTTCAGTATTACATCTGGAACTTCTTCTTACAAGTTACAAAAACTAATTAATTGCTCTTGTTCGACTCATGTTCTCTAGGAGGACGACGAAAAGACTGTTAGATTCGGATTCCACTCGGAATTAGCTGTGTGATTCAGTACCGTTACAGCAGTGAAGAAATTTTAGTATTTGAATTATAGTTTTAATCTCACTGTTAAATAAACTCTCCATTCCTACTTTTCGTGCACTTTGGCTACACTGCAACCGCTATCCGGAAGCTCATACAACGCGAAGAAAAATACGAATACACTCTTGCTTCACCATTTGTAAATACCGGCCTGTTCCTCGGTGATGGGGCATTAGGACACTAATATTATTTGGGAGTCAGGATATACGTTACAGTACTGTGAGTAAGAGTGCACTATAAACAACGCAGGATAAAAACGAGTTTGCTTTGGACCATCTCCGAAATAAGGGGGTGCTCCCTCAGGGCGAAAGCGCGCCGTGGGGTGGAACGAATGGTCGCTGGTTCTGTGGTGATGACGTGTTTCGCTCAGAGGCGGGCCAGCTGCCTTGTGTACTGTCGAGGACTGGAAGGAAAGCAGAAGCGAGGTAGTGATGTATCCTCCACTTTCTCTGGTAAGTGGTTTCAGACGCAACGGAGCAGAAGTATTTTTGCTCCATTAAGTTTCGGGAATGCAGCCGCATGTATTCTGCTTCTTCTTCTAATAATTCGGCTGTATACCTTTCAGCCATCTTCAGAGAGAGCCGTACGACTGACGCTCCAGCGCTCGCTCCATCCTTTTAAACTCGCGGACCGCGCCACTGCGCATGCGGCCACAGATAAACAAGGCGCCGGTGATGTTGATTGGCGGCAAAGACGTACAATATGCATGAGTTACGTCTGTGACTGCGCATTCGATCCATGCTGGGAGGTCGATATATTACTGGGAGCTGAACTGTAGCGACGTCTTTGTAAGTTCAATATTGAAAGTGCCGGATTCCATGATTTATCTAATGTGAAACCGCTGTCTCTATTAATTAAATTCTTTGTCAAGCGGATTTCAATGGCCTCTTTTACTACGGAGTCCCAGAAAGATGAAACAGAAGCCAGAATTTCGACATTTTCATATACCATAGAGTGACCAGAATCAATACAATGCTCTGCCACAGCCGATTTACTGGGTTGTAAGAGCCGAGTGTACCTGCGATGTTCCGTACACCTCTCTTGGACTGTACGATTCGTTTGTCCGATGTATGAAAGGCCACATTCACATGGTATCTTGTAAACTCCAGGCTTGCGGAGTAGTAAGTCATCTTTAACGGAACCCAGGAGTGCAGCCGTCTTCGCCGGTGGACGAAAAATCACTTTTACTTTATGTTTAGTGAGGATCCGTCCTATTTTGAATGAAAGGCTTCCCACATACGGCAGGAAAGCCATGGATTTAAATGTTTCCCCATCTTCTGCATTCCTTATGGACACCTTAGGTTTTATTTGTAGTGCCTTACGTATCTGTTGTGGAGAATACCCGTTGTCCTCAAAAACTCTCTTCAGATGTAAAAGTTCGTCTTTTAAACTACTTTCATCAGATATGACGTGTGCTCGGTGTACCAAAGTTCTTAGAACACTACTCGTCTGCGAAGGATGGTGACAGCTATTTGCATGTAAATATAAGTCCGTATGGGTCGGTTTCCAATATACTGCATGACCCAAAGTGCCATCTTCTTTGCGCCGAACCAAGACATCCAAAAATGGAAGACATCCCTCCTTTTCCACTTCCATTGTGAACTGAATTTGTCCATGGATAGAATTCAGATGGTTTAAGAAGTCCTGCAATTTGTCCTCGCCATGGGGCCACACTACAAAGGTATCGTCAACGTACCTCCAAAAAACTGTAGGCTTCAAACTAGCAGACTCCATGGCCTTAGAAGAAGAAGCAGAATACATGCGGCTGCATTCCCGAAACTTAATGGAGCAGTCATTGCGCCGCGAAAACCTGAAGACTCACAGAAGTGTTTTTGTTTGAAAACTGCCAGATTTATTGTAAAGATCATACGTGACAAGGATGACAATCATTTCAGTTGTTCACATTATTTATAATGTTATATATACGCATAACTACCCCTAAAGCAGCCGTATGGTGCATGGTGGAGGGTACCACGTACCACATACTGTTCACTTCCATTCCTGTTCCAGTCGCAAACAGCACGGTAGAAACACGACTGTCTATTAGCCTCCGTAAGAGCCGTAGTTTCTCACTGCTTGTCTTTTGATCTCAGATGAAGAGTCTCTAAATTTACGAAATAGTACCTCGCGAAAGAAGCGTTGTCTTTCCTCCAGGGATTCCTATTTGAGTTCTCTAAATGTCTCCATTATACTTGTATACAGATCGAACTTACCAGTACTAAATCTAGCAGCATTGCTCCTGAATATTTTAAATATCTTCCTTTAATCCGACCTGGTGGGGATCCCAAATACTCTAACCGTATTCAGGATGGTTTGGCACTAGCGTTCTAACCGCCGTCTCTTTCATAGATGAACTATACGTTCCCAAAATACTCCCAACAAAACGAAATCGAACTTTCCCCTTCTGCACTACTAACATGACGCGATCGCACCATTTCAAATCGCTTTGCAGCGTTAAACCTTCACAGTTAATCGATGTGAATGTGTCAACAAGCAGCAAGCTGCTGATACTGTATTCGAACGTTACAGTATTGCTTTTGCTACTCATCCTCCATCAACTTACTTTTTTCTGCATTGAGAGTAAGCTGCCATTCATCATACCAACCACCTCTGTAGACCGAAGCATCACAGCAAGCGTCCTCTTCACCTATGAGGCTGCGGTCTTACTTGGCAGTGTGATGAACTTTCACAACCTGCACACTTGGACCAAAGTGAAATTCGGTCTAAATCACCTTCTACCCTTCCAAGTCACTCAACGACGACACCTTTCCGTACACCACAGCGTCATCAGTAAATTGATATAAATTGCTAGAATGAAATTTTCACTCTATAGCGGAGTGTGCGCTGATATGAAACTTCCTGGCAGATTAAAACTGTGTGCCGGACCGAGACTCAAACTCGGGACCTTAGCCTTTCGCGGGCAAGTGCTCTACCAACTACGCAACCCAAGCACGACTCACGCCCCGTCCTCACAGCTTTACTTCTGCGAGTACCTCGTCTCCTACCTTTCAAACTTTACAGAAGCTCTCCTGCGAACCATGCAGAACTAGCACTCCTGAAAGAAAGTATATTGCGGAGACAAGGCTTAGCCACAGCCTGGGGGATCTTTATAGAATGAAATTTTACTCTAAAGAGGAGCGTGCGCTGATATGAAACTTCCTGGCAGATTAAAACTGTGTGCCGAACCGAAACTCGAAGTCGGGACCTTTGCCTTTCGCGGGCAAGTGCTCTACCAACTGAGCTACTTAACTACTAGAGCACTTGCCCGCGAAAGGCAAAGGTCCCGAGTTCGAGTCTCGGTCTGGCACACAGTTTTAATCTGCCAGGAAGTTTGATATAAAATGCTGTTTGCACCGTGCGCCTGACTATTTATGTATATAATAAGATCAGACCTATCACATGTCCCTGGGGAACTCCTGACGATACCTATGTCTCTGATAACACTCGCTGCAGAGGACAACACACTGGGTTCTATTATTAAAAAGTCTTCTGTCCTCTCACGTACCTGTGACATAATCCTTGTGCACGGACCTTTGATAACTCTCTGCAGTGGAGCACCATCTCAGGCACTTTCTTTAACTCTAGGAATCTTGAACAACTCTATTGTTGGTATTACGTGTCTCATAGTTTACTGTAAAACTCCCTGTACGTTTGAGGAAGAAATGGCTACGTCAAAAGGTCTTCCTGCTTTATAGCCGGCAAACGCGTACCATCTCTCAGATGAAGTACGACATTGCGTATATCAGCCATGGTCTTTCGTCTTTTGAATACACTGACACTGTTTCATTACTAAGTTTCAGATTACAATTTTTTATACGACCATTTGAGATGGATGAGTATAGGTCATGATGAGCAAACCTAATCTGGAAGTCTTACATGCCTACATTGGCTGAAATGTTATATCAATGTCTTCAAAATTAAATAACTCATTTGTCCACACTGAAATCCCATGGAATGGGTTCATAGCTTTACCTGATGCAACAATATTAAGAGTAGAAACGAAAAATCTGGTTCTGGGCAGAAAATTGCAGACGTCAGCGTAAGTGCTTTTATATATGCGGTGTTGTATTGTAGCTGAGACAATTGCGCATATCATATTTCGCTGACAGCTGCCTTATCTCCAAGGTCGTTCGAGGAATCATGACATACTATCACGTGACAAGGTCAAGATTGGCAGGGCCTAGAAAACCCTCCTCCCAACTACTGAAAATTTCGCATGATACTCCCCTCAGACGAAAACATCCGCACCCCAGCTCTGCATTCTTGTCAGTCAGACTCGACTGCTGTCTGCATCCATGTCATGTATTGCAAACATCAGCACCTGCTCCCTCAGCGCCCTTTACTTACCCAAATATTCCATGAAGTACCCCTATCCCATGCACCCTATGTCACCACGCACCACGAGTCTGAAACTATGGTTGCTTTACTCCACTTCCTAAAATTGAATTAAGAAGTGGCTGACGAGTCCTCACACTGGTATCTTTGATGTGAAGCCGTACTTCATTCGCCGTTCGCCGTAAAACATTGGAACAAGTATATCGCATATTTCTCTATAAATAATAAAATCCCACATTTTATCATTAAATATAAAAACGAAATAGGAATTCTTATTTGTTGAAAACTAGTTTTTCACTTTAAATACTATCTCACAAGATCTGAAAACGCACACAGACACAAATCCAGTTTCGCATCCTACTTGATCCTCTCACCAACGGGTTGATGCACTGAATAATCGATATTCCTCTAAAGATAATTAAAAACCAACATTTTCATACAAAATTTAAATAATGGATTAGGAATTCGTATTTGTTGAACATGGGTTTTATCTTACACACCACCCCACAATCACAGAAGACGCAAAAAATAGCAAATCATCGTAGTTCCCCCTGTCGTCAGTAGATGGCTGCACTGAAAAACCGTTATTAATTCAATCTTTGGATCTCCAATAGTTCCATTGTTAAAAGTAATGCTTCGGTCGTCCATTGTACGATGAGTAAATAGTTTTAGTCTGTTACTAATCGATAGTTCTATAGTAAAAACCACAGCTGAATCGTAAGTTAATTACTTTTCCACAGCTAAGGAGTTCAACAATCTAAGTGTCTCCCAAATACGTTGGCAACACAAAAAGGGCAATACTTTACACAGTGTCTAGGGCTTATTTAAGTTTAATACATTAAAAAACGCTGTAAGACTCAAAGCAGTTAATGAGATATCACAGTTTTGGTCTTATATAGCTAGTTGAGTGGAAGTTCAAGTTTTACAACACAATTTCATACTGCCACCCACATAATACTACATGATTAAAAACTGCAACAGAGATCAAAATTAATTATTGTAAGTACCTGAGACGTCGAAATAATTGTAAAATATCTGCAAAATACACCAGCAGCACGAAAAAGTGCGATGTTCACATTGCTTGTTGATGATAATACGTGAAAAACGATGTTTAATGTCACAGTACTACAAAAAACTCTGCCGTGTGAAGAACGTATGATTTAATTTTCATGTATACACATATTCGACAAATTAGTTCCCAAAATTGTGAAATATGAACCCCTGTGGTAGGTTTTAATGCCCACTAGATGTTACAAGACTACCCTGACCAGGCTTATAACAGCAGAAAAATGAGTGTTAACAAAGCAGGCAAATAGCCAGACTTAATTAGGCTTACTTTCAACACACCCTCAAATAAAGCATTTATAAGGAAGTGCAGAAAGTATTTTGTTTGCATTTCTAGTTGATGTTAATACATGAAAAGAAACGCTGTAAGACAAAAAGCAATGAAATTGGAATTACATAAGTCTCCAATATAAAAGAAAGCATGCGTTAATTTTAGGGTTTCCACATTTTTATACGTAATAAATGAGGGACATTTATCTAAAAATATAGAATTTTTCACAAAAATAAGGGACAGTTGATAATTGCTTCGAAATCAAACGTTACACACAGTTTCAACTACATTACAATTAGATACGTTAACAGAAAGAGATCATTATTTAAATTTGTAAAAGAAACTAACTTACACCATCTTAACAATGAATGCATTAACTATGACCAAATATACAGAAAAAACCTTCATGGAATTACCTTTCCTCTCCATCTGTACTTCACATTTGACATAGCTGACATCAAAATTGCACTGTGTAATTTTATCACAGATTGGAGCACTCTACAATACATGTTCATCTTTATAGTAATTAGTACTTCACTTTTAATCTTATCTACTGAACACTTGTTTCTACTGTCTGTTCACTTGTTAGACATAAAGGAAAAGATGTGTACAACAAATGCATTTGACACAGGAATGCTCAATACAAAAGACACAAGGTTTTCTAATTAATTTCTGTTCTCATTTATGACTAGCAAACACCGACATACACTTGTTTGATAAATCTTCTGTATCCTCCAAACTACTGCAGGAATGTTCTCAAAAACACAAAACTCTCCATACAGATCCTTCATATAAATTATTTCAGTTAATCGGAGGTATTCCGCTGCACCATCCAGGAAAGGAAAATCTGTTTATCTGTTTAGACCAAAGAAGCGTACGATTTTTGAAGATAGTTTAAGTCTTTTTGATAGAACTGCATAAAATATCTCCACGGTTTCATTCTTTCTGTAGAAGATAGAACGTCCACGACATTCTTAACTGCCATTCCGAAAATCTCTCCTTTGTTCCAGTTTCCTCTTCAGTAAGTAAATTTCATCATAAGCTTCAACCATACAAATAGTGTCTCTTTCTAAGATCTTGATGCACAGAACAAAAATCTTAGCTACATTGCTGAAGGACAGTAAATGCATTTCTAGCAATATCTACGCAAGTTAATCTTCGGATCAAAATACTTCTTCAGAACTTTCGAATAGTCCTCACCCAGTGATTTCAAGTAGCTTTTGACGACAAGCCAGTTGTGGATTAATCTTTATACGGCACGTTCTAACGAAAGCCAGCGAGCTGTAACATGTCTCAATATCTCCATCCATTCAACATCTACGAACTCAAAATATTTCTTCTGGTGACCACGGCGCTTCGCGAGCAAGGAAAACTGACAACGTATTTTCAAATTAAAATTTTCTGCTTCTATAACAAGCCAATGAAATGCATGCCCCATGATGTAATGGACAACATGAGTTCAGCAATTTGACTTTGAAATACTATAAAGTGGATCATGAACCAGCTTAAAGACAGAACTGTCTCACCGTAATTGAAATCACTGTTAACTACAGTGTAGGCAGAAATATTGTCCAGAGACCGACCATTTTCATTAACTACCTTAATTACACAATGACGAAGTGAACTAGCAGTTTCCTTGGCATTTTCATAAAAGTCGAGTAATCTGGTTTGTACACAAACAGTAGCTGTTAGGTATCTTATAGAGAGGGAATGCTTTAGGATTACCATTACTGCTGGGACCTGTTTTAACAGAAAAGAAATAGTTTTTAGAAACAAGTTCGGTCAAAACATCTTTTAGAGATTTTGGAGTCAATGTATGGTGCACCAAACTTTTGTTCTTCCACTATTAGCAACACTGGAATGTGCAATAATATCATATATCAGTTCATTCAAGCAATCCATGCTGGCGTCACTGTATGTTTTAATCTGCCGCTGTTACTTTATCTTTCTTTGACTGAGAGGTCAGAAAAATACGAATCCAGACTTTTCGTTTTATTTTGTGATCTCGTATTTCCTTTGTACGTTTCAGTTCTAGGTTGCTGCGTATGATCTGACTCGCCGCCTTGAGATACAAAGAATTCACAAACACATTTGGAACGTCGGACCTTATTACTTAGTCCAATAACATTTTTCATCAACGTTTATGACAATTTCCAGCTATTCTGATATGATCTTACTTGTTTAACTTTCTTTGTAGGAGTGGTACTGAATTAATTTGCATGAGAATCTGACATTTTAGCGTGATGCCTTTGATGAGCTTTGATAACATCACAATTTACGTAGATTTCGTCTCAAACAGCATGGACAATCGCGTTGGAAATTGCAAGGGAAGACCTACGGTAGTAGATGGCGGAAAACGAAGTGAACGTCCCATCATTCTTAACTTTATCAGCCAATGGCGAGACATCACGAGTCTACCTTCTTCCGAGTACAAGCTCGACTACTGAGCAATCAGGGGTCTATGGTTAACAGAAGTGGGCACGCTTGGCTACCGATCAATCTGATAGATACACTATGTGATCAAAAGTAAACGTATGTCGTATTAGGTGCATTGTGTTCCCGCTTACTGCCAGGTATTCCATATCAGCGACCTCAGTAGTCGTTATCGTGAGAGAGCAGTATGGGGCGCTCCGCGGAACTCACGGACATAGAAAATGGTCAGCTGATTGGGTATCATACTCTGTACGCGAGATTTACACACTCCTAAGTATCCCTAGGTCAACTGTTTCCGATGTGACAGTGAAGCGTAAGAGTGAAGGGGCAAGTACAGCACAAAAGCGTACAGGCCGACCTCGTCTGTTGACTGACACAGACCGCCGACAGTTGAAGAGGGTTGTTTGTGTAATAGGCAGACATCAATCCAGACCTTCACACAGGAATTCCAAACTGCATCAGAATCCACTGCAAGTACTGTGGCAGTTAGGTGGATGGTGAGAAAACTTGGATTTCGTGATCGAACGACTGCTCATAAGCCACACATGAAGCCGGTGAATGCCAAACGACACCTCTCTTGTTGTAAGGAGCGTAAACATTGGACTATTGAACAGTGCAAAAACGTTGTGTGGAGTGACGAATCACGGTACATAGTGTTGAGATCCGATGGCAGGGTATGAGTATGGCGAATGACCGGTGAACGTCATCCGCCAACGTGTGTAGTGCCAACAGTAAAATTCGGAGACGGCGGTGTTATGGTGTTTTTCAATCATGGGGCTTGCACTCCTTGTTGTTTTGCGTGGCACTATCACAGCACAGGCCTACGTTGTGTTTTAAGCGTCTTCTTGCTTCCCAGTGTTGAAAAGCAATTTGGGGACGGTGATTGCATCTTTCAACACGATCGAGCACCTTTTCATAATGCACCGTGGTAGTCTGGTTACAAGACAATAACATCCTTGTAATAGACTGGTCCGCCCAGAGTGCTGACCTGAAACCTATAGGGCATCTTTGGGATGTATTGGAACGGTGACTTCGTGCCAGGCCTCACTGACCGACATCGATACCTCTGCTCAGTGCAGCACTCCGTGAAGAATGAGCTACCATTCCCCAAGAAACCTTCCAGCACCAGATTGAACGTGTGCCTGTGCGAGTGGAAGCTGTCATCAAGGCTAAGGCTGGGCCAACACCATATTAAATTCCAGCATCACCGATGGAAGGCGCCACGGACTTGTAAGTGATTTTCAACCAGGTGTCCCGATACTTATGATCACATAGTGTATCTCTACAGTCACGCCACCTTAATGCCTTTCGAGCCCAGGATGCCCATTTTTGCCGTTCAGCTAGGGAAGTCTAAAATGACGTCGAAGTACATTTGGTGCTTGGCTACCACCACAGTCATCGCTGCAAAGTATGTAAAATACGAAATTCTTCACAACACAGAGCACGCCGACTGCAAAAAGCGCAGTAGGCGATTAGAATTTTGTAAACAAATAGCTCTAGCAATCTGCACAGCCGATAATGTAAAGAAGAAATTAAAATGAACTATAAGGAGCGTATAGAGACGTGGGTGGCCACATCAAGTGTTGTTAATAAAGTGTAGTGTACATAAGTGAAATAAATATATTTATTTGTACTGTAAAAAACTCAATCCTTTTCTTATTTCTTATAGTTCCCAAATTTTGCCGAGAAATATTTAGTAATTGGAAGGGATTATTTGATTAACATTACCAATTTCTCTTTATCAAGGAGTGTGGGGGTCAGAGCTGACTTCCCAATAGAACTGTATCCTTCTATTGAAGCAACAAAAGTAATGACACACTTCTGTTTCTTAATGTGTTGGGTAGGATTACGAAATGAGTTTGAAAATTTGTTGTGTACACTATCTCTCTTTCCGGAATGCTGGCCAGTGCTCCCATTTCGACTTGATTCTCCAGTAGGCTAATAGCGCACTTGAAAGAATTCTGTAATTTACTTGGAGGAGTATTTGCTTTATCTTTACGAATTTGAATTTCAAACCGTTATGGATAATGGAAACAATGAAAGGAAATACACAGAAACATGTTCTGTAAGTTACCTGGGATGCTCCGCTTACAGCTAAGACAATGCGTCAGAAAAGTTTTGTATGATGTCTTAATTTTCTTTCTTTTTTTTTTCACAACACAGTTCTCACCCGGTTGAGCTGCTCCTGTTAATATCACTACGTTCGATAGGTCGCTAATCCTAGGTGCCACGACCTCTGTTTCCCATATGAGTCCTATACCGGACGAGTAGATGGGGGCAACAGCTGTCTGTCGGAGTTGGTGGCCTTTTCCTCGCGACTTCACGCGCTGTCGAGCGGAACGGGCTCTTATTCCGGACGAACGGCCGTGAAAAGGCAGGTCGTGCACTCCGCTCTTCCGCTCTTTGGTGGATGGCGTCTCTCGGAAGACGCGTCGCCGAACGTGACTTGTGCTTCATTTTGTGAAACTCTCTTTAAAGAGTTGGCTCCACTTCCGTTCACGTAACAAGAGTAACTTCAGTTTCTTATTCTGCCTCTGAAAGTTTAACGGGAATCAGCTGCTTCCGAATTCGCAAACGTCAGGACTTTCTTTCGTGCAGCACAGAAGGCTGCGCCACGTATGTAAGGTCAACAAAGTTCATGCGTATGATGAGAAGTGGATTAGCTGTTTGCAGTATAATGACAAAGGAATGGAATGAACTATGTACATACCTTCAGTGGCTTACACATCATATCCTCAGGACGTAACTTTATTAAACGTTCCTTATCCGTCATCTATCAGAGATCATTGGAACGGCGGGAAGTTCCACGCGACTGGAAGAAGGCCCAGGTCATAGCAATCTATAAAAAGGGCAGAAAATCGGACGCACATAAGTACCGGCCAATTTCACTGACATCGATTTTTTGTAGAATCATGGAACATATTTTATGTTTAGACATAATGACCTTTCTATACTCAAACTCATCTGCAGACACCACTACGGTTTTAGGAATCAGAGATCATGCGAGACACAGCTGGCCCTCTTTGTGAATGATATACAACAGGCTCTAGATACGGGCTCCCAGGTTGGTGCCATATTTCTCGACTTTCGAAAGGCGTTAGACTCACTTCCGCGCTGTCGCTTGCTACAAAAAGTGCGCGCTTACGGTCTGTCCAATGACATATGCGGTTGGATAGAAAGTTTTCTAACAGACAAGGAGCAGTATGTCGTCCGGAACGGGGTAACTTCAACAGAAACAAGAGTAACTTCAGGTGTACCCCAGGGCAGCGTAAAAGGCTGTCTGCTTTTTACGATTTACATAAACGATCTGGTTAATGGTATTGACAGCAGCCTTCGCCTGTTTGCCGATGATGCTGTAGTCTACAGGAAAGGAGTATCACACGAAAGTTGTCAACAAATCAATGAGGATTTGCAGAAAATAACTGCGTGGTGTAATGACTGGCAGTTATCTCTCAATGTTAGTATGTGTAATCTACTGCGTATAACAAGGCGAAAATCCCCATTAATGTAAGAGTACAAAATAAATGATCAGTCTTCGGAAGTGGTATCATCAGTCAAGTATCTGGGTGTGACTATTCGAAATGATCTCAAATGGAATGATGAAATTACACAAGTAACGGGTAAGGCGTACTCTGGACTGCGGGTTATTGGTAGAATCCTGAAGCGATGCATTCCTTCAACAAAGGAAATGGCTTACAATACGTTAGTTCTTCCAGTCTTAGAGTACTGTTCGTCTGTATGGGACCCTTACCAGTTGGGTCTGATCCAAGAGATTGAGAAGATCCAAAGAAAAGCGGCAAGATTCGTGACTGGTACATTTAGCCATCGCGAGAGCGTTACAAATCTCATAGAAAGTTAGAAGTGGGACACACTTGCAGATAGACGACGCGCTAAACCGAAGGAGCTGCTCTCTAAATCCAATCTTCACCGAAGATGTAGAGCATATATTATTAGCACCAACTTTCAAATCGCGTAATCAGAGATAAGGGAAGTAAGAGCTCCTACTGAGGCGTTCAGTCGTTTTTCCCTTGCGCGATCCGCGAGTGGAACAGAGGGGGGAAATATGACTTTGGAGCGAATTGTGCCCTCCGCCACACACCGCTTGGTGGCTAGCGGAGTATATATGTAGATGTAGATGTAGATCCTGTCACGTGCCACATAAAGCGAACCATTTTGCTCACTTAGTCAAGATGGGAGGTGATGAAAGGTATAGTTTGCCCCATAGATGTGTTATTTAAGTTTTTGTTGCAGTCAAGTGATACACACCAGTTTTGCAATACATGTTGTGCTGTTCTAAGAAAGAACATTACATAGTTAGTATAAGCTTTGAATAAGGTGTCAGCGTCCAAGGTTGACTTCCATTTAAAAACCTTCATGAAGCACTAGGTCCAGGTCGTTTTCTTTGATAAAACTGAAGATTAATGCCGTATTCCTGGTACTAATTTGTTTTTAATTTTAGTCCACTCATCTCAGTTTTCACAATTGAAACGAGACGAAATGCCGTGAGGCTAGGGCTTCCCGTCTGGTAGACCGGTCGCCTGGTACAAGACATTTGAGTTGACGCCACTTCGGCGACTTGCGCATCAATGGGAACGGTATGATGATGATGAAGAAAACACAACACACAGTGCCTTAGCGGAGAAAATCTCCTACCCCGCCAGGAATCGAACCCGGGCCGCTTTGCATAGCTGACCACTCACCTATCGAGGCGAACACTTTCACAATCAATATTTTAACATAACAGAAACATTTTCGTATTCACTGTGTTCAGGAAAAGACTAATTGTACAGTATCTCCTCCGTCTAAGAACTTACAAAGGGAGACCTGAAATGTCGAGCTGAAACGAATGAATACAAGTGAGTGAATATAAGAATACAAATATCATCCTATGTACATATAACACAGCTCCTTCGAGAAACATAGCAAATATTTTTGTCAGTCGAAATAGCCATGAGCATTATTTCAGTTTTCATTATTAAATTCATATTCCAATAAATTATATTTTTATGAATGCAAAACATTTTTAAAATGTGATGGAAACCAAAGGTGTTTATAGAGTAACGAAAATAAATTAGATAATGTTCCAAAATATGACACGTCGATCTTTTATCGTAAGTTAATTTTGCAGATTAATCACCAATAAGTGGCATTTGTTTTCAATGAAAATATACCAATTTCATAAAGAAGAAATGAAAATAAGATTGTTTTTTGTACTTTATCGTGAAATTTAAGAAGGACAAATTTTCGTAGCACAATGCTGAAGCATGTGCAATTATTATTACGTAACCTACCTACCGCCTTTGAACAACACAGAACTTTGGCAGTATACTAATGTATTTCTTAGTTATGTAAAAATATGAATCGGATACTTCATATACGAAGATCGGCGCAACAACTGTTGAAAGTAAGGTGGTATCGCAAGTTTCCGTAATCTCAAGAAGTTACCGTAAATCTTGGTTTGTTGCGGAGCGAAACTCATGAGTGTGAGAATTCGAGTCATAATAATGAATGTATGGGAAAGCGAAGTTATAACTACAGACTCGAAAATTATTTTTATCACACTTTTCAAAAAGTAGGTCACAAGACTAACGCAAACAAATGCTGAGGCATTTCACTACAACCAGTCTTCTACACAATATTCTCTCGTACCCTCGTTGCTGTAAAGGGACAGGGAATTCTGGAAAGGGGTGACGGGGGAGGGGGAGGGGTGGCAATGGCTTACAGCACCAACTTTGTGCAGAACACAAACTGAATCTTGTTTCTCGAATGACAAAATGACTCTGTTTAATGTACTACGCTAGCCCCCGGTTCACACAGGTAATACAAAGCATCTACGGCCGGATGACATAGCTTTAATATATACTGATATATACAAAAATCTTGCTAGTGAACTAGTCTGTCCATTATTGAAAGCGTTATCGAAATCCCTAGAGTATTTTCTGGGATTAGCCGGAAAACACAGACAGTAAAATCCGGCGACTAACTTTATTTCCAATACAACGGGTGGCCGAGAAGTAAGGACGAATTTGAATTTTGCGCCATTTTGTCATATGACGGTTGGCAGGCGTGGTTTCTCCGTGTTTGCTATCTACAATCCTTCCCGTTGGTAGCAGATAGCCTTTGTGTGGTAAGGATTCATGATATATGTTTATTTTCGACATGAAGCACATGACAACTCAGCAACACATCCAAGTGATAAAACCTTATTACAGAAACAGTGAAAGTTCCACAACAACCGTTCGTGATTTGAATGTGACACTCTAAACTATTGCTGCTCCAACAGAATCACGATTTCGGAAGTTGATCCAGAAGTTTGAGACCACGGGTTCTTCAAACGTTAAGAAAATAGGACGACCGCGTTCTATTCGAACACAAGAATACATTGCTATCGTGCGTAACAATGTGACCGTAAGCCCGAGAAAACCGGTTTGTCGATGAGCTGAACAATTGGATTTATCACCAAGTTCACTGCATGAAATCCTTTCAAAAAATCTGAAAATGCGTTCTTACAAGATTTAACTTACACAAGAGTTGAGGCCTGCAGATCACGGAAAAAGACTTTGATTTGCTCAGAGGGTCTTGGCTCGACAAGCGGAGGACGAGAACTTCACGAAAAGAATAATTTTCTCCGATGAGGCGCATTTCCACCTCAGTGGCTTCGTCAATAAGTAGAACTGTGGGATTTGGGGTAACGAAAACCCGCGAGTCACTGTGGAAGTGGGGATTAACAAGATGGTGCGACGTGTCACTCATCCCGTTCTGAACGAAAAGTTTTCCCAAAAAATGATCTCTTTGTGTGGAAACCAGGAATGGCCTACCAGATCATGCGATCTTGCGCCTTGTGACTTCCTTCCGTGAGGATTTATGACGTCAAAAGCTTACGCGAACGTACCACAAACAATACACCAACTGAAGGACGAAATTAAAATTCTTAACGGCACCCCACCTGATGTTAGTGAACGCGTAATCGAGAACTTTAATGAACTCGTTACTCGTTGCCGCGCGGCCTTGGGTGGTCATAATTTTTCACACATGGATGAGAGAAGTTGCTTAACGTGTTTGTAAAAAAGATTTTCAATACATTTTGGTCGAAGATTTAATGGGAGAACTCTTTTGAAATAAACAAAGGTGAGGGACAAGACGTTTGCTTATCGGCACTTCAGTTTAATTTTGTACTAGATAAACTCATCAAAATAGGGTAAAAGTAAATAATTGGAACAAATATGCGAACAGAAGTAAGCTGCTCTACATTTACATCTACATCATACTCCGAAAGCCACCTAATGGTGTGATGGAGGGTACTTTCGGTACCACTACCTGATCCCTTCAGCCCTGTTCCACACGCGAATAGTGGGTGGGAAGAATGATTGTCGCTGAGCCTCTGTATTGGCTCTAATTTCTCTAATTTTGCCCTCGTGGTCATTTCGCAAGATGTGGTTGGGGGAAAGTACTACGTTGTCCGACACCTCCTGAAATGTGCTGTCCCGAAATTTCAATAGAAAATTTATCCGAGATGCACAACGCCTCTCTTGTAACGTCTGCCAGTGGAGTTTGTTTAACATCTTCGTAGCTCCCTCTCGCCAGCTAAACGTTCCTGTGACGAAATGCGCCGCTCTTCGTTGGATCTTCTCTATCTCCTCAATTAGTCCTACCTGATAGGGATCCCAGATACACCAACAATACTCAAGAATCGAGCGAACAAGCGCCTCATAAGCCACTTCTTTCGTGGATGAGTTACATTTCCTTAAGACTCTTCAGATGAATCTGAGTCTGGTGTCTACTTTTCCCACTGTTTTGTATGGTCATTCCACTTAAGGTCACTCTGGCTAGTTACGCCTAGATATTCTACGGCGGACGCTGTCTCCATCTGCTTGTCATCAATAGTGTACCTGTACTGTAGTGGATTTATTTTTTTATGTATGCGCAATATGTTACATTCATTTACGTTCATGGTAAATTGCCAGAGTCTGAACCACTCATCAATTCTCTGCAGGTCATTCTGCATATTCTTACTATCTTCTGGCGTTGCTACTTTGTTATAGACAACTGCATCAACTGCGAATAGCCTTAAGGAGCATTCGACGCTTTCTACTAGATGATTTATATATATTGTAAACAGCAACACTCCTATCACACTTCCCTGCGGTACTTCGGATATAACCTATACATCTTTTGATTTAGTTTTAAGAGCGAAAGTCTTGAATCCAATCGCAAGTCTGCGCCAATACTCCGTAAGCTCGTATTTCTTCACTAAAAAGCAGTGAGGGGCGGTGTCAAATGCCTTACTGAAACGAAGGAACACGGCGTCAACCTGATCGTCGTTATCCGCTGCGCTTGGATCTCACGGAGAAACAGAGCGAGCTGAGTTTCGCAGGATCTACGCTTTTTTCGGTGCTCAAGCTGTCTACGATAATTACTGCTGTAAAGGGAGAAAGTTCTTTCGTATAATCTTTATAGAATCTTATAGGTATCTCATCTGATCCTGAAGCCTTTCCACTACTAAGCGATGGTAGCTGCTTTTAATTTCCGCGATCGATTATCTCAATATCTGCCATTTCGATGTTCGTTCAGTGATTGAAAGGACGGACAGTCTTAGGATCTTCCGCGGTGAAACATCTTCGGAAGACCGAATTCAGCATTCTGGCCTTCTCTCTGTTATCTCCCGTTTCGGTGCCGGTGTGGTCGCTGAGAGAATGAATAGATGACTTCGACCAACTTTATGACCTTACATACGACCAAAATCTCTTAGGGTTTTTACTCATTTCTGTTGACAACGTCTTAGATTCAAAATCATTTGACGCTTCTCTCAATGCTCTTCTCACGCTCATTTTCGCTTGGTTCAGATTTTGTTAGTCAAACTAGGTTTTTACTCCTCTTGAATCTGAGACAAAGTGCTCTTCGTTTACGTAGCGATTTTCTAACACGGCTATTAAACCAGGGTGGATCCTTCCCATCCCTTAAGGCCTTACTCGCAACATACTTGTCTAGGAAATATTGTACGAGGCCTTTGAATTTTTTTCTATTTGTTCTCCTCATCTTCGCTATCATCATCGAATACTTGATGCTAACTGCTGAGATATTCTGAAATTGGTATCCTGTCACCCTTGCTGAACGAATATATCTTCCTACCTTTCGTAACATTCCTTTTAGGACGCTTTGTCATAAATGCTGTCTCAGCCTTACAATACCCGATACCTTCCTCTACGTTAACTGATTCGATATGTTCAAGTCTGTTTGTTGTCAGGAGGTCTAAGGCCTTACCCTCTCGAGCTGGTTATCTATCTGCCCAAGGTAATTTTTGGACAAGGCATCCCAAACAGTTCCACACGTTTCCCTGTCCCTGGCACCAATTTCGATGGCATAACACTCCCAATCTATATCTGACAAGTTGAAGTCACCCGCTATTACAACGGCATGATTAGGAAAATTACTGATGATATTCTGCAAGTTCTGTCTGAAGCGCTCTACAACTACAGATCCTGTCTCAGGTGGTGTATAAAAGCAACGGATCACCATTTTTTACCGTTCTTTGATACCCAATTTCACCCAGATTAATTCACATTCAGAGTCCTTGATAACCTCGCTAGATTTTATCGAATTTCTTACTGCAATAAACACGTCACCATCATTGCCTACTAACCTCACAAAAGTTATCAGGAGTAACACTGAAGCGAGACACGTCCTAAAGAACCTTCATGAGAATAGTGTAGCAACTGAACTCCAAATCTCTTTTGAGAAGACACATGGATCCTCCATGACGAGATACAGCAACAACCAGTTCAAAATTGCTGCTGCTTGCCTGAAATCATAGGCAACACCAGCAATGACATAACGAACAACATAACTCAACCAGAATAACTATGTGAAGGCAAAGTTGTCGCCTGAAATAATTACAATACGAAATATTTTGCCATAAAAGCACAGTCTCGTTGCATTCATTCTGACAGGAACACTACATAGTTGAAAATCACTGTTAACCATGACGATTGACACTGTGAAAATATTTGGACACAAGATGCAACCCCTTATGTCAAGTGCAGAGGTTAATAAATATTATTTCCGATTATTGAAAGATTTAGATCCATTGCATGGAAAAGATGTCTGGAAATTTTATGGATATACAAGGGGTAACAGGTATAAGTGGAATTATTTTTATGTTTGTTACCATAATATGTGCAGACCTGAAAGTATTGGTTGGTTTTTCTCCGCGTCAAACAGTCATCTCATAAGCAAATCACTTAATTTACCACTTGATGTTTTCTTCATAGGCGCAACTGTACCACTATGTGGACTACACCTCTCAGTATAGACTTACCACTCTTCGCATCCACGCTTCAACTCCCACCTGCTCCTCAGGGGAAAACAGTCATTAATGGGTTACTCTAGCCACATATAGAGGTACTAAGTAACCTAAAAACATACGACTATAATTATTGGCCAGCACATGACATACATACTGATATAATGTTATTCAGTACACGGTCCTGGGCCACCAATGGGAATATCTGCACTTGTATCTGGTACCAACCTGTATAGCCCAAAATTGTAATTCTGTCAGAGACAACAAAGGACCTGGAAGAGCAGTTGAATGGAATGGACAGTGTCTTGAAAGGAGAATATATGGTGAACATCAACAAAAGAAAAACGAGGATAATGGTATGTGGTCGAATTAAATTAGGTGATGCTGAGGGAATTAGATTAGGAAATGAGACACTTAAAGTAGTAAATGAATATTGCTATTTGGGGAGCAAAATAAGTGATGGTGGTTGAAGTAGAGGGGATATAAAACGTAGGTTGGCAACGGCAAGGAACATTTGATGAATATAGCTGAAAGCATTGTGAAGTTGTTTGTATCTTAGTTATTAAAAATTATTTTTCTAGAAAGCGGAAAATGATAGTTCACTTTACGTTTTCCACATCAGCTAAATCTTCAGTACGTTTGAGGTGCACATTCTCCTTGACTAGCCGATTCTCTGTACTCTGAATGCTATTTCAAGTGTCCCTTCCGTACTCTGGACTCCAGCACATCGTTCTACTCCGGCCATTTGTAGACAAACCACGACGTTCATGGATGTTATCTTGTTACTTCCTGGCTGGATGCCTAAATGAACGATTATTTGAGTCGTACTAATTAAACTGTGATTCATACATATTATGGCGTCTATTACACCTATGTTAAGAAATTTCCAAACGTAGATCGTTTTCGGTATTCACACACATACATAGTTTTTGCAAATTTCAATAGGATTTTACATCGGGCTGTGCAGATATTTGCAAGGGACATTGGCATTTTCAGCAACCCTACATAATAGAAACATTGCTTCCATAATAGTTGCGGGTAATAAAAATTTAATGAATGTATTCCTTGCCGCTTCTTTTAAAAACCAGCAGTGAGATTTTCATATTGTCTCGTTCGCTGCGTACAAGCCATTAGCCCTACGTAATAAAATAAACCTTTTTGTAGCAGATTTAGTGTAGTTACACTTTTTACAGAGGGGCCACAGTTTCCGAGTTGATCAAGAAAAACGTACAAAAGTGACTTTCAAACGCATCTCCACACCCATCCCCACCCTCACACCATCCCTCACCAGTCAGTATATCTATCATGTTGTTCGTGGCACTCCCTGGACGGAAATTTCGGGCTACACGAACTTTTCCCGATATTCAACCTTGTTTGGGCTATATTGATTGGGCTATTACGTCACCTGAGTAATCGGCTATTTCGTTAACGTTATTAACTGAAACGTGGCCGTGAGGGTAATGAAACAAAAAAGACATTTGTAGGCCATACACTAAAACTGTTTACGTTAACAATTCGATCCAAACTTTACCCTCACAAGCAAAGTAGTTTGGTATTCAGAAGACCTGACAAATAAAAGGTTGCAATTCTTTATTTTATGCCGTTAAAATTAACAAAACTGTCAGGTAAAACTTACACAAACGTCAGTTTATAGTTTGTATGTGTTTGACTAAGACGGTGGCGCGTCATAAGGCTACTCTGTGAAGACCAAACACTGTTGAGTGTGTGAAATAATTCGTACTGCAGCAAATTACGGTACAGAGGTGATAGGGAGAGCCATACTAGATATTCTCATCGATTGTGGGTGGGGGGTGGGGCGGGTGGAAGTTGAAAGTGGGAGTAGGGGTGTGTCTGAATGTCACTTCTTTATGTTTCTCTTGACTAACTCTAAAACTGCAACCGGTAGCGCTACACCGCTGTACTAACGCTTGCTGGCCGCATTCAAAATCACATATGTGGCGAAAGAGTTGCGTATCTCGCCAGAACCTGGCAAATGGGCTAATGGGTGTCTTTGTACACATACATTTTTAAAGGGCCCAACATAGGGCCGAGTTGGGATCTCTTAGAAGGATCCGTTGCCATTCTATTCCCGTGTGTGTCAATGTCACACCACGACGAGCATTCGGCACAGAAAGGCGCGAAAAAGAATGGATGAAAACTCATAAAACACTATTTTGCTTCGGATCACGTTTAACTTTTGCCAAATGTTTTTTAGTGCTGCCTGTTGGTAGTACCCTGTATACCCCAACATAAATTTCACTCGTAATACGCTCCAAAGGGTTGAGATCACATTCAGAGGGCTTGAAGAACTTCAATGGTCTTAGGCAAAGGTTGAATTCTCCGGGCGCTGTCAGCAGTGTGAAGGTTATCAGGAATGTCTTCCTGTTGCGTATCGCACTGCAAACGGTCGTCATCGACTTCGAAAGATACGAAAATTAACGCCGCAACAGAAAAGGCCACTTTTTTATTCACGCTATTATGGCACCTTCTGAAGCCTTTTCGTAACGATTGTGAGGAAAGTTGTGTCCAAAAGTTTTTACTCTTCTGCCTGGAAGACAACGGCGTGATTTTCTTACTGTGAGTCGCAGTTCTGGCGTCGGCCGCAGATTCATGAACAGAACGGGTGAGATGTGCGTCGTGTGGGTTGCGACGATATTACCATGGTCTGACACTTCCACAGTGGTGTCGTAAAATGTTGCGTCAGTGTGACATCATTAACCCACCTTAAAGCTGACATGAACATTTGTGTTCTGGTTTTTTATTTGCACACGTCGACACCCTGCAGTTTGAGTGTCGCCAAGCCCAAGGGTGATATCACAGGGTGCCACGCTATTGCACAATTATGGAAAAAAGTTGTGGCCACATTCGAGCGAAACTTCGAACTTAAGTGTAACGATGGGAGGAAGCTACAAGGTTTCAAAAAAGTGGCC
The DNA here is from genome assembly GCF_023898315.1 of Schistocerca nitens. Lineage (NCBI taxonomy): Eukaryota > Metazoa > Arthropoda > Insecta > Orthoptera > Acrididae > Schistocerca > Schistocerca nitens. The sequence continues at coordinate 53,301,897 of NC_064617.1, forward strand.
AACTTTTATTGTAAACAATTTTTTATGTTACTGAGCAACAGCCAGAAAATAATTTTTAAATATACGTACCGCCATTTGACAGTATTGATTTTTATTTGATTGCGACCCAGATTTCTGTCTTTTATGCCATTTCCAAGTGACTGAATTTATGCCGTTAACATATATTGCACGACATCAAGCTGAAAATTGGCCTTAAATTAAGAAAAAATATTTTCTTCCCACGTAATGCTAGATGAAAAATCACCAGCTTGTAAAAATATCAGTAAATAGTAGCGGAGCACGTCATATTTAGTAAAAAAGCTAGAATTTAGTGAAACTACTATTCAGTAAAAAACTGTTATTCGGTGAACAGTAGTAGAAGATGTCACGTTTAGTAACAAACTGCTATTATTTACTGACCTTTTTACAAGATGGTGATTTTACATCTGGTATTTCGTGGAGAGCCAATATTTTTCTTAATTTAAGGCCAATTTTGAGCTTGATGTCCTGCAATATATGTTAATGACATCAACTCAATCACTTGAAAAAGGCATAAAACTCCGAAACCTGTGTCGTAATTAAATAAACAACTATACTGTCAAATAGCGGTGTGTTCATTTGAAGTCTTTCATTGTGCTGAACAGTTTACTTTACTTCCACTACAAGGATACTCCTTGAATACCTTTAATCGTGGAGTGTGTATGTGTCATAGACGTCAAGGTTGTGCTCACGCACCAAAGTCAATTAAATAGGCCCAGCCATTGATAACCTGCACCGGGAAAAACATGTGAATAAGTCCCTGATGTTGTGATAATACTCTAATTTAATCAGGATCAGTGCTCGGAATCTAATCCCGAAAACAGTAGAACAACTGGGTACTGTGAAGATATTTATTATAAAAAACAACACTCAAAAAATGGAAACTGAACAGATATTAATCTAAATTAGAGATCAGCAAAACATCTATGACTTCACTCGAAATCGTGCCCCCGTTAATTCGGCGGAAACACAAAGTGGATAATCAATGATTTGCAGCGATCTTAAGAAAGCCTCCACCCTGACTGACATGGGTCCTACGTCAGCGGCTTTCGCCGCCGCGGTCAGCTGACTTTCTGGCAATCTGCACTAGTCATTTCCGTGTCGGCTGTCGAGAAGGGCACCCAATTGCCGATCCTATTCGTGAATGCAGTTACTCATTTGTTATTGTTTTCTTTTCTGTTCGTTTATCGTGTTAATTCTGGTATGTTAATGGGGTTCATTTTTGTTCGAATCCTACGCATTCGTTGCCTCGGTTGCCACAGATTTATTATTTCGTAATTATATGAGAAAAACCTCTCTTGACGGATTTATCTTTCATTTTGGTATGTCAACCCTGCAGCTTATGTAAGTTAGTATCTCCTCCTTCTGTTCACAGCTCGTGGTTCGTGAAGAACTTTCAAAACTGGTCGTGAAATAATTAAGAAATTACTGGCAACTGAAACGGATTTTTATTCTGTTAATATGTTCTTCAGTTGCTCGAAAGAATTTTCCAGTCTGAAAGGAATGTAAATAACTTTCCATTGATGCCAAAACATCTACATTACATCCAGAAAGTGCTTCGTAGATCATGGTACACGCCAGTTACACGGTACGAGTTTGTTCTAGACAGGAAAAAATAAAACTGGGCAGGAGAATACACTCTAACACAAAAAAACAAGCCACGCAAACGAACGAATTATCCGAATGCGGCGGAAATCGGTAGATTTGATGTACAGGTATAGTCAAACTATTGATTAAAACTTCAGAAAATCTGGATGATTTATTCAACAGAAGGAGGTTCACAAATTGAGCGACACAGCAACGCGCTGGTCCGCCTCTTGGCCTTCATGCAAGCAGCTATTCGAATTGGCACTGATTGACAGAATTGTTCGATGCCCTCCCTAGGGATATTGTGCCAAATTCTGTCCAGCTGGCTTCTCATTGGCTGGAGTAGAATTCTCTTGAGTGATGAGTCTTCAGTAATGAGGCCCGCTTCGAACTGATCCCTGGTGACCAGGGAAGACGATCTGGAGACGCCCCGGACAGCGGTGGAGTACTGACGTGACTGTCGCCATCCGAGACACCCATACAACATATCGGTTCATCGACAATATTCTGCACCCCGTTTTGTTGCCCTTATGACAAACACTTCAGCAAGATAATGCCCGCACACAAACAATGAGAGCTTCTAGCGCTTGTCTTCGAGCTTGCCAAACCCTATCTTGGACAGTAAGGTCGCAGGATGTCTCTCCAATTGAGAACGCCAAGAACATTGTGGGCAGATTCCTCCAACCAGTTCGAGATTTTAGCGATCTAACGCTCCAATTGGACAGAATTTGGCGTGAAATCAGTTATGAGAACATCCAACAACTCTATCAATTAATGCCACGCCGAATAGCTACTTTCATAATGGCCAGAGGTTGACCAGTACATTGCTGAGTTGCTGAATTTCTGAAGCTCTTTGTCTTGCATGTATCATCCATTTTTTCTGAAACTGTACTTCTTTGCTCGTCTGTACACTTACATCACATCTATCGATATCCATGGAATTCGGATAATTTCTTTTTTTTTTTGTCTTAGAACGTAAAACTGACCAAGAAAATATTTTATGCATTTTATGATAGGCAACCCAACCTACATAATTTGTCTCAAGTGCGGATGATGTAAGCTGAGCTGCGTATCTTAAATTCCATGAAATATTTTGCGAGCCATTATCAGTTTGCACAGTCACAGTAAAATATGGGGTATAGTTCAGGCCGGTCGGTCCTAGAGGGGAGGCAGACTAAGAGAATGAGCGGTTGCTCCACCTGTTAACATTCTCTGAAGTACAAGTACAAATCTGTAGACTCACCAAGAGAATGCACCACCCATCAGAGAGCCAAATGTGTCTGAATGGTTCGGTGAATGCTCCGAATACATGAAGGTCCTTTCCTGGACGCTGAAGTAATCTCATTACAGACCAGTCTCGTTACATCACGGAGGCAAGCCTTTCCTGGACACTATGTCACGAATCTTCATTACCGGTCAGCGGTCGGCTGTTGAGTTTCCATGGCTAAGCATGTCTGCTCTTGCTGTCACTGAAGGCATAACGCAATGCTCTCGTGACAACCAAACGCATTTCATTTAGCATGTGTCTGTCTACAGCCTTATATTTAGTTTTAAACCTATTATGACGTATATACGGTATTGCAGTGCCTGTATAATTCTTTGGAAATTAATGCACGTCTAAAGGAACTTTGCGTCGTAATTCAGAATAACACAGGCACTGCAATATCGCATTTAAGAGCCGTCGTTGGGCTACAATATCTCACCTATACGGGAATATACGTAATGGATGTACGAGTCCAGGTCGTTGACGCGTGGTTGACGACATGTGGAAGTTCGAATCCGACCGTCAGTCGTGCACGGATAGCCAAATGGTAAGGCAACTGATCGCGATAAGTGGGACTCCCGGTCTGGCACAAATTTTCATTGTCCTCATTCCATTCTACAGCTGTCGGCTGTCCATATTAGCAATTGCGAATACGTTTAATATATTACTTCCTTAGAACTTTCTATACAATGACTGTGTATCATAATCGTCTCTTATTAGCTATCTCACTAGATCCATAACGATCCTGTGCTTCGTCAATTATTATTTTGAACTTGTGGCACGTTTAAAGTTTATAACTGAGGTATTGCACTATTGCATCTCTGTTTGTTTTACTGAAGATGTAAATCCTAATTACCTAAGTTGCACCGTGTACTTTGGTAATTAATCTTGCAACAACTGCGTCATAGTTTCAATGTACGTATCATCAAAGAGGGCTGGTCTACTTGTTGCCATTGGATCAAAGACGTTTCCACGAGAAGTGGGTTTCCGGACTAACTACACAGGTTTTATAGAATTTATTTAGTATTGTTTCACAATAAGTCTTAAGGCGCTCACCAGTGCTTTGATACTGTACTGCGTGCAGAATAAAAGGATCACTTTTTAGAAACTGTCACCCATTCCGATCCAGAAGACTGAAATTTATCTCAAAGGGGAGTACAGCCTTCTTCTGTAAAGGTGCAAGTGGCTAATGTACTGCATCGTCACCACTGGACTTGACGATTCAGACTGGAAGGTGCCGATCGCATGCGAAAAAACGCCAGAGCTCAGAAGTTTACGTGACGTGATAAGTGCGATAATGTGGGCGTGTCACACCACGAGAAGGTCGTCACACCTTCTCGTGGTGAGGAAAATACTACGAAATACCACCGCTCAGAAATGACACAAAAAGGCCTCAGCGGTTGAATAAGTGGGGTCAATGAAACCATCCCTTCCCTATGAGGATTTAATTCCAGCACATTTTGCTGACGGAAACGACGAGCAGCAGGAGTACGTTCTTGACCACCTTTTGGCGCTGATGATACTCTCCGATGTTTTAACCCCTCTCTGAGGACACTCTGGGGCTGCTTCCTCACAGAATGTGAACGCATTTCTTTGGAGTGCAGTGCGACTGAAGTCTTTGGTCTTGTATACAGTCTGGAACTACTAGGGAATGTTGGAAATCATTTGACGAAATCTGAAAGTTATCTGAAGCAGCAAATGATGCTTTTGCTCTTTCAATCCTCCTGCTTCACGACGTACTATGCTGTGCTGTAATCACGGAGAAGTGCGACATTGACGTACATGTGAATACAATGTCAAAGGGTACCTCTAAGCTCCCTATCCCCCCCCCCTCCCTCTCCCCACTAGTTCGTCAATACCCTCAGCGTCACACACCTACGTTTATTGAGAGTTTTAAAACTGTGCCTTTACAGAGAAAACCTGTGTAGGAGTCCTAGACGCCGCCAGGCAGACAGGGGTGCCAAGTCGTCGCGTGCCTTTACCTGTGTAGGACTGTTTCGTACATTTTCTCTGTACAGGCACAGTTTAAAATTCTCAGTGTACCACAACTTCGTAATTAACATATAAATCATTGTACCTAATTAAAAACTTTTATGTTGTCCAGAAAAAAAAGCTTTCTGATAGTGCTCTGAAACTGCAACGTGCCAGACATTTTATGTGACAAGGCAATGCAACTTTGTTCGCCCCCTTTATTTGCTGAAGTTCCCTTATGAAGAATGTTGATCACGCTATGACCATGGTTGAGCTCAGCGTATTATTTTAACCGAACGTTTCAGTAACATGGAAAACTTCTGCTTTCAACCTGCGTTATCCCTGAAAACATTTACTTGAGGTATTTCCGACTTAAACTATGCAAAATCACCATTACAGTTATTTATTTATTTCTTACTGATTCGTGGAATGAAATTGAAGCAACAGAACTGAGTCAAAAACCGCAGACTGCGTTTCTTCCATAGGTTACTGAGTGGTTAAACACCAGACATCAAATGGAATGTCACAGTCTTCGAACGACATCTGGCACTACGATTTTATCCTCTTCATTTATCTCCTCTTTCACTTGTGGTAATGTTTGTTAAGATAAAGAGTGCCGTGTTCGAGGGTGATTTGGAGCTGCTATTAAGGTGTCGGTTCCCCTCTCGCTGCGTAGCTTAGTCCATAGATCAGAGGGGCAAGGCGAGGACATACCACTCCAACAGGACCATACCTAATAGAACACGGTGGGTTCAAAACAATATTTAGGATAATGACAGCGTTATCTTTATCGGTTCGTACATCCAAAAACTATTTATGGTTAACCCCAGTTTTTAGAACTTGACCATGTTCTGGAGTGCTTGTTTCAAGATTTTACTTACAGTTTCAGTGAGGATTTGGGTTAGGCTGTAATGATCATTTTCTCTGCAAAAAAGACTAATTCTGCTTGCTGTGTATTAGATGAAAGAAGCTGCACCAATGCACAATTCAATAGGATTTCCACGAACTACCCGCAGAGAGACGATTTTACTTATTGTTCCTTTTAAGAGTAATCAACTACTAATCCTATATAAATACCTGTATCATGCAGTAAAACTAATAACTATATTTAAGTATCTCTATCAGAACATGTAATGATCTCATTTCATCGGCGTGTCTACTCTGAATTAGACACTACAGGTTCAGTCACTACCTATTGCCACCAAATATAGCTCCGAAAGTGTGATATGAGCTGAAGAGTTTGTGGTACAAAAATGTATGGGACAACGGGGGCCATAAAATGAAGTTGATTTTTTTGTTGCTAGGTGGGGTCGCTTCAGCTATAAAGCTCAACTTTTTTTTTAATGGGGTAATATAATTTGGTTCTTATTTTCTGATAGCGGCTATAGAGACGAATCCCATGATGTGTAATATTAAGGTCCTTGAAGGTCAACAAAGGTCACAAAGGTGGCATGAACGGCCATTTACAGAAGATGTTAGAAGTGATGACCACTGTTATCAGTGCAGTGCTGCAGTCTTCTTATCAAGGATTGAGTGGTATTCCTTATCACATCGGCACTTATCGAAGCACATGCTCTCACACTTCCCCCTCGCATATCTTGAGAGGTAGTTCGAACCTCTTCATGAACAATGTCTTTTACGAATCCCCAGAAGGAAAAATCCAGAGGCGTCGAGTCTGGGGCACCAGCCGGCCACGACACATATCCTCCGCGTCCAATCCAACGATTTGGGAATTGTCTCTGCAAATCATTTCTTGCCATCAGCGAAACCTGTGCCGGACACCCATCGTGTTTATACCAGATTCTCATCTTGTTCATATAGGTATTTCTTCCAGTAACAGACCTAATGTTTCTTGCAGGAATGTGATGAACTTCTTACCATTAAGATTTCCTTAGATGTGATACGGGCCCATAATTATGTCCTCCAGAATCCCACACCATACATTCACCGATCACAGTTTTTGGTGTGCAAATTGTAGCAGAAAACATGAATTTTCAGTTGCCCAATAATGTATGTTATGCAAATTAACATTTCCATGGTTCGCGAATGTAGCCTCGTCAGTACATAAAATCAAATTTATAAATGTGTCCTCCCACTGAATCTAAAGTTGAGCCCATCGGCAGAATTCAGTGCGACACATACAAGCCGCATCAGTTCGTTCTTAGTGCAGACGGTTATGGTGAGGATGATATTAATGGCGGTGCAGAACACGAACAACTCTTCCCTAGCACATGCCAGATTCCCTTGCCATTTGACACGAACTAACACAAGCATCTCGAACTACAGTGGCAAGAGTGCCAATTTCCGTTTCCTCGTTACTAACTTCCCTTTACCGAATATGTTTCTGACGCGTTAAAGATCCACTTGTTCTCAATTTATCGTACATATATTTAAATGTACGACGTGTAGGATGAAGATGTTGAGGATATCTTTCAGCGTGTAAGTCTCTAGCTCTCACTGAATTTCGTTGGCATTCTCCATAAATGAGAAGCATATCGACTTATTGTTCGAAGGAATAGATCATTCAAATTCGCTTGATTCGACGATACTAGTCTTACCGTTCCTATTAGTGTTGTATTGCGAAACCGTCGGATGGTGTTTACATGTCAATGGCACGTTATATGGATACGCCGTATTCGGCTAATATTTACTATTTGCACGATATACACTCATGGAAATTGAAATAAGAACACCGTGAATTCATTGCCCCAGGAAGGGGAAACTTTATTGACACATTCCTGGGATCAGATACATCACATGATCACACTGACAGAACCACAGGGACATAGACACAGGCAACAGAGCATGCACAATGTCGGCACTAGTACAGTGTATATCCACCTTTCGCAGCAATGCAGGCTGCTATTCTCCCATGGAGACGATCTTAGAGATGCTGGATGTAGTCCTGTGGAACGGCTTGCCATGCCATATCCACCTGGCGCCTCAGTTGGACCAGCGTTCGTGCTGGACGTGCAGACCGCGTGAGACGACGCTTCATCCAGTCCCAAACATTCTCAATAGGGGACAGATCCGGAGATCTTGATGGCCAGGGTAGTTGACTTACACCTTCTGGAGCACGTTGGGTGGCACGGGATACATGCGGACGTGCATTGTCCTGTTGGAACAGCAAGTTCCCTTGCCGGTCTAGGAATGGTAGAACGATGGGTTCGATGACGGTTTGGATGTACCGTGCACTATTCAGTGTCCCCTCGACGATCACCAGTGGTGTACGGCCAGTGTAGGAGATCGCTCCCCACACCATGATGCCGGGTGTTGGCCCTGTGTGCCTCGGTCGTATGCAGTCCTGATTGTGGCGCTCACCTGCACGGCGCCAAACACGCATACGACCATCATTGGCACCAAGGCAGAAGCGACTCTCATCGCTGAAGACGACACGTCTCCATTCGTCCCTCCATTCACGCCTGTCGCGACACCACTGGAGGCGGGCTGCACGATGTTGGGGCGTGAGCGGAAGACGGCCTAACGGTGTGCGGGACCGTAGCCCAGCTTCATGGTTGCGAATGGTCCTCGCCGATACCCCAGAAGCAACAGTGTCCCTAATTTGCTGGGAAGTGGCGGTGCGGTCCCCTACGGCACTGCGTAGGATCCTACGGTCTTGGCGTGCATCCGTGCGTCGCTGCGGTCCGGTCCCAGGTCGACGGGCACGTGCACCTTCCGCCGACCACTGGCGACAACATCGATGTACTGTGGAGACCTCACGCCCCACGTGTTGAGCAATTCGGCGGTACGTCCACCCGGCCTCCCGCATGCCCACTATACGCCCTCGCTCAAAGTCCGTCAACTGCACATACGGTTCACGTCCACGCTGTCGCGGCATGCTACCAGTGTTAAAGACTGCGATGGAGCTCCGTATGCCACGGCAAACTGGCTGACACTGACGGCGGCGGTGCACAAATGCTGCGCAGCTAGCGCCATTCGACGGCCAACACCGCGGTTCCTGGTGTGTCCGCTGTGCCGTGCGTGTGATCATTGCTTGCACAGCCCTCTCGCAGTGTCCGGAGCAAGTATGGTGGGTCTGACACACCGGTGTCAATGTGTTCTTTTTTCCATTTCCAGGAGTGTATGAGGGAGAATTGTCAGAGCATGTGCTTCGGTATGTGCCGAAATGATAAAGAATACCACTCAGTCCATGATAAGACGATTGCAACACTGCGTTGATACCAGTGGTCGTCATTTCGAACAACTTTTGTAAATGGACGTTCATGCAGCCTTTTTGACCTTCATTGACCTTCAACGACCTTACTGTTACACATCATTGAATTCGTCTCGATAGCCAATATCAGAAAATAAGTACCAAACTATAGCAACCCATTTAAGAAAACAAAGTTGACGTTCATATCTCTGACGCGGCCCCACCTGGCAACAAAAAACCAACGTCATATTATGGCCCCCGTTGTCCCATGCAACATTTTCCTTTACAAACTTTTCGGCTACTACCATACTTTCGGGGTTATTCTAGTTAGTATATTAGCAATGTATCCTTAGAGCAACTATCAGCCAATTTGACACAATAGCGCACTTAAAAGCCTAAAGTGGGCAACACGTATTCCATCTTGAAAAAAAAAAAATTTCATTTTTGTGAAAAATGAAAGTTACAGGAAAAAATGTTATGTGGTATAAATTTTTAAGATAGAATATTTCGCTTCACAATAACGAAATTAATAGGTTTGAAAAGGGTATGTATAACGTTTTGTTGCCGTCGGGAAAATAAGAGGTTTGAAATTATTCGTTAAACGTAATCTAGAAATTCTTGGTACTGTTATTAGTTTGGTTTGATTAATGCTAGCCATAACCTGTAGTTAGTTTACTTTCCAGAAGTAGATAGCTTTTAACTGCTGATGTACAACCTATTAGTTTCACATAGCTTTAGGAGATTTTCCGAACGCAATGTACAAACGAATGTGTAACTGTTAAGGTGCGGAACGCAGTTGAATGTTGCTATGCGGGAGAAATCGTAGAAAGAAAAGACAGGAAACGATAATGACAATGTTGTTATCAGCAGCATGATCGTTGCCAATATTGTAAACTGAGTGACTAACCTATGCGGCAGTGTTCTTGGCAACTTGTAGTTTACTTTTTGGACTTCCGAACGCTGTAACTCGCCCACCAGGATGATTAATCATCGCTGACAGACAGCCGCGCTGTCACTTATTTCCAGCGCGTAATTGGCTAATGGCCTAAGCTACCGCATCGAATTTCTCTCCAGTCACGTTTTGGCGTCGTAGGCAACGATAAAAAAAAGGTATAGCACTATAATTTCCCAGAAGCCTATTGAGTGCTTAACAGCGTTTGTTTGCGTTCTGATAACTACGAAATAGTATTGATAATGAATTAACATCTCATTATATTTCTCTTTACTAGAACTCGTCCGCCTTCGCAACGGGGCGCTTAGGGTGTCTGCCTGACATGTGAAGGAAATCAGGTACGGTTTGGGATCTATCCTTGGAGTATCTAGTCTGCAGACGGCTTCGTGTTGCCAACTCAGGAGCTACTTGAGTGATAAGTAACGGCTCTGATGTTCTGGAAAGCTGACAGGGAATGGGAGAGAGGGTTGTACTGACACCATGCCCCTTCACAGCCCATCCGAACGACATTTTGAGGCAATGACACGCAGGTCGGACTACAACACATGGTCGGAACGCATAGTATTTGAACTGGAACTCACAAGGATCAAAGTGCGTTCCTCTCGTCAGCTTTGACATAACATGACACGTTGATTTACATAGGTTTACAGACACAAATCACAAGAAGATTCGTAGCCTTTTCGGTGGCAGCAGATGGAGAATGAAATCCACGTTATATTTCCGCCAGAAACACCTTGAATATGATGCGTCTCTTAAATACACAACAATATCTTTGAAACTTAGAACTTCACCTCTTAGCGAAATTCCGTCTGTAAGGTAACAGCTCTAAATTTTCATACAGGAGTAGCCTATACAAGTCTCAATTTAAGTGTACCGTACACTGTAATGTTTATTGTGTTACGTACTTTACGATCGTATTTCTCTCACACACAATAATTATCGTTTAACAGCAATTAAAGCAATTTATCGCTAATACTAGAAACGGTTATAACCTCTTTACGTAAAAAATATTACCATTCTGCACGACCCGAAATTTCGTGATTACATGTTCATGTTGAATCACTTCAATACTTTTAATCCCAAATTCTGAGGGATGAATAAAAAACGTTAAATACCGTAGTGGCAGAAGTTGTGATAATTAGGGCAGAAATTAGCTAAACTGTTGTTAGACATAGGGTGCAAGTTTCTCCAGCGTTACTGTCTGTCCGAAGCACTGGAGGACTTCTGATCGTGCAGCCCTACGTGCTGTTTCAGCTCTTGGAGACTGACACATGCTCAAGGTACCGTCGAGTGTTCATGTAACTCAAACTTTGTAGAAAATAGGGAGAGTGTTTCAATGGAAGTTACTAAAAACCACTGTGAAATCATGTAGCCAAATGTTCATCATGTAAAAATGATTTAGTACGCAGTGTCTTGAAAGGAGGATATAAGATGAACATCAACAAAAGCAAAACAAGAATAATGCAATGTAATCGAACTAAGTCAGGTTATGCTGAGGGAATTAGATTAGGAAATGAGACAAAGTAGTAAAGGGGTTTTGCTATTTGGGGAGCAAAATAACTGTTGATGGTCGAAGTAGAGAAGATATAAAATGTAGACTGGCAATGGCAAGGAAAGCGTTTCTGAAGAAGAGAAATTTGTTGACATCGGGTATAGGTTTAAGTGTCAGGAAGTCGTTTCTGAAAGTATTTGTATGGAGTGTAGCCATGTATGGAAGTGAAACATGGACGATAAATAGTTTGGACAAGAATAGAACTGGGGAGAAGAGGAGTTTGTGGCACAACTTGACAAGAAGAAGGGACCGGTTGATAGGACATGTTCTGAGGCATCAAGGGATCACAAATTTAGCATTGGAGGGCAGCGTAGAGGGAGACCAAGAGTTGAATACACTAAGCAGATTCAGAAGGATGTATGTTGCAGTAAGTACTGGGAAATGAAGAAGCTTCCAGAGGATAGGGTAGCATGGAGAGCTGCATCAACCAGTCTCAGGACTGAAGACCACAATAACAACAACACTCACATAATCTTCGGAATGTTTTTAAAGCCAGTTCTTCGTACAAAATAATAAACTATTGGCATTGGCAGCCCTGGAACTGAAGAGAACTGAAGCACTTACATTATATTATTCACATACACGTACCGTAAAACTGAATGATGAAATTAAAACTTTTACCAAAGTTGACACATTAATGATTAGTATGTAACAAAAATATTAATTTCTAATTACATATAAGTTAATTCAGAATATGTTGTCATACTCAAAACTTTAAATTCAGTGACTATGTTCAGGTCTTGACGGTCCACCAGTACCGACAGGCAGCCGTATCAAAGTCAGCTCTTAAGCGTCTCCGGAAGCGATTACGAAGGGTCATCTTGACAGCTCGCCGCTCTCCCGGCCATTTTCAGCTTCCGTGACCGCTGGCGCTACTTCCAGTCAACTAGCTCCTCAATTGTCCTCACAAGGGGCACCTCCACTTTCCTGCAGCACTCGGGAGACCCGGACGGTGACTCAGCAAAGTGCTAGGCATGCCTGATTGTGCTTCAATTCGGTACTCTGGCGGGAACTGGTGTTAACACAGTTAACAGTAATCACCGTGTTACAGGAAAAAAGGAAGCATGTGGACGACATGGAGGTATTTCAATGTAACATAAACACACGCATCATCAGCGGTTATGTAAATGACTGGAGATTCTCCGTAGGAAATGGAACGGCCACCAATGTGCACTAGTGTTGTTCATGCTTAGCGCTGTTACTAACCCTGGTATATAAGGGGCGTGAAGACCGCCAGATTTTGAGTGGTCGCTCTGGAGGACATGGAGATACTGTGTACCAGCGTGAGACAACGTTATCAGTCAAACTGCTAAGTGTGAAACTCCTGAATTAAACTGAACCTGCTGAAAGTGCTGAATACTTTACTGTTTTTATCATTTCAACACGTGTGGTGTCACAAGACGTAGGCCTGTCCCACCCCTCATTAAATCGACCAAGACTTATATGAATGATTGTAAGAACAGTTATTATTATTATGTTCTTTAAGTTTAGTTTTAGGTTTTCATATATACTGTGGGAAGAAAGTTTATTTATGTTGCAGATAACGTGGAAGACGTTACCCAACGATCACCACGAAAGTTCGACGTAGCGGCAAGTGGACAAGGAATAAAACGAATGCTGCAAACTACCGCGAACAATGGAAGAGCCTGGGTTACGAGGGCGTCGAGCTTCCTAGGTAGTTGTTGGACAAAGTCAAAGGAAGAGATATTCTGTTTTGTCTTTGTAAACAGATCGATCGAGTCTTGAAAGGTTCATGTAAAACGTATAGGCGGGTGACACATTAGGTGGGACCCGATGCCTGTACTACTTCCACAGTTATTAAAAAGCTGTTAAACGGCAGAACCAATAGTTCATCATTTATATAGATCAAAAGTAGTAAAGATATAGAAAAGGAAGAGTTGCGGCGTTAGAACGAAAAGTGATACATCGCTCATCAACGAAGAAGGACGTAAACAGCGGGCGTTACGTGGTGAAAACAAATCAACTGATAAAATAGTAAGTCTGTAATTAAGCATAAAGCCACGTAACACTGCACACGGGACTGCAGAATTTTCCCTGATAAATACAACACAAACTTATTCCATTCATTTATGATCCACAGTGTACTAGCGCAACACAATCTGACTGCTAATAATTAACACCAAAGAACAGCCCTGAATTACAAGCAATCCAAACAATAACCCATATATGTCATAATTCACTTACCTCACAAAAAATCTTCATGACACGAACTACAGCGATAACAGCATGCAGCAACTATATCCAGCTAAATAAGAGATTCTAACTACTGCAGGCTCTAACTACTAATAGTCATGTGATTAGCAAAGGGAAGATTTTGTTGCAGAGCAAACAACGTATTTAACAAATTTTACCATAATTGTGTGACATCCAGTTCCAAAAATTATATAATCATCACTAATTTCACTATCCAAACATTAGCAGATACATCAATCATCATTTTGAAATTCATTTCCAACCGACACTAAATCTGCATGAAGCACACGAGCGAATGGTCCGTTCGCGGTAGCACTGCTATCATCCGTCGCTGCTAACTATTTACGTACTACTGCGAGACCGTCGAACCACAGAGTCTCTTAGCGAGGGCACACAGCGTCTATAGTGCTGCCAACATACAAACGAGCTACTTGCATCAGCACATGCAGAGTTCGAAACGGTCCTCATTGTCTGTCTCCATTTGGCTGGGTGGTAGATTCATGCGGGGCATTTGGATGTGACAATGGCCTTATGTTGGACTGAATAGCAACGTGACTGCAGGGATTTGTATCGTCAAGTCTGACACCCATATGGAAGGTTTGCTTGTTTCCCATCACATACATCGTAATCAGTTCACAACCTGCGCTTGTCGTCTGAGCCCTTTATTTATTGTGACAGACTCTACCATGTGTATAACAAAGTTCAGATTGTCCATATGGTAACGATTTGCCTTTACTTCAGTGAAGATCTTGCCTGGCATTGTTAAAGATCTATCACGAATATTGAAGGAATAATTATAAAAAGATTACAGCATAACTGTTGCTTACCATCAGTTGTGTGGAGTGACCATTTAACCCCTGGGATTCTCATGGTACACTTGACTTTGACATGTGTAGGGACTATGAGCTTCGTTCAAAGTGTTGAAACGTATGGTTTGGTTGGATGGTTGATCTGGGAGAACGGACCAAACAACGAGGTCATGGGATCCATCGGATTAGGGAAAGATAGGGAAGGAAGTCGTCCTTGCCCTTTTCAAAGGAACCATCCCGGCATTTTCCTGAACTGCCTTAGAGAAATGACGAAAACCTAAATTAGGATGGCCGGACGCGGAATTGAACCGTACTCCTCCCGAATACGAGTCCAGTGTGCTAGCCACTGCGCCTCCTCTCTCGGTAGTATACATGAAAGTGGTGGTAACACCTAGGTTTTGTGGTACATTTCTTATGATTGTTGTCCAGTAGTGGGAATATCAGCTTCTTCTAACAGCCTTACACCTACGACGAACCGGTTGTACTGATTTTGAAGTGAAAGCGGAAATAATTAAGCCAAAATATTTAAAAAGGCCTTCCACCATGAACCATTGACCTTGCCGTTGATAGGGAGACTTGCGTGCCTCAACGATACAGACAGCCGTAACGTAGGTGCAACCACATCCGAGGGGTATCTGTTGAGAGGCCAGACAAACGTGTGGTTCCTGAAGAGGGGCAGCAGCCTTTTCAGTAATTGCAGGGGCAACAGTCTGGATGATCGCCCGATCTGGCCTTGTAACACTAGCCAAAACGGCCTTGCTGTGCTGGTACTGCGGACGGCTGAAAGCAAGGGGAAACTACGGCCGTACTTTTTCCCGAGGGCATGTAGCTTTACTGTATGGTGTCCTCTTGGATAAAACATTCCGGAGCTAAAATAGTCCCATATTCGGATCTCCGAGCGGGGACTACTCAGGTGGACGTTGTTATCAGGAGAAAGACAACTGGCGCTCTACGGGTCGGAGCGTGGATTGCAGATCCCTTAATCAGGCAGGTCGATTAGAAGATTTAAAAAGGGAAATGGATAGGTTGAAGTAAGATATAGTGGGAAATAGTGAAGTTCAGTGAATACAGGATTATAAATACAAAATCAAACAGGGGTAATGCAGGAGTAGGTTTAATAATGAATAAAAAATAGGAATGCGTGTAAGCTACTACAAACAGCATAGTGAACGCATTATTGTGGCCAAGATAGATACGAAGCCCACGCCTACCACAGTAGTACAAGTTTATATGTCGACTAGCTCCGCAGATGATGAAGACATTGATGAAATGTATGATGAGAGAAAAGAAATTATTCAGATAGTGAAGGGAGACGAAAATTTAATAGTCATGGGTAACTGGAATTTGATAGTAGGAAAAGGAAGAGCAGGAAACGTAGTAGCTGAATATGGAATGGGCTTAAGGAATGAAAGAGGAAGCCGGCTGGTAGAATTTTGCACAGAGCATAACTTAATCATAGCTAACACTAGGTTCAAGAATCATAAAAGAAGGTTGTATACATGGAAGAAGCCTGGAAATACTGGTAGGTTTGAAATGGATTATATAACGGTCAGACAGAGATTTAGGAAACAGGTTTTTAATTGTAAGACATTTCCAGGGGCAGATGTGGACTCTGACCACAATCTATTGGTTATAAACTTTAGATAAAAACTGAAGAAACTGCAGAAAGTTGGGAATTTGAGTAGATGGGACCTTGATAAACTGACAGAACCAGAGTTTGTATAGAGTTTCAGGGAGAGCATTAGGGAACGATTGACAAGAATGGGGGAAAGAAATACAGTAGAACATTATGGATAGCTTTGAGAGATGAAACAGTGATGGCAGCAGACGGTCAAGTAAGTAAAAAGAGGGGGGGTAGTAGAAATCCTTGGGTAACAGAAGAGATGCAGAATTTAATTGATGAAAGAAGAAAATTCAAAAATGCAGTAAATGAAGCATGCAGAAAGGATTACTAACGTCTCAAAAGTGAGATCGACAGGAAGTGCAAAATAGCTAAGCAGGAATGGCTAGAGGACAAATGTCAGGATGTAGACGAGTATATCACTAGGGGTAAGATAGATATTGCCTACAGGAAAATTAAAACAGACCTTTGGAGAAAAGAGAGACACTTGTATGAACATCAAGAGCTCAGATGGACACCCAGTTCTAAGTAAAGTAGGGAAAGCCGAAAGGTGCAAAGAGTATATAGAGGGTCTATACAAGGGCGATGTTCTTGAGGACAATATTATGGAAATAGAAGAGAATGTAGATGAAGATGATGTGGTGTCACCGCTAGACACCACATTTGCTAGGTGGTAGCCTTTAAATCGGCCGCGGTCCGTTAGTATAAGTCGGACCCGCGTGTCGCCACTATCAGTGATTGCAGACCGAGTGGCGCCACACGGCAGGTCTAGTCTAGAGGGACTTCATAACACTCGCCCCAGTTGTACAGCCGACTTTCCTAGCGATGGGCCGGCCGAAGTGGCCGTGCGGTTAAAGGCGCTGCAGCCTGGAACCGCAAGACCGCTACGGTCGCAGGTTCGAATCCTGCCACGGGCATGGATGTTTGTGATGTCCTTAGGTTAGTTAGGTTTAACTAGTTCTAAGTTCTAGGGGACTAATGACCTCAGCAGTTGAGTCCCATAGTGCTCAGAGCCATTTGAACCATTTTGAACCTAGCGATGGTTCACTGTCTACATACGCTCTCATTTGCAGAGACGACAGTTTAGCATAGCCTTCAGCTACGTCATTTGCTACGACCTAGCAAGGCGCCATATTCAGTTACTATATGTCTTCTGAACAGATAAGATTGTGAATCATGTACCATCAAGAGCGACGTTCCTCATTAATGGATTGATGTTAAGTATCAAACTAATTATGTCCGCTTTCTGAAGTCTCATTAATTGTTATGTTCCAGACCTCACGTCAGTGTAGTTATTCCTTCCTCACGCCACCCTGCATGAGCTAAAACGCGTGCATTTCGGCCTCCAGTTGTAACACGGTGTTGGCTCTTCTGCCAACTCAACAGATGAAATGGGAGATACGATACTGCGTGAAGAGTTTGACAGAACACTTGAAGACCTAAGTCGAAATAAGGCCCCAGGAATAGACAGCATTCCATTAGAACTACTGATAGCCTTTGGATTGCCAGCCCTGACAAAACTCTATCATCTGGTGAGTAAGATGTATGGGACAGGCGAAATGCCTCAGACTTCAAAAGGAATATAATAATTCCAACCCCAAAGAAAGCAGGGGTTGACAGATGTGAAAATTACTGAACCATCAATTTAATAAGCTACGGATGCAAAATACTAACTCGAATTCTTTACAGACGATTGGAAAAACTGGTAGAAGCCGACCTCGGGGAAGATCAGTTTGGATTCCGTAGGAATATTGGAACACGTGAGGCAATACTGACCCTTCGCATTATCTTAGAAAATAGATTAAGGAAAGTCAAACCTACGTTTCTAACATTTGTAGATTTAGAGAAAGCTTTCGACAATGTTGACCGGAATACTCTCTTCCAAATTCTGAAGGTAGCAGGGGTCAAACACAGGGATCGAAGGGCTATTTACAACCTATACAGAAACCAGGTGGCAGTTAAAAGAGTCGAGGGGCATGAAAGGGAAGCAGTGGTTGGGAAGGGCGTCAGACAGGGTTGCAGCCTATCCCCGATGTTATACAATCTGTACATTGAGCAAGCAGTAAAGGAAACAAAAGAAAAATTTGGAATAGGAATTAAAATACATGGAAAAGAAATTAAAACGGTGAGGTTCGTTGATGACATTGTAATTCCGTCAGAGACAGCAAAGGACCTGGAAGAGAAGCTGAACGGAATGGACAGTGTCTTGAAAGGAGGATATAAGATGAGCATCAACAAAAGCAAAACGTGGATAATGGAATGTAGTCGAATGAAGATGGGTGACGCTGGGGGAATTGGATTAGGAAATGAGACACTTAAAGTAGTAAAGGAGTTTTGCTATTTGGGGAGCAAAATAACTGATGATGGTCGAAGTAGAGAGGATATAAAATGTAGACTGGCAATGGCAGAGGAAAGCGTTTCTAAAGAAGACAAATTTGTAAACATCGAGTATAGATATAAGTGTCAGGAATTCGTTTCTGAAAGTATTTGTATGGAGTGTAGCCATTTATGGATGTGAAACATGGACGATAAATAGTTTAGACAAGAAGAGAGTAGAAGCTTTCGAAATGTGGTGCTACAGAAGAATGCTGTGGGTTAGATGGGTAGGTCACATAACTAATGAGGGGGTATTGAATAGAATTGGAGAGAAGAGAAATTTGTGGCACAACTTGACTAGAAGAAGGGATCGGTTGGTAGGACATATTCTGAGGCATCAAGGGATCACCAATTTAGTATTGGAGGGCAGAACGGAGGGTAAAAGTCGTAGAGGGAGACCAAGAGATGAATACACTAAACAGATTCAGAAGGATGTAGGTTGCAGTAGATACTGGGAGATGAAGAAGCTTGCACAGGATAGAGCTGCATCAAACCAGTCTCTGGGCCGAAGACTACAACAACAAATTTAAAAATGAAAAATTAATTTCCTACTTATTACAGTTATCTAAATGGAAAGGGCAAGAAAGTTACTATTAAAAGAAACTAACTAAGAAACATAGCTTCACAAAATTCACTGAAATCATTAATATTACGAAATGTTTGCATACAGAAAAGCTATATAAACAGAGAAAGTGAGATTTATTTTCATATGAGTAAATTAAAAGGAAGTCGATATAGGCAGAAAATTAAATCGCAGACCTATCTATACGGTGTCAAACTGCCAGAAGAAAAGAGCGTAATTTTCGCTGGATTTAATTTACGAGGAGAGAAAAGTTTACGTAAGCCGTTTTGCTATTGAATTTCATGTCCTTTTACAGAGTGAAAGGATTTATTTTCACTATCCATTCCAATGTTAATATTGAGTGGGATTAACCGGTATAGATGATTTTCAATCTACACTCCTGGAAATGGAAAAAAGAACACATTGACACCGATGTGTCAGACCCACCATACTTGCTCCGGACACTGCGAGAGGACTGTACAAGCAATGATCACAAGCACGGCACAGCGGACACACCAGGAACCGCGGTGTTGGCCGTCGAATCGCGCTAGCTGCGCAGCATTTGTGCACCGCCGCCGTCAGTGTCAGCCAGTTTGCCGTGGCATACGGAGCTCCGTCGCAGTCTTTAACACTGGTAGCATGCCGCGACAGCGTGGACGTGAACCGTATGTGCAGTTGACGGACTTTGAGCGAGGGCGTATGGTGGGCATGCGGGAGGCCGGGTGGACGTACCGCCGAATTGCTCAACACGTGGGGCGTGAGGTCTCCACAGTACATCGATGTTGTCGCCAGTGGTCGGCGGAAGGTGCACGTGCCCGTCGACCTGGGACCGGACCGCAGCGACGCACGGATGCACGCCAAGACCGTAGGATCCTACGCAGTGCCGTAGGGGACCGCACCGCCACTTCCCAGTAAATTTGGGACACTGTTGCTCCTGGGGTATCGGCGAGGACCATTCGCAACCGTCTCCATGAAGCTGGGCTACGGTCCCGCACACCGTTAGGCCGTCGTCCGCTCACGCCCCAACATCGTGCAGCCCGCCTCCAGTGGTGTCGCGACAGGCGTGAATGGAGGGACGAATGGAGACGTGTCGTCTTCAGCGATGAGAGTCGCTTCTGCCTTGGTGCCAATGATGGTCGTATGCGTGTTTGGCGCCGTGCAGGTGAGCGCCACAATCAGGACTGCATACGACCGAGGCACACAGGGCCAACACACGGCATCATGGTGTGGGGAGCGATCTCCTACACTGGCCGTACACCACTGGTGATCGTCGAGGGGACACTGAGTAGTGCACGGTACATCCAAACCGTCATCGAACCCATCGTTCTACCATTCCTAGACCGGCAAGGGAACTTGCTGTTCCAACAGGACAATGCACGTCCGCGTGTATCCCGTGCCACCCAACGTGCTCTAGAAGGTGTAAGTCAACTACCCTGGCCAGCAAGATCTCCGGATCTGTCCCCCATTGAGCATGTTTGGGACTGGATGAAGCGTCGTCTCACGCGGTCTGCACGTCCAGCACGAACGCTGGTCCAACTGAGGCGCCAGGTGGAAATGGCATGGCAAGCCGTTCCACAGGACTACATCCAGCATCTCTACGATCGTCTCCGTGGGAGAATAGCAGCCTGCATTGCTGCGAAAGGTGGATATACACTGTACTAGTGCCGACATTGTGCATGCTCTGTTGCCTGTGTCTATGTGCCTGTGGTTCTGTCAGTGTGATCATGTGATGTATCTGACCCCAGGAATGTGTCAATAAAGTTTCCCCTTGCTGGGACAATGAATTCACGGTGTTCTTATTTCAATTTCCAGGAGTGTATTTATACGAGGAAGCGCCAGACCATTAGCGCTATGCGACCAGGTTTAAAGAGGATTTTAATCTCAATGATGTGAATTCCATTAAACTAGAGACCAAATTATGAAGCAGATAACTGAATTTATCTGCACCTTTTGTAATACATTACCCATTTGTGATTACTGGGGAATACTATTATCTCTTGCTTTGGAATTCACGAATACGTATGAGCATTCCTTAACATCTAGGGAATGTTTTTTATAACATAGAAAGCGAGATGCGTTAACTACAAAGGGTGCTTGTACGTATAACATCTCAGTTGTGCCTGTAGAACCCATGTTCAGATATGTAATTGCACATAGTTACATACGATACATTGTGAGTCGTACTTGATGCGTAAAGTAAAAGGGTACAGGAAGGAGACGAAATATCGACCCTATGAGTCCAGGATTTGTTAAACTACCAGACACATTGCTTGTTGATGTAGTGGTCTTAGTAGTGTTTGAATAATGTCAAATTCTGAGGGGATGAATATTAAACGTTAAATACCGTAGTTACAGAAGATGTGACTATTAGGGCAGAAATTTGCCAAACTGTTGTTAGACGTAGTGCGAAAGTTTGTCCAGGGTTACTGTCAGTCCAAAACATTCGAGGACTTCTGATCGTGCCCTCTACATACTGTGTGAGCTCTTCGAGACTGACACATGCTCAAGCTATAGTCGAGACGTAACAAATCAAGTAAGTAAGAATACTGAGAAAATTAAGCAAGAGGCGCATATTTAAGTAAAGCTGTAGATTATAAAATACGCAGAACACATAAGCAAGTATTTGAGAAGGTAAAAATGTAAGTATACCGTTGTCTGAAGTTATGTATTCAGTAAGAGGGTCTGAAGTTGCATGCGATTATTAACGTAATCAAAGAGATGATGTAACGTCAACTCCATGTAGCAGAAATACTAGTAATTAAAAAGACAGTAATGGCGAGAAGTTAGTGGTCCACAGGTCACTGAACTCTACTGCAAATAATGAGCACATTTGATTGCCTGGCAATAGTCGATGAAATTTGTTAGAAGAGTTAAAGTTTGGCATAACAAATAACAGTAGTCAGATTCCATGGTTTAAACCTCGAGTTGCAGCGCAGCCTGTTATTTTTCTGAAGTCATTCCAAGGAGCTTTACCGCTCTCCTGGGATAATGAAGGGAGTATTATATTCATGGTTCGTCATTTAAAGGAAGATAACTGCAATGGGTGATATTAAGTTTGAGCCGAATGGCCAATGTTGATAATTTTTCTCGTGCCTTTAAAGCGACGCGTTGGTCAGATTTGAATAATTTGGACCACAAAACAATAATGAAATGCTGGATACAGAATCTTTGTTGACTACCACCTAAATCAGGCTTTGTAGCTTGCTGAAACTGAAAATAAATTGCATTTGGCAGATGCATTGATAACTAGTTTGTCAGACAAAGTGAGAGAATTCTTAGTTGGTGCACGATGGTCCCAAACCCAACCATTGTTGAAATTTTTAGATCAACTAGGTTATTTAAATAAAGCGAAGGACAAACTGCAAACTAAAATGTAAAATTGGACTGATGTTAGTGATAACCAAACAGAATCAAATAATGGTAAGAGCATATTCCGAGGGAATTACTGAACTATCGAAAGGATAATTGGAGTTGTAATAAAGTAATACAAGAAGTTACTGATACTAATCACGCTATTCTCACTCTCATTTGTTCTCATTGTTGGACGATTCTAGGATCGTCACCCTTGTAAAGTGAAATCAGGATGGCAGTGGATTTGTTAACTTCTTGATTCTGGTCGTAGGCCATCGTCCATCAGGAACTGCTTGGTGGAGGCGTGCAGTTACATCTCAAGCAAAGCAACAGATATCCGGCACTGCTGACAGTGCAAAGATCAGAGTCAGGCATGGCGTCACTCAAATGCTGCAGTCAGCAATGTCGCCCACTACGACTGCGATGTCAGGGCAGTAGTGCAGCAGGCGACGGGTGTGACCCCCCCCCCCCTCCAGCGAGCGGACAGTTCCTACTCCGACGGCGGCCATTTCGCGAGTCAAAGCAGGCTGCCCTGTCCCAGGGTCGAAACGTACACCCTGTACTGCATTCTAGGATGTCACTCTGGATGTCACTGGCTTGGGGTGTAGGCTGCGTTACTGAGACCAGAATGATTTAGTACATGAATGGCTGAGTTCTTATACGCTCAGTCAATGTTTGTTTCCGTTTAAGGCATATGCCCTAATCACTTCCATGGCAGCAATTGAGCAAAGGCTTCTGTCCTTCCACTAGCGTACAGCTGTGTCGGCTGTTGCTGTATTGCATCCAGCTGGCTCTGCTTCGCAACGCATCTTGGCTGTGTTTGTCTTCGTAGTGTATAACACTCTTGGCTGCCTGCGTTTGACTCTGTTGCAACTCAGTGGCACATATTTTACTGAATACGGTCGATATGCTATAACAATATGACGGTTCAGAACAGAAAAACGTCTTCTTGAGGTATTGTGGTCAGCAACCGCTGAGGGAAAAGTTGTTGTTAGTAATGCGTGATTCACTTGAAAACAGGTACTTGATTTTATGTCAGACACATGAAGTCGAGTTAGTTTATTACCAAAAGATGTTTGGGAGCAAAATAAATGTAGGTGAACGTGCCCCACCGGTGCTCAAGTAATTCGTTTAACTGATACAAAAGGGGAAAAGATAGAAGAAGATGTGCTGCCAACTTTTGTTATTTCGGGCTAAAGATTGCAACGATCCGTATTGGTAGTAACTGGCATTAAATTACCACTTCTTTTGGCTATGTATTAGCTAGTTACACATAAAGTAGTTTTACATTTGTTAAATGAAAATATGACGATAGATGTTGAAAATCGACAGCTGTGGGTTGAGGAGGAATTCCAGCAGTCGGAATGGTAAACTGGATAAGGGTAAAGAAATAAAGGAAGAGGAGGGTTCAAAAATGATTCAAATGGCTCTAAGCACTATGGGACGTAACATCTGAGGTCATCAGTCCCTAACCTAAGGACATCACAAACATCCATGCCCGAGGCAGGATTCGAACCTGTGACCGTAGCAACAGCGCGCTTCCGGACTGAAGCGCCGAGAACGGCTCGGTCACAGCGGCCGGCGA
Organism: Schistocerca nitens; assembly: GCF_023898315.1. Lineage (NCBI taxonomy): Eukaryota > Metazoa > Arthropoda > Insecta > Orthoptera > Acrididae > Schistocerca > Schistocerca nitens. The sequence goes on from NC_064617.1 coordinate 53,325,912, forward strand.
GGAAGGTTTGATTGAAAAGCATGGTAGTAGTGCTGACACAGATCGGGAAAAACAAGTCAAGAAAAAGTGATAACAGTCACCTGGACTAACAATGAAAGAAAATAATCAATGAGAAAAAGTGGAGGTAAAGAACAAGCTAGCATTGACGAACCAGGAGTTATTCACGTGCACGAATGTAACTTAAAAATAAAAGAGCTCATAACATTTTTCAGATCACCTTATCCAATTACTTTATCCTTAGAACGATCGTGCTGGATCTCTGAGACCCACTAGTTTTTGTTTTATTGAATTTATACTCTTATAGATTTGACTCGAGCGCTCTGCTAACTTCCTCAAACACCCGAGAGAAAGCGTTCGCTTCGTCTGTGTTCCAAAAACCGTTTGGGTCTATCAGAACCAGCCCGACAGTTTAAGTTACTAATTTCTGCCACCGCGGTCCCACTTTTGTTTTGCGAAAAATTTGTGTCTTAAACCCGAATTATCACTGTCAATAGTTTAAAATATAAAATGGCAGAATAAAATTTTTCATACAGTGAAATTTACAGATTTTTTACGATGATGAGAGTGAAGTCAACGATTCTGACGCGGATCCAGACTTCGAAATAAACAGTGATCATAACAGTAAACAGTGAAATAAGTTGTGGGGAAGAAGATGTTCACCCTTCTGGCGGCACTGATTCATCTACTGTTGTTGATTCAAGCACAGCTCCTGCAACTGACTCAGGTACGTCAAAATAAATAAGCCTGAAATTCCAATTGGGTTTTACATAAAAAATTTAAAAAACGTAATCAAGTATGTTTCGATTTCTGGAAGGCGTCACATTGCTTTCAGATGCACCAAAACGAAAAAAAATCTGTACTGCTTATATCGGGATTACAGCCGTCGTCGTAAGCTTCGTGGAGTGAATTTTATGGCGACCGACTGGAATCCCTAATTCTCTTGGAACCCTTAATTCTCCGGGATAATTTTAAATTTCATTGCTTATTTCGTCAGTGAATCACGATGATGAAATTGACAGTGACAGTGGCAAAAGAAAAACCAATTATAATAACGTACTACAACGAAACAAATGCCGGCGTAGATCTCATTGATACTATGTGTGGTGGATATGCTGACTCTGTTGCTAGAGAGACAGATGGTGGCCCCTTTGTCTCTTTTTAATACTATGACACTTTTCTTATTAGTACAAAAAAAATGGTCTGTCTAGAATAAGAGTTTATCAATGCTGTTCTAGCAATGTTACTCCACAAGGCATTTACTACGTTATGTGTATGTCCTAAGATTGACACAAATAATAACCTTTATCAATTTACTTATTTTGATACACTTTTTTTTCCTTTTGGTGGGATCTGGTTCGCCAGTTTCGTGGTTGACAAGTCAGTATTTGCTAGATACTCAGAATTATACAGGCAGATCTTTGATTGCGAGTTATAGCTTGCTGGGCTTGTGGTTATTTGCAATTACTTAGTGGTAAGAAAGTGTTTTAATGAGCTATGAACAATAAGACTTGGTGATTGCGGTTGTTAGTTTTGTCTGATGAGTCCAGACGCATGCCCATATGGTTCCATGGTGAACATCTAACAGTTCAGTAAGTACACTCAGAGGGAATGTAGTCGTGGCGCTTTTGTTGCCTGTTACACTCTCAGATAATGGATTAGTAGATTTGGGCCTTGAGCGAGGACTCCAAGACTTCAAGACCGTTTTATTTACTGTAAAACATCATACTACGTGTATACGAAAGTTCGGCTTGTTCCTACCCCTTTCAGACCCTCTGGCTACAATTGTATACATGAACTTTTACTTACTGTAACTTCTCTGAGACAAAAGTATTTTTTCAGATGGAACCCTGAAGTACACATTTTTGAACTTGCAACTGTTGGCTATTGTTGGGCATGACAATGAAAATGTCATCAAATCAGTGCAACAATGCACAGCACTGTGCAATAGCTCATGACCTCCAGAATACACACTTGTGCTTGTTTCGCTATATTGTACTATATAATTAAATATTGCTATGGTTAATTTGCATGATAGTTATTTAATGGCCATCTTACTATTTATTACAGCACAGTAGTTTTTGTGATTAATTGTTTTAGTTCATAAAATGAAGCCAAGTGTACAAAGTATGTTTTTAAAACGAGTACATATTTTTGTACAAATCTGGCATATAAAATCATTAAAAAATCATCCAACAGCATTACCACATAAGGAAAAATTTTCCTTCATCTACAAATAAAATTCAGGCTGAAAGGGATACAGTGGCCGTTTACCCATGTTTTAGTAAAGAACTTCCATGACATTATTAAAGATATGCCACGATTGTTTAAGGAACCATTATAGAAAGGCAATAGTTCAACGTAGCTATAGCTTATCATTAATAGTGTCGAGTGACAATTTAACTTAGTAATTTTCGTGCGGCACCTTATGCCAACAGACTAAAAGTCCATGAGCTTCGTTCAAAATGTTTAATTGTATGGATTAAAGTGGCGGTGGTATCTACGTTTTCTGTTACTTTATATTTATAATTGGTGTCAGTTGGAGGGAATTTAGACTTGTGGCGGCACTCGTTCACCTATGCTGATTGATTGTACTGATTTCGAAATAAAAGGTGAAATAATAAAGTCAAAGTATTCGAAAAGAAAATAACAAATCCCGCCTTGTAATTTCAAACAAATCGCCCTTCTTGACCTGTGTTTTGAAAAAAAAAAAAAGAGTGAAGTCTTAAGAAAATAAGAACATGAAAAATTCATATCAAATGAAAGATACTGAATATTTGGCTGATAGGCGTAACTGCTATGATGTTAACATAAAGAGTTTAATTACGATTACATACTAGGCAAGAGCAAGGAAATTATTATTAATATATATTAAGTAAAAAAAGCATAGCTTCACATTATCTATTCAAGGCATTAATATTACAAGTTGATTGCATACAGGAAAGGTACGAAATGCAGAGAAAGTGTAATTTATTTCCATAAACGCGAGTTAAATGAAGTCAGTATAGGTAGTAAATTACATCGCTAACCTAGCTTGTACCTTAAACTGTGTCAAAGTGCTAGACCAAAAGAGCGTAATTTTCACTTTATTTAATTGACGAGAAGCAAAAAGTTTATGTAAGTAGTTTTCCCGGTGAAATTGACATGCTATTAGGCACTAAAGGTTACTATTTTTTATATCCCGTGCTATGTTAATCTTGCGTGGGGTTAGCCGGTGTCGATGGTTTTTGACTTATTAATAAGAGGACGCGACATACAATTCACGCAATGCGATCAGCTTTACAGTTAGTAAATTCTATACGTTGAAGGAATAAATTCCATTAAACTAAAGGCCATATTATCAAGCAGATATCTGCGTTTCTCACCTTGAATTTGAGGAACACGCTCGGTAGAAGGTACTTGCCGTGCCATACTGATGTGTAACTTACTTTCTGTATGCCGCTCGTAGTAGTAGAAGTAGTAACAAGAGTAGCAGCAGATGCAGTAGTTGCAGTGCTAACGCTGACATTCATGGCGGTAATAATGCATATAGTAACAGTCATAGTAATGTTCGTTGTATTTTGACAGTTGAATTATTATTTTTCCTTAAGTGAATGTAGAAATTTAACTGTAGACAGATAATACTCTCTATTGTGAAATTACAACGTTATATTAAGTAAATGGATCAAGGTTATTAGTTGTGTCAATCTTAGGACATGCAGATTAAAGTACTAAATGCCTTGTGGATAACATTGCTACAACATCATTGATAAACTGTTATAAATGCGTGTTTATACACTAAGAGTGTGACCTCTAGTATTCTAGACAGACAATTTTTTTGTCCTAGTAAGAGAAGTGTCATAGTACTAAATACATTATTACGGACAAATGTAATTAGTATATACGGTACCGACTTTTATAGCATCTATGGTAAATGGTACTTTTTCTCCTTATGAGTACAGGTGACACGGTTAAAGGCCATAAATATATGACGAATAGATTTAGTAATCATACTGACGCTGTAGACGCCATATTTTTGTTCCAAATACTTCCTAACGAAGGGCGGTAGTTTGAAAAGTAAGCCTTCTGATTACTAACAATTCGTGTTCTGAAATATAACAAAAAGTTAACAGATAATTGTGATATGAGTGTTAAAAGTACTGGAATCGAGGTTGAAGAACTTAATCGGGAAGAAAATAATTTTCACATTATATGTTTTTAGTGAGTAATATAAAAAGTCTCAAATAATATTTCAGGAATAATGAAACCATAGAGAAATTTGTCTCAAGGGCACATAAATGGTATCATTAGCTGTTTGGATTTCCTAGCAATTAACGATAATATTTGTTTGTTGAATTAACAATACGCGATTTGAAAAACAATTCTTTGCATTGGATGCTCAATTTATCCTCGTAAGACAGTATGCCTAATCCATGAAGTGCGAGTTTGATGGAAACAGTAAATATATTAACCAGAGAGTCGAAACGTCTCATGACCACAGCGTTGAAAAAACGTAATGAGCTTTCTGGTCCTAACACCAATGAAATATTTCAGTTGTTCACGGTATCTCTTTCAGTAGTTAATCTCACTTGGCCAGATAATAGTGCAGTCGATAGAATTTGCGCATTAATCAGTAAATCTCTCGGTGGCGAGAATCAAATTCCACTGTGCTTGCTAGGAAGGGACAGTTCTTCACATAGCTCACAGTAATCCTTATTTCACGTCTCTCAAGTATCACGACGTCAGGAACTGGAAATAGTTCTATGAATTCTATTTAAAGCGAGTTCCACGCAGACACACGTGTAAGTACCAGAGTGTCTTTTCAGCGCATACTCAGACTTGCTGCAGGCGAATGGTCGAGTGTACTGCGAAGCTGCCCTTTCAGCGACCAACCCGTCTAATACCCGGCGCCTCACGTCTCTCGTGACCCTTTTACGAGGACTAGCTGCCGCCGGGTGGATGCCTGGGATGTCGCATTTTCTAAACGATACCACGTAAGTGACTTCCGCCGTGCCATACACCGTTGAATCTACCCACACAACCAATACGAAGAAGGTCGCAAGGTAAATATATTTGCTTCTTTTAATTTATTTGTTTTTAGTTTGGCTTGAGTTTATTGACCCTCGGTGCAAACAGCTTGGAACAAATTAAAAATAATCTTTAGAGAGAAATCACAACATAAATAGTTTCAATAAAGATTTAGAATTATTATACATGTTGAATACTTATAGCTAAGGAATATTGACATATCATCTATAGAAAAAAAATAGTAGACTGTAAGAGGGAAAGCTCAAGAGCGAGTTGGAAACCTGAACCTGGAGAGTAAAATGTTTACGTTACCAAAATACAACACTAGTTTTTCTATACATAAATTACTATCAAGTAAAAAAAAATAAAAAAATAAAAAAAATCTTTGTGCATTCGATAACCTTCATGACGCAATAAAATGAGAGCATTTGTTGGACGGGGCATCTTCAGTGTCACCAGGATTTTACAGTAAGTGGTTTTCTTGTTATTCTAAGAAACTGCAAGAAAATAGAAAAGACTTTGTATCTCTTTCTTCTGACAGTCGCAAAGAGGTTGGTCCTTGATGCCTGTCCGAGGTAAGTGCGAAAGAGTCCAGCCATGGATGGTAGGCATTCATACTACGACAGTTATCGGTTCCCTGCGCGCCAAAGTTTCCGAATTATAGGTTGGCTAGCCTCGTAGGCTTTATGGCAGATTCAAAGGCACAAATCCCCGCCCGTTCTTCCTCGTTCAGTTTCTGAATCCACAACTTGAAATCGGAGGATGCCACCCTGAAATTCGCTACAGGGCCAGGATCTTTGGCCTTCTATCCCAGCAGGTCGACGCAGTCATTGTAAAACAATCCAAAATGAGTAGGATCACATAGAAACCGGATTCTCGCACCTCTTCACTTATTAGCTATGATGACTGAATAATTTTCAGTATCTGAACATTTACTTTACGGTTACATTCTTGAGTTTTGAATCGACTACAATACATTTTATGAGTGCGATGATAAGAGTAGTTTCTGCAGTATAGTGACCGAGTTTGAGGTTTGAGAACCAACCCAATCCATATAGGTTACGCGGGAAAAAATGACCAATATGGTGGCGTAGAAATTGCTTGGAACATTTGTGCTTGGAGACATGAAAAGCATATCCCACTTGTGAAGTGATCTAAAATCGAGAGTTATAAATGTGTTGTTATTGTAGTCTTCAATCCGAAGGCTAGTTAGATGCAGCTCTCCATGCTACTCTACCCGATGCAAGCCTCTTCATCTCCGAATAACTACTGCCACTTTCATCCTTCTGAATAAGCTTACTGTATTTACCTCTTGGTCTCCCTCTACAATTTTGAATGCCCACACTTCCTTCCAGTACTAAATTCGGGATAGGTAGTGTCTCAGAATGCGTTCTAAAAGCGATCCCTTCTTCTCGTCGGATTGTGCTACAAATTTCTTTTCTCACCAATTCTATCAGTACCTCCTCATTAGTTACGTTATCTACACCTAATCCTGAGCATCCTTTTGTAGTACCACGTCGGAAAAGCTTCTGTTCTCTTCTGGCTATACTTTGTATCGCCTATGTTTCACTTCCATACACGGCTACACTACGTACAAAATCTTTCGGAAAAAGACTTCCTAGCACTTAAATCTCTGTTAGGTGTTAACAAATTCAACTTCTTCACAAACGATTTTCTTGCCATTGCCAGTCCACATTTTATTTCTTTTCTACTTCTGCCATCACCAGTTATCATTTGCTGCTGAATTGCCTCGTATCCTAGTCTAATTATACACACGAACAAAATGGGACGAATAAATGGTGGTGTATCCACTGAAATTTAAGGTGACTGTGCCGAAGCATTTTCTTATAAGACTAGAATAGTGAATGTCGAGATTTTGTAACTGATAACGGAATGGAATGCCAGACGGAGGTGTGTAAATATCTGTTTGAATCAAAGTGTCAGTGGTAAGCAGTGAGACTAATGTTGCCACTAGCAGAGGGAAAATGTTACGCATATCCTATGCAGACCTAATGCTCGGGAGATTATCTCTCATTCGGAGTAGGAAGTTGATTAATCTACTATTACGTTGCTGACTGTGGTAACACTCCAATTTTCTCGCACAAGTACTGAATGGAAACGTATTGCTAAGATTCAGCAGACACTGCTTATGAGGTGCTTGTCGGAGTCGATCGCTTTGCTCCAAGGCATACACCAAGGCATCGGAGTTGTAGCATATCAAGTTTATACACTGCACATTTAGCAGAGTTGTGATATAAGAAGCGTCTATAATAGATCATTCAGAGAACAAGGTTTTGTACTGTCATACTCAGAAGTATCCGAACGACATGAACAGCGTTCCAAATGATTTGTATGTAACTTGCATAATGTAAGTTTCTTGCAGATCCCGATATGATATTAATCATATCGGTACAGCTGTTTCTCTATACAAAATGGTTACCAAAAGAGAGCAATAGAGAATAATGCTCTGTATGGTAATCAGCCTAGACGCACACTGGTAACATGAAACGAATAATTCACGTATCAGGACACACTTTATTAGAGACCACACAGTCTTTAATTCTAACAAACGCTATTGTATTACAGTAAATTACATTTCAAAAACCAACTTTATATTCGGAATCACGTGATGAAAATTTTTATAGGATCAGGATCTGTGAGTCCTATCCAGCGACTATACTTTCTGTTACCTAGCGTCACAAAATCTTAAATACGGTTCCAATTACAAGTAACAAAGTTTTTACATGTTAAAACTTGAAATGATGTGACGCAAAATTTGTGTATAACGGACATTCGGTCCAGTACCTGATCGAACTGTTAATAAAACATAATACATAGTTGTGGCCCAAGTTCACTAGCAGCGAGATGACAGAGTGAAAAGTGAAATGACGAGTTCAAAAAGTTTTTTTTTTCTTTTTAAGATTCGAAACTGTCACCTAACACCACTGTCCACAGCGACAAATAGAAATTAAATATCATGTTTCATGAGTAGCGAGATGTGTGGCATGTCTGAACAGGAAATGACGCGACGAAAAGTTCTGTGGTGACTGGGAGAGGAACCCCGTAATTTCACCAGTAACTAGGAATGGCATGTTTGGACCTGACATGACGTGAAGAAAAGATCTGTGTCGAAACAGCTGTCGTTATTGCTGACAATGCACGAAGAGACATGCTAGAGCTTGAGGTGACACGATTAAAATATTTGCGCTTGATTAGGAATCGAACACAGACACGCACCTTTCGTGGAGACGTTTTAGAGACTGAAATCTTGGGAAAATAACGAAGCGACTCAACTGTATCGTCCCGACGGGTTCAAATCCCGCGGAAGGGAAAATGTGACTTCGAATCGCAGTCCAGCACCAATATTTTTAACACCTCACGTTCACATAGAATAATAAATAAGTGTCCTCTGAGCTTACATGAGGATTGGTTCAGTAATAAAATGGAATTTATGAGGTAAGACAGCTTACTGGTGACGGAGTTCTCCCTGGCGCGGCTATTGCCTCTCTAGTTTCCAAACCCACACTGACTCTCTTCGTGTCAGTACAGAAGGCTACCACAACGTGTACTTCCTACTTGACTCAGTGATCACCAAAATCACACAACTGACGTCTTTATGAACTAGCAATGCAGTACGATACGGTTGTTGATACAGGAACTATAGATATCAACTTAAGCTATTGTGGTGCTGTATACAGGGTGAATCACCTAAACCTTGCACCGCGAACATGGCGGACCCGGAAAATGCTATTGATGTGTGGTTTTCACAGAACGGATTGGCAGTCAGGGGCTTGCACTGTTAGCCAATCAACAGATCGCAATAACACCTAGAAAGTGTAATTTTGTGCAACCTTACACTTTTTAAATGGAACAATGCCTGTTGACACTAACAACTAAAAGTAGGATGAATTAGAACCGCAGAGATGTTTGTTGCAGGATTCTATAATGAGTCATTTGTCAAATACCGCATTATGACGAGTTTCCATAGCGACTCTTGACTGTGGCATTCAAGCTGCGTAGTTGCTAGGTTCGATGGAGTTATTTGCTTGCAATGTTTTGTGTGTTATCGAGTGCACTGTGACTTTCTTGTCAATTAGTACAGGGAAAATCCAAGAAATAGGTCATAAGTGGAGGGTGGGATTTGTCAGTGCAGAACAAGCCGATATGCTCATGGTGTAGGAAGAGTGTAAGAAGAATGCAGTTCGATCTTGTACGGTGTATGTTGCAAGATATCCCAACAGACGTTAACCATCCCGATAATTACTTATCGACTTGCTCAGCCAGTTACGTGAAAGTGGTGGTATAACACCTAGGCAAAGTAACAGAAGGAAACAATGACAGGAGAGGGGAAATTTAACGTTCTTGTTCCGGTTGCAGTTGATCCCCACGTTATCTCCCGCAGAATCGCACGAGAAAGTGGCAAGAGTCACATTATCCATCGACATCGATTCCATCCCCATCACGTCTCCCTCCATCAAGAGCTATATGGAAGCGATTATGAGAATCACGTTAACTTCTGTAGATCGATGTTACGATAGATATATAATGAACCTTGGTTAGTGATGAAGCCACATTTCGCAATCATGGTCTGGTAAACCGACGAAACATTCACTTTGGTCTGTTGACAATCCCCGTTGGCTTCTTGAGGAGGAATGTCAGCGTCCATGAAGTGTAAACGTATGCTGCCGCTCCAGCCTTGTCAGAGAATACAGGTCTCAGCCGCCACTTGCTCTCAGCTGCACCTATATTGAGAAAATTCTGTAGATTATCAGTCAAAATCTGCTCAGCGTCAGATCAATTCAGCTTGCGCTATCCACATTTTTAGGCCCAGAGTACTTGACTCACTTATGCCACCCAGGATCCTTGTCCACTGCGGTATTAAACCAATTGTTAGTTGTTCACGGTATACAATAACAACTTGTTTAGCGTAATTTATGTCTGTCTTTGTTTTGGAAAAATAAATATTGTTAGTAAACTAAATTTTGCATACATTCTTAGTCATTTTACACAGTCCATACAGTGTTACCTTTCATTGCGGCGTCCGCTGCCAGAATCTCGGATTGATGGCACTTTCTGTGGCAGTCAGTAGCTCACGGGAGCTTAATTTAGAATAGAATCTGTGTGGCAGAAGAATTTGTAATGTTTAAATTCCTTTGGGTCAGAATTAGTGTACATGCTTACAAGGAGCAAGGCTCGCTTTCTACAGAGTAGTGGCTTTTCGCGGATGATGCTGTAGTATACAGAGAAGTTGCAGCATTAAAAAAATGCAGCGAAATGCAGGAAGATCTGCAGCGGATAGGCACTTGGTGCAGGGAGTGGCAACTGACTCTTAACATAGACAAATGTAATATATTGCGAATAGAAAGAAGGATCCTTTATTGTATGATTATATGATAGCGGGACAGGCACTGGTTGCAGTTACTTCTGTAAAATATCTGGGAGTATGCGTACGGAACGATTTGAAGTGGAATGATCATATAAAATTAATTGTTGATAAGGCGGGTGAGCAGGTTCAGATTCATTGGGAGAGTCCTTAGAAAATGTAGTCCATCAACTAAGGAGGTGACTTACAAGACATTCGTTCGACCTATACATGAGTATTGCTCATCAGTGTGGGATCCGTACCAGGTCGGGTTGACAGAGGAGATAGAGAAGATCCAAAGAAGAGCGGCGCGTTTCGTCACAGGGTTATTTGGTAAGCGTGATAGCGTTACGGCGATGTTTAGCAAACTCGAGTGGCAGATTGTGCAAGAGAGGCGCTGTACATCGCGGTTTACAGGTTTTGAGAGGGTGCGTTTCTGGATGAGGTGTCGAATATATTGCTTCCCCCTACTTATACCTCCCGAGGAGATCACGAATGTAAAATTGGACAGATTCGAGCGCGCACGGAGGCTTTTCGGCAGGCGTCCTTCCCGTGAGCCATATGCGACTGGAACAGTAAGGAACAGGGAGGTAATGATAGTGGCACGAAAAGTGCCCTCCGCCACGCACTGTTGGGTGGCTTGCGGAGTATAAATATAGATGTAGATGTAGATATAGAAGTAATTGTGTTTTGTTAACCATGGGTACACGTCAGAATATTATCGATGACCAGGCAGATATTACACGGAATTCTCAGGTAAATGCAGTTGCAGACCTGGCAGAAATGAACGTAGAACCTGCAGAGTATGACGACATGTCTCAGTCAGGTGACGAAGGTGAACAAGAGACAGCAGCAGTACGAAATGTAGGCGCTGCTGGTACGGGACGCACCATCAGTGAGACTGGCAGACCAGAATCGCGAACGAAACGTCACAGAATGATGGAATCTCGCTATACATTCCAGAAGGTGTTAGCAGTGGATTTACCTTTGAGGCTCTCATAATAATATAATAATGGCGTGTGACGAGTGCCTCCCGTCGGGTAGACCGCTCACCTGGTGCAAGTCTTTCAATTTGTCGCCGCTTCGGCGACTTGCGCGTCGATGGGGATGAAATGACGATAATTAGGACAACACAACACCCAATCCCTGAGCGGAGAAAATCTCCGACCCAGCCGGGAATCGAGCCCGGGCCCTTAGAATCGACAGTCTGTCGCGCTGACCACTTTTTTTTTGCATTTTTGTTCGTTATTGATCGTTGTGTTTGGTCGTTGCGGACGTCGCAGGACATCCTGTTCAAGTTCGCTAGTTGATTCTACCACTCAGTTTTTTATTACAGAGACCAACCGGCTCTCTGACCGAACACGCTGAGCTACCACCACTCAGCTACCGGGAGTGGACTCTCATGGAATTCATGCAACAGGGAGAAAGGAAGAGACAAGAGGCAGAGAAAAAGAGAAAGGAGGAAGTGCAAGGAAAGATACAAATTTGTCAAAAGAACGTTCACAGACGGTATAGATGGAGTCAAGAAAGGGATCGCAGGAGCCCAAGATGTCAAGAAAACGACAGTAGAAATGCGTGAGGTCGCTGAAGAGGCGAAGCGCGATGCCAAAACAGTGCGTTTGGTAGCGCAAGTAGCACGAAAGGATGCATCAGTGGCCAAAGAACAAGTTAAACTGGCTAGAACTGAGGTGTGTAAAACAAAAAAGGCACTTGTAACTCTCCAAAGGCAAGGCAAAAATAGTTCAAGAAACGCAGGAAAAATGAGTGAGGAAGCGAAGCGAATTGAACAGATAGAAATCAAACAGGCCGAAATCTCAGAAGTTAAAAATCAGCAGACGCGAGTCGTCGCGCAACAAAACGAGTTGGCTAAGGACGTTCGGCACTCACATGAGCGAGTCGCGCTATTGCAAACACAATCTCGTCCGATAGAGCGCCATCGAGAGCATCACAGAAGTGAAGAAAATGTTTTGCGACTCTCCGAACCACTGTATGAGGACACTCCCCATGCACATGGGTGAATGCAGCAGGAATATGCTCCTGCCGCGGCGGAACGCGTTAATGGAAATGCTCCGTCGGTAACACGCAACATGTCAGAGAAATTGGCCGAAGTTGTACGCATCGACGGAGTTCAGAAACGTAATAACGACAATCTGACAACACGAGAGGATACCATAACAGTGAACACGGATCGTTGGGGCACCGATACATGGAAACAAGCCCTGCAGACGAGAGGGAAAATTCGTATGGCGGATACGTCGAAACTTTCGACCACAAATTATTCTTGACCATCCAGAATTTTCAAGTCTACAAGGAGTCAAACAACGCAGTACTTCCAAGGACCTGGATGGCACAGTACGATCACATGCTACCAGAATCTTGGCTACTTGAGTACAAGCTCCAGTTTATGTGTGGTTTCGTAGAAGCGTCGATTGCAGAACATAAGACCAGAGTTGCGGATAGTTGCTCCTACCAAGAATTTAAGGACGCATTCCTTAGGACATGTTGTTCGCCAGACACGCTAGACAGGATAAAACAGGAGATTATGTTAAGAAAGGATTTAGAAGCGTCAAGACTCCGCAGTCCCGTCAAATTCTTCGAATCCCTTGTCAAGAAAAACCGATTCTTGGATGCGATCTCTCCGAGGGAAATTATAAGGCATTGCTACATTAAATTACATTTACGTTACCAGCAACTGCTCATCAGTAGATGCAGGGATTCAATCGAAGCTTTCAAGAGACCACTTTGCAAGCTCGCGTACGTGAATGAAATTCACAGTTCGCGGGAAAGAAGTAGAAATAATAACAATAACTGATCGAGAGGAATGACGATGGACCAAATGGGGGAAAACATCGATCGAATCGAAACCAAAATTCAAAATCAATGGGAATAACCAGCCATAAGGGGAAAGTAGAACAAGACGACGAAATTATAATCATAACAACAACAACTTCCGACGAAACGGTAACTAGAGAGAGCCACAGAACTCGAACCAGGATAAAGAGGATTTTAGGGACCAACAGCAAAGCAATAGCAGGACTTACAACGCTCGAGGCCAATGGAATGACCAACGTAGGAATTCAGGCCACCTAACCCATTATAGGGGTCACTCAGAGAAAATTCAAACAGGAATTGATACACAGCCGCTGCGGACTCAGCTCAAAAACAATGCCACAAACTATCGGAACGAGCCATATTAATCTGTTATAGTACTAAGATACTGAGAACTGCATCGAGAAGAGAAGGTGCAGTATGTAAATAGTCTCCATTACCGTAATTTAATGTTGATATTGTGTTGCTTCGCGTAATTTTCCATTTGTTGTATTTCCGTGTTATTTTGTTTGTTCGGCCAGCCGGACTGGCCGTGCGGTTCTAGGCGCTACAGTCTGGAGCCGAGCGATCGCTACGGTCGCAGGTTCGAATCCTGCCTCGGGAATGGATGTATGTGATGTCCTTAGGTTAGTTAGGTTTAATTAGTTCTAGGCGACTGATGACCTCAGAAGTTAAGTCGCATACTGCTCAGAGCCATTTGAACCATTCTCCTTTTAATCCACCAACTTTCCTAGTTTTTCTCAGGACCTAGAATTTTTATTCGTATTTTTCTTTCTCTTTTTTCTAGTTCTCTTAATTCGCCTTTCTTATTCAATGTTAGGCACTCTGATCCATACGTTGTTTGTGTCCTAATAACTGAATTGTAATGTCTAATTCTCGCTTGTATGGATATTGATTTCTTATTGTAGTAGTTTTGCGTTAATTTATATGCAAATTCTAACTTTTTTATTCTTTCTTCATTCGTTGTTTTATCCAGTCCATTGGCTTGGATCCACTCTCCCAGGTATTCTAATCTATCAACTCTTTTACTTTTTCCATACTTTGTTTTCATAAAGTTTTCTGTATTATGTTTGTGTTCTATATACTCGGTATTTTTCATAGGATATTTTTAGCCCAGTCTTTTCAGCAGACTCGTGTAACTGATCGAGCATAACTGTTGCGTCTGTTCGGTTCCCAGTTATCAATGCCATATCATCCGTAAAGGCTAAACATTTCACTTCAAATTTGTTCTTTCCTTTGGCCATGATTATACTTTTTGTGTCCCTGTTTTTTAATGTGTTTTCATATGTTTTTACTATTTTATCTAAAACCAAGTTAAAGAGAATTGGGGTCAGTCCATCTCCTTGTCGATCGCCTGTTTTGATTTTGAATGGTTCAGAAAGTTCGCCTTGAAACTTAATTCTTGACGTTGTATCTATGAGCGTTTGATCAACAGGTCTTGTGGTGTTTTCATCTATTCCTGATTCATAAAGTATCTGGGATAGTGTTTATCTGTCAATTGAGTCGTAGGCCTTGAAGTCTACGAAAGTAACTACTGTATTTTTATTTTGTATAGCTCTCACTCTCAAAATTGTTTTTAAATTAAGAATGTTCTGCACATGATCTTCCTTTTCTAAATCCTGCTTGATAATCTCCTGTATTAGGTCCTGCTTGTTCCTCAATTCTATTTCAAAGTGCTGTAGAAAGTATTTTGTATGTCACTGGTAACAAGGATATGCCCCTGTAGTTGTTGGTGACTGTTTCACCTCCTTTTATTATAGAGAGGATGGATCAATGCTTGTTTCCAGTCACTGGGTATGATTCCTTTTGTCCAAATGTCTTTAATTACTTTGTGAATTTTCTGCCATGCAGATAAGCCCCCTAGCTTCCACATTTCATCTACTATCCCATCCTTTCCTGGTGCTTTGTTATTCTTCAATATTTATGTACAGGTCTATGTTGGAAATGCCTTGTGGTTAGGGCCTCCCGTCGGGTAGACAGTTCGCCTGGTGCAAGTCTTTCGAGCTGACGCCATTTCGGCGACTTGCGTGTCGATGGGGATGAAATGATGATAAGGACAACAAAACACCCAGTCGCTGAGTGGAGAAAATCTCCGACCCAGCCGGGAATCAATGCCGGGCCGTTAGGTATGACAGTCCGTCGCGCTGACCACCCAGCTGCCAGAGGCGGACAGGCCTATGTTTATAACGCATAATGATTTTGTTTCATTTCAGCAGCGGCGATCCTGACAGAGGAGACGGGAGGCATCCTTATACTATGTAAAATTACGTGAGCACAATCACAAAATGCCTCTTCAAAGGTTTCAGCCAAATCACTAGCATCTGAGCAAGTAGACGCACTTCCTAGCCACTTCAGCGTCAGCAGACAACACCGGCGGACATCGAGGAATAAAAGAGTATACAAGGAATAAAATGCATGAAAATTCGCTTCGGTAGTATTAGAAAAGGTATAGGGTGTTACAATAAGTTAGTATTTAGTATTGGGGGAGGTGTGCAGGTTTGGTGGAGGTATAGAGGTAGCGCCAGAGTAAAATCAGAGTGCACGACAGGAATAGATCCAACCAAAAAATAACAAAAAAAAAAAAAATAACAAAAAACAGATGAACACACAAAGACACCTCACACCACATAATACAACGTTAACAGGTCCCTGCAGGCATCTAGTTTCTTTTTTTTTAGATTTGCGCCCTTAGTAATTAAATAAATAAATATATTAAGTAAAGATAAAAATTTTGTATTCATCAGAATCTTTTTCTGTAAATTGATTATAAGGATTGAATGAAATTTGTGAGAGAATATGGCAATTGACCACACTTGAGGACTGTGCAGACTCCGGAACCAGATGGCCCACGCCAGGCAGTGAAGCGATCAGTCAGATGTAATGACTCAGCTTTGGCAACCCCGGTGCAGGGGACCCGACCGCTCGCTGTGACTGAACTGGACTGCCAGCTGCCAGCTGATGCGCCAAAGTCACGCAGCCCCAGTGTAGGCCGCACGTCACAAGCCGGGTCAGACAGCAGGACGCCACCACACGCCGGCAGCCACTTCCTAGCGGCCAACGACTCGCCAGACTGCTATTCGAGAGACAAGCGAGTCGCATGGCATCACAGTCGACACTCGCGGCGGGCATAACTGACACACGGTTAAGCTGCCCAGAGATGAAGGTTGCTGTCCATCCGCCAAATGCTGCCTTACGACGAGATGGAACGCCAGAGACGTCTGCCGCCACTTCTGCCACGTCACGTCACGTGCCGAATGAGAGGTCATCCCGCTCTGGTGCAAATTGCTGTTCTTCAATCCTACCAGTCACTGTTGTGTGAGTGACTAAGTGAATTTTTCAATTGTAAAATGCCTCCCCAGGGATCCTTGTGGAGGGCGCGATAGGATACCTTTCTCTAATATCATTAAGTAATATTTTTCTTGTGTTTTTGTGTGTATCAATTGAACTGTCTTGATTTTGACGTATATGTTTATACTACACATTTATGAATGCTCTGATTATGTGCCTGTATTTGTTTTCATATCGTAGAAAATAAAACACAAATTTAACTACTTAGGTAATAAGACAAACAGATTACACATGCGATTTCCTTGTTCATTGAGAATTTGTGAATGTATGTGTTTGATGATTGAGACCAAATGAGTGATCGAGCTGGGGCAAATCAATGTGCAGAGAACAGTTCACAGTCCAGGACATTGTAAATGATTAGGAACATTTGACACCTCCGACCTCAGTATATGGTGTGAATGGGTATATTTCTTTGCTGCAACGCCATTTAACTGCCTATCAAATGTTAATCAGTAGTCTGTGATGTAGCAATGACCCCTGGGTCCAACATAATTCATACCACTCACAGCAAAGTTTATATGTACTCTTGCTGGGTTTTAGCTCCATGTGAGTGAACGACCCCTGAAATGAATGAGTTTAAGCTAGGATGTGTTTAAGCTATGTTTGCACTTTTCTGTGCGAATTACCCATACACAATATTTTGCCGACGGCGCTCTCTGATTGGCAAAGTTACCTTTTTGCACATCTATATACCTATATCAGAATGAGATTCTCCCACTATTTCCGATGATTTCCTCTGTTTTGTGTCACACTAAATAATATTGAAGTGAGACACTACCCATGCAGAAATCAGCGGCAGGTAGAAGTCAGTGAGAGAAGACAGGTTATTCTCTCACCTACTTTTCGTATACAGAAAATTATTAAAAAATTTTATTACAACCTGACACACCTTGAGCAAGACTCTAGAAAGTTAATGACCTGAGCAAAAGTTGATGAAACCTGGTAAGGAACTAAAGGCTTGAGGTAGTTTTTGGTTATTAGCTCGTAGAAACGGCACGTTTGAACTAATTGGTGACTGCGCCATTCCTCAGTAAATCTTCCCAGACAGGCCCACAGCCGTACAGGGCAGACAGAGCAGTCCCCTTGTCAAGATAGGCCTCCAAGACAACAATGTAATACCTGCACTGGCGCCAGCGGAGGCTGGGCTGTGGGCAGTGGACTGAAGGGAAGGATCTACACAGTGGAGTCATAAACCTGGCATTGTGAGCAGAGACACGAGTAATAAAAATTCACAACTTTTCGTTTTCGCCGATACTGCAAATGGGCCTGTGACCCACTTCGAGAGACCGCCTTGGTTGTGTAAGACACTCCAGCATCTGTTTGCTTGTTGCCGTGGGAACTGACATGACTTTGGAGAAAACCCCTTCCCCTCCACAACAAGTTAAAAAGCCAGTAATTGGGCGTTTCTTCTTTTTCCAGAGACGTAGGTTTCTTAACTATTGCTCTGATTTGACAGGTGTTTGTGCTGTCGTTTGGGAGGGGAGATTTAGCGCCTCTAGAGCCCGGTGGCTGGCTCAAGACGGCGCGTAGGCGACGAGGTTCGTGTACTTTGTGGGGAAATAGATTTTTTTTTCTGAAGAGGTGTGAGGCTCCCGGGTGCTGGACTTTAGTCAGGTAAGAAGACTTCTGGTCGATGCTCTGGCATTTGTGGTTGGTGCTTGGGACCTGTCATGAGACTGACTTCACTTGCGAGTAGTTTAGACTCGGGAGCCTGTGGTGATGTTCTTACTGTACCAACTGTGTCACTTCAACTGTCTTTGTTCAACAAAAAAAAAAAAAATGGTTCAAATGGCTCTGAGCACTATGGGACTTAACTTCTGTGGTCATCAGTCCCCTAGAACTTAGAACTACTTAAACCTAAATAACCTAAGGACATCACACACATCCATGCCCGAGGCAGGATTCGAACCTGCGACCGTAGCGGTCACGCGGTTCCAGACTGAAGCGCCAAGAACCGCACGGCCACCCAACTGTCTTGGACTATTCGTTTGCCAAGGGCACACTTATTCGTTTTTGGTTTACCAGTCTTGACGTTTGGTGTCCTTGTGCAGTCTGTCGTATCGGAGAGCCAAATTAGTCCTTGGTACGACCAGAGAACGGGTGTGTTGCTCACTGAAATCTACTGTGATTTCAGGGCTCTGGCAGAGAGTAAATTGCGATCTGTCTGCCTGATAGCTACACTGTGGGATTTTTCAAATTTTTTCGTGGCCGCGATCGATTCATAGGTGCCGCCTCACGTCTCGCCTCCGCCACACACATCACGCCTGCTGCAAGTTGCATCGCAGCGTGAAGCAAAGAGGGTAACGTACTGCCGCTCCAGCCTTGACACAGCTTACAGATCCCAATCGCCACTTGCTCTCAGCTGCCCATATATTGAGAACATTCTGTAGATTATTAATCAAAGTCTGCTCAGTGTCAGATCAATTCAGCTTGCGTTATCCACATTTTTAGGTTCTTTGTCCTTGACTCACTTCTGACACCAAGGATCCTTGTCACTGCGGTTTTAAACCAATTGTTAGTTGTTCACGGTATACAATAACAACTTGTTTAGCGTAATTTACGTCTGTCTTTTTTTTTGGGAAAATAAATATTGTTAGTAAACTAAATTTTGCATACATTCTCAATCATTATTATATAGTCAAAATAGTGATACCATTCAAACCAAAAATAGTTACGGCAGCTCGTGATGTAGCAGGCTGCCAAAATAATCTACTTACTATTCACTTCCGATATTTATGTTGCAGTTGGTGCAGCTGGATGTTGTTCATAACTACGTTGCAGACCCAAATCATATTTACTGAAATGAAAATAAAACTCAATGGCCTAGACTTCAGTATAGTATTGGCTCTCAGTCAATATGGTAGCAGCTGAAGCCGCCATGTCTTCGAAGTTTGAGTTTCACGGTTGCTAGTCATTGGCTGAGAAAACCAGTTCTTCCTGTCATTGGTCTAATGGGAAATCGGTAACGTTGTAAAATAGAGTTGCCAACTCTATAACCGTCGGTTCACTTCCTGAAGTCGTGCACGATTATCCTGCTAAATTCGCTACCTATAATCTCTTGCTATTTCCAATACATATTATTATTCTCTCTTGTAATTGAAGCTGCGAATTACCCATGTTATTTATTACTATGGCAGTGAGAGTGTACTGCAGGCAGTGCTACCTCGCTGGCTGTCAGGAAATGTTTATCTTTTGTGACACAGAGGTTGGATTAGTTGATGGTTCTAACATCGTTGGAAACGCTCACGCTATGTCATATTTTCATGTCTTCTCTTACCGGGCTGCATGCTTCCAGACTGAAAACCAGTAAGTCAATCTTAATTTTTCCATCTTATGTCTAACTCTCCTCATGCTCTTTATTTAGTACCCACTAAATTTAAGAAGTTGTTACATTCCAATTTTATTAAAATTGATGTTTTTCTGTTTATAACGACAAAATATTCAGTTTTTTGTCAATCTTACGTTTGATCGTGTTATGTGTGACACTGAATAATTTAGATGGGTTTGTTCCTCACACAACTCTAACTGTCAGTCTTACACCTTTTGGTGGTAGTACCATAATGCTTCTTGCCTATGACGCAGGACTTCGCAGACCGTATTAAGGTCTTTCATTAAATAGATCAGGGCAAAAGGTGGGATGTTTCCTTTGAAATAGCACAGTCGATTTTCGTCCCCATTCTTCCGAGTCCTGGATTCTGCTTGGTCTCTAATAACCTAATCATCCTTATCTATTATCTCGCACATGGCTCACTGAAAGCAAGTGTCCCACATATGTTAAACTGTCGCAATTCATCACATTTGCCAATAATCAAGTTGACGACGCTGGCAAACCATAGAAACGTTCTGCATCAGTGCTCATTGGTCTTCTTTCATCTGAGAAATAATTCGGCGTAAACGATCCTACCTAACGCGAGAAACTATTTTCTAACGTGATTTCTTCGATACACTTACCCCGTAAACGGCACAAATATTTCCAACTCCCTCCACTGCCTGCAGGTGTCTATTAAATCCAAATAATCCGTCACAAATAACAGAATATTTTCTGTTTGACGCTCTGTTTTCTAACGCTTAATCAACAATCCTCACAACCTTCAAATGTGTAACATTCACTATGTCATCACAAGAACAATTCTAGAAACTGACACCAGACACGACTACAGATAAATATACTTACAGCAACTTGCGGGACAACACGTGAAAGAAAATCTTTACACTTGCATATACTATTTCAATCAAATTTTTCTTCCAACGATGAATTCCATACGCTGAGGTGACAAAAGCCACCGGGTACCTCCAAACATCGTGTTGAACCTACTTTTTCCATGCGTGGTGCAGCAATTCGACTTATCAATGGACCCTTCAGAGATATTGAGCAATGCTGCCTCTACTGCGTTTTACTTTTTATCCGTCGTATTCTGGACCTCTGTTTCTGCATGGTGCCTTTTGTAGCCCTTTCTCCACGTAGCTGTTTCTAGCTGTCTTCTCTTACACCAATTGGGATTGTCGTATAGTCGTTTTTTAACTCTGTCTTCGTATTCTATACTTTTGACTAGGGCGCGCATGACCCAAGTAGTTTTAGCCCCCTAAAAACAAACAAAAAAACAATGCTTCCTCTATAGCCAACAATAACTGCGTAAGGTTGCCACTGCAGGATTTTGTGCACCAACTGACCTCTCGGTTATGTCTCATAAATGGTAGCATTCTTGTCGGGCGACCTGCGTGGCAAAATCATTCTCTCAAACTGTCCAGAATGTTCTTCGAATCAAATGTCAACGACTGTGGCCAGGGTCATCTATAACGATTCCTTCCTTCTTTGTTAACACGATGTCCATGATTGGCTCGGTCTTAGTCGTCAGCTTCTCAGCGTTTGCTTTTTGCGCAAGCGTGAGAACTTGTTGCGACGTTTCTACTCACATCTTTTTTGTAGTAAAAAACTAACTATTACTGCCATACACAGTACGTGGCAGCTCCATTTCCTTGCTTTTTCCCTCCATAACTTCAGATGTAATGTTGCATTCAATGACAGTCATCCATGGGGCCGACAATCTCCTCGCTCTCACTGTCATGCATCCCTACTACGAGTACACATATGAAAGCAATATTACGTGTGCATGTTATATGAACTCCATTAATTTAAAATACGCAATGGTATGACAATATTGGTGGTTATTTAAAAACACACAGGTGTTGAAACAAATAACGTTATTTTCGCATGCTTTAGTAAAACAGCGTCATATCTGTGTGTGTATGAGTGTATTTAAAACTAGTAGAGGAACTATAATCATCCTCATTAGCTCAATCAGCCATGACGCTAAGGCAAACGCGTGCCAAAAACTGAATCTTTTCACTGTCGGTGACTGTCAAACCCTCGCGTCTCTCCGGCTGAAATGGGGAGACTGATCCGCCTGCGCACAGTAGTCCGTTCGCACACATTTGAGGCACGCTTAACTTTTCACCACTACATGTGCTTCCTTGCCCCCATGTGCAAAAGTACTGCATGTGCCTACTACGCGCGGGAAGTCGATCAGGTTTTTTCATCTTTGGACAAACAGAGAGCTATACATATTGCGCAGAAATCCAAACAACATTCTAAATTGACAAATATAGGATAGAAAAAGAAATAATGAAAGATTATATTCCGTTTGTCATAGATAATTCAGATCAAAAGATAATCCGAAATGTTACATACTGAGACAGTACAAATTGATTTCCATAAATAAATTAAATTATTGTAACAACCATATATAAATATAACAATATGAAAATAAATCATATTTGGAAAATCACATAAAGATCTGGCGTGTGTGTGTGTGTGTGTGTGTGTGTGTGTGTGTGTGTGTGTGTGTGTGTCCCACATGTCCTCCTCAACCAATGGATCTAATGCAAGCATACTTTGTTCACGTGGTAAATGTACCACCTACCGTCTGGAAAGAAATACTGTGAGACTACTATTTACTCCCACTGGGACCGATATGACATAGGAGATAGACACAGTGAGAAAGGAAAGGAGGAGATGTAGAGGGAGGAGGAAGAGATGGAGAGAGGGGGGAAGGGAGGAGATGGAAAGAGAATGGAGGGGAAGAACTGGACAGAGAGAGGTGAAGGAGAAGATGAACAGAGACAGAGGAGTCTGAGATGGCCAGAGAGTTGGGGAGGAGAAGCTGTAAAGAGTTTTGGGATGGGATGAGATGGACAGAGTGAGTGGAAGTTGGGGCCTGCACAGAAGAGGGGCGGGAGGGGGAAGGTGTAGATGGACACTGCAACGAGGGAGGAAGAGATCGACAGTGTGGATGGGGAGGAGAGTATGGGGAAGTATGGGGGAAGATGGACAGATTAAAAAAGTGTTCGAATATTGTGTCTGTAAACTTAAAGAACCCAAAATATTCGTTGTGAGCATACAGTTATTGAAAAGGCAGTGTATGTAAGGATAATTGATCATTTTATTTCGAATAATTTGCTGTCGAATGTACAGTTAGGTTTTACAAGTCGTGTAACAACTGAAAATGCTATATTCTCTTTTCTCTGTGAGCTACTGCATGGATTAAACAAAACGTTTCGAACGGTAGGCATCTTTTATGATTTAACTAAGGTATTCGATTGTGTTGATCTCAAAATATTGCTCCAGAAGTTGGACCATTATGGAATACAAATTGTAGCTCACTATTGGTTCACCTCCTACTTTAATAACAGACAGAAAAAGGTCAATCTCCACAGTTCTGAGAATGGCTATGATGTGGGTTCTGAGTGGGGCACAGTTAAATGGGGAGTTTCCCATAGATTAGTGTTGGGGCCATTCCTGTTCCTTATTCATGAAAATGATATGACCTATAGTATTACAGGTGGTTCACAAATATTCCTGTTTGCTGATGCCACAAGATTGGTAGTAAAGGATGTTGTGTGCAACGTTGGCGCTGTTTCAAAGAGTGCAGTTCATGACGTAAGTTCATGGCTTGTAGAAAACAAACAAACTCTAAATCACAGTAAGACGCATTTTTTACATTTCTAATACAGAATTCAACAAAAGCTGACATAATTTCACTGAAAGTGTGTATGATTAATGAAACTGAACAGATCAAATATCTCTGTGTTCAGATAGATAGTAAACTGTCGTGGAAAGCCCACGTTCAGGATCTTGTTCACAGACTTAAAGCCGCTTTTTTTCTTTTTTTATTCGAATGGTATCGAAAGTAAGTGATATTTCCACATGGAATGTAGTCTATTTTGTTTATTTTCGTTCGCTTATGAGGTTTCATATTATATTTTGGGGTAACTCTTCCCATTTTCAAACGAGATTTTTGGCTCAGAAACGTGCAATTCCAGCAATAAGTGGTGTAAGTTGGCAAACCTCTTTTCCACCCCTGTTCATTAGTGTGGGTACTCTGACATTGGCCTCTCAATGGATATATTCTTTACTGTCGTTTCTTGTTAACAATACCAGGTTATTCACAAGAATTAGCATCTTTCACTCAGTCAGTACTAAGCAGAATTCCAAACTTAATTTGGATCACACTTCCTTTACTCTTGCACAGAAATGCGTGCTGTATATTTCTGCATCCATTTTCAATAAGTTGCCACAAGAAGTCAACAGTCTTAGCAGTAATCCACAAGCTTTCAAATGGAAACCGAAAAGTTACCTCATAGGTCACTCCTTATGTTCTGTCATAGAGTTCCTTGAAAATTTAACCTGATTCCTATGTTACATTGTTGATTGTGTTTACATATACTTCTGGCTTGGTTTTTGGGTTCATAAGCATTTTATTCCATTTGTTATTACTTTTCTACTGTAAAATCATGTACTAACACGTTCCATGACCTTGAAGATCTGCTCCTCAATTTGGCCCTACAGAAGTAGGGGTGTAAAATTAAACAAATAAATAAATAAATAAATAAACTTCCGTACCCCATCAGACAACTTTATGGCGTTTTTGGACAGTGTGGTAAGATTCTTTAGTGAATTAATGAATTTTAAAGAAAACATTACTTTAAGTGGAGATTTCATTGTAAACCTTAAAAGTAACCAGTGAAAATGTACCTAAACTGAATAATTAGTTATATTCACATAATTTACCATCAACTCTATGAATACACTAGAGCTGGAAAAACCTCTAAAACTACAATTGATCAAACATCTTTTTTCTTCCAAACATTTGATCATAATGTAGAAGTGACTGTTGTGTAGATAGTTCCGCGTAGTCAGCGTGTACACAACTTTCCCACTAGAGTGCTCCCCGTAAGCACAACAGCACAGGCGCAGTGCTCGTCCGTCTCCGCACTACGAGATGGCACTGTCTTAGAGACGGACCAAATTCTGCTTCCGCCAAACCGCGTATTAATATGTAAGGCAGCCAATGACATTGCTGCTAATGTAGAATCGTTTCTCCTCACGGATCACACTCTTGCAGTGATACCTGAACGCGCAAGGTATTATAACGAGTGTACAGATCTCCGATTAGTCTGCATCAGTCTGTACCAGTCAGCATTAGTCTGTACCAGTCTATAGTCAAGTTTCAGTCTGCACCTAAGAAGACTATCATATTCCTGTACATAGCCATGAAGATAAATGTATAGACACTGTCAAGTATCAGAGACATGTGAGAATAAGATTAATGTACCAAGACCAAAGGAACTTCAGATTGTCAATCGTAAATAGCATCCAGATTCAACTTTCATAATGTTTATGCTTGTTATTTTAATAAATGTGTGTGATAATTAATCAAGTTCTGTTTAAAGTTGGTCACCGTCAACCTGCTACTCTAAGCATGCAAGTGGCATTTCTATCGTCTGACTGAACGGCAGAATATAAACACGCCACGTTAAGACGACGAGACATATTGCTGACACTCGCCTAGTTCATTAGAGCAACAAGTCAAATAACCTAATGGTGTGTGTACCGAAAGTCTTACAGTACGCACACCACAGATTCAAACTGGATTCTCAGACCATGAAACAATAAAATTTAGTGTAAATATTGTACCTAGCATAAATTATAGGACAAGAGAGAAGTACGTGTACAGACTGTATAGAAATGAGGACAACTCCAGGATTTTTAATTCTTTGTTAAAAAAAATTCGAACTTAGATTTGGAAAACTGTGACAATGGCGACATAATCTTTCAGTAATTTTTAGCTTGCTACAAACACAGAAACGAAATTGCATTTCCTCTTAAGAAAATTAGAGCCATATTCAGAACTAACACTTGGATAATGAAGAGGATAAGAAAATCTTCAGAACAACTTAGAAAGTTAATTAAATCAGCTGGTGAAAATCCAGCTCTGATAGAATATGTAAACTGTTACGGAGAAGTGGACAAGAAAGTCATTAAAGCATAAAAACTTAAGCAACATTTCATACATCAACAGAAACAAGGGTAACAAAGAAATAAAATCACATAGAAATGTGATGCATACAAACTTAGAAGCAAAACAGAAGAATCAAGATTGTGATTAAAAGCGAGGGAAACCGATAAATGATCATTTATATATCGCACAATATTCATTAGTCAGTATACCAGGACAAAAGTTGTTAAAAAACCAAAGTCATATAAAGGTTAATCATAACATGGTTTTTTATCCCAGAACTACGTTTTTGTATCCTGTAACAGTATAAGAAGTAGATAATGCAGTCAGCATGCTAAAAAATAATTTTTTTCTGCACTGAATATTGCATGCAGTGGAAGTAATTAATCAAAGCCAATATGTTGTTCCTCTGCTTCTTGATATAATTAACGGTTACTTCAGCACTAGTATTTTCCCTAGAGAACTCAAGCTAATAATAATAAAACCATCATATAAACAGTGACTCCTATAATGTAGAAACCTACAGACTCTTACCAAAGTTGTCTTGTTTCTCAAAAATTTTGGAAAGAATAATCCACGAAAGACTTTTTTGAACAAAACTGGAAAATTTACAGTGAATGAATTGCTTTCAGAAAGATTTACTGAAACTGCTAAATGTTTACTGAAACTATTTCTAAATTACTATGATTATTATGAAATAAACTGGATTGTTTCTGGAATTATCTAAGGCATTTGATGTTCTTGATATATATATATATATATATATATATATATATATATATATATATATATATATATATATTGCTGAACAAACTATACTGCTATGGAGTCTGTGGCACTGCTGATGTTTATACAATATGTATCTGTAAAATACCAGGAAGTAACAATAGTTTACAGAGGCAAAGCATACCTTTCTGGATATGAGGAAGTTATTCATAGAGTACCCCAAGAATGAACATTGGGACCCTTGTTGTTCTTGATACTCGTAAAGGAATTACCAAGTTGTTTAACACAAGCAGATTTTCTACTATTTGCTGATAATACTAGTCTGTTTGTTAAAGCTCAGAATGTGACTGACTAACACAAAATGTAGAATAAAGAAGATATCAGCTTATGAGTGAAAGCTTTTATAGTGAATTTTATTAATTTAAGGTTATTCATAAATTTAGTTAAAGTAGCCATGTGTCATGGGATATATTGCGTACAATGTAAGCTCAGAATCTCTTTGCTTGATCTATTTCGTTATCTCTTTTGTTTGTAACTATCTGTATGATTTGTTTCTGTTTATGTATTATATACCTGTATGATTTGTATACAGACATTATTATTTAAGATTTTTGTATAAGTAACGTTCAAGTCCTATATAATTTTATATATGAAGTGGATGCTCTATAAGTGTGAATATATCAACAGAGCAAAATAGAAGGAAAAATCTTTTAAAGCACTAAATATTCAGTTTTGTGACCTCTTTTAGAGACTACCTACATGAAATATTGTGAAGTGGAATTTGTTTTCTCCCTTTTGCAGCAAATTCCATGAAACGTATGATTCACAACTCTGTTAAATGTATTACAGGATGACCCAGTTGTGAGGTAACGTGGTAAATACCTACTATTAATTTCTGAACTGGAATGACCACTGACAAAGAAGCGCCCTACACTACTAAAATCTATGTGTAGTGAACTATCTGAATACTCATTAATGCTATGTAGCCCTAATAGTGAAACAGAAATGTCCAACTTGTAGTAAAACAATAAATAAACGAAATAACCCATAAACAGAACCAGAACTATCAAATAAACAAGGAATCTATTTGAATGAGAAACGTTTTTCACAGAAAAGCTCGTTTTATTGCAATTGAAACGTGAAAGGAGTTTGATGTTCCAACATAATGATTCAAAAGAAATACATACCAAATAAAACACCTGTAAATCACAAGTACGTTGGTAGTAGTCGATTGGCCAAGTTGGCTTCAAGGTTTGGAATTCTCTATGTGCTGTTTCCCTCTGTGAGTACGAAGGTCAATGCTACCTGAATGACTGTATCTTATATGACAGTGACGGTGCACCACTAAACCGTACGGCTGTTCTATGCGCATTAAGTGAGCAATTAGTTCTACAGGTGGAAATAACACGCTGCTGAAGGTGTAAAGTAACACAGAAACTTTGCTATGTGTTGGAGCTACAAATATGATCACCATAAACAACTGCCATCATTAATGAACCCTGAGCTGAGTGGTGCAAAAATCTGTCAGTCTGCGACCCAGGCAACTGCCCTCAGACTCGAACGTCGCACTCAACCTCAGTCTCTGCTCCAGACGAACTCTGGTCTATATTCGAAGCCGTATCCGAAAAACCTTCCCCTAGACGGGCATCCCCACATCTCCTAGAAAACCCTCGCCGTGAAGCATCTCGAAGAAACTGAAACCGCTAACTGCACGTGGCAGGAATTTCTTTAGGCCAATCTTATGGTCAATAGTCTGTGCTCTGTCTCTTTACAGGAGATGGGCGAAAACCCTCCCCCAATGAAGAGACTTGCCTCCATAAGTTACTTCTTTGATACATGTTGTAACGTTAGTATCTTATTTCCAGTCATAAAGCTTATTTTCCGTATGCAAGGAAATCATTCACTATGGGAACCAAAAAGTCTCAAAAAATACTCCAGCAACAAACTGTCGGTCACTCAGTGGTATGGGACCATGTGTGACTCAGAAGCATTTTACAATGCTAGCAGATACGGTTCTCTGAAAAAGGTCGTCGGTCAATTGGCCCACAAACAACCTGGAGAGTTTATAGAGTGCCGCTCCATCCTGAGAGAGGGCCTGAAGGCTGTCAAATTCGTTGGGAACAATATACCGTACTGTGTTAACAGGGGGCCACCGCTGGTGACCTGAGACTCCTCGTAGTCTCGGCCCTTGCATAAACCTCGCCCTGTGAATATTAGCAACCACCCGTCCCTGCACGCCGCCGCTTCCGGCTTCCCAGAACTCCAGCCCATTAAGTCGGTCCTGCAGTAACACTCCGACCAGAGCGTCTCTTCCCCTTACCCCATCACAGATCACAAAATCTTAGTCATCAGATGGGAAGACCAGTCATCTTTGATTTAGTTAATAGCGTGGAAAGTATTTAATAAATCGCAACTAGATGGTGAGCCACATAGTACGCAATCACTCTGAACAAATTTCATTCAACATCATAATAGTTACAAAAATGAAAGGGAGGAAGCTCT
Source organism: Schistocerca nitens (assembly GCF_023898315.1). Taxonomy (NCBI): domain Eukaryota; kingdom Metazoa; phylum Arthropoda; class Insecta; order Orthoptera; family Acrididae; genus Schistocerca; species Schistocerca nitens. The sequence goes on from NC_064617.1 coordinate 53,354,979, forward strand.
GAGGAATTGCCATCCTTCAGTATTGTAACCAAAACAGAGCACGCCTTTTCAGAGTGGTATGAACCATGCTGTAAAATTCTTGCCTCACCTACTCCTTCTGTTACTTCTACGTTTTGTATCTTGCGTGTCCACAATATTTCAACAACATTTTGTCGTAGACAATGATAGTGTTGGATACTACGCGTATTCCTTATCATATTACTGCCCTCCAGAACTGGTTTCTGAAGAATGCCCTCAGCATGTGCAACAGTATGCTCGTCCAGTCTTGTTCCACTAGAAAGCAAAACCCTTCTCCAAGTTCTGAAAGTACTTGGATGCTAAAATGCTAGGTATCCTCCTTCGTACTGTTCCCCACCATTTAGACTTACGAGATATGTTGTACATTCCATTAGAAATTGCCTTCCCTTTATTGTGAAATGTCTGGTCTCCATTCCGCACTACTAACTTTTCCTTTTGTAATGTATACAGACGCACTGACTGTATATATTTGTTGTTCTTTTCTTGAAAGAAAATCACCTGCCCAAAACGAGTTTTCATACATATTCACGAAATTGGTTGAGGAACAGATCATAAATAAAAATTATTTTAGCTCTGAAGTAGTTAATAGCGCTGGAAGTATTTTATATATTGCCAATTAGAGTTCGTTCTTCGTTTGAGTAATGCTGGGAAATACTGTTTTACCATTACATCAACAAAGCGAGAGGTAAATGCATGGTGCGGCGTATAACAATGTCAGTGTGAACAACGTGTGTGGGAGGGAGCAAACGCCAATAGGATGTAAAAATATACTTTTTAAATTTTAATCAATTCGGTCTGTTGTATCTAAGCGAAATCAGACATCAAATGTTATTTTATTCATCACTTCGTTGTGTTGCTGTGTCTCACTGCTCTCAATTGCCTAATCATAGGTTAAGTAACAGCGTGTTTCGATAATTTGTCTTGTTTATAACAACTTATCGTTCTTCATTGTTCTTACATCTAGAAATTCTGTTCAACTGAGAACTTCAGCAACAAACTGAAACATCGCCTTAGAAAAATTTATGAATTACGGTTCTGATAAACCTCTACGTTATTTGATTTTCAAACAGCTGAGCAAAACTCGACGTACTCAGACGTTTCTCTCTTTACTTATTCCGACCACCACCAAACTGACATATATTTTTTTTTCTTTTTAGCGCAACGCAATCTGACTTTCTATAATCCCTACAAAAGAACATGAATCACTTACCTCACAAAAATCTTCGTTACTGGAACTACTGCTATTCAGCTAGCACCAATACTGCCAGCTATATAAAAGATTCTAACTACTAAATGCACTAACTACTGATAGGCATAGTTAGCAAATGAAAGATTTCGATAGAGAACAAACAATGTATTTACCTTAATAATGTTCAAAAGCCATCCAGTATTACAAATTTACTCTTTCTGATGGATACACGTCCAGATCGTCCGCTCTCAAAATTCTGCCATCTCTCTTCTCACATCCACCACTGCTGGAGGCTCACCTCCAACTGCGCAACGCTACGCGCTGTTCCCATCCAACTGCCCAACACTACAATAGCAAATATTCCAACTATGCAAACCAGTCACAGACTGCACACAGCACAGTCAGTCATTTTCATACAGAGCGCTACGCAATGTTACCAACATAAAAACCTAAACAGTTACTTACAAAATCATTAAAAAAAGCTTCCGTTTGGAGACGAAATTCAAATTTTGTCGCCCTTTCATACAGCTCGATATTGTTGCTCGTAACACAGGCAGGTCTCTGGTTATCGACTAAACATCCTGACTTACTGTATGGGGAAGAATTTCTTTTCCTTTGCATCTACAATGATTAGTATTTGCAAACTGGATCAGTCAAGGATTATGCCATATTGTGGTTGGCTGCTAGAGCATCATTCCTTTCGAAAATACAAGGTCGGCAAGCAACGTGTAAAGTTTTCTAGTAAAGATGTCATAGAGAAACATAATCTCAGTCCATCAGGTCTACCAGAAAAATGTTTTTACTGGAAGTGAATTGACGCAACTGTGCGAACCTCATTAGTTTTCATTTTGGAGGCAAAACAACCAAATATTGATCAATGTCTTCGTACTTATTTTTTAAAGCCAAGGACTTCTCAGTCATCTCCTAAACTACGAACAACCGCAGCTTAGGTATAGACACAGGGGTACGGAATTTAGCGTTCTACGTTCTTAGTGAGGATCTTCATTAATGCCATTTCAGGCAATCTATATGTAGACCTCACCACTTTTAAATATTGTTGTTGAAATGTTTCCAGGGAAACAACGGCAGAAATACAGAAATTTTGTTTTTAATGCTGTAAGGTTTTACTTGTAAGAAGGGTCCACTATCACGCTCGCTACAGGTTTCTGAGTGTTCTCTTCGACTTTCCTGCAGACGTTTATTCAGCCAGTTGTATTGACGTTTCCTACGTACTGGTAATGGTGATACAGTTCACATTTACACAGATTACGTATCATCCTCAACAGCGTTTTTCTTTGCAGGCATGTGACGGTCTCACATTTTTTTTTTAATATCTCCATTTCGTTTTAACGTCTGTTTCGAAAAGTTCCTTGTAATTCGAAACACTGTTTACATTAAATATACTAGTTTCGATCAGCTGTATGCAGAAATGTGGAACGTTTATGTAACATAAAGTTACTATGAAGTTCTAGTACTACCTGTAAAACTATCTTTGAAGGAATGACCAAAACTACAGCGGTTTTTAATTTACTTCGAAGATTTGAAGTTCTTTGTGCAAGACGGGAATGCTTAATTTTTTAACTATCTTATTTTTCTTTCCTGTATGTGTCAATTTTTTTCATAAAATACTTCTCATTAGTCGCAGTTGTCATCTACTTTTCTGTTTGAATTTAATTTTGATACAAAATACTTTTTTTCCAAAGCATAAGGATGTAAAAAAAATTAGACGAATTCGTGGGTTTCCATTGGGTACCATCTATCCATGAAGCCGGATATCTTATTACTAAGCTGTAAACACAGTATTTACATACAAAAAACGCTGTTACCTTATCTGGTATTGCCACAGGTGGGTGCAACGCTCCATTTATGAGTCTGAAAGGGGAGACGTGATAGCATCGCCGAAGTCCTTTCTCCCACAAGTAGCAGCACAACCTGAACGCCGTTCCCGAGGCGATCGATGCCACCCATTTTACGTTAAATGAAATGAGATGAAGAGATTGCAGCGACCGCCGAGGCACACAGATAGTCATTTAGAGTAGCGCTCCGTGACTAAAATACAGCAGCAAGCGGCCTCAGGTCGGAACGGTGAATTGTGGGATGCGGATGTCGTCTGAGAGGTAACATTGTGTGAGAAAGAGGTCGACGACAAGAATTACATAAACATGGCAATCTTGAAAAGTTAGAGGATGTTCGTTGTTCTTCTGAGAGGAGGTTTAAACAGTCTCGACCGATGATTTATACATTTATGAAGCGGAAACTAAATTTCCCTCGAACAATGTAATAACTTTGCGAGATAAACAGTACTGGCTTTGCTGATGTTTCTGTTAACCATCGTCTTTCGTGTAGAAAAGATAATATAAACAAGCTGCTGATTAATATATAGGCACCAGTGCTTTCGACCGATGTTCAATTGTAAAACTATTCCTAATTAATGTTTTTGGGCTCAGTCCAAACGCCGATGTACCCACTCTCTTCTGTAATTGGTTCTCTGTCTCAGTTCCATGCAAATGTTCACATGGTATCCTGTTCTTCCAAATACGTCTTCCTATGTCGACCTCTACCTTCTTTCCCCATTACTTTCTCCATCGAAAATGTCCGTGATGACGTTGTTATCTGAAGACATGTTCATTAAATTTTATTTTTCTCTTCTCCGCTTCCTTTAATAATATTCTCTCTACACTGACTTCCCTCACGACTTTCAGGTTAGTTTTCCCTCCATCCAGCTCCTTGTTGGCGTTTTTCGCCGTATCTATATCTTTGATTCTGTTCAAATTTACTAAGAGTCCAACTTTCACTTCCATAGGGCAGCGTACCCCATACAAAAGACCTTGCAAAGGATTATCTGATATCAATATTCATACAGATGTTTTACTCGGTCATAAATGCCTATTTTGCAATTCAGTTCTCTTCACTTTCTTCAAGCGTCTATTACCTTCTTGTTATACTATCAAGATAACATAATTGTTTCACCTGATCAGTCCTGTCGTCATCAATTTTTATATCGGTAAAAATTTGTTCCATATTTGGCCATAGTTCCATTACTTTCTTTTTGCAATTTTTCTGTTTTGATTTCCGTAGCTTGCAGTTGTCTGACTGGATCTCCAGCTTTTTATTCATTTATTTTTCGGAGACTGCACCTAGTATTATAACATCAGTAAATCTGATACAACGTATCCCACCACCACTGACTAATATCCCATTTACCTTTTCCTGCGAAACTTCCTCAATGAACACATTAAATAAATACGGAAGTGGGAGACATTTCTTTCTGAAACACCAATCCTAATTTAGGCCTGCTCCTACATCTTATTAATGCTTTTTTGTGATAAGGTTCTGATATAGTTGATCATTGTTGTATTCTTCCTGTCCACTTCTGGTTTCTTCATAGTTCTGAAAAATTGCTGCCTGTTCACATTGCAAAAAGGTTTTTCTAATTCAGTGAAGGTAAGAGAAGTCCATCCATTCATATCCATTATTTTCCCCAATAGTACATGCTGGACCAACACTGTTTCTCTTGTTCCTCTGTACCCCTGTATCAAAACAGATCACGTCCAGTATGCTTTTACATCTTATCCTTTTCCTTTATCCTGCTATTAATTGTATTAATGTGTATTTTGAAGGCATCTCATAACATTGATTGTGTTCTATAATTGGTGGAGTTAACTTTCCTTCCTGCGTTGCATGAACTGTTTTGGCATAATTACTGTTTTTCGTAGCTGTCATTTACTACTCTCGTGTACAAAATGCTCATTCAGTACAACAGCTTTAGATCCAACTAAAATGTTTTATAGCTTTTACCCTCTCGTCATTTTAGGACGAATGTCATCATCAGTGAGTCACTCTTCTCTAAAATTGTGTATTAGTTATTCAAATATCGGAAACTCGCCCATTTTTTCGTACGTTAACCAATTTAAACTCCTAAAAATAATGTAAACACCGAATAAATTATCGTCAATTTTTTGTGATCTTTCCAAGCTGTTTGTGCAGATCATATTACTCTTTCGGAGAAACTCAAGTTTTGTAGAACACATGGCTTTTCACACTACTGATTTTAACTACCGTTAACAAGTAGAAAGAAAAAAAATTGTACAGACAATTCAAACAATACTGGGTGGATAGAAAAATTTGCTTATATGGAAGAAATAACAAAAAAAAATCCCAGTGGGATCAGTTTTTGGTCCACTTGTCATCGTTATATATGTTAAGCGATCTTCTGCTTAACATTCATCAACCAGAATTGGTGCTATTCGGAGACAATGCTAGTATAAAAGTAATTCCCATTACAGAGAAAGCAACAGAAGAAATTTTTAATGATGTTTTTCTAAGAGTTATTAAATGATTTCCTGAAAATGGACTATCCCTGAATTTTGAGACAACACACTTTGCTCAGTTCTGTACAACAAATGTAGCCATACCTGCACCTGATTTAGCATGTGAAAAGGAATGGGTAAATAGGGTGTAATGCTCCACAAATTTGTTTGTACATACTGATGAAAAGTTGAATTGGAGGAAAAATATTGCTGAAAATTTCAAACAATTAAGTCCATCTGTTTCTGCACGTTATTGGACTGCTAGTTTTGGAAATAAACAAATCAACCTGCTCACTTATTCAGCAGTATTCCACTGAATAATTTCTTATGGAATAATATTGTGGGGTAACACTACCGAGAAAGTATTGGTTCCACAAAAGCGAACAGTATCAATGATATGTTGTGTTCACCGGCCGTTGATACGGAGATATCTCTTTTAGGATATAGGCATTTTGACTGCAACATCATAGCAAATATATTCGCCGTTGATATTCGTCTAAAATATTCTACACGAGTTTGAGAAGAACAGTCATCTCCATACGTACAATACTATCGGAAGGAATGACCTTTATTACCATAATTAAAAATGTCAGTGGCTCAAAAAGATTTCAGTACGCAGTAACCAAAATTTTGGTCATTTGCCCAACAAAGCAAAATATCTAGCAGACCTCAAATTAGTTCACCTGGGCAGCTCTTATTCCATGAACGAAAATAAGGCGTTCAGAATGTTAACACTAATGTTGTATACACATCCTATAAATTGACGCATTCCACTTCATTCCGTTACAAGATTCGCTCAGTTGGTCTATGGAACGTATAACAAACTAAGTTTAAATTTAAAGTAGTCATTAGAATAACAACTGGGAAATATTTGCAATTTATATGCTAGGTTTCTGATAGAGATGCAGGTGAAGCATGTGTATATTTTTCATCTGCAGCACATCCACAATTTATAAACTGCCATACCTCTTCATACGATTCCAGAAAGCATTGTATTAATCCTTTTTTGTATGAAATTGAAGAAGAAAGAAAACCTGTTTTGTGGATATGCAGGACTCGTAGAACAACATTCTGTAATAAGAACGAAAGATTCTTGAATTTCAGCAGGACTCATAGCACATAGCAGCTAGCTCGGATGTTGTGCCATGCGAGTTCTGGAAAAAAAAAGTAATTAAGCGTAAATCGGATCTAACGGGGTTACATGTGACCTCATCAAGGTCTTTAGTCGTGTTTTAATGGACTCCAGTTCTGCACGATGAACTAATGTCATACACTCCGAATAAAGGTTGAAAAAGAAAGGAAAAAACTCTGCACAATGGATTCCATTCAAGTAATTGATATCAGTTACTGTAGGCCTAATATGTGGTAGAAAAGTTTTGAGTACACGGATCTTCAAATGAAAGTGTGTAACAACAGTTATGACATGGTTGTGTTAGTGGCAAATGTTCCTTTCGGTGCGACGCTATCAATACGACGCCACAGAGGCCGTGAAAGTGCTGCAAGTACGTAGTTTACGTGTTCATTAAGCACTGCCACATTCAAAGAAACAGCAATAAGATCATTTCTGTACGTACATTTGTCTGTTGTTAAATAATGGAACTCTGTAACGGTGTAAATTACGATAGTTAATTGGATTTACAGCCGTTCACTTGAGTCTTGGTAGTCTTTGATGATTTTACAGATAATGAAAAATGGCGCTATAGAGATGATGCGTTACTATCCACATCTGCACCTACAATGTGATCAAAAGTATCCGGACACCCCAAAAAACATACGTTTTTCATATTAGGTGCATTGTGCTGCCACATACTGCCAGCTACTCCATATCAGCGACCTCAGTAGTCATTATACATCGTGAGAGAGCAGAATGGGGCGCTCCGCGGAACTCACGGGCTTCAAACATGGTCAGGTGACTGGGTGTCACTTGTGTCACACACCTGTACACGAAATTTCCACACTTCTAAACATCCCTAGGTCCACTATATCCGATGTGATAGTGAAGTGGAAACGTGAAGGGACACGTACAGCACAAAAGCGTACAGTCCGACTTCGTCTGTTGACTGACAGAGAGCGCCGACAGTTGACGAGGGTCGTAATGTGTAATAGGCAGACATCTATCCAGATCAGCACACAGGAATTCCAAACTGCATCAGGATCCGCTGCAAGTACTATGACAGTAAGGCGGTAGATGAGAAAACTTGGATTTCATGGTCGAGCGGCTGCTCATAAGTCACACACCACGCCGGTAAATGCCAAATAACGCTTCGCTTGTGGTAAGGAGCGTAAACATTGGGCGATTGAACAGTGGAAAAACATTGTGTGGCGTGACGAATCACGGTACACAATGTGGCGATCCGATGGCAGGGTGTGGGTATGAGGAGTATTCAGTGAACGTCATCTGCCAGCGTGTGTAGCCCCAACAGTAAAATTCGGAGGCAGTGGTGCTATGGTTTGTTCGTGCTTTTCATGGAGGGCGCTTGCACCCCTTGTTTTGCGTGGGACTATCGCAGCACATTGATGTTTTAAGCATTTTCTTGCTTCCCACTATTGAAGAGCAATTCGAGGATGTCGACTGCATCTTTCAACATGATCGAGAAACTGTTCGTAATGCACTGCTGAGGCGGAGAAGTTACACGAAAATAACACCCTGTAATGGATTAGCCTGCACAGAGTCCTGACTTGAATCCTATAGAACATCTTTGAGATGTTTTGAAACGTCGACTTTGTGCCAGGCATCACCAACCGACATCGATACCTCTCCTCAGTGCAGCACTTCGTGAAGAATGGGCTGCCATTGCCCAAGAAACCTTCCAGCATCTAAATGAACGTATGCCTGCAACAGTGGAAGCTGTCATCAAGGCTAAGGATGCGACAACACCATATTGAATTCCGGCATTACCGATGGAAGGTGCCACGAACTTGTAAGTAGTTTTCAGCCAGGTGTCCGGATAATTTTGATCACATGGAGTACATCTACGTCTACACTCAGCAAGCCCTCTTACCGTGTGCGGCGGACGGTACTTCTGGTACCACTATCTAATCTCTCCTTTGCTGTGAGAAGAATGATTGTCGGGAAAGCTCCATGGAAATGCTAATTTCCCTAAATTTCTCGTCATGGTCATTTCACGAGACATATGAGGGAAGAGGTAGTTTGTTGTACGATACTTCATGGAATGTACGCTTTCTGTGTGTCAGCAGTGTACTTTCTCGTCACGCACAACGTACTGGTTGTAGCGTTTGCCACTCGACTTTGTTCACCACCTCTGTCCCGAATCAGATTTGTCAATGGATTCAGGTCTTCCTTGCAGTTACAGCTCAACATGTAATTCTTGACGGATCAAAAGCTGCCATTGTTTCGGGAGTACTTCAAGAGACTATAATGGGCCAGTTACTGTTTATAGTTTAGTTTAATGACGCAGTGGATAACGCTGAAATCTTCTTAGGGCAATTCACGGCCGATAATGTTGTCTATATGAAAATTGCAACTCTATAAACGGCCACGAAGTGCACGAAGATCTGCTGAGGATCAACGATCGGCAGTTGGCCCTGCGCGTAAGAAACTAGCGTATTACGCAAGAGTATGCGAAAAGAACCACTGATCTTCGTTTTCTCTATTGGGACAAATCAATGAAACAGAAAATAGCATCAGATATCAATGAGTAACCATTCGAAATGGCCTAAAGTGGAATGATCTCATAAAACAAATTCTGGGAAAAGCAGATGTTAGGCGGCTGATATTAGTTGAAAATACTTTAAGAAATGTCATTCATTATTAAGAAGGCGCTTACATTACGCTCGCTCTACGGATTCTTGGCTATCCGTCATCAGTCAGGGACCACTGTGAAGTAGGATTATCAGAACAGATAGAGAAGGCTTAAGAGAGAATGTGGCACTTAGTCGTAATATCGTTCAATCGCCTATGTGCCCTTTGTGTTCCTTGTCATCACAGGTGTCGTTTATTGTATTTCGTCCACATTTAGCAATATCATCCTGCACAGGAACCAAATATAAATGCAGCACTGAACATATTTTTCCATACAGAAATGAGTGACTAATTATTAACAGTGGAGTATGCATTTCAAAATTGAAAGTACTGTACTAAAATACGTAATATGAATAAAGCAATAGTTTCTCACTTAAATTAAAAAAAAATCTTTTAACAAAAAATTATACAGTGCTGTAGTTGAAAATACTGTACAAAAGGGCAACAGATGGCTCAAGCAATAATTTCTTACATCAAGATTTAAGGAAAAACGTAGAACATAATATTGTACAATGAAGGCTTCCAGGACCGGGTGACATGGCTGTTGATATACTTTCCGGGATGTGAGGTCGTGGTCCAAGAACTTTTCTGCTCCTTACGTTTCGTCCAGGACTGCGCTGGACTTCATCAGAGGCGCTGCTCCGCTGAGTCTTGCCGACTGACTGGTCGGGTGTCTGAGAGCGACTTATATATTGTGAGAACGGGGGGCGTGGTTCAGGTGACACATGATGAGCAGTGATAATCCATAGCAAAGATAAGGTTGACTATCGATTACCACCTTGTCAAAGATAAAAATTGTTAGCAATTTTGTAGAGCCACTGTCCATATATCGCTAAGTTTCATAGCCTCCTCTTTCCTATTCAAATTATCGTGATGTTTATAAATTTCAATAGCTTCTCTATATAGCCGTGGATAGTAATTTAACGTTGTAGATAAAACTTCGGTATCCGAAAACTTCACTTGGTGGTTGGCTGGTTGAAGAGCATGTTCCGCTACAGCTGATTTTTCCATTTTTCCAAGTCGACAAAGACTTTTATGCTCTTTCAGTCGCGTGTTTACGCTTCTTTTGGTAGTACCAATATAAACTTCACCACAAGTACATGGAATTTTATACACACCACATGTCGACAGGGGACGGCGTTTATCCTTCACAGATCGTAGTACTTGACTTATTTTCTTTGTTGGTTTAAAGACCGGTTTTATGTCATGTTGTCGTAAAATCTTACCGATCCGATCTGTTACTTTTTTAATAAAAGGGAGAACTATTGTATTTTTCTGTCGTTGTGGTTCATCTTATCTTTTGGTCTTCTGTTCCTTGGACGATGTTGTGGATGATGATTAGAATTTTTATGTAAATATCTGTCCGTATGTTTTGCCTTCCGAAAAACTTTATATTCCAAGCTTCTATCTGACCGTCTCATAAGCAAGACATCCAAGAAAGATATTCTGTTATCCTTTTCTATTTCCATGGTAAACTGTATTTTCGGGTGAATTTTATTTAGATAATCGACATGTGGTGTGTATAAAATTCCATGTACCTGTGGTGAAGTTTATATTGGTACTACCAAAAGAAGCGTAAACACGCGACTGAAAGAGCATAAAAGTCTTTGTCGACTTGGAAAAATAGAAAAATCAGCTGTAGCGGAACATGCTCTTCAACCAACCAACCACCAATTGAAGTTTTCGGATACCGAAGTTTTATCTACAACGTTAAATTACTATCCACGGCTATATAGAGAAGCTATTGAAATTTATAAACATCACGATAATTTGAATAGGAAAGAGGAGGCTATAAAGCTTAGCGATATATGGACAGTGGCTCTACAAAATTGCTAACAATTTTTATCCTTGACAAGGTGGTAATCGATAGTCAACCTTATCTTTGCTATGGATTATCACTGCTCATCATGTGTCACCTGAACCACGCCCCCCTTTCTCACAATATATAAGTCGCTCTCAGACACCCGACCAGTCAGTCGGCAAGACAGCGGAGCAGCGCCTCTGATGAAGTCCAGCGCAGTCCTGGACGAAACGTAAGGAGCAGAAAAGTTCTTGGACCACGACCTCACATCCCGGAAAGTATATCAACAGCCATAATATAGTACAAAATAAAAGCGAGGTAGGCAGATAGCATCATGTTAAAATTGGAAATTAGTGGTAAGATCTTCTAGGACCAAACTGCTGAGGTCATCTGTCCCTAAGCTTACGCACTACTTAATCTAACTTAAACTATATTACGCTAAGGACAACACACACACACACACACACACACACACACACACGCACGCACGCACGTTGCAGATACTATGTGCTCAACACCACTTATGTGGTACCAGAATGTCTTAGGATTTATACATGGGCTAACAATAAATCTTTTTCACCATGCCAGAGATGTCTCACAGCTAATATGGTTAATTATTTGCACCAGACTACCTTTTCAAGGAATATCTGCTATTGGATTGAACACCGATCTATAGTAGTAGACTACAAAATTTAATTAGAATACAAAATTCACATCGGATCTTCACAAGGACACAGTCGTATTACCAAGTTGGCTCAGTCATTACTCATTGACAAAAACTCATTATTGATTTTGTCAAGACCAGTAATTCAGTCTCTATAAGGGGGAATCAAATGAATCCGAGACAGACGATAAAGATTACATTTTTGATTTTTTCAGAAGTAATTGCCCTAACTGTTTATTCCACTGCGAGGCAGGATTGTCACCGAATCCATGGAAGACTGTTCTCACGGAACCATGATTATACCCGAGCATACACCTTTCATCTAAAGCAAATCGATGGACACGATGGGCGCCAAAAATGTTAATATTGCATTGGTAGAGATCAGATGGCCTTTTCGCTGAGGGCGGAGGAGGACAGAGGTTCAAGCCACTCCCTTGTCCTAGGGGTGGGAAAATGCACCTAAAGGCAGAAGAATCAGCAATGATCAATGGCATGATGATGCAAACGGCAATGGAATCCACTACATTAGACACTTAACGTGCCTCCACAGGACACGTGGCGTGTAGTTGAAGTAGTGTCATGATCTCTCCACTCCATTGGCAAAATATTCCAGAATAGGCCTCCAATTCGGATCTCTGGGAGGGGACTGCCAAGGGGGAGGTTACATGAGAAAAAGATTGAATAACCAACGGAAGGATAACGTTCTGCTAGTCGGGGCGTGGAAAGTCAGTAGATTGAAACTAGAAAATCGGAAAAGGGAAATGCGAAGGCTCAATCTAGAAACAGTAGGGGTCAGTGAAGTGAAGTGGAAACAAGACAAGAATTTCTGGTGAGGTGAGGATAGGGTAATATCAACAGCAGCAGGCAATGGTATAAAGTAATAGGATTCATTATGAATAGGAACGTAGGGCAGAGAGTGTTTCTGCGAACAGTTCAGTGACAGGCTTGTTCTTAATATATCCGCCGTCCGCGGATAAGAAAATCTCAGAGTGTTGAGTTATAGCGTTTTCTTTAAACTGAAGTCTTTCTTCAAAAGTTACAAAACAATATTCGTGAGGTAGGACTGATCCTCCAAGCCTACCAATAACTAATTCTTCCAACATAAACTGTCTGTAGTAACCACACACCTTCACCAAATCAAGCCCTGGGCGTCTCGTGAAGAGCGGCGCGGAGTCCACGTTGCCATCACCTGAGTCCGAGGACGAGTAGAGGCCCTGCGGGGATGGTTCGGGTGCGCTGGCTGCGGTGGACGATGACACGGCGGCTATGATGATACCAGTGGGCTCGCTCGGCGTGAACTGCCTCTCCAGGGTTTTTTTCTTCCTTTATTGATTTTCAATTCCCCCCCCCCCCCCCCCCCCCGAAGGGGGCCGGCTGGCAGCAGCTTAGTAAGCTGCTCTACAGCCGACAGACTTTTATTTTAAAGAACGGAAGAAGAAAAGAAACAAGAAAAACAGGCGATAAAACGGTGACGTCAAGTGTAAAATGGTGGAGAAACGCGGAAAGTTAAAACAGAAGGCAAAAGGGGTTGGCAACGCTTTTCCCTTTTTTTTTTTTTTTTTTTTTTTTGGCCTCTCCAGGCTCCTGCGCCAGCCTAAATACTGCTCGGCGCATGGATATGGCTGGCTCTATTTACAGTCCGCGGCTGTAGCGACCTCTTGCGGCGCCGTGGACACCTGGTGGTCTCTGGGAAGCGTCTGTGTTTCCGGGACGACCGGCCAGGCTGACCCCTACTCGGTCCGGGGCCCGCTGTACCGGTGTGGTTTGCGGGAAGCGAGAGCTGCAGGCGCTTAGTCTGGACACAATAGTTCTTATCAGAATCGACAGCAAACCATCGCCGACAACGATAGTTCAGGTATACATGCCGACGTCGCAAGCTGAAGATAAAGAGATAGAGAAAGTGTATGAGGATATTGATAGAGTAATACAGTATGTAAAGCGAGATGAAAATCCAATAGTCACAGGGGACTAGAATGCAGTTCTAGAGGAAGGAGTAGAAGAAGAGGTTACAGGAGAATATAGGCTCGGGATAAGGAATGAGAGGGGAGAAAGACTAATTGAGCTTTGTAACAGTGTCAGCTAGTAATAGCGAATACTCGGTTCAAGAATCACAACAGGAAGAAGTATACTTGGAAAAGGCCGGGTGATATGGGAAGATTTCATATTACATCACGGTCGGACAGAGATTCTGAAACAAGATACTGGATTGTAAGGCGTACCCAGGAGCAGATAGACTCAGATCACAATATAGTAGTGTTGAAGATCAGGCTGAAGTTTAAGACATTAGTCAGGAAGAATCAACACGAAAAGAAGTGGGATACTGAAGTACTAAAGAATGACGAGTTATGGTTGGAGTTATCTAAGGCTATACATACAGCAATAAGGAATAGCTCAGTAGGCAGTACATTTGAAGGGGACTGGAGGTCTCTAAAATGGGCTATCACAGAAGTTGGGAAGGTAAACATAGGAACAAAGAAGATAACCGCAAAGAAACCACGGGTAACAGAATAAATAGTTCAGTTGATCGACAGAAGGAGAAAATACAGAAATATTCCAGGAATCTCAGGAATAGAGAAATACAAGTCGCTGAGGAATTAAATAAATAGGAATTGCAGGGAAGCAAAGACGAAATGGCTGCAAGGAAAATGTCAAGACATCAGAAAAGAAATGATTGTCGGAAGGACAGACTCATCATACAGGAAAGTCAAAACAACCTTCAGTGATATTAAAGGCAAGGGTGTTAACATTAAGACTGTAACTGGAATTCCATTGTCAAATGTAGAGGAGAGGGTGGATAGGTGGAAAGTTACACGCGTTAGCAACGCAAGGCGGGTGACCTTGAACGAGATTCGCCTGGCTGCCGCCAGAGCTGGAGGATCACGCTCTAGTTCTAACTGAGCGCAATCCGCTGAGAAAAATGACTTCCGGCGCCGCCATTTCAGTTATTGGGGCGCTTACTTCCTGCCACACCCATGTTATCACTAACTACGTCACTGCATATGTGGCAGCTGCACGTTATTCGACTAGAGGCAGCCGCACAGTACAGACAGCCATGCCGTACCGCAGGAGAAGATATGCAAGGAGATCGAGACTACCAGTGTACAAAAATGTTGATACATTCAATCTTATACCAAAGAATACAGAGGGGGAAGATTTTTCTCATCTGATAGAAGAAGTAACAGGAGTGGATTTAGAAGAGATAGGGGATACAACATTAGAATCAGAATTTAAAAGAGCGTTAGAGGACATAAGATCAAATAAGGCAGCAGGGATAGATAACATTTCATTAGAATTTCTAAAATCACTGGGGCAAGTGGCAACAAAACGACTATTTACGTTGGTGTGTTGAAAGTGTGAGTCTGTCGACATACCATCTGACTTTCGGAAAAGCATCATCCACTCAATTTCGAAGAGGGCAAGAGCCGACAAGTGCGAGAATTATTGCACAATCAGATTAACAGCTCATGCATCCAAGTTGCGTACAAGAATAATATACAGAATAATAGAAAAGAAAATTTAGGATGCTCTAGATAACGATCAGGTTGGCTTTAGGAAAGATAAAGTCACGAGACAAGCAATTCTCATTGCGGTTAATAATGGAAGCAAGACTAAACAAAAATCAAGACATGTTGATACGCCTGGCGCTGGTGGCCGAGAGGTTCTAGGCGCTTCAGTCTGGAACCGCGCGACCGCTACGGTCGCAGGTTCGAATCCTGCCTCGGGCATGGATGTGTGTAATGTCCTTAGTTTAGTTAGGTTTAAGTAGTTCTAGGACTTATGACCTGAGGTGTTAAGTCCCATAGTGCTCAGAGCCATTTGAACCACGTTCATAGGATTTGTCGGTCTAGATAAAGCGTTAGACAATGTAAATTGGTGCAAGATGTTCGACATTCTGAGGAAAACAGGGGTAAGCTGTAGGGAGAGACGGGTAACATACAATATGTGCAAGAGCCAGAAGGGAATAATAAGGTCGACCAAGAACGAAATGCTCGCATTAAAAAGGACGTAAGACAGGGATTCAGTCGTTCACCCCTACTGTTCAATCTGTACATCGAAGAAGCAGTGATGGAAATAAATGAAGATTCAGAAGTGGTATCAAAATTCAAGGTGAAAAGATATCAGTGATACGATTCGCTGATGACATTGTTATCCTGAGCGGAAGTGAAGAAGAATTACATGATCTTCTTAACGGAATGAACAGTCTAATGAGTACAGAGTATGGACTGAGAGTAAATCGAAGCACACGAAAGTAATGAGAAGTAGCAGAAATGAGAACAGTGAGAAAACATCAGGTTTGGTGGTCACAAAGTAGATGAAGATAAGGAATTCTGCTACCTAGGCAATAAAGTAAGCAATGACTGACGAAGCAAGGAGGACATCAAAAGCAGACTACCATTGGCAAAAAGGGGCATTCCTGGCCAAGAGAAGTCTACTAATATCAAATGTCGGCCTTTAATTGAGGAAGAAAATTCTGAGAATATACGTCTACAATACAGCATTGTATAGTAGTGAAACGTGGACTGTGGGAAAACCGGAAAAGAAGAAAATTGAAGCATTTGAGATATGGTGCTAGAGACGAATGTTGAAAATTAGGTGGACTGATAAAGTAAAGAATGGGGAGGTTCTGCGCAGAATCGGAGAGGAGAGGAATATGTGGAAAATGCTGATAAGGAGAAGGGACAGGATGATAGGACATCTGTTATGACATGAGGGAATGACTTCCATGTTACTAGAGGGAGCTGTAGAGGGCAAAAACTGTAGAGGAAGACAGAGATTGGAATACATCCAGTAAACAATTGAGAACGTAGGTTGCAAGTGCAACTCTGAGATGAAGAGATGAAGAGGTTACCACAGGAGAGCAATTCGTGGCGGGCCGCATCAAACCAGCCAGAAGACTGATGACAAAAAAGAAAAAAAGCAGGGATTACCACCGAAACTTCAGCAGCAATGTTGACAGGATGTCTTCCTGTTGCAGGATAATGCCCGCCCATATGTTTTAAAGGCTTTTTCGACAATATTCCATCATGTCCTCCTACAAATCGTTTTTGCCAAAGTTATGTTTTATGGTACGATAGTTGTGTTTTGACCGCGGCCTACATTTGCGAACTTCGAAGCAGCTAAGGCAGCTGTTTTCTAACTGTCTTCTCCAGTATAGCCAATTTTTAAAAAACCCAGGCAGCAACCGTCAGTCACGCTGACATGAGCCACTGTTTCCTACCCATCCAAGTGCTTCGAACAGCTGTCCCATAGCCTCCTTTACATGTCGGACGAAGGCAAGGATACCGAGTGCACACTCGTCTTCTATTCCGACCTGCCTTCTATTTCGCTGAGGCAATTCATTACTCATCTAACGTTATAGCTCCCAATGACCAGCGGTTGACTGGAATTGGCAGTTAAATCCAACAGAGGAAGTATCCTGTGAAGGGCATGATGTGTCATCAACACAGGGCAGCACATTGTATCCGTTGCCAAGGCGTCAAGGTATAACAGTGTATCCAGTTCGCATTGCGGGCATCCACCCAGAATTTCGAGAACTCATTACTGTGTGCCACACACCCTCGGGTAAGGACAGACTGTTCAAATAAAGATCAATGGAAGATGCAGTAACAATGGCATCGTCAAAGTATTACAGTGGCTATTGTTTCAAAAATTTTGAGTTGATATTGTTGAAATAATGTTGTTAGCTGCACGATAATTCGCTTACAACGGACCTGTAAGGAAACAGTGTTGTGAGGAATTGGAAGTTCCTCGTAGAGGCTTTCGTTCAGAAGACATTATTTAAAATTTGATCGCACTATTTCCTCAGTGTCAGGATTCCGTGCTCCAAAGACGTAGATGCTGTGAGCGGCATGGATGAAGAACATCGCAGGAGTTACCATGAGGTAAAGGAATCCTTCATACATTCGATTTGGAATGAACGTTTAACAGTGAAATATTTTTGTTCTAAAAGATTTCAACGAGTTTTTTCCGAAGCTCAGAAGCACATCTGTGTCAATTAAGGAAGTAAATTTTCTGTATAAATCCGTGCTAATTTTGTATTTTTTATGAATAAAACCATCTAGGTTGCTTAATGATGTTCTTTATTTATTGCGCCGCTGCTGCTACTGACGTCATGTGATATTATAAACGTTAGAACTTGCAGAACATGGTTCACTGTCAGTGTGAAAAACATATCAGGACGGCATACGTTTTCAATAACAACACTGAATCTTATTTCCCCAGTTGTAACTTTTTCGGTATCACATGATGTGAGTAACCGCGCTGGCATAATATATAAAGAAATTTATTAAGCGATCTATACAGTTTCATTCAGGAAGGACCTGTATCAACTGCAGCGAGGAAAATTCTCAGGATGTGCAACGAATAAATGTAAAACCTGCACGGAAATTCGCAACACAAGACGAAGCTCGGAAAAATGTAAGTAATTCGGAAATTAAGCAGAAATAAAATGTTTGGGTGCTTCAAGGTGAACCGAAATCGACCTGAGTGACGTACTTCCAAGAAAATGGTCTTATTTTTATTTGGTTACATTGGATATTTCACTACCAAAGACCTATGGGATTGGAAACCAGTTAATTCTGAATGACATACAATTTCTGTGCCACACGTAAATGTAATACGTGGTCTAAGGGTAGCATCTTTGCTTTATAATCAAAAGCGCCTTCGGTCACGGGTTCGATCCCCGCCACTGCCTAAATTTTGATAAATAATCAGCATTGGCGGCCGAAGACTTCCGGCATAAGAAGTCAGCCTCATTCTGCCAACGGCCTTGTCAAAGAGGGCGGAGGAGCGGATAGAGGTTCAGGGCACTTTCTTGTCCTAGGGGTGGGAAATTGCCCCTAAAGGCGGAAGAATCAGCAATGATCAACGACATGAGGATGCAGAAGGCAATGGAAACCACTGCATTAAAGACACGTAACGTGTATCCACAGGACATGTGGCCTGTAATTGAAGAAGTGTCATGATGATCTGTCCATTGGCAAAAGATTCCGGAATAGTCCCCAATTCGGATCTCCGGGAGTGGACTGCCAAGGGGGAGGTTACCATGACAATAAGATTGAACAATCAACGAAAGGATAACATTGTACGAGTCGGGGCGTGGAATGTCAGAAGCTTGAAGATGGTAGGGAAACTAGAAAACCTGAAAAGGGAAATGCAAAGGCTCAATCTAGATACAGTAGGGGTCAGTGAAGTGAAGTGGAAGGAAGACAAGTATTTCTGGTCAGATGAGTATCGGGTAATATCAACAGCAGCAGAAAATGATATAACAGGTGTAGGATTCGTTATGAATAGGAAGGTAGGGCAGAGGGTGTGTTTCTGTGAACAGTTCAGTGACCGGGTTGTTCTAATCAGAATCGACAGCAGACCAACACCGACAACGATAGTTCAGGTATACATCCGACGTCGCAAGCTGAAGATGAACAGATAGAGAAAGTGTATGAGGATATTGAAAGGGTAATGCAGTATATAAAGGGGGACCAAAATCTAATAGACATGGGCGACTGGAATGCAGTTGTAGGGGAAGGAGTAGAAGAAAACGTTACAGGAGAATATGGGCTTGGGACAAGGAATGAAAGAGGAGAAAGACTAATTGAGTCCTGTAACAAGTTTCACCTAGTAATAGCGAATACCATGTTCAAGAATCACAAGAGGAGGAGGTATACTTGGAAAAGGCCGGGAGATACGGAAAGATTTCAATTAGATTACATCATGGTCAGACAGACATTCCGAAATCAGATACTGGGTTGTAAGGCGTACCCAGGGGCAGATATAGACTCAGATCACAATATAGTAGTGATGAAGAGTAAGCTGAAGTTCAAGACATTAGTCAGGAAGAATCAATACGCAAAGAAGTGGGATGCGGAAGTACTAAGGAATGACGAGATACGTTTGAAGTTCTCTAACGCTATAGATACAGCAATAAGGAATAGCGCAGTAGGCAGTACAGTTGAAGAGGAATGGACACCTCTAAAAAGGGCCATCACAGAAGTTGGGAAGGAAAACATAGGTACAAAGAAGGTAGCTGCGAAGAAACCATGGGTAACAGAAGAAATACTTCAGTTGATTGATGAAAGGAGGAAGTAAAAACATGTTCCGGGAAAATCAGGAATACAGAAATACAAGTCGCTGAGGAATGAAATAAATAGCAAGTGCAGGGAAGCTAAGACGAAATGGCTGCAGGAAAAATGTGTGAAGACATCGAAAAAGATATGATTGTCGGAAGGACAGACTCAGCAGACAGGAAAGTCAAAACAACCTTTGGTGACATTAAAAGCAACGGTGGTAACATTAAGAGTGCAACGGGAAGTCCACTGTTAAATGCAGAGGAGAGAGAAGATAGGTGGAAAGAATACACTGAAAGCCTCTATGAGGGTGAAGATTTGTCTGATGTGATAGAAGAAGAAACAGGAGTCGATTTAGAAGAGGTAGGGGATCCAGTATTAGAATCGGAATTTAAAAGAGCTTTGGAGGACTTACGGTCAAATAAGGCAGAAGGGATAGATAACATTCCATCAGAATTTCTAAAATCATTGGGGGAAGTGGCCACAAGACGACTATTCACGTTGGTGTGTAGAATATATGAGTCTGGCGACATACCATCTGACTGTCGGAAAAGCATCATCCACACAATTCCGAAGGCGGCAAGAGCTGACAATTGCGAGAATTATCGCACAATCAGCTTAACATCTCATGCCTCGAAGCTGCTTACAAGAATAATATACAGAAGGATGGAAAAGAAAATTGAGAATGCGCTAGGTGACGATGAGTTTGGCTTTAGGAACAGTAAAGGGACGAGAGAGCCAATTCTGACGTTACGGCTAGTAATGGAAGCAAGGCTAAAGAAAAATCAAGACACTTTCATAGGATTTGTCGACCTGGAAAAAGCGTTCGACAATATAAAATGGTGCATGCTGTTCGACATTCTGAAAAAAGTAGGGGTAAGCTATAGGGAGAGACGGGTCATATACAATATGTACAATAACCAAGAGGGAATAATAAGAGAGGACGATCAAGAACGAAGTGCTCGTATTAAGAAGGGTGTAAGACAAGGCTGTAGCCTTTCGCCCCTACTCTTCAATCTGTACATCGAGGAAACAATGATGGAAATAAAAGAAATGTTCAGGAGTGGAATTAAAATACAAGCTGAAAGGATATCAATGATACGATTCGCTGATGACATTGCTATCCTGAGTGAAAGTGAAGAAGAATTAAATGATCTGCTAAACGGAATGAACAGTCTAATGAGTACACAGTATGCTTTGAGAGTAAATCGGAGAAAGACGAAGGTAATGAGAAGTAGTAGAAATGAGAACAGCGGGAAACTTAACATCAGTAAAATAACCAATGACGGACGGAGCAAGGAGGACATCAAAAGCAGACTCGCTATGGGAAAAAAGGCATTTCTGGCCAAGAGAAGTCTACTACTATCAAATACCGGCCTTAATTTGAGAAAGAAATTTCTGAGGATGTGCGTCTGGAGTACAGCATTGTATTGTAGTGGAACATGGACGGTGGGAAAACCGGAACAGAAGAGAATCGAAGCATTTCAGATGTGGTGCTATAGACGAATGTTGAAAATTAGGTGGACTGATAAGGTAAGGAATGAGGAGGTTCTACGCAGAATCGGAGTGGAAAGGAATATGTGGAAAACATTGATAAGGAGAAGGGACAGGATGATAGGACATCTGCAAAGACATGAGGGTATGACTTCCATGGTACTAGAGGGAGCTGTAGAGGGCAAAAAGTGTAGAGGAAGACAGAGATTGGAATACGTCAAGCAAATAATTGAGGACGTAGGTTGCAAGTGCTACTCTGAGATGAAGAGGTTAGCATAGGAAAGGAATTCGTGGCGGGCCGCATGAAACCAGTCAGTAGACTGATGACCAAAAAAAAGAAAAAACGTCGCACCATTCTTCGTCATGACAGTGCCAGCTGTCACACAGTTATTCAAAGAACCGTTTAGTTGAGTGGGAAGAACATCTCATTAAGTCCATGATGACAGTGATGGATGCTGTCATACAGAAAACTTGGTATTTTATTCGAATTTAACCCGACAAGTTAACCAAGAACTTTTTGTCCAAGGACTCCCTCGTGAAAGACTTCGTATCCGTCGAATTTATGATTAGTGTGATGAGGTGTCACATAATCATATTAGAGTTCTCACCGGTACAGTGCTTAAAATTTGTGGAATTCAAAGCAATATTTGACCACAACAGTTTTCGAAATTTTGGGAAGAAAGATGAATTGAATTCCACAAATTTAATGTCTCAAGGCTTATAGTCATCTGACTTGTGGCGTTAAGACTTGTTTACTCCCTTATATTTAACAAAACATTCCTCGACAATGATTCTTGTCACCTCAAAGAGCTACTAAATCCTTCGAAAAACAAATGTTTAACACTTTTGACTAACGATTGAACGATTCGTGCCGACAAAGTTTTTCTTTCTTTATTTCCTGTGTGTAAAACCTTTAGAAAGAAAACTGCTCCCGTAACAAAGCGCTTTCCATGTCTCTGGGATAATAACGTATAGAGATTCCTGAAACTCTTGTGCTGAATTTTAAGTGCTCAACTAAACAACCGTTCATTGTAAACCGAAGAGTGGCTGTTAGCTCTACGTATTTTTTGCATGAAGAAATCAAGCGAGCTGCAGTGGATGGCGCTTGCCGTTTATAAACACATTCTTGCAAATATTTGGCCACAAAACGCTGAGTTCACTTGTTATCCTGTTACGTTTTATCGAACTGCAGCGCAATGGTTTGCTTTTTGTCTGGCTACACACACTCCTCAACCGCACGAGCACGATTTCCCTGCACCGGCAAAGTACGAGTGCAGACTAGACAGCGCGCCTCAAACATCGGTCGGGAACGTCCAAAGCGCCACTGGCGGCACAGCAGAGCGAGTAAGCGGCTGATATTCCGCCCTCAGACCGCCGCTTCAGCGCGTGACGTTGCTGAGAGCAGGCAGGAGCTGGCAGTTACGGGAGAGGTAGCGGCTGTCCGTCTCACGCACAGTCGGCGCACCGCGATTCTGACGTCATAACTGCCGGTGCCGGCTGTCAAGACGAAAGCCACGAGTCACGGACACTCGCGAACCCGTTGGCCTGTACAGCAAAGCTTCATTTCTGCTTTCTATTCAAGCACGTACACAGCCCCACTATTTCCGATCAATTATTATTATTTTTGCTCTTTAAGCTTACTGCAATTTTCGAGTATTTTTACCATACGTCTTTCGACTCCATGTTCAATGATCATTCTGAAAAATGTCATAAAAATATATTCATACATTTGGTTAATTATAGGTGAGAAACGGTTTCTCTAGATAAATTTTCTGAACAAATTTTCTGAAATTTTCTGGTCCTCTACTTTAGATTTCTGAACTTTACTGGTTTAGCCCTCATTGTTAGTCGAGTTTGAGGTCAGAAGAAAAGCTTGCAGTCACTTTCACCATTTGCGATTTTATGGCTTCTACGAACAAGTTTTTTTTTCTTTCGCTGAATTTGCGTAGTTTTGAAAAACTTCACAAAACTTATCATCACAGAAATACTACCATAGATTCACCTGTTCCACACTCAATACATGTTTTATGTCAGAGTGTTTGTTCTTTGTGTACAGTGTGAGCGCTGCCAGCCCCATGAATGCAGTTTAGACATACTTTCGTAATATGTGTTTGTGTGTATGTGTCTAGAGAGAGAGAGAGAGAGAGAGAGAGAGAGAGAGAGAGAGCGAGAGCGAAATATGATGAGATTGGCGTGGGGCGCAGAGACAAGAGAGAGAGCGGATGAGGGAGAATGCGACAGTGAACCGAGGGCATGAGGTTGGTCTCACCATTCCAAAGTTGTGTGTGACTTCATTCTTTTATCTCACCTTTTTATGTATCTGGTACTTTCCTGCCTTCCATCACCCTACCCTGCACAGCCGCCACACACACACTCCTGGCGTCGATAGTCGGTACATCCCTTTTTTCCCACACTTCCGCTGCTATGGAAACATATCGAGAATGGAACAAAGTCATTCGAGAAGAAGCAAGTAGTATCTGTTACACGCCACACTGGTCCCACCTTTGTTCCAAACGAAGTAGTGGATACCTGGTAAAACCCTAGCTGTGGCTTTCTTGCAAATATTCCCTCACTCTATCAGATAGACAGACTAAATAATTAAATTGATACCCTTAGCGTGCAGCCAGTTTTTCCTTACATCGTTTTGGTGGATACTAGGATGGTATATTTGGCGGGATTCGATCCGACAACTGCCCAGTTTCCAGACCATAGTCTTTCCCCTAGCAGATTTTTTTCCCCTTCCCTTTTATTGGTGGATTCTGATAGCGTTAGGCCATGTGATAGGAAGTCCATTACACTGGATGTAGCTGGAAATATTAGCTATCAGCTCGGCTGCATGCTATGTCCTCAAACAATTTACAGGAGGGGCTCGACAGACACTTGCTCGCTATGCCACTACCGCAAACAGTAAATCGATCAATCAGGATTTTTAGACTGCTATTGTTTTCCAAGCACAATATTCCTAAGTTGGTTCTCTCCACTACATCTGAAAGGAAGGACCTACTGCGTGGTAGGATAGAGACAACAACGAATACCCCTGCAAGACAGAGTCAACTGCAATGTATTGAGAAATATTAAACATGACACACTTAAGCCACAAACCAGTCCGTAATAGAAGTTATCATGCCTAGATGTCGCAGATCACTGGCAGTCGGGAATCTGACGATGCGGTTTGGGGTTCACAGCACTATAGAATTCCTACACTGGTTCTCTCCTATATATTTGGGAATAGGAGGGATGGACGACTGTTTGATAGGATGGACACAACAACAAACACCACTGTAAGACAGAGTCCACTCTGGTGTACTGAGAAGCAATAACACAACATACTTAAAACACGATCTAGTGGTAGTAGTTGGTATGACTTGATTTCAGAGATCGCTGAAACACTCAAACATCTCATGCGCTCAGGTCGCGATGTCCACAGCCGGCGCCGCAGGCCAGATATCCCACAACACTTTTGCCACTATGAGACGCGTATCTCAGTGATAGCGCCTGGTCTACAGCCGGACTTGCCCTGCCAAAGAGGACTGCTCAGTCATGGAGGGTGTCCAAGATGACCGAACTGGTAGAAATTCGGATGTTCTCAATACGTCCAACGCCAACATTCGCCACACTGAATCTTCAGAAACGTGCACGTAAAAATTGGAGAATACTCGCAACACACGCGATCACACAGACTGCCCAATACTTACTACTCACCCGACCAGAGGATACTGTGGTATCACCGCCAGACACCACACTTGCTACGTGGTAGCTTAAATCGGCCGCGGTCCATTAGTACATGTCGGACCCGCGTGTCGCCACTGTGTGATCGTAGACCGAGCGCCACCACACGGCAGGTCTCGAGAGACGGACTAGCATTCGCCCCAGTTGTACGACGACGTTGCTAGCGACTACACGGACGATGCCTTTTCTCTCATTTGCCGAGAGACAGTTAGAATAGCCTTCAGCTAAGTTAATGGCTACTACCAAGCAAGGCGCCAATTGTAACAGTGCATGTATCTTACGAGTCTCATTTGTATAGTCACGAGAGATGTATCACAAGGAGTGATTAAAAGTTAAGTATATTCCAAAGCTACGTATTTTCTTTATAACATTAATTACGTATCCTGTTTCAGACCTCACTCCGTCCTTCGTGAGTTAGCGCGTGCATCTTGGCCGCCTCTTTCAATTAGTGTAGGTAGTGTTGGCAAGTCTGCCGACACTACAGATACCACGAAGGCCGCCACCAGGACTCATCCCCGCAGCTGCAGGTAACAACAGACTGGCGTGCCAACTGGAACTTTTCTTTCTGCCAGCCACTCACGACAGCCTTAAGCTGGAAATGTCAATTCGTTCTGGCCACCACCTACCTCCACCATGCCCGTCCACTAAAAATAATGTCATCCTCGGAAACCGGCCAAATAACTATCACTGTGATTACAATTAAACATTACGATTGCAGCCACAGTCTGGTGATATTCAACAATGAGCGAATTATAGGAAATTCCCACTCCTGATGGATGTGGCTTTGGAACTATCAATACCTATATCCTTGATTGGTCACAACTTTCCATGTATAATCTTTAATACCCCTAACGGCTATTGGTGCACTGAAATCCCAATTTTCCACTTGAAATCTATTTCTCTCCTACGACTAAACAATTTTCTTTGCACAATTCGAAATTCCTTATTAACTTTACAGCTCAACACATACTTTATAAGCCTCTGAATACCTCCAAACCTATCACACATCCCCTACTAAGTGTAATACTTTGCCAGTACCTCAGTGCCGATGGCACCAAACAACATTGAACGAAAATTCCGGGATGGAGAGGCACGTTCCATTTGTTTTTCAGGCCAGTGGTAACAGTGAGTGTTAGGAAAAGGGACGTTATCACATTATAAGCGAACATCTATTAAAAAAAAATGATCGTAACATCTATGTTACTCTGCATAAAAAGTTGTCTTGGTTCTACAGACACACACACAAGTATCACTAACGAAATCCACGTTAAAAACTATACATGCTTTATAACTCGTGGATGGTATTGCTTCCTAATGAAGTGGTCTTCCACACAAATGCCACAACACTGAATACCGATGGTGATCATGGGGTCTGTATTAACAGATGGAAAGTGTTAGTGCATATCGCCAGTGGTGTAAAATCATAATAAAATCACCATTCTCGCCGAATTTAGGAATTGATTCTACTAAGGATCGTGGTATTAAGCTGGTATTTGCAATTCCCTCAAACCACTGTAGATATTTCCCTGAATAACAAACAGCATATTAAGGCATTCTACCTCGATGCCACGTAGCCAGTGTAACAGAGATTCTGCAATACATCTACAAGGTGTAGATGAGGGAGGATGATAGTTGATTGAGAATGATCACATACAGTATATTGTGTAACATATGAGGAATGACTAAAAAATGCCACCCTAGTTGTAATAAATGTACAAAATCGTATGACAAATACACTAGCTTTTCAGATCTATAGTGTTACTTATTTTGGTAAAAATTCTGTCTGCAATTAGGAGTCAAGTCTCTCCATTCAGCCATTTGACCCTATGGAAACATCTTTTAATGATTACAGCCATTGATGAATCATATTAGTGGTACTCTCATATGTTGAAACGAGTCATTTTTTCGAACCTATCTGTTACGGAACCCATACAGCAAAATTCCAGTGTCGTTTTAGACAGTCCCTCTGCATCTTGTAACTGATCCATAATTTCCGCCCCGTCCTCCCCGCAGCTTTTTTTTCCCATGTGGTAAGCCCTGTTTAACTGAACAGAAGTCCGAGAGCGCTACATCTACCAACTCACCCATGTAGTAACAGGGTGCACGGAGTTAATGCGACAGGACGGTGTTCGGCCACTCAGTGGAAATGTGGACTTATTGTCATAGCTTCACCAACAGTGTACAGTGTGTAAGGCGGTGCCAAACGAAGCTTTCTCTTACACCATGAGGGAGTAGAAAAAATCAGCACAAGCAGTTACAGTGGTGTTTCTTATCAGAAAAATTAAGAAGACTTCACCTCATACGCAAACTGGAAGAAGGACAATGATTTTGCTGGTGCATTGTGGTGCGTTTCATAACTACATACAGGCACTGCAGTGTCATGGAGATCTGCATCTCCCAGGGTGCATAAATATCTGTCACACAAACATTCTGTCCCTCACCATTATTTTGTACCATCTAGCAGAGAAACACTGCAAACTATAAAAACTTTGCCAAAGTCACCCAGTAGAGAACGCAATAAGATATTATCGCATCTGTCTCTTCCAATATATCGAAAACAAATACCATCTGCATGCTGACATCAAGAATATGTCCTGATCCTATTAAATATACAGTATTGGTCCACTGGTCGAAGTTGCTTGCAAATGTTTGAAGTCGCTTGCACAGACTAGTATAAAGTTTCGTGAACCATACTATAGGAGGATCAATGCCAAGAGAGGATTTCTGTGTTGTTCTTTTATAAGCAGTTCGATACATGGTTTTTCTGCTGTAACGCATCACAGTAGTGTACAACGACAGCTTTGTACTCTGCCATACCTCATGTTTTTCCACCATGACTTTGATGTCTGTGTCAGATGCTGAACTGACATTAACATGTCTCAATCTATTGGCACTAACAGAGAGCTGGACATCACATGGTGTAAAATATGCTGCTCCGACAACACACAGGACAGCTGGAATAAAAGACAGAGGCGCGGTTTCTTACTGACAAAAATGTGGGGACATCGCAACATATGTAAACTGGGAGTGTTTGCGGCATTGTGGAACGTTACCAAACACCTGTCCCAAGGTGATGACCTCTACATTTAATCTCATCTTCCACAGTGATGAGGCAGCAGATATCTAGGCATTTTGTTTCAGTACTGGCCGCTGTGGCCGAGCGGTTCTGGGCGCTTCAATCTGGAACCGCGTGACTGCTATGGTCGCAGGTTCGAACCCTGCCTCGGGCATGGATGTGTGTGATGTCCTTAGGTTAGTTAGGTTTAAGAAGTTCTAAGGTCTAGGGGAATGATGACATGAGATGTTAAGTCCCATAGTGCTCAGTGTTATGCGACGGGCTCGAAATCTGAATAGACATATTTTTTCAGATGTAAAAAGAAGCCTGCCGACTTTGGTTTATGTCGCACTGCTCCTTATTGGAGCTGCGATTCTTTTGTGTCAGCCTAGTTTGAAGATGCGACAGTCTCTCTACTCCAGTAGAATTTGAAGAGTAGCTTTCGATTCTCTGCAGGGCTGAATACCACCTTTCAACTGAAGACCTACTCATAGCAATTGTATACTGTTGAAAACATTTGTTTAGCATTGAATTAGTGATCAACAGATTTCCATGTTAACTTGTGGGTTTATTTCTAAAGTATTCAGTACTGTACACTACGTTAGCTCATTTTTCAATCGAATGGCTACGAGGAATTTCCGTATGCTTCTAGAAGACTTTGGAAGCTGCTTTCAGGGAACTAGTTAGAACGTCGTACATAGTTTTCTTTTGACAATAAATGTAAAAAATTCAGTTTAGAATACTCCTGAAATACTAAATCCAGGTTGATATCAATGTAAGCAAACACACCTCAATAGATCCATTTGTAGTTGATATTTACCCTCTTCGAAAGTTCTTCTACGTGAGATGCTGCTTCTTGGAAAACGTATCATCAGTCGTGTTGTAGAGCGACGAGTTTCTTGGATTTGCTGTTTACAGTCAAAATATGAATTCCTTGATGCTGAAGGGTATTGTGTAACACTTCGGTGAAGATAGATATTTTGTAGAATGTGTTCGAAAGAAACACAAATTTGATATTGTTGCTAAAATATCTGAATGAATTTCTTTTGGATGTTCTAGCGTAGCATTAAATACTTCACTAACTTCAATTCTATTCCTGCTCAGTGTTTCCCATTCTTGATTAGTAAATTTCATAGTATTGGACAGACGTAAGGAACATGATGTTGGAAAAATGTGTTTAAAACTTTAACACGTTTAGGAGATCTTGAAAAAAAACTTCAAGTACATTAAGTGGTCTAAAAAATGTTTTATAGTTCGGTATTTGGCTGGTGCTCTATGACAAAACTAGGTTTAGTACAATCGCATAACAGTGAAAAATTATGGCTTCGTAATGCATAACTTTGATTAACGCTTGAACCCTATTCAGATTGCCCGCCATAGTCGCTGCACCAACGAAAGTTTGTGCAATCCATTTTTCTCTACCTCAGAACTCTTGTAAAATAGCCGGATAAGTTTTCCAATTGCCTACTTACACCACGGAGCCCACACGCATCTTTTCGTTATCTTTCCTTTGTAGACAGAACACAGGACAATAGAAAACTGTCCTTTATTTGCCACATCTAAAGTTTCGTCAGCCACGACGACTACAAAATGAACATTCACAATTTCCTGCTTTATAGGTGATAAAATAAACTAACGTACAGATTGTACTAGATCACTCTGCACTCTACCTCAGCAATTTCATATAATTTCCATGTTTAACAGAATCTGTTACTTCATTGTGTCCTCAAAAGGCAACTCTTCTTTCCCAGAAAACGCAATGTATTACAAGCCTTTTCCGACTTATCTGTTGACTATATACAAGTATATCATTTTTAAGGTGGTAATCGTAAAAATTGCTGTTCTATTTTTCCTAAAAGCAGCTGTCGCTCCAGATGAACAAAGATAGTTAACGTACCGTCCGTCCTATTTTATAGACTTCATTAAATTTTCCAAATGTGTGTACCCGGTTTTGTTTCAACATGTGCTTCTATTATTTCCAAACAACACAGAATACTAGCGAAACACCTTATTTATGCCACCGCTGCAAGCTAACCGGTCGCATTTAGCTACACAAACACTGAAAATGTCTAGAGAATTTACTAGTCTTCTGAACCAACACCGGTAGTTCGGTGTTGACAGTCCACCTTTAATTATCTCTTTTTTTTCGAAATGACACGCAGAAAACAGTTTGAACAAAAGCTCTATTACAATACATTTAACTGATAAGTAAGTCGCTCACACCCACCCACTCCCAGTTGTCATTTCTCACCCACTCATTCAGCCCAGCTCATGGTCATTACCTCTATGTGTCTCTCTGTGATTGTCTCCTGTGCCACAGTAAAAGTCCCCTTCGTTCTGTCGTAAATGTACAGTCCCCTCTAACTCTCTCTGTCTCCCTCTTGCCCTCTCTTACTGCTACTGTTTGATTCCCTCCTTCCAACTGCTGCTGTCTCTTCTCACTGTCATACTATCGCTTTCTTCCTCGTTGTCATTTACATATACACTGTCTTTCATTATCAATGATTCCGTTTGCACTTTCTTTCCTAGAAATGTCTTGTTACTGTCAACTATGTTCCTCTGCCATTGTGTTCCACTTTCTCTCACATTGTCATTGTCCTCTTCACACTTTCTATAGCACAACCAGTGTCTTGTATATCACTTTCATGATTGTTTGCCGTCTGTTTAACACTGTCACTAAGCATAAAAAAGTGCGAATATGTTTGTACGCTAAAATTTCTAATGAAATTTATGAAGGTTCTGTGGAAGGTAGAATGAGGCAGCTGGGGCACCAGTTAACATTGAGACTATTTTTAAATATACACGAGCATCTTGTCTCTTTAGAGCTCCGATAGCAGCATTTTCCCGCTGGTTCCTTTCTTATTCCTGATGGCGCTGAACACGTCTCTCATATTAAAAGAAATGTACCGACCAGTAAAATTTAGATAGTTTGCTTAGGTGAAACTGAAATAAAGAAAATTAATTTTATACGTCAGACCAGATTTTATGTGCAAAGAAATTTTGCACGTGCTTCAATACTACAACAAGGAATTCCCAAATGATAATGGAGAAAAACACGAGTGTATTTCTCTGAGCTAAGCCACAGTATAGAGAACGTTTTCGCTTCACAGTGGATCGTATGTACAAGTAGCGTAAACTTGAGCCTATGTACCTTGGAAATGCATAAAAATGTCAAGAAAATTTTGAAGGGTGTTTCACTTCGGAATCTTAGGAACACATCGTAAAAACTACAGCCATTTGCTGCTCATAGCCGATTCGAAATTTGCTGCTGGGTTTTGGTACGCAAGAAACAAGTTTTTGGGTTGTTTCTCGATACCGGGTGATGATTTTTAAGAACGGGGAGATGAATCTTTTAGATAAATGCCTACAGAACATACCGTTAAAATTTGAGCGATTTGCCAGGATTATTTACTATTTAGACTTCGCCTAGTAGGCTACCGAATTTTAAGTGTAGAATTATGCTATCTTTGACCCTCTGTACATTGGAAATGGATAAAGATGTGAAGAAACTTTTCAACGGTCTTTGACATCTGGATCTTAAAAGTTTCAGCCATTTGTTCTTCATATCCGTCTCGGAATCTTCGGTTGGGTTTTGTTCCACTGGTGACGGTGAAAATACAGTTAAGAACCCCTGGTTGTGGGGTTTTCCGATGAACTCCCATGACTAGTGGCACCTCCATAAATCTCATCAAGTCCCCAGAGACCACATCAAATGCTAAAAGTACGAAGTTATTTGCTCAGTTTGCCTATGTAGGGAGGAAGTGTGTACTATTCATTATTTGATCTTGTACTGCAGAACTGTGACGCTAAGGCGATCCTTCTTTTGGGTATAAAAATGGTCCGTTGCCCAACGACTATTCTAAACACTTGCACCTAACTTCTTATCACCTACAGAATTCGGATTATGGGCACCAGAAAACCTGGACTTTATGTGCGGCGTTCTGGAACATACAAGGTACTCATGCTGTCGCAAACACACCGATTACTGGTAGAAGCTACCTGACATTTTCACACACTTTCATACGCATTCAGCTAACTCGTAAACTGCCCAAAACAGTACCGTACTGTTACTAATACACTCAGTTACTCTGTCTCTGTGTTATACGTCCGCTCGAAGTTATCATCAGTTGTGGCAGGAAACACGCACACGGCCCGTCACCAACGGAGGCGCTACTTGTACTCTCTCGCTGCTCAGCTACACGGTGGACATCTCTTTTGCTCAGCTCACCCTGCGGTATCAGTAAAGTAGCCTAATGAACGAATTACTTCTGTGAGTTTCGAAGAACTGTAACGGTTTTGCCGGCTGGTGTGTCTAGGCGGTTCTAGGCGCTTCAGTCTGGAACCGCGCGACCGCTACGGTCGCTGGTTCGACTCCTGCCTCGGACATGGGTGTGTGTGATGTCCTTAGGATAGTTAGGCTTAAGTAGTTCTGAGTTCTAGGGGACTGATGACCTCAGAAGTTAAGTCCCGTACTGCTTAGAGCCATTTGAACCAATTTTGTAACGGTTTTACGTAGAAGTTTTTAATAACCGTGTGATTTTAATTACGTGTTGTATTGTTATAATTAATGTAAACGAAGCAGTGATTTAACTGCTTCCCCTGCATGCACGCCACAACTCAAATGGTTTCTTTCGTCGACAGACTGGATTATTTGCTGAATGTACCGACTGTTGTTTACACAGACGTGCTTACTATGCGACGAAATAATGTCTTGTACGATGGTTGGAACTTTAATAGTGGCAACTAATTATTTATAGCTCGTATAAAATAGATACGTGTTTCAAAATTTTACTAACGTTCGAAGTAGCCACTAACATTGTGTATAACCAGTTGTCAGCGATGTGGAGGTCGTTGGATACTCTTAGCAGTGCCAGATATGTCGACAGTTGGAGCGGCACGGCCTATTGCCCGACGAATTTGGAGCAGTTCTGAAGCGAATGCCTTAAAGTGTTTCCTTCAGTTTAGAAAGCTTAAGTCAGGGGAGTGCAGTAGTGGTACAGCATTTAGCAGCTCCATCAGTAAAACAAATCAGAAACAGCGTAGTGTCACTGATATGATACGCGAGTTGGAGTGTCAGTCACTGAAACAAAGGCGGATTTCTTTGCGGTGAGATCTATTTACGAAATTTCAATCACCACCTTTCTCTTCCGAACGCGAAAATATTTTGTTGACACCCAGCTAAGTAGGGAGAAATGATCATCATAATACAATAAGAGAAATCAGAGCTCGAAGGGAAAGATTTAGGTGTTCCGTTTTCCCACGCGCCGTTCTAGAGTGGAATGGTAGAGAAGTAGTATGAAAATGGTTCGATGAACCACTTCCAGGCACTTAAGTGTGAATTGCAGAGTAGCCATGTATATGTAGATGTAGATGTAGACGTCCTCGAGCATTGTCCTGCTAAATGATGGTCAGGTTCTGCAGAAAGTGTCATCACTTGTATCTCTGAGCTGGTCGTAGGGTGTGTTCCAAAAATGAACAGCATAGAGACAGAAATGATGACTTTTCCTGCTGGACCTGACCATCATTTTGCAGGACAATACTCACGCAAGTACAGTGCAAGCTGTTACAGATGTGTTTGACTGATGGGGCTGCTAAGTGCTATACCACCTATTGCACTCCTCTGACTTAAGCCCTCGTAAGTTCAACTCGATTACTGAACTGAAGGAAGCACTTCAAGGCATTCGCTGCAGAACTGCTACAAATTCCTCGGTCAATAGACCGTGCCGCTCCAACTGTTGACACATCTGGTACTGCTAAGAGTATCCAACAACTTCCACATCGCTGACAACGGGTTATACACAAAGCTGGTGACTACTTTGAAGGTCAGTAAAACTTCAGAACACGTATCTATTTTGTATAAGCTGTAAATAAATAGTTTTCATTATGAAAGTTCCAACCCTCGTATTTGACACTTTGAACCGCACTACAACATTCATTAAAAGTTACTGGGCTGGGAATAATAATGAAAGGTAGTTAATCAGCATAGTTCACTTGTGTTTGTAAGATTACCTGATACCAAGATATCCACTGAAAATATATGTTTATAACTGTTATTTACGTTATTGAGAGAATATTTCTGGTATAATAAGCGACTTATGGCAGCTTCTGACTGATTACATAACTCGTAATGACGTCAGGTGATATAGCTTGTCAATCATGGAGATTAGACGATGGTATTACTCTTTAGCGGAATCAATTACGGTGAAGCATAGTAAAAACTGAATGCATAACATTACCTTTTGTAGCAGTATTCTGACAATTTTTTCGGTTGTAGCCGCATAGCAAGCGCTCCAACGCGTCTTCCTCAGTTGTTCATTTCTTCCTTTTTATTGTCGTGGGGAGATGGGAGGGGGCGCAGGAAACCGCAGCATCGACAGTCGCGACAAAGAGTGAGGAGAATAGACCTCGGAAACATCTTCTTTACGTTTCGTGATGGGGTGGCAGATGCCCACGTTCAGAGAGTGACAGTCAAATTCCGTTCGTCTTCCTCGCAGTCAGGTTATAGTCATTAAAGCACATTGTCAGCGTCCAAGGCAGTCAACTGAACAGAACCCCCCATTCAGTAAATCTTGAAAATAATTTCTTTGCATGGAAAACGACGTATTCCAAACAGCAGAATCATAAAAGTTACGTATTTACAGCACATGTTACGTATCAAAATATTTAATGTTGAAAGTTATAATTTACCTTAACATGGGGAGAGGGCGTCGAAGAGACAGCGTCATATAGAAAATGATATGAGTTTAAATTATAGATTTAGACCACACGTCATTATATGTATGAATATTTTCTCTTCTATGAGTCAGTGAGCTAAAATATATATTTAATCTAACTATACTGGCATATGTGCAAAAAATATTGTCCTTAGAAACAGTAGTGTTTGTGAATATCAGATACGGACGAATGAATGGTGTTTAACTAATCGTAAGTTACTGTCACAAACTGTTTGTTATTGGAATCCGTATGATTCACAAACATAATACACTGGTAGTTCACTTTACTCGTAATAAAGCACTACTCTTGACAACAAATATTTGATAATTTCCTTAATCATTATGCATTTCGGTATTACGCCATTTCTGAGGAACAAAATCATGTTAATAGAATGTATCACGTCAAAGTTAATTGAGTTTGTACTTACGCTTTATGTATTGACTTAAAAAAATCTCTGTCCGAACAGGCCTTCAAGACCCAACTGTACCGACCGGCCACCGTGTCATCCTCAGCCCACAGGCGTCACTGGATGCCGATATGGAGGTGCATGTTGTCATGTGGTCAGCATAGCGCTCTCCCAGCCGTTGTCAGTTTTCGTGACCGGGTGAAAGGGTTAAAGAAATTAATAAATACTTGTGTTCAAGATGGGAGCTTTATTATAAATGCAGAATATGATCGACATGTCCCACAAATCTTTTATGCGATATGTATCTAAATTCAGTTGATGATGGATGGGAGGCTTGATTGATTTTATATAAATGATGTTGCCATTTTTATATTTTCGGCCATTCCTTAATTGTATTATTATTCCTCAGTTGTACTATTATTGTCATTATCTTGCGAAGAGAGAGCGATAAGTTCACGCTGACATTTGCTCAATAAGAGCAGCAAGAGACACCATTATAAATGTCACACAAACTCACCCACAAAACAATAAACTATGCACTCTCCAACAAATGACACACCTCCAGACCAGATGAGAGGAAACACAGATGCCAACAAAACATCTCACTAAAGATACCTTAGAATAAAAAAAGAATATACGCGTCTGGGAGAAATAACTTCTGCTTGACAAATAAATTACACTGCAGCAATCAAAGATGGTTTTTATTTACAAAACAAATATTACAGGTTCTAATGTGTCTTACAACAAAGACCTGCATTATACTTGCCTTTCAAAATTTTACATACGGAATTCACATTTGTTAAAGTTGTGCTCGTTGTCACCAAGCTCGTAACTAATCTTTATTTTGTGCTCACTTCGGTGTAAAAGTCCTAGAACTTTAAAAAACGGGAATTTCAGAACACTCTTTATTGCCTATTAGCTAATAACTTTCTCTTTGTGTGACATAAAATTAAATAGAGGAAACATAAGCGCAGTAAGGACAAGAGACCAGCAAGACAGTACACATTACTTTAATACTTACTTTTTGTCTCTTTAATCTTGCTAAGCCTTACAAAGAGTGCTTTCCTTTCTGCGAAAGAATCTGTTACCTCATAAAAGTTCCTGAAGCGATTCGCTACATTAAAAATAAAAATGTTATCTAATACTGGAAATCTGTTAATACGAATAGTACTGGTGTGGTTTCTAAAGTTGATTAGTCTTTTTGTCACTGTGTGCTAAATAAAACGAAATAAGCCTTCCTAATATTATAACAGACGTCAGATAAGCTAAGACTGTTTTGGTACAAATGGTCGTTTTTATCTATTTTACTTACTTAAATAACACGACAGAATATATTTCACTAAGTGCCAGTATCAAATGTCTATTAGGCCTACTACAAGCAAAAAGTTTTATGTTAGGAAATAATTTCATATTTCATTCATATGCTCCAGTTTCTCAAGCATGAGATCGAAAAGTAGTAGAAGTAGTAGTAGTAGTAATAGTAGTACGAAATTTTTACGTAAGTCTCGAATCGTCGCATTCTTCCATGTAATTTCTGTGATGTCCCTGTTTCTTCTCATTCCTCATTCTAACAAGCAATCTTGTCATAACTAACTCTGTAACTATTACTGCCAGTGTCAAATCTGATCTCCGGTTAATTTCACTAACGCTGCCAGATTCACCAGTCAGTTATGCCGCTTTTATTCTCCGATTAGATGTTATTACGTGTTCCTACAAGACATTTTCCGTGCTATTCCGAGAACAGAATTGAGCGGCTGGTAACTGGGAGCTGTACAATTGGCAACTAGTACTGTAGCGATATGGCAAAAGTTTTCTGTCTAAATTTCATTTTCTTGGATACAGCGAGACGATAATATGTAATCTCTCTTACCTGTTATTGCTGTTAGTTGTTTATTTTCACCCTGGTAGTCTGAATGCTTAACATTCGCACAGTCCGCAGCTCGTGGTTGTGCGGTAGTGTTCTCGCTTCCCACGCCCGGGTTCCCGGGTTCGATTCCCGGCGGGGTCAGGGATTTTCTCTGCCTCGTGATGACTGGGTGTTGTGCGGTATCCTTAGGTTAGTTAGGTTGAAGTAGTTCTAAGTTCTAGGGGACTGATGACCGTAGATGATAAGTCCCGTAGTGCTCAGAGCCATTTGAACCATTTGAACATTCGCACACCCAATCAATGACATAAAGAAATAACGATTGCCACCCACCCCTTCGGCTTTATTCCGATCATCTCATATACCCCGTTCTCTTTTGTCTGCGGGGAAAGTATTTATTTTTATTTTTAGATGTGACGGGGATTCCCCATGCAGATACATCACGTACACCATGCACGCATTCAAAAATTAACTTATGATTCTTTCAGAAATGAGAATACGTTCAGAAATTTCAAAAACCAACTGGGGTGCGTTTGAAAGTCATATGAACAACCGATAGAACAAGGTGCGCTGGATACTAGTAGCTTAGTCAAACAAGGTTTTTTTTTATATACTAGAATATGAATTTGGCACCTCCTGAAAGTGCTGCCTGGACGGTTTGCCCCCCTTCACCTGCCGTGCGGTTCTAGGCGATTGAGTCTGGAACCGCGTGACGGCTACGGTCGCAGGTTCGAATCCTGCCTCGGCCATGGATGTGCGTGATGTCCTTAGGTTAAGTAGGTTTAAGTAGTTCTAAGTTCTAGGGGTCTGATGACCACAGATGTTAAGTCCCATAGTGCTCAGAGCCATTTGAACCATTTTCCTCCCCTTCGTAGATCCGGGCCTGCGAACAATACGGAGTCGAGCGGACACTGGGAACTGTGGCAACATCGCCCGGCATCTCCGGCATCGACTCGCTCGTGAAGGCTGAGGTGAGTGCCGGGCTCCAGTCAGAAGACAAGTTCTTGATCCCAGTACCAACCATCAGCGATGCTGTCACTACACCAGTGACGTAATGACGATGATGTTTGGTTTGTCAATCGCTGAATTGCGCGGTCATTAGCGCTCGTACGAAGTCCCAATTTCTACACAGTCCAATTTTT
This sequence comes from Schistocerca nitens, assembly GCF_023898315.1. Taxonomy (NCBI): domain Eukaryota; kingdom Metazoa; phylum Arthropoda; class Insecta; order Orthoptera; family Acrididae; genus Schistocerca; species Schistocerca nitens. The sequence continues at coordinate 53,393,191 of NC_064617.1, forward strand.
TGCACAGTCCGATCTAGCCACTGTCACGTATGATGATGATGATGATCAAATGATGAGGACGACAAAACACCAACCCGGCCGTTAATCGAACGTGGGACCCCGTGACCCAGAGCCAGCAACGGTAGCCACTAGACGACGAGGTGCAGACGCATCAGTGAAGCTCATAACACAGGACACTATAGGGAACAGTGGGAGCGAGGTCCTTGTGGTGCATAAATCTTTAAAAGAAACTGAGGGTAGATCACGACTGCTCGAACAGACGCTGATCGAGAAATTTGACGAACTTGAACAACATCAGAGAAGCAATAATCTCACTGTTCGGGATTCTGGAAAACAACAGAGAATACCGACGAATAGGTAATCAATCTTGGCCGAGAGGAGCTAAGTCTGCAGGTGATACTGAATGACATAGAGTGGGGCAAAAGACGCCGCGATCTTCGAGACCTACTCCCTGAATAGTGAAGTTTGCGTGGTACAGGGACAGATCGGAAATCGTCAGAGTGAAGAAGGAACTCGTGTTCATTAACTATAATAAGCAAGGATCTCACTTCTAAAAGACTAAAAATTGTGTACAGCACGATCTAGACAGTTGTTGTTGTTGTGGTCTTCAGTCCTGAGACTGGTTTGATGCAGCTCTCCATGCTACTCTATCCTGTGCAAGCTTCTTCATCTCCCAGTACCTACTGCAACCTACATCCTTCTGAATCTGCTTAGTGTATTCATCTCTTGGTCTCCCCCTACGATTTTTACCCTCCACGCTGCCCTCCAATACTAAATTGGTGATCCCTTGATGCCTCAGAACATGTCCTACCAACCGATCCCTTCTTCAAGTTGTGCCACAAACTCCTCTTCTCCCCAATCCTATTCAGTACCTCCTCATTAGTTACGTGATCTACCCATGTAATCTTCAGCATTCTTCTGTAGCACCACATTTCGAAAGCTTCTATTCTCTTCTTGTCCAAACTATAGATCGTCCATGTTTCACTTCCATACATGGCTACACTCCATACGAATACTTTCAGAAAAGACTTCCTGACACTTAAATCTATACTCGATGTTAACAAATTTCTCTTCTTCAGAAATGCTTTCCTTGCCATTGCCAGTCTACATTTTATATCCTCTCTACTTCGACCGTCATCAGTTATTTTGCTCCCCAAATAGCAAAACTCATTTACTACTTTAAGTGTCTCATTTCCTAATCTAATACCCTCAACATCACCCGACTTAATTCGACTACATTCCATTATCCTCGTTTTGCTTTTGTTGATGTTCATCTTATATCCTCCCTTCAAGACACCATCCATTCCGTTCAACTGCTCTTCCAAGTCCTTTGCTGTCTCTGACAGAATTACAATGTCATCGGCGAACCTCAAAGTTTTTATTTCTTCTCCATGGATTTTAATACCTACTCCGAATTTTTCTTTTGTTTCCTTTATTGCTTTCTCAATATACGGATTGAATAACATCGGGGAGAGGCTACAACCCTGTCTTACTCCCTTCCCAACCACTGCTTCCCTTCCATGCCCCTCGACTCTTATAACTGCCATCTGGTTTCTGTACAAATTGTAAATAGCCTTTCGCTCCCTGTATTTTACCCCTGCCACCTTTAGAATTTGAAAGAGAGTATTCCAGTCAACATTGTCAAAAGCTTTCTCTAAGTCTACAAATGCTAGAAACGTAGGTTTGCCTTTCCTTAATCTTTCTTCTAAGATAAGTCGTAAGGTCAGTATTGCCTCACGTGTTCCAGTATTTCTACGGAATCCAAACTGATCTTCCCCGAGGTCGGCTTCTACTAGTTTTTCCATTCGTCTGTAAAGAATTCGTGTTAGTATTTTGCAGTTGTGGCTTATTAAACTGATTGTTAGGTAATTCTCACATCTGTCAACACCTGCTTTCTTTGGGATTGGAATTATTATATTCTTCTTGAAGTCTGAGGGTAAGGCTACAAAAAGTGTGGGCATACGACTGCAGGATAATGATGAAACCCGAAAATGAGAAAAGATGAGTCTGCAATGTAGATGAAATCGGATGCGTGAGCTTAACAGCCAAAAGCTTGTCAATTTTTACTGTCTTTTGTTTTCGTGTTTACTTTTGTGCCTTCATTTCCAAAATGAAACAATTTGCTTTTGTAAGCCTTTCCTTAAAACAGTTTGCTGTTTTTAACACATGTTTGTTAACTTTACTTTTAGAACTAATTATAAATTTCCTGTTCAATTTACATGCTTCCGATACCAATTTGTTCGTTATTACACTATTACTTCAGTATTCTTACAAGGCTCTGATTGAGACAATTAATTTTTATTTAGTAATTTATTACGACATTACTGTTGTTATTGATCATCAGAAGTATTAATGGTACACTGTTTTTATTCGGTTTATTTTGCTTTCAGTACCGTTGTGCACAGATTATTCAAGTTCTGCTGGGTGAGCTTGTGTCTCCACACAGCTGTTCAATGTGTGATGCAAAGCCTGCCGGCGTTGGCCACATAACCTCCCCTCTCTCTGAAGACACACGTCCCCTTCCTTCCGGGAACCCTGTTTCCCTGACTCAGAGCGCCCGGGTAAGCTTTGTTCCGCCAACCCTCGCTGGCACAGAGTCGCAAATATCCAGCAGTGGGAGTGCACCCGTGCGCACTAAGCACACAAGCCCCAGTACCTGCGAGCTTTCCTCGCCAAGTTCCGAGTTATATTTCAAGATATCGACATCTATGTAATACTTCTGTCGGAAACATGACTCAAATCAAGTATTCCCATAAGTTCGGTAAATCAAGAGGACTATATCTCTCTAAGACACAAGAGACGCAACTGACGAAGGGGTGAAGTAGGTGCATATATGCGCTGATTTAACACCTATTGTACTACGCACATTCAACTATAATGAAGATAAACAAATGCAATATATATTTGTAGACATCAAATACTTTCACAGAACGTGCTTGGTTTATGTCCTCTGCAAACCTCCTAAAGAAGACTTCTTTGCCTGTTTCTAAACTATACTTTTAAGTCTCGGATCGACAAACACGCATATAATTATACGAGTAGATAGTGACACTAACAAAAATTTTCTATAGAACAGTCCTTTCAGCGTGAAATTTAAACTGATGTTTTCATCTTAAAACATGTTGATGCTTAAACTTGCTCCTACCCAGTACTCGAACAGTAGTCACACTCTCATACATATATTTGCAACTAAATCCCCATACAGAGTAATTCGCACCTCTCAGACATCTCGACATCTCATTTCAGTCATAATTTTCATGATGTACTAGCTACAATTCCTCAGAAAGAAACTGCAGCTGACCATATACTGAGACTTCAAATGTATTAATTTATCTGAACTTACAACCGTGGTGTAAGAAATGGTTTGGGGGACGTCTTCTATAAACTTCTCGGATATTAACGAAAAGCTTCATGGATTTCCTAACAACTGTATGAAAAATATGCTCCCCTAAGGACAGGAAAATTAAGAAAGAGACCTGTACTTTGGCTAGCTGTTGAACTAAAGCAGCTCATGAACGTCAGAGTCGCCCCCCATCGGACATACAATCTACGCACCACGACTGAAAATCACATTGCCTGCAAGTAGAAGCGCAACAGTGTCAGCTAATCTGTGAGAACTGCACAACTCAGACACGCCAATACATCAATGGACAACAGAAATAGGCCAGTTGTGATGTGGAAAAAGATGTATAATGATAAAGTAAAAGCTGCAGCCCATCACACTATCAGAGACAATAAAGTGAACATGTACTTCACATACCCACAACCATAGTTGAACCACAAACGAAAGAGACGCTGGTTGATCACGAGTGTTTTCTTCAACAATCATTATTGTCTTTATTATTGTCATTATTATTGTTATTATTACTATTATCACTACTAGTGGTAGCATCTGCAGTAATGCAGATACTACCACAATTAACTTTATTAGTTCACAGTCTGTATTATTTACTCACACTGCCACCTCAGACACTCAAATCATTTTAATATTATTTGTCATATTAAACTGTTAACTCTTCGGTAACTGTCAGGTAAGAAACGTATTGTATTTGTGAAACTCTGGCCTGATGAAAGAAAGGGCCAGAGTGATCTATTTAAATCAGGTTAAATAAATAAATAAGTAAATACCAACCCAGACGATTCCCTTCTCAATTGCAAGAACCTACACAATATATATTTATTGATTACAGCGCCAGTTATCACGAACGGGAAACAATGGTTTTAGTGAACTGTGTTCAGGTTTGAAAATACGAAGTTGAGCTCACCTAACATTTCATTTAGAACATTTTCTTCGTATGACGTGGCCTTTCCGAGATATTTATTTGTATCAAGTTACAACACCCTTATAAACTTATATGCACTCATGTTCAGAAAAAAAAACACGTTGAATGAGAAGGGATAGAACGTACATATTCATAGCACATGTACATTAGTATCTTCTGTAGAAATTATTTCCATTTGAGTCACCTTGGTCCAGCATGTGTCCTGTTGCCTAGTAGGCACTGGGTCGGTCATGGGCCACGATAACTTGTTCTGTACTTGAAGGCATATTTGCATATAAGGCGCAATTTGTGTCCTATGGTAAAGCCATCCATGCTGCATTCACCGCATTCCAAAGTTCAACTGTGGTGGTTGCAATTGTGTCACAGCACTGCAACTGTCATTTCGCCATATCCCACACTTTTTCGATTGACGACAAGACTGGTATTATGGCGGACCAGGAAAAGAGGCTGTGACACCAAGAAGGCATGTTCCCTTTCAATAAAAGGTGGTCGTGCATTGTCTTGCTAAAAATGGCGTTTGGGCTGTTGCGCACAAAGGGTATTGCTATAGGTCTCAGGATGTCATCCACGTAAGTCACACAGGTCACATTGCCTTGGACACGCATCAACTGTGACTTTTGGTTGTACCCAGTAGGACAACATACCATAAGGTCTTGAGCTAGCGCTGCATGTCTTGTATGAGCGCTGCACGTGGTAGTCACATCATCTGACGCTCCTTACCATGGTTCGCACAGCTTGCCCCATCAGAGGTTAGAGTCCTCCCTCGGCAAGGGAGTGTGTGTTGCCCTTAGCGTAAGCTAGTTTCAGTTAGATTAAGTAGTGTGTAGGCCTAGGGACCCATGGGCTAAGCAGTGTGGTCCCACAGGAACTTACCAGCACCACCACCGGCACAGTTCTTCTATGAATGCAGTCATTGTGATACCGCTCACTCTTTCTGCCGTGAACCAAAAAATAGCCACCATTTTTAAACAGACAGAACCAGGTTTCGTCCGAAAACACTATCTGATGCCATTCCTGTCCTCAGTGATGTCGACCCATATACCATTGTCATCTAGCATGTCTCTGCACATTCGTCAAAGGTTGGCAGAGAACTGGACGACACACATGTAAACAGTGCCGTAATAAATGGCGATGGACTGTCACACCTGATAGTGTGCGACGTGTTCCACTGTTCCACTCCCGTTGCGAAATGTTGAGGACGATGTCGATCCTCTCGTAGGGATGGCCAGGTGGTGCGACTTGACCCATCTGGTCGTGTTCTGTGCATTCTTCACACACCCACTGTACTGCCGAACATCAATTTCCCAGATGGAAGCAACACATTCTCTCACGCCAGTAATGCTTTCTGTTTTTGTTTTTTTTCTGAACATAAATGTATACGAAAATACAGTGGGAACTATCTTCTCTTCAGCATCGAGTTTTATTTGATCTTTTATTTCATGATGTATTAGCTACACTAGTCCCATATTGTAATTTACCAATGTGGAAGCCGTGAGTGTTCTAGCACTGACTCCAGGACAGAGAAGACATGGGGAGCTTGATCTGCAAAGTTCACTTTCACGTTTTTATTAACATAACTAGCCTTTTTCCTCGAGCTGTTGCGCCGCTTATACATTCGGCATACATATTGCACACATCTCCACCTCCCCCTCTATTGGTTTATATCCTATTTATTTAATCTCATTGTCCATACACTTCTCTGCACTGTCCATCTCCTCCCCAGCGCCCTCTTTCCTTACCTCCTCCTCCCTTCCCTTTTTGCCCTTCTCCTCGTCGACCCCTATTCTGCCCTTCTCCTCATCTTCCTCTCTGCCTGTCTCTGCCACCACCTTTCTGCCTATCTCCTCCTTCGCTCTGAGCCCATCCCTCCCTCTTTCCCTTATCTGTCCATCTACTCATCTTTCACCATTTCTCTCTGCCCATCTTGTCTTGCACATTCTTCCTCTCTCCACCTGTTTCTGCCCAACTCTCCCTAGATCTCCTCATCCCACCCATTCATTTCCTCCTGCTCACTTCTCCCTATCGATCTACTCCTACCCTCTCTCGCTATCAGTCTCTGCTCCGCCTGTCTCCTTTCCTCCTCCCAACACTCTGTCTGTCCCTCCCTAGCCCTCTCCCTATCAGTGTTTACCTGCTGCCTCCTCTCACCTACCACACATTCTGTCCATTCTCTCCTACTGTCCCTTTCTCTATACAGTTTCCCTTGCCCCCTCTTCCCTAATCTGTCCCATCCTGCCCCCATCACTTTGTCCCTTCCCAGCTCTGTCCATCTCAAACTTCTTCCTGCCATGCCCACATGCATACGCAGCAGCCTGATGAGAGCCGATAGTATTTTGACAACACACCTGTTCCAAAGGGCAGCCTACACTTCTGGAGCTGGAAAACCAATGCTTGTAACTGACATGTAGGCTACCATGCAAAACGGGTCAGTTGGTCAGGTCACGATTATTTCCACTCACCTCAATGTGATGCATGGTAGCGTATAGCATAGGGGCTGAAAAAAATGATCTTTCTCCTGTTTCTCTGCTGCCATCGCAGGTAGAAGTTTAGAAACACCACACACACACACACACACACACACACAAACACACACACATTTCGATCCAGTTTCACTGGACAATGCAAAATCTGATAGCAGAATTGCTTTACCTCTCTACAGCCAAATTTAGTAATTTTAGTTGTATACTAGCAACAAAGTCATTAATTAAAATTTTGCCACGACATCTTTAATTTTACGTTTATCAAAACTGCTAATTGTTGAAATTCTTCTCCAAGATCTACTAAACCAATATACCCGTTAGTTCCCTGTCCATGTACTATCTGCTTCCTGATTGCCATGTTATCTGTTATGAATCATAAATTCAGCACTCACATGATAGTTGGAAGCGAAGTAGTGGAAAACATCATCTACAAAACTGGAAACAAAAAGGAAAAGCAGTTTCACAATTTACATTCACCGCCCAACGAGAAATCAGTAACTTATGAGGCATAGGCATTAATGTCTGTAAATATTTACCAATACCCAGTCAATGAAAACATTTTTATGTCTGCCCTGTATCTACTTCGTTTGGATCACACACTGTTATTTAACAAGCTACATACTAATTCTACCTGAGTCCCTGTTTGTTGATTCAGGAATTCATCATGTTTATCCCCTGTTAGATGACCCTCCTCTCTCAAAGCGCTTACAGTGTTTTTCATGGAATAGTTTTTTTTTCTCTTCCCCTAACTTCTCTCTGCAGACTCTTGACCTTTCTTCTCAATGACTGAGAAACATCTGGTAAAAGACTGCATGGCCGAGTGGTTCTAGGCGCTTCATTGCAGAACCGCGCTGCTGCGACGGTCGCAGGTTCGAGTCCTGCCTTGGGCATGAAAGTGTGTGATGTGAGGTTTAAGTAGTTCTATGTCTAGGGGACTGATGACCTCTGATGTTAACTCCCATAGTGCTTAGAGCTATTTGAACCATTTGAAAAGACTGCACCTTTCAGGGGCCTTGTGGACCATTTCTATTTCTGTCTAAGTTCCAAATTTCCTTAAGTGTCTTGCAATCCTGAGCCACTGAAACAAGAATACAATCTTTGTAGTACAGACATGACACTAACCTTGGAGAGTACTTGCGGGAAGAAATACTTGTTTGAAACAAAATACAAGACTAATGTGTCGAAAAACAGAAGTGACTAACGAGTTCAGTATGACGAGTTTCTACAGTATAGTGTTCAGATGTTTTCTAATTTATCGCATTGATTCCTTTTTCTTGGGCATTAAATGCATTGCAAACGCGAATTGTGATGAGACTGCTTCTCGCTCGATACGTCTTATCGTAGTACGAGATCTTAGAAAATGTTCTTCTTATTATAATTGATGCCACACAAGGAACTGACCCTTATAGGTACATGGTCTTTGCATTTAAGGTCAGTAAATCATTTCTTAGGCCCGTATTACACTATGAAATTTCTTTGTCAAAGATTTGATCAAAGATGTGACCAAATATTCCGTCAAATATATTTGACAAAGATCTTTGACGTAACGCTAGAAGGGGTATTACACTGTCATCAGTTCAAGATGGCGGACAACAACAAGTTGTTATTAGCCGCAGCAGTTGCATGTACCACAATTGCACTGTGTGCACATGCGGAAGAGAAGTGGGGGAAAAAGAAGAAACATACGTGGGTGAAGCCATGAGTTTTACGACGACACGATAAAAGCATTCAACAAAACTTGTTAAGTGAGCTTATAGTGGAGGACGTCAAGTCGTACATCAATTACTTAAGAATGGATGAGCCTACTTTTGTGTATGTGCTCAGTAAAGTGTATCCTCATATCACAAAGCACAATATTCACTTAAGAACTGCTACATCTGCAGAAGACAGGCTCAGTGTAACACTCCGATTGCTTGCTACAGGAGAAGGTTAGGTTAGGTTAGGTTAGCTCAGGTCTCCAATCTTCTTAATCTATTTTTGTATTCACGTTGTAAAGCGCCTCATCAGCTTCATACATCTCTATTAATTTTGTAGTTGTCAGCACACACCAATTGTATTTACCGCCAATGTTTATAAATACACTACAGACGAAAGAATGCTGCAACGATGCTAGCACTCGATGTGGTAACATGTCACATTCCAGTGAACAGAAGACAAGGGACTTCTTTGTTCAAATCTACAGCGAGGCCCTAGATTTGATCAAATATTGGACGACATTTGACGAAGTTCCCTATTACACCATCAAATATCTTTGACAAAGATATTGGGCAAAGATATTTGACAAAGAAATTTGATAGTGTAATACCAGCCTAAAACAAGCAGCGGTTTTGCAGAGGAAAGCTGTTCGAAACAGAACAAACAAACAATAGTAATATGCAAGACAACGCTCAAGATATTTACGAGATTCTTGTCATTTCTTAATATTCACTTGTTACCTGTGCAAAGTTAAATCATTTTCCTCTCTCCGACGATTGATACAGTTGTACGCTGAGCAGAATATAACCATGTTATACCAACAAAATACCCATGATCAACAGTAAACTTAACTTTCTATCCCAAATCGAAGGTGGCGGATGACGTAGACAAAGTTCCGACTTGGCAGGGAATAACGCCTTGGTTGTTGGATCCGCCAGAGGTGGGTGCCGAGGAGTAGGGGCGTGTTTAGACAGAAAGCCGAAATGATTAGAAGCACACGTATTGTGAACGACACTGCCATTAGTTAGCTCGGAACAGCAAATCCGAGGGAGTCCTTAATTAGACCCTAACCGTCTTACAGAATCACGATACAGAGAAAATACTATGAACACTTTTGAGACTTCGGCTGACTCTGCTAACAGATTGTACTGGCCTCGTTGTGGTGATACCTTATGCCGGCTTGGTAGTGGCCTTAAGTGCGGGTGCAGCAGTAAGTGTGTAGTCAAGCCAGCCGTGGACTGACGTTACCATCACGTGATATACTGCCAATCCCTGTATGCGTCCTGTCTGGCGTGATATCGATACTGTACGATACCACAATCGTCACAGACAGTAGAACAACCAGTTATCGCTGGTAGACGCCGACAGGTCTGTTTGGGGAGTATAGCTCTGGGTGGAAACCGCATGTTTTGTCTTGACGGATCCTGCGGGCTCTCATCCAGTGTATACAACATTCCGATGTGACCAGTAATATTGACGCTTTTTCTTGGTGATAGCGATATGGGCACGGTCACCCGATTTAATTTTGGATTATGATGGAAGTTTTGATGGGTTTGCACATTTGTGCTGTATTTACATGACGATAGATCCGTGCCTATGGACTGGGAAGTTGCCCAGATAACACCAAACCACAAGAACTAAAATAGAATTTATTCGTTGTGTTACAGATTGATATCACTGACGTTGATTTGCATTAGCATTTGGGAACATACACTGTACTCAGGGCCGCAACGATGCCATCGTGAGATAGGTCCCCGCTAAGACGGCGTATACTGTGAGGGCCCACATCTATCGCCGCCCACCACCCCGCAAAAAATAAATAAATAAATAAATAAATAAATAAATAAAAAATCAAGTAAAAGGGTTTTGCATTAGCATTTGGGAACATACACTGTACTCAGGGCCGCACCGATGCCATCGTGAGATAGGTCCCCGCTAAGACGGCGTATACTGTGAGGGCCCACATCTATCGCCGCCCACCACCCCGCAAAAAAAAAAAAAAAAAAAAAAAAAAAAATCAAGTAAAAGGGTTTAAGAACTGACACAGGATGTATATGAGTTCACCTGGCCTGCCTGTGAAAGGTTTCCCGCTGCCCGACAATGTAAATTTTTGCTGTCGTCACAGTATAATTTCTTTCAAGTAGCCAAGGCCGGTTCGAGGATATTTTTCCATACATGTGGCGTATATTTCGACGCCCCCGTACCCATCCCCTCCCCCGCCATCCCTCCTTCCCTCGTGCTCTTTCACAGGCGTCAGTTTCCGCTACTAATCGAGATACGCACTGTACACACATCTTGCACATCCCCCGTCAGCTTGGTGCCACAAGCGACCGCTTCTACTTGTGGTACGCCTTGTATGGAAACTTTGCAGTTGTAGCGCCCTAGTGTCGCTCTCAGCTTGGTGACTCAAGCAGCGGCTTGTTTGTTTCTTTTCTGCCTTGAACGGGCCCTGCATGCAGTAACAGAAACAACATGCTACCAAACAGGATTCACTTGCGTTATGTGTCAACAGTTGCATTTGGTTCATACAGCTGCCAACTACATAGCTAGATCGTGTTCAACAGTAAAGTGTTTGCTGCTACTTCGCTACGGTATTACGGGTTCTGGAAGGTTGGCCTAAGGGTGCTGTAGCAAACAAGGTATTTGACTGAAGGCTTCAGATATTTTCCGAATCCTCCCAACTGAAGACTGGAGATAAACTGTTTAAGCAATTGTTTTTTATTGTATAGGCCCAGCAGCATAATGTGTATCAGCTAATGACATTATTCTATATTCCGACATAATTGTCGTAAAGGAGTGTTACTATAATATAAATTAAATGTTAATTATGTTTATTTGACAATACAGTAGTCAAACCATATTCACGGTACATAGAAATTTTTTTCTTAAAAAATGGGGTAAAACGTCAGTTGGAGAACATATAATGGGAATTATGACAATACATCTGCCAACAATTACGGAACATAATGAGACCAGCAACCGAGGCAATGGTGGCACAACCAACTTACTACAAGTTATGCCCACGCTCGCCCAACCCTTCATTCAATGTCCTAATGTGTTGCCTGGTCTCACTATTTTTCGTAATTGTTGTCAGATGTATTGTCATAATTCCCACTACATATTTTTCAACTGATGTCTTACATTTGAAAATGACCACGGGGTTTGTTGAAACGACTGATGTAACCCCATTTTTTAAAGAAAAATTTTATGTGTTGTGACTGTGGCTTCACTATTGTAGTGTCAAATAAACAATGAGTTGATTATCAGAAAAATGCAACACAAAGCTGCTTATAATAACTAACCTATATTCACGATAAACGGCTTCGTCTTTTATCGCCATTGTCTAGTACCCGTGAACACAGTTTGGTGAGAACGTTAAAAAGTATGAATGTAATTGCATTAAAGTGACTATGTTGTACTCACATCCTAACTGATGTGACATCCATATTACGTCGTTAGTGAACTGTCTTATAACGATCAGGTTATTTGATGGAATAATAAGTGAAAAAGAGAAATAGGGCTCACATACGTCCTTTACGATAAAGAAAGAAAAAAGAAAACACTAACCACGAACGAATTATCCAAATGCGTGGGAAATCGATAGACGTGTTGTCCATGTATGGGCAACAAATACTTACAATTTCACCTTACTTTAATTTCCAGTTACCAGCGTCCCAAACGGGAGCTCCGTATCTTATTTCGAAACGTATGCAGCGGATTTTGTTGTCACGTATAGAAAACATATTGATGCATCTGAGATAGTTAACGAAATAGCAGCTTTCAAATACCAGTAGAAAGGGCTGCTGAAGAACATTGACAAAGATTCTCATTTGTATATTTTGAAGGTTATTTTCCGAAGCAGGGGCTAGGAGATGCTTATCCAAACACTGAAATAGCTTAGAGGATGTCTAAGACAATCACAGTTATTGCAACATGTTGTCAAGGGAATTTGCGCCAGTTAAAGACAATAAAAAACTACCTAAGGTCGAGTGTAACTGAAGTAGACTGCTCAGTTCAGATATGTTGCCGGCAGAATACAACACAGCTGCTAAATTTGACTCCAGTAACATAACCAATGAACTTCTTTAGCTCAAAACAAGGAAATGGAAACTAAAATTATAATAAACATAATTTTAGGAAAGAAATGCGTTCTCAACAAGTAATTGCAGCCCATTTTATAATTTCGAAAAATAATTTTGCCATACCTATGAATTAAGAGAAACTAATACATCTCACTACAACCAATGAGCAGCAGCTGACACAAAAAATAGAGAGATTTTCTTTTATTTTCAATTTTCTTAAAAATTGTACACGATTTGTGAATTATTTACAACATAGATGCACCTCATTATTTGTCAGAAATATTTTTCATCTTTTGTTGATGTCGTCTTCAGTCCAAAGAATGTTTCGATCTATACTGTGCAAGCTTTTCATTTTTTCATAACTACTGCAGCCTAAACCCATTTGAACCTGCTTGATTCATTGAAGCCTCAGTCTCCCTCTAGAGGTTTTATGCCCGAACACATACTTCCATAACCAAACTGCTTCATGCTTCAGGATTTGCCCTACCAGCCGATTCCTTCTCTTATTCTAGTTCTGCATAAATTGCTTTTTGCTCGTTTTGATTTATTTTTGTTCCATCTGCCCATCTAATCATCGGAATCCTTCCACTGCATAACATTTGAGGAGCTTCTATCTTCTTACTGTCTGAATTACCTTCCATTCATATTCATTTCCATACACGATTACACTCCTCAAAAATACCTTCACATAAGGGCGTAGACGTATATTAGATGTTAACAAATTTTACTTTTTTATGGTGCTGCCAATCTGCCTTGTGTCTCTTCGTATTTCGGCCGTCACCAGTTACCTTTCTGACAAAATAATAAACTAATATACCACTACTTTCATAATCTAATCCCTTAGGCATCGCCCGATTTACTTCGACCACGTTTCATACCTTTGTTTTACTTTTGCTGCTGTTCTTCCAAGTCCTTATCTGTCCCTGAGAGAATTACAGCGTCATCAGCAAACCTCATGTCTTGTTCCTGAAATTTAATCCCTGTTCCAAATTTTTCTTCGCTTTCCTTCACAGCTTGATCAATATACAGACCGAATATCATCGGGATAGTACTCCTGTCTCAACTACTGCTTCCCTTATATTTCCTTCGAGTCTTATAAATGCAATGTAGTTTGTGCCTAAGTTGTAATTAACCTTCCGATTCTTGTATTTTACCCCTACTATCTTTAAAATTTCAAAGATTGTAGACCACGCCACACTATCGTCTCTAAATCTACATATTCTGCCAAGGCTGGTTTGCCTTTTTTCAGGATAAGTCGTAGATTCAGTATTGCCTCACGCTTTTCTGCGTTTCTCTGGAACCGAAACTGTCTTCTCCGAGGTCACCGTCTGCCATTTTCTCCATTCTTCTTTAAATACACTATGGAAAAAATCGCAAAACCTAGAAGACAAACGAAAGTTGGTAAGCGTGGCTCTACATTTGAATAGTCAAATAAATTCACGTTTTGCGACAGTCGCTTGAAAATGGCCCTATTTGCACCACTGTGAGGATGCAGATCAGGTTTGCTTTAAATACACGCTGTAGCCGTCGTCAGCGTTAGCTGCCTTTGGACGTGGTGAGATAACGTTAGTCAAAAATACCCTCAAGGTGAAAAATATGCCGTTATCAATACCACGCTGAGTTTGAACGAGGTCCTGTAATAGAGCTGCAGGATGTTCCTTCTGCAGTATTTCCGAAGGACTCTGCAAGGATGTGGCCACAGTGCATGATTGCTTGCAGCGGTAGTCGCGAAAATATGCTGCCGCAAGAAGAAGACCGGTCTCCGGACTACCACGTGACGCTACCGAGAGAGAAGACCACTGTGTTCGGCGTATGGCTCTGGCTCATGGTATTGCGTCTGCAGCAGCTATTTGAAAATCAGTTGGCATCACTGTGACACAATGAACAGCTACAAATCTACAAATCGCTTTCTTTAAAGACAGTTCCGAGCCAGACACTCTGTTTCGTGCATCCCACTGACCCCAAACCATCACCATTTGCGACTCCTGGGATGTCATAGGAGAGCTCATTGGGAAGGTCAGTTGTGTTTCGCGATGAAAGCTGATCCTGGTTCGGTGCAGTGATGGCCTTGTACTAGTTAAAAGGAGGCCAGGTGAGGTCCTGCGACCAACGTATCTGCGTGTAGTTATGGTCTGGTGTGTAATTTGATATGACTGCAAGAGCACTGTCCCATTCACACTGACTGCAAATTTGTACATCAGTTTGGTAGTTCGCCGTGTTGTGCTGCCATTTATAAACAGCATTACGGGGAATGTTGGCCAACAGAATAACGCTCGCCCACACGCCGTTGTTGTAACCCAACGTGCTCTACAGAGTGTGGGCATCTTATCTTGTCCTGCTCGATCACCAGACGTGTCTTCAATCGGGTACATATGGGTCGTTACCTGACGACAACCCCAGCACCACCCACAAACAGCATTAACCGTCCCTCATTGAAAAACGAAGTTTTGCAGGCATGAAACTCCATCCGTGCCTGTTTTGTCAGGTCTTGTGCTACAGGTATGGCACTTCATCCCACAAACTCACTTCCGGCACCCGTAAAACACAGTTCACACACGTTTACATGCTTGCAGTCAAGTCTGACGATTACTCCGGTTGTTAATGTACTAGCATTTCACATTTGCAGTGGCTTATCTCATACTTCCATTAACCTGAGATGTTGTAATATTAATCACTTACACACGTTACCATGTCAAGTCGAAATAATTACTGGCACCTGTACAGCAGAATTCTGCACGTTTCTATGCTTGCTTTCGAACACTCTGGCAGCTACACCGGATATTAATGTACCAACGTTTCACGTCTGCTATGGATTTTCTTGACTGTACATTTATCTGTATCTCGCAATATTAATCACTTAAATGCGTTACTTAGAGAAAGAAATGTATTCCTGAAATTTCGTTACCCTACATCAATTGTTTTTGGTGTTGCGATTTTTTTTCCGTCAGTGTAATTTGAGTCAACTTTTCGAAACGATGACTTATAGTTAAGCAGTATTTAGACATTTTAACATGTGCTTTTTTTGGAACTGGATTTGTTACATTTCTCCTCAAGTCTGAGTTTATTTCGTCTGCGTCATATCATGCGCACTCTCATCTGCTAGAACAGAATCTGCGAGCTTTTCCAGTCTTCTTTAAATACACTACGGGAAAAAAATCGCAGAACCAACAAGCAGTTGTGCGACTACAATTTCCTCATGACTGCCTCTCCCAAAAATCTCTATGATCCTCTGGTATCGTCGTCTACTCCAAGGGCCTTGTCTCCAGTTTTTTCATTCCGTGCTCTGTCAAGTTATTCTCGCATTACCGTATCTCTCATCTCATCTTCACCTAAAGTGTTATGGTTTACAAACGAATAAAGTGAAATAATAAAGGAGCATGGGAGCAGCTAGAGAAGCAAGAAAAGTCCTACGAAAAGAAAAGCGATACTATATAAATAGCAAGATAACAATGCCAGACGAAGAACGATGTGATCAAACGTCAAGCTGTGCAGATGCTAACACACGAGAAAAAGTTTTAGAGGAATGTAAGAACTGTTTCGAAATTCTCCTGAATGTGGAGGAACCTGTCAGTGTAACAACAAGAATAAAAACTGTACAGAGAAAACAGAATGGCGGTACTAACAGCGTAGCATGAACTAAGAGAAGTCATAAAAATGCTGAAGACAGGTAAGGCACCGGGAATAGGTAGCATACGTGCAGGGACGCTGAAATAGGTAAGAGATATCCTACAAGAGAGAGTGTACCACCTAATCTTTTCAATTTAGAGAAGAGAACGGTTTCCGGCAGAATCGAAGCAGACTGTCATCTTCCCGGTACTGAAGAGAGGAGACCCCTGGGGATACGGCAGTTATAGAGTAATTAACTTACTGTGTAAAGCTTATACGATCCTGAGCATGTTTCCGTTGAAGCGGCGTACACCATAGGTACTTCCCTACCAACAAGCAGGACTTGGAAAGAGAAAAATCAACGGTAGACGGACTAAATACAGGGTGGTAAGAAACAGTCTGTAAAACATGCAGGGTCTTGCAGGACAGATTAAATGAAAGGTGTTAAGAAAAAAAATCGACATGTTGCGACGTTCTCGAGTTAATTAGCGTTTAGGCTCGCCAGTCAGGCCGCTGTACGTGCAAATCCAAGCGTCCTGCCAGATAAAATTAGTAACAGTGGTTGTCATAGAGTAGATGATAGTGCACGTTATTGGTATGCCTTTGGCTCGGGTTCGATCCTTACTACCGTCCAGCGTCCGATGTTTACATCGCTCTCTTTTTCAGTTTTAGGGAACCAAACAAAGGAAACTTTTAGCGACACTGTCTTTGGCTGGCCTCACGAATTAGCCCAGGCAGCGTCCTGACTGACTTCAACGTTGGTTAAGTCGGAAACGGTGCATCCTTATACCCCGTAACATCGTCACAGTTTGTTTCTGACCCCCGTGTGTAGTAAGGGAAGTTTTAGTGAAGAACTGAGAATTTAGAGAGATGTTTACAGTCTTTTTGTGGACTTACGAAAAGCGTGGGGTAGTGAGAACAGGCAAGCAATACGGCAAAAACGGGAAAGGGAACATGTCCCCAGAAAACTGACACATGCTAGTAACAAGAGACAACATGCAAGGTGAAAGAGAATGGAAAGATGTCGGAGAAAGACGTTTAGGATTTGGCGGTGAGTATCATAGTGTGACAGGTAGCCTACATCTCACTCCTTCAGTCTGATTCTAGAAAGAGCGCTGAGGATGGTAAAGAGCCTAGACACAAAAATCCAGCTGTGTAGAAGGCTCACACCCTGGCCTCTGCGGATGAAATTATATTAACAGCATAGAATTAGGCAAATCTGGTTCGCATATCAAGAGTGTAAATGGAAGTAGCAAGCATAGCAGGCTTTAAGATGAACGTAGATAAGACCAAACACCTCGTAATGAGCACAGAAAATGATGGCATACTTTTAGATCAGGATGGTAAAATTTTTGAAAGGTTAAAGGAGTTCAAAAATCTTGGGGCAGTACTCAGTGATGGATATGAGATCGACCAGGAAATAATGGCAATAATTCAAATAGGAAATATTGTAAGGCGTCCGGATTTTACGGTCCTTACATGAGCTCAGTCCATAACGACAGTTCAGATGCATCATCCATTTGCGAGCATAGCTTACAATATGTCAAGGTTAGCACTCGGAAAGTCGCTCAGGTCCCGGACTCTAACGAGACCCACGGAGATTATGATCTAAAGAACTGTAACACAGTCCGTGGTCGGGTTCGGAGCACAGACCTGGACTCTGGCCCAAAGACAGACAGAAAACTCCTGACATTTGAGAATGCTGCCCTGATGCAGATTATTGGACCAATGCAGGATAGAGGCGGTTGGAGAAAGAGGAAATAATGCGCATTGCTGGAGTTTTAAGATTGCTGGACGTTATGGTTGTTATTGAAGAGAGGATACTGAAGTGATACGGGAAAGTAATAGGTTGAGAAGGCCAGGTCACCTGGAGGATTGTCAAACAAAACATCAGAGGTAACAAACCAAGGGGAAGACCACGGCTGAGATTGATGGGCTCAGCAATGATATGAGTACGATGTGACCAGCTGGATAAGAATACATCGTCCAAATAAGACAGAGGAAGCTGATTGGTGAAGTCAAGTACTGACTGCGGTTTGTGTGGCCAACCAAGTAAGTATTCACTCTCACCTGCCTCATTTGGTGCAATTTCTTAAATTTCCTTCTTTCGTCAATTGAATACAGTATCTGCTTAGTTATCATAGAGTTCTACTAGGTCATGTCTTTTTTTACCTATGCAGCTTTCACTGTTTCTTCACTCAAAGCTACCCATTCGACTTCTGCCGTGTGCATTTCCCCTGCTTCAGTCAATGGTTGCCTAAAGCTCCTTCAGAAATTTTCAGCAACTTTTGGCTCTTGCATCTTATTTGTATCTGTATCACTTTTAATGTACAACAGTTCATAACCAATAAACTATTTTCAAAGTCCACTTCTGCCCTTGAAAATATCTTACAGTTTAAAATCTGATTCCGAAGCTGTCTCCTGGTCTCTTCCGTATACACAACCCTCTTCATGACTCTTGGACCCAAGTGTTAGCGATAGGTAAATTGTGCTCTGTCCGAAATTCTACCACGAGGTTTCCTTTTTTATTCCTTACCTCAATTCTATGTTCAGCTACTAGGTATTTTCCCTACTCTTCCTCTTCCTGCTACCAAATTCCAACTACCCATCACATTTAAGTTCTCAGCTCTCGTAACTATTTGAATATTGTCTTTTAACACATTATATATTCTTTCAATATCTTGATCATTAGCTGAACAAGTTGTTCAGCAGCATCTGTGATAGGCTTTGTGTCTATCTTGGGCACGGTATGTGTTCACTATGCCGCTCGTAGTAGCTTACCCGCATAACTATTTTCTTATCCTTTATTAGGCCTGCTCCTGCATTACCTGTTTCATTTTGCTTTTGCAACCCAGTACTCATATGACGAAAAGCCATGTCATTCCTGCTGCTAAATCTCACTAATTCACGCTATATCTAACTTCAAGCTATATATTTCCTACTTAACCGACTGAGAGATCTAACGTACCACGATCCGACCTGTAGGATATCAGTTTTGTTCATCCTACTGACGACATCCTCCTTGGTAGACCCCGGCCACCTTACACTATTTAACGATAAAGTACGGCAGTATGCCCTCGAGAGAAAAAAGTCAGCTGTAGTTTCTCTTTGCTTTCTACTGTCCAGAGTACCTGCACAAGGCCATGTTGACTAATGTTACAGAGCCATATCACTCACTCATGTAGGCGGTTGCCCCTACAATTACTGAAAAAGCTGCTGCCTTTCTGCAGGAACCACACATTTTTAATGACACTTCACAGATCCTCCTTCGTTGTGGTTGCACCTACAGTATTGCTGTGTGTATTGTTTCCCTGCCAAGGGTGCAGGATCATCTTGATATGGCCGACTGTATTCTAACATAATGAATTCCTCGAACGAAATGATCCATTGATACACACCCAACACGGAATCAGAAAATATCTTTCTTGTGAAATGCAACTGATATTCACATGAAATACTGAGTGCTATCGATAGAGGATTTCAAAATGATCCCCATATTTCTAGATTTCCAGCAGTCTTTTGGCACTTTTTGTCAATGGCTCTGCCGCAGTGGTAACACCGGTTCCCGTCAAATCACTGAAGTTAAGCGCTGTCGGGCTGGGGTACCACTTTGATTGGTGACCGTCTGGTCTGCTTAGCGCTGTTGGCAGGTGGGGTGCACTCAGACCTTGCGAGGCATGCTGAGGAGCTGCTTGACTGAGAAGTAGCGGCTCCGGTCACGAAAACTGACAACGGCCGGGAGATCGGTTTGCTGGCCACATGCCCCTCCGTATCCGAATCCAGTGACGTCCCTGGGCTGAGACGATGAAATGGCGGCCGGTCGGTACAGTTGGGCCTTTAAAGGCCTGCCCAAACGGAGTTTAGTTTTAGTTTAGCTTTGACAGTCTTAGGCGCAATTGCGTGCCTATGGAGTATCGTCACAGTTGAGCGACTGCATTTATGATTTCCTGCCAGAGATGTCACAATTCGTAGTAAGTGACGATGAGTTATCGCGTAAAATAGAAATCACATCTGGCGTACCCCATGGAACTGTTATATCCCCTCTCCCGTTCCTTATCCTTACAAACGATTTACGAGACAATCTCAGTAGGCCTCTTAGATTTTTTCCAGATGATACAGCAATTTACCGTTCAGCTAACATGTCAGTAGGTCAAAAGCAACTGTAAAATGATTTAGACAATACACCTGTATGGTGCAAAAAGTGGCAATTGATATTAAACAATAAAATGTGTGAGATTCTCCGCATTAATACACTACTGGCCATTAAAATTGCTACACCACGAAGATGACGTGCTACAGATGCGAAATTTAACCAACTCGAAGAAGATGCTGTGATATGTAAATGATTAGCTTTTCAGAGAATTCACACAAGGTTAGCGCCGGTGGCGACACCTACTACGTGCGGCCATGAGGGAAGTTTCCAACTGATTTCTCATACACAAACAGCAGTTGACCGGCGCTGCCTGGTGAAACGTTGTTGTGATGCCTCGTGTAAGGAGGAGAAATGCGTGCCATCACGTTTCCGATTTTGATAAAGGTCGTATTGTAGCCTATCGCGATTGCGGTTTATCGTATCGCGACACTGCTACTCACGTTGGCCGAGATCCAATGACTGCTGGCAGAATATGGAATCGGAGGGTTCAGGATGGTAATACGGAACGCAGTGCTGGATCCCAAGGGCCTCGTACCACTAGCAGTCGAGATGACAGGCATGTTATCTACCTGGCTGTAACGGATGGTGCAGCCACGCCTCGATCCCTGACCCAACACATGGGGACGTTTGCAAAACAACAATCATCTGCACGAACAGTTCGACGACATTTGCAGCAGCATGGACAATCAGCTCGGAGACCATGGCTGCGGTTACCCTTGACGCTGCATCACAGACAGGAGCGCCCGCGATGGTGTACTCAACGACGAACCTGAGTGCACGAATGGCAAAACGTCATTTTTTCGGATGAATCCAGGTCCTGTTTACAGCATCATCATGGTCGCATCCGTGTATGGCGACATCGCGGTGAACGCACATTGGAAGCATGTATTCGTCATCGCTATACTGGCGTATCACCCGACGTGATGGTACGGGGTGCCATTGGTTACACGTCTCGGTCACCTCTTGTTCGCATTGACGGCACTTTGAACAGTGGACGCTACATTTCAGATGTGTTGCGACCCTTGGCTCTACCCTCTATTCGATCCCTGCGAATCCCTACATTTCAGCAGGATAATGCATGACCGCATGTTGCAGTCCTGTACGGGCTTTTCTGGATACAGAAAATGTTCGACTACTGCCCTGGCCAGCACATTCTCCAGATCTCTCACCAATTGAAAACGTCTGCTCAATGGTGGTCGAGCAACTGGCTCGTCACAATACGCCAGTCACTACTCTTGATTAACTGTGATATCGTGTTGAAGCTGCATGGTCAGCTGTAGTTGTACACGCCATCCAAGCTCTGTTTGACTCAATGCCCAGGCCAATCAAGGCCGTTATTACGGCCAGGGGTGGTTATTCTGCGTACTGATTTCTCAGGATCTATGCACCCAAATTTGGTGAAAATGTAATCATATGTCAGCTCTAGTATAATATATTTGTCCAGTGAATACCCGTTTATCATCTGCATTTCTTCTTGGTGTAGCAATTTTAATGGCCAGTAGTGTACTAAAAGGAATCTGCCAGTTTTTCGGTTACAAGGGGAATTAACTCAAATTCAAACGTTTTCTCTTCTAATGAATTGCCATGGATTAAAATAACTAACAACTTAAATTAGGGCTATCACATTCAAACGTTGTGGGGAAGGCGAATCAAAGACGGCGTTTCCTAGGAAAACACTTAAAATGTGTGAGAAATCTACTCGACAGGCTGCCTACACAATCCTTGTCCATCTTTTTCTGGAGGTAGACTACGCGGTATGGGATCCTCAACAGATAAAATTCAAAGAATGGCAGCTCGTTTGTACTCTCGCGAAATAAGGGATAAAGTGTCATGGAGAAGCCAGTCATTTAAAAAAAGGCGTTTTTCGTTGTAGCGAGACCCTGTCACGAAGTTGGAGCTACTAACTGTAGTTTTTGACGGTTCCAACTTCTTTATAACATGTGGGCATCAACATCCAAATTGTATAATGTTTCAAATGATTTGCGTAATTCCTCTTACAATCATAAAATAATAGTCCAGACATTAATATTATAATATACGGTGATTTTCGTTTGTCTATTGTTGTTGCTGATGTTGTTGTTGTTACGAGCTTTTGTCCGAAAACTGGCTCCATGCAGCTTTCCATGGTACTCTGTTTTCTACAGTCTGTAGTTTCCGGTGTAAATTTAGAAATTCATAGTCTACAGAATTTTATTTGCATATGAATCATCTTATCTTGTATTCAAATACTTGTTGTTATGTTTCATTGACTGTCACCGAGATTTTTACAACCTTATTATCGCTTCTGTGTTCTTTGATCAAGATAACCTTCCACGTATTCCACACCTCCACATGAGTGTACTCAAGAATCAGGTCATCAAGGGTACACGAGTGGGCGTTCGGCTAAAGGAACCTATACTTATTATGTATCGTTGAATGGTTGGTTGGTTTGTGGGATTAAAGGGACCAGACTGCTATATCGTTGAATGGTTCGCAGTCTGACACTTGCTGACGGCGCAGAATTGAAATCTGCAGCAGTTTGCGAAAGGGTTGTACTTCCGTCACGTTGAAAGATTCTCTTGAGTCGCCGTTGGTCCCGTTCTTGAAGGATCTTCTTCCGGCCGCATTGATGTTGGTGATTTGATGTTTTACAGGATTCCTGATATTGACGATACACTCGTGAAATATCGTACGGGAAAATCTCCACTCCGTCGCTGCCTCGGAGGTTCTGTGCCCCATCGCTCATGCGCCGACTATAACATCACTTTCAAACTGACTTAAATCTAGGCGCCCTGCTATTGTAGGAACAGTAACCAATCAAACAACTGCGCCAGACACGTGTTGTCTTATACAGGAGTTGCCAACCGCAACACCGTATTCTGCCTGTTTACATATCACTGTACTTAAATACGCATGCCTATACCAGTTTCTTTGGCGGTTCAGTGCTGTAGCAAACGGTTTACAGAAGGTTGGTCTGTTCCCATGGAACGGTCAGAAATTCGGAACTCAAAGAATTTGGTTTTGTAAAAGAACTGGCTGATCCTCGTGACATTAGTCCAACTGTAAATGAGGATGAGCAAAAAGGGATTTAAAAAAGGAAAATAAACTGTTCCGGAACACTGGGATCTGGAGGAAGCGCTGTTCCTCAATGTTCCTCGAACTCCAATATCCAGATTTGTCGTGCCATCCAACAACAGCCCTCTTTCAAAATTAGAAGCCAAATAGGTTCCAGAAGATCTGGCACTGGTTCTACTCAGCTGATCACTGGGTCTCCTTGCAAGCATCTGTTCTTGTACTCACAACAAAGGGTGGTAACACCGAAAGATGTTTCGAATGCGGGACGTGGTAGGTGCGGAGCGTCAAACCAGGCATCTCGAGGTGGCAAATCGACTGTTAAGAAACGAAGCATTATTGAATCTTCATCGGTGTCCGAACCAGGTGAAATTAGATTGTCTGATGAAAGCGAAGATAGCTGCGACAATGAGGACAAGGAGTGCATATATTGAGCAGGGCTCTTCTCAGACGATCATAATGAAGAGAACTGCTGTCGGTGCTCAAAATACGTAAAACGGACACACACAGCAAGCGCTGGCTCTACAAGCAAGAAATAGTATTTTGGTAGGTATCGTTAAAAGCGCTACAGGTGACAAATATCTGGTTACTTGGTTTTTATAGAATGCTCATAAGTCCTCCCGAAATCACAAACCTCTTTGCAAGAGAGACAGTCTTGCAACATTTTTTTGTTTTACAGCATATCTAATGCACATCCATAGCAAGAGCTGAAACTGAAAATGCATCCTCATTCTAACGTGTTAAATGAAGTTTACTTAGTGCCTGTGCTAACATAATTGATTTCCATTTCCTTCTGAAGCCCACTTTAAAAACTCCGCAAGTTATACGACTTTCCCCTTTGTTAACCCTTTGTTTCCTGACATAAGAAAAAGTTTACTTTTTAACATTTTCTTTGCAGAATTTATGCTATTGTAGACTCAAGCGACGGTAGGATTTTTTGTAAAACTTTATTTTATTTTTACAACTTTTTTCATTCCTGGTGCTCAGAAGTACCGTCAGACTCCATGGACAGAATCACAACATGCGCAGAAAAATGCTCCAATTTTTATAACTTGTACTTTATTCCATATAAATATTAAATAATTTTACATTAGAAAATTAATGAACAGAAATATATTTCTGAATTTTTTTTTTTTAATTTCGCATAAATTTACCTTCTAGAGCAACTTCACAATACATAGTAACTCAGCTATACATTTTTGACAGTATATACATACCACATATTTACTTATACCTCATGAAATTGTAGGAAACAGTTCTTTCTCTCATTGCAGCACAAATACACTTTACATGTACTACATTCTGAATGTGGTCACGACTGAATTTTATTTTTCGCAAACATTTCGCGTCGCCCTCTTTTACAACTGAACACTACAAAATGGTTTCCTCGGTTGCCAAGACGTACATCCTTAGGAATAGAAAAGTTATCTTTCCTTCTCTTTGGGGGGAGTTATTTCATCTTCACCAGAGTTTCTCTTTTTGAGATTTGGCACTTGCTGTTTATTCATTAGCCCTAGTGCCACAGCACGCCTGAATTCCAGCAGTGGTAGTGCCCCATGTAGATTACTGAAAATGTCGTAAGCATTGACAAAAGCTATTTCTATTGCTCCCCAGAAAAGACGGTGCCACCATTTCTTTGATCGCTTGTCAAGACCATAAGTTGAACGTAATCTGTCTGCATGATCCACACCACCCATGTTTTTATTGTAATCACATACAACAACTGGACATGGTATAGTCATACTAGTTCCATCTTTCTGTTTTCTTGACACTACACTCTGTTCAGGGCCATGGAAGATTGACGCAAAATACACTAATTTATTGTCCCTCCATTGAAATACTGTTAGGTCTAAAGATGACTCTCTGTGATTTGATTCCCCACGCTTTAGACTATTTCTTTATGTAAATTCGCTGGCAAATCTTTCCTGTTTGTTCTAATTGTTCCACAGGCAAATGTATTTACGGATTTCTGTGTGAGAAAAAGTGGACAGAACAACTAGTGACATGTAACGCATTGTTGCTACAATAAAGTGTTCGCACAACCTGACGGTACTAATAAGTCCGCTTTATATTTTCCACTTTATCTCATTCACTTGTGACATAATGCTTCAAACTATTACAAAATACAAAGAAGGTAAGTACGTACAATGGAAAACTCAACGGAAGTTTCAATAAATTGCGCACAAATTCAGGCAACACCATGGAAAAAAGCACATAAAACCTTCTGTTTTCACAGCAGCGTGCGAAAAACAATTTCAAGCTCTGACCGCCAAAGAGGTCTAATAACATCTATGATACATTAAAGCAGAGTTACTGTTACGTACCGACAGGCTCTCAGATCACGAAACTGCACCACGAGAAAATAATGAGAGTCAAAACTTACTGGTACTTTTAGGTACCGTCAGGCAACAAAGGGTTTATATATATATATATATATATATATATATATATATATATATATATATATATATATATCCTATGGCATCTCAAATGTTCTGTAGGGAATCGTGTATAAATTTGAAGTAAATCGGCCAAGAATTTTTAGAGTTATGCGGTAAGAAATTTTGACCTTTATATATTACGTACATATATGTTTCAAGTCATATTATGAAATTATATGTAGACAGCGATCTCCCTCTGCTCTTGAAGGTAAGGCGTGTGAAATTCATGAAGACTGGAATAAAACAGTTGTTTTGTATGAATTACAGACAAACAGACAAACAGACTCTCTTCTTTATATGTGTACAGATAGTACAGTGTCCACCACTCTGATAGTAATTTATTAATGGGTTTTTCTCTCCAAGTGTCAATATTTTATTTGCAATTATCTCCAGTGAATCCTTAGCTGTATCTGTACTTTCCTGAAGATTCTTCTCGACCAGATCTTTTTCTTTTTTTTGGATACACAAATATTTTACTGATAACTTTTTTCATTGTGGACTGTTACCACTGCCACAATCCCAGTTTCTTAATGAATTACTTACCAACCTCCTTCAATTAGGAATTAACGCGACTGATCCTCGCAGTTCGCGACTCAGGCTAGAAATTGTAATTAATTCCCCCCCCCCCCCCCCCCAGAGAGAGCACAAGGTGGACACATTCAGGCGCTGCCCTCAATTAAACGGAGAGACTCGGCGTCCAGCTCTTTAGGAGAACGTTGGTTTATCGACGTAAGTCTTTCTGACTCTCTATTGGTTGTTCTCCTATTAAAATGACTACACTTAATTGGAAGTCGATTACGCGGGAGGCACAAGGTGCAAACATGGAACATTAAAGGCTTCCCCTTACCCTGCTTCAGGAAATTCAGATCCTGGACACTGTGAGTTTGCTTCCACTTACATTTACTGAGTAGATGCCGAAGTTGTTTAACAATGCGAGATGTAACTGTGCATGCAGCAGCGCAAGTAATGATATGAACCGATGGAATTTATCGATAGTTGAAATGCATATCACGATTTGGCAATCGGTCTATGCTGTACAGTTAGTTCAAATTCTCGGACATCTTCGAAGAACTGGAGCTTCAGTTTGTACAATAAGTGAAGAAGAGACACTGTTAATTAGTAACAAACTCATGCCAGTGGCAGATTGGTGAGACATCGATACGTTGTGTTTCTACCACAAAAGGCTGAAAATTAAACTGCTAATACAATGATAGTTAGCATTTATATGTGGACTTGCATGGTAAAAAATATCCGAACACATTTTGATTGAGAATTAGCTCTATAGATAGCATCAGGATATCAAAAGACAAGAATGAACAGCCAGGATTCTCCTAAATTATCTACGTCAAGACATGATTCGTCACTGTTTTATCACATACACAGCGTTATTTCCGTACCACAACAATAGAAGTTGGCCAACGGCCTTGCCGCAATGGTAACACCGGTCTACTGAAAGCTGTTGGCAAGCGGGCTGCACTCAGCCGTTGTGAGGCAAACTGAGGAACTACTTGATTGAGAAGTAGCGGCTCCGGTCTCGGAAACTGACACACGGCTGGGAGAGCGGTGTGCTGACCACATTCCCCTCCACATCCGCATCCAGTAACGCCTGTGGTCTGAGGTTGACACGGCGGCCGGTCGGTGCCGTTGGGCTTTCGTGGCCAGTTCGGAAGGAGTTCAAAAATGGTTCAAATGGCTCTGAGAACTATGGGACTTAACATCTGAGGTCATCAGTCCCCTAGAACTTAGAACTACTTAAACCTAAGTAACTACTTAAACCTAAGTAACCTAAGGATATCACAGACATCCATGCCCGAGGCAGAATTCGACAGTAGCAGACGCGCGGTTCCAGACTGAAGCGCCTAGAACCGCTCGGCCAAAGTGGCCGGCTCGGGAGCAGTTTTATTTTAGTTTTATAATAGGAGTTTAGGTACCTTGATGCCAGATTCTTTTTCTATGTCATTTTGTCTACTAAAATGTTTCTTGTTATCCGGTAACATATTTTTTACAAATTTCACTAAGCCTGTCTCAGCCTTCATTATATACCTTAGTCTATGGGTGAACGATTCATATACCCTGGCGTTAATATTTCATTTACTTATATGCACAAAAAATCAGATCAGAGAAAAGTCATTACCACACATCATTAAAGAATGTGAGTGGGAAATGGCAGCGAACGTACTATTAAAAACGATTCAAGAACCAAACAAACGTATGTCAGGAGTATACCACCCCTCTTATTGCTTAGTAGTGCGCTACTGATGTTTGCTTTGTGAGCAGGTTAATACTTTACGTACATATGTGTCATTGTGTTCTTTTTTTCTTTTTTTGCACACATCGCAGTGTATTCGTGTAAATGATTCAACTTATTTGGAGGACACCAATCTCTGTCATTTTACTATTCACTTAGTTGTATAGGTTTATCACCGTCCTTTACTCTCTACTCAAAATAAATGCCATAGTATCAAAATATGTTAAGCATAGAAGGTATTTAGCAATGTGTTAGTCTGAGCTGCACCTATGCACTCAGAGAAAACTATTTATAGTAAACACAGATGAATCATAGATAAACGTGAGTTGCTGCCGCTGCACATCTCCTTCAAACTAATAGATGCGTACATATGCAAACAGATAAATACAGTTTCAGCTAGTGTACATCCCGTATCAGTGGTACATGTGTGTGTCGCATATATACAGTTCATTTCAAAACGAAGTCAGGATAAAAGTTGTTTTATGTGTTTTACTTCAATCAGCCAACAGTATGACGAATATTCTCGTAGTTGGTACTTATCGTTCATAATGCGCTTTAACTTGTTTTGTGTACGTTGAAACTTCTTCAAACCTTACGCGTAGCACAAACCTTGAATCTTATTGCTTCTAGGATTTGCGTGCAAATAAAAATCTGGGTGTGGAATGCGTCTGAAGATGTGTGATCCTGCATACAGCATCGCCCATTTGCTGCTTTTTTCATTTGAGCAGTGAAAATTTGCGGTGAGTTCTGAGCACTGCTACTTCATAATTTTCTGTGTTTTTGAGATTCTTGTCATACTGTGATTTTCTACAATGCACTTGACGAGTGAGTGCAATTAACACGGATCTTACTTTTTCTTCGTGAGATTCTCCTTGTCTTGGAAATTTCGGAAGAGGGTCGACCCACTCGTCGTACTTTTTGACATTCAACATGAAGTCTCCAGGATTGTACTGCGTGTCATAAATAGGAAAATGGTTCACTATCTGCTCAAGGAAATCGGTATACTGGTCCCACAGAGTCTATCTATTACGTGTATAACTCCTTACAGACCTGTTTAATTTACAAAACACTCGATAACAAGGATTTGCTTGCAGGTTGCACCGTAATATTGAAATTATTCGTATGCCATTTTCTTGGAAGACCTCTCTCCATTCATAGCCAATTGAGTAAGATGCGTTGTCCATCAGCAATGCCTTGAATTTTCATAGTATGAGAATGTAATCCTTTGCAATTCTTTTGATAATTACTATTCTTTTGATAATCACTGCAATTGCAGCATATAACTGTACAAACTTGGAAAAATATCATAGAAAGCAATAACATATTTCACACGACTGTGGGTATTTCGGTATGACCCAGGAATACCATCATCTACGATAGAAAGTAATTTTCTAGGCAAAGTAGACTGCAATTCAGTTTTACTAGTTTTCTTGATGGATTTTGCTTTCTGACAGATAACACAAGTGCTTAAAAATTGATGTTATTTTCGTTGTATATTGGGAAACTAGCTAAATAGTTTAAGTCACCTTACGCCCTTTGTGGTACCTTAATGAAGTGTACCAAATACTGTAAGTCTATCTACGATTTCATATCGAATGTATACATACGACGAGTTTGTGATGGAATGAATTCTATAGAACTATACGTTATTATGTAAGGTGTAATACTATTTCAAATTGCCTACTTTATGATGTTTCAGCTGTGTTCTTACTTTGTACCAATGTGGACCTGTTTCTTGTAGTTCCTTCACGCTTCTGCACGTACTAGTATAGTATTGTCCGCAACGTTTGTCTTTCGTAAGTTCCGATGGTCCGTTACTTGTCCTAGCATTTTTGCATTTTCTGTTAGACCTTATGGAGATCTAGACAACTTGTCATGTACAATGTTTTGTTTTTCGGGTATGTGAATTAATCCAAATGAATATTCTTGTGAGGACACTGCCAAACGCGTTAAATGCGTGTGTAATAATCTGCATGCCATCAAAAAACTCAAAAATTTTTAATATACGAGGTGCGACAATAATGAGACGTGAAAAAAAAGTGTTGGTTACCGTGTTATTCTAGTTTAGTGTTGTCTCCTTCAAAGTAGTTCCCTTCCGGTTGCACACATTTTTTCCAGCGCTTCTGCCATTTATGGTAACATTTCTAGAACTCCTCTTCTGTAATATCCTCCAAGACTCTCGTCATAGCTGTTTGGACATCTTGTGTTGTCTGACAGCTGTTTTGACTCTTGAAAATAGAAAAAAGTATCACGGAGCGACATCTGGTTTACAAGGTGGCTGTGGTAGTACTGAAATTTGTTTTGAGGTTAAAAATTGCTGTACTGACAGAGCAGTATGGGATGGCGCATTATCGTTATGCAGAATCCAATTATCAGCAATGTTGGCACGGACACGAAGAACTCTTTTACTAAGTCTTTCTAAAATCTCTTTGTAGTAATATTAGTAATCTGTTTGTCCAGGGAGCACCCACTCTTTATGAACAATTCTCTTGGAATTAAAGAAGCACACAAGCATGCATTTCACTTCAACATTAGTTCTGCGTTCACTAAACATTTTATGCCAACGAAACACTTGAGCTCTTGACATAACCTCCTCTCCAAAAGCCTTATGAAGCTTACCGTGTCGTCGCGTTTTCACCCAATTTAACGCAAAAATAAATGGCATACCGTAGTGCAATATTATGCAGTTCCATTTCCATGACGAGAAACACAAACACATGTTAAATTATGACAGCACAACTCACGAATGAGCAGTTACATCGATGTGCCCCTTGTACCAGAAGCAGCTTGTAGACCGTGGTCAAATATATTGTGCCTACGCAAGCCTGCAGGGTTGCCACATCTTGCAAACAATACAGGGCGTTAGGCACGACCAAACTTTCAGGAAACATTCCTCACACACAAAGAAAGAAAATATGTTATGTGGACATGTGTCCGGAAACGCTTACTATCCATGTTAGAGGTCATTTTATTACTGCTCTTCAAATCACATTAATCATGGAATGGAAACACACAGCACAGAACGTACCAGCGTGACTTCAAACACTTTGTTATAGGAAATGTTCAAAATGTCCTCCGTTAGCGAGAATACATGCATCCACCCTCCGTCGCATGGAATCCCTGATGCGCTGATGCAGCCCTGGAGAATGGTGTTTTGTATCACAGCCGTCCACAATACGAGCACGAAGAGTCTCTACATTTGGTACCGGGGTTGCGTAGACAAGAGCTTTCAAATGCCCCCATAAATGAAAGTCAAGATGGTTGATGTCAGGAGAGCGTGGAGGCCATGGAATTGGTCCACCTCTACCAATCCATCGGTCACCGAATCTGTTGTTGAGAAGCGTACGAACACTTCGACTGAAATGTGCAGGAGCTCCATCGTCCATGAACCACATGTTGTGTCGTACTTGTAAAGGCACATGTTCTAGCAGCACAGGGAGAGTATCCCGTATGAAATCATGATAACGTGCTCCATTCAGTGTAGGTGGAAGAACAAACTAAAATGAGCTCTAACATGGAAATTAAGCGTTTCCGGACACACGTCCACATAACATCTTTTCTTTGTTTGTGTGTGAGGAATGTTTCCTGAAAGTTTGGCCATACATTTTGTAACACCCTGTATAAGTCTCATTACTTTATTGTCACACCTCGTATATATAGATTTGTATTGTATTGTATGGAACTGGCGACCTAGAAGCGACGGAGAGGCTTCATCCCCACTGTATCCCGCAGTGGTACACAACCTTACAATAGGCTACAGCAGTCCACTCACCCCACTGCCGCCCCACACCGAACCCAGGGTTAATGTGCGGTTCGGCCCCCAGTGCATACCCCTCCCCCCCCCCCCCTCCGTCTTTCACCGGTAACGTCTCACACCAGACGAGTGTAACCCCAATGATTGCATGGTAGTAAATATGGTGTATGCCTACGTGAAGAAAGTGTCTGTGCAGCAGTTGCCGTCATAGTGTAACTGAGGCAGAATAAGGGGAACCGACTACTTTGACCAAGGAATCATATGTGTGTTGTGGCAAAATACATCATGGGGGTGAAAGCCCATACTGTAAATATAAGTTTTAATAATACCTTGGTTTCACGTGAATATCTGTAAATAATGTAGTAACACATCATATAAAACTTCCTGGCAGATTAAAACTGTGTGCCCGACCGAGACTCGAACTCGGGACCTTTGCCTTTCTCGGGCAAGTGCTCTACCATCTGAGCTACCGTCGTGCTTCGTGCCCGCGAAAGGCAAAGGTCCCGAGTTCGAGTCTCGGTCAAGCACACAGTTTTAATCTGCCAGGAAGTTTCATATCAGCGCACACTCCGCTGCAGAGTGAAAACATCATATAACTTACTTTGTTATTCCTTTGTAGTTGCTGTAGATTCAGTTACTTTATGACCTGTGAGTTACTTTAAGTCTGATATCTTTCGCTATGGGTTAGCTAACTTTATGACTGTCGGCATTGCCTAAGAATTGTATACGATATCTCTGGCACGATCTGCCATGATTTAACTTTTGTCTGTCCAGAATTACTTCAGTCATTTCGCCATTGTGAGATGATTTCAGTTTTGCACGCCCAGAATTATTTATCATTTCACCATTGTGCGTCAGTAAACAACAATTATTTCGTCTTTCTCTCACAGAAAATTCTTGCCTATCAATCAGTCAGTAACTGAATGATTAAATACTAGGAACATTCATTCCATAACTCCATCTCCCACCTTAACTGTCACAAAGACTTGAATTATTACTCCATGTGTCATAACGACAACTGCATTTACATTTTGGCGTTTGTGCACAAGAAAACTTGGAACGGAGACTAGTTATCCTCAGCCTGTTACACAAATTGTCTACGAGGAATGAATTAAAAGTAATGCCTCCACCTTTGTAACTCTTCAACAGTTGGCAGCACTGGTATGCGGCAGGTACTGGCTTCTTCCGTGGCCTTTTCTCTACAGCTCCAGTTGTCGGGAAGCCTTAGCACTGAACGGTTGTGTTGTTACAGTGTAAAGTATGGAACGCTGCGCAGACGGTTGGTCAATGCGATTTAAGCGACGTGCAATCATTGAGTTCTTGACAGCAGAAGGTGTCACCCCACAGGAGAGCCATCAGAGGATGAAAGCAGTTTATGGTAATTGTGTTGATGTGAGTGCTGTGCGTCGTTGGGCGAGTAAGTTTAAAGATGTTGAGGCGAGATTATCTAACCTGCGTGACAAACAAGGAGTTGGACGTCCTATGACAGCAACCACAGTTTCACAAGCAAAATGTTGACAGACTGATTCAGGATTGTCGTCGTATCACTCAGAAGGAGCACAACTGGCATTTCACAAGAACGGGTGAGTCTCATTATTGCTTTGCTTGGCTATAGGAAGACCTGTGCACGTTGGTTATTTAAGGAAACATTTGCACTCGAGCACAGACGATATTTAATTTACTGAACTTAGATTATCGTACCCATTTTTTAAGACAAGAGAAAGCAAAACAAAGGAATTAACACCTCTCTCTTGTCGCAGCCAGTAGGCATCAACACACTCTTATGTCATTCGTTGTCCTAGAAGGACGTAATATTTTGTGTGGCTCCACAGTTAGCCATATCGATATTTATTTGCAGGAAAGAGACGCAGAATTAAAAACTCGCTCTCATTTGCGAATTATCTGCAATTATTTACCTAGAATTTTACGTAAGTGTCATTCATATCGTAATGCATATGTTGAAATGAATACATGTTTTATTTAATCGTATGCTTTTGTCTGTTTTAGTAGTTTTAGACACCCCATTATCATGATTGAAGCTGAGGTCTGATATCAGACTTTGTCTACAAAAAATATATAATGAGCCCTGGCTACGTTCCGTACATCTTCGGATGTGCGAAGCTCGATAAATTCACGGCGTAAATTGCATTTACTTTATTTTGTGACCTCAATGAACAATGCTACGTAAGATTTTATGAAACATTAAGAAATTCATTTCCAATCTTAAAGGCGAAACAAACTTTGATCTCTCAATTACTTACCAAATCAACAATAATTATTATTATTATTACAAATTATTATTATTATTTTATTTTATTTTTATTTGTTTAAGTTACCCCGGATGCTGACTCCTGAGATGAAAGTGCACAGAACTGAAATTTGCCAGGAACTTCTCTCGCCTTATGAGAATTAAGGTGACGCCTTTCTCCATTCAATTGTGACAGGAAATGAAACGTGGGAACACCATTACGACCCGGCGATGAAACATCAGCCTGTGAAATATCGACACAAAGACTCGCTCCAGAAAAAGAAATTCAAGACGCAGCCCTCAGCTGGAAAAATAATGGCCACAGTGTTATGGGACGCAGATGGTGTTATCTATGTTGATTCCCTTGATCGTGGAACAACAATAACTTCACAGCATTACATCACAACGCTGCGAACTCTTGAAACGACGGATAACAAGAGCCGAAAGGAAAAGAGAAATGCTGAACCACACACGTAAGGGCCACCACAGCAGAACTTCAGAGACTGAATCTCACCACCGCACGACATCCTTCATACAGTCCAGATTTAGCACTGTCTGACTTCCAACAGTTCCCGATAATGAAAGACGATCTGTGGGGACATCATTATGCTTGTGATGAAGACGTTAAGAGAACTGTGAGACTGTGGTTGCGGAAACCGCGTGTCGACTTCTTCCATGACGCCTTCAGAAAACGCATTCATCGTTTTCAGAAATGTATCAAATAGGCTGGTGATTATGTGGAAAAGTGAATATTGGTAAGCAAAGATCACATTCTAAGGATTATTTCTGCGTTTAATTTATTAAAATATTCCCATACAAACCCAATTAACGAAGATGGAGGCATTACTTTTCATTCAATCAGTACATATTGCGGCATCCATATATTGTGGTTGGTACGCCACCTACGATAAGTTGCGCTGTAGTTTGTATCATTTCATTCTTTGGGCCTCAACATTTCGTATTTTCTTTAGTTAACCTATGACAAAAGACCTACGGTTTTGTTGTTCCTCAGTAGGAACACAGTATTAATCTGATTATTATCTCGTTTGTTCTATCTTTTGATGTTAGCTTGTGATAGATTGTTTCCTCGTTATGATCACAGTTGAAGCCTCTGATGTGTTATACTGGACTGTTTAGTGATGTTTATTTGTTACCAGCTGGAGGTCGGAAACAGTCTGCTGCACATCAGAATGTAGCATGCCGTATCTTTTAGCTGTTGTTTTTTGTTTGTACGTTACCTGAAACACGCCTAAGCTATCGTAATGCAGGTGTCAGTCTCGCGGTTGGCACTAGTTATATTCCTTTTATCTCTGTAGCCGTATAGATCATCAGTTGGTTCCTATATGGCTGCAAAATCATCTAATAATAAAGTTTTTGGACTTCGTTTTCGAAGTTGTGTCTGAACGAAATGATGCACAACATTAAAATATGTGAAAATATAATTATTTTCTCCCGATTATACAGTAGGTGACAGGACAGTGTCTTGTTACGCTTTTTGTCATGCATTTTGCTATGCTGATTGTTGTTACCAAGTTACAAAGCACACAAATATACTCTGCAGTTTTTCGTTTTCTCTTTATTGTAAGTATATTTTTGTTATCTTGTCATAGTTGTAATATTTTGGAAAATAGCATTTTGACTGGGTGGACGATTTGACAATCGGATATGACCTGAAACTAAAAGTGAAATATGCAACAAAGGTTCTTTTTCTGTTGTATTGACAAATGGAGAATTCTGCTCTCCAAGGGCAGGGGAAGTTGTGGAGGAGGGAGACTGACGACAATGAGCTGCACAGAATGTGATAGGCGGTCGAAGATATATTTGAAGTTTCGAAAGAATTTAATTTCTTTGATATTTTGAGGAAACCGGGATCCTGACGTAGAAAATCATTTGGAGATCATATCAGAGCTATATAATGGTACAGACAAAATGTTACTTTGTTGAGAACGAGTATTTCTGCTGTGCTGTTCACATAGCAGAATAAGAGTTGAACGCAAATAAAAGAAGATGATAGAACCAAACATAGAGTATGATAGTGTCTACGGCTCGTAGAAATGATAAATGCTTGTAGGCTGACACATATGGTCGCAACAGTATACGTCATAATTAAATCGTACACAATCATTCATCGCCAATTTCACCATGTGTGTGGTTCTGCACGAATGTACTTAGAGAATGTCATCACCATAGTCAATATGGCGAATATTATCGTCTCTACAAGCTGCTTTTTAAGCTCAAAAGGAAATACTTTTTTTTATATTTATGTAGTGTGTGAAGTGACCCTAACACCTTCTTACAGACTGCAATTGTATGTTGAGTCCATTTTAAGTGTTGCGTTTTAGGTGAGTTAACTTTCAAACCTATGCTCTGCGCGCAACACTATTAGCTCACGTAAATCGGCGTTTACATGCTGGATGGCTGTGTACGGGTTCGTTTGACTTGCGCTTGGTTACAACTTAATGTCGTCAGCGCGCAGGTGATATTTGCCGTGGGAGGGATCAGTTGACAGATCTTTTGTATTTCCTTGCTAGCAACTGATTGTAAAGGATCCTGCTTCTATACCGATATTGCGAATAATTGAAAAGTTATAACGAACTGTTACCTTCTGCAATTGATCACTAAGACTCTCACCCTAACTGCAGTGTGAAGTGAACGATAAGGCATATAAAACTAGCAACGAAGGGGGCGTATGATCGATGGTCTTTTTAAAGAGCAGTGCACAATAAAGCGTCTGCGAGAGATATTGTTATTGTTGTCCCATAATGCAAACCGATACAAGGCAGTCGTATAAAACCCCTCGCCGTCGAAAGGATACTGGAGATTGAAAACTGGAAAGTTGCACAAGCCCCACCAATTCACAAGAAAGGCAATAATCATAATCTGCAGAATTACAGCTCCATATCACTAACTTCGATTTGCAGTGTGATTTTGGAACAAATACGGTATTCGAGCATTATGAATTACCTCGAAGGAATAGATTTATTGATAAACAACCAACACGGAACTAAAAATATCGTTCTTATGAAACAGAAGTGGATCTTTAATATTTGGAAGTGACCATTGGCAGGGGATGTCAAATTGATATTTTAAGATTTCCAGAAGGCTTTTGCCATCAGTCCTCACAAGCGACCTCTAATCAAACTGCGTGCCTATCCGTATCGCCTCAGTTGTTCGATTGGATTTGTGAGTACCTCTTAGAAAGGTGACAGTTCGCAGTAACTGACGGAAAGCCGTCGAGTAAAACAGAGGTAATATCTGGCTTTCTACAAGGCAGTGTTGTATGATCTCTACTGTTCCTGATCTACATGAAACGACATAGGAGATAATCTGATCGTTCCTCAAAAACTGTTTTGCAGATGATGCTGTCATTTACGTATGGTGAAGACATCCGATGATCACAGCCAACTGAAAAATTAATTAGACAAGACATCTGAATGGTGCAAGGAGTGGCTGTTGGATCTAAATAATGAAAAGTGTGAAGTAATAACCTTTGGTATTAAAATAAATACGACAAATTTTGGGATGTCGAGAAATCACACAGTTTTCAAAGGCGTAATTTTAACTAAACGCTTAGGGATTACAATAACAAAAAAGTGAAACTGCAACTGTCACATAGACAATTTTGTGTGGAAAGATAGGCCAAAAGTTGCAACTTATTGACGGAGCACTTTATAGGTGTTCTATCAATAAATCGCAATTTTTGGCATATTAAAATGATTGCTGGTCCGACCTCTTCTGGAGTACTGCTGTGGAATGTATGTCAGATGGGATTGACCAACGAGGTACCCCAAAGAGGGGAGAGGTCAGGCGGTTCGGACTCCCCCTCCCCCCTCCCCCCTCCCCACCCAAACACCTAAATGAAATTACAGACGACCTAGTTTCCATGTAGTGAAACTGAAATGCATTTTGATTTTCAGTCATACGACGAAAACCGTATACGTGCTACCGAGTCAACAAGCCCTTTGATAGATTTATCTATTGCACTATCGTCTGTGACCCATCCATAATTAAGCTTAGACCAACTACTGTAGATTGTTGGCGCTACTTTAGCTCAGTTGTTTCGCGGATCAGTTCAGTTCTTATTTGAATTTAACGTAAGGGCTGCCGTTTATTGCTTTCGTGCTGTGTGCTATTTGTAGTGGTCTTCAGTCCAGATACTGGCTTGATACTGCTCTCCATGCTACTCCAGCCTGTGCAAGCTTCCACTGCCTAATGCAACCTACATCTTTCTGAATCTGTTTAGTATATTCATTTCATGGTCTCGCTTTACGATTTCTACTCTCCACGCAGCCCTCCAATACCAAATTGGTGATCCATTGATGGCCCAGAATATGTCCTACCAACCGATCCCTTGTTCTAGACAGGTTGTGCCACAAGTTTCTCTTCTCCCCAATTCCACTCAATACCTCCTCATGAGCTATGTCATCTACCCATCTAATCTTCAGCATTGTTCTGTAGCACCACATTTCGAAAGCTTCTATTCTACAATCCATTATCTTCGTTTTGCTTTTGTTGGTGTTCATCTTATATACACCTTTCAAGACACTGTCCATTCCGTTCAGCTGCTCTTCCAGGTCCTTTGCTGTCTCTGATAGAATTACAGTGCCATCGGCGAACCTGAAGGCTTTTATTTCTTCTCCGAATTTACTTTTGTTTCCTTTACTGCTTCCTCAATATACAGACTGAATAACATCGGGGATAGGCTACAACCCTGTCTCACTCTATTCCCAACCAATGCTTCCCTTTCATGCCCCTCGACTCTTATAACTGCCATCTGCTTTCTCCTTAATCAATTTTCTAAGATAAGTCGAAGAGTCAATACTGCCTCAAGTGTTCCAACATTCCTACGGAATCCAAAATGGTCTTCTACATGGTCGACTTGCACCATTTTTTTCATTCGTCTGTAAAGAATTCGTGTTAGTATTTTGCAAGCGTGGTTTATTAAATTGATATTTCGGTAATTTTCAGATTTGTCAACACCAGCTTTGTTTGGGATTGGAATTATTATATTCTTTTTGAAGTCTTAGGATATTTCACCTCTCTCATGCATCTCGTGTACCGGATGGTAGAGTTTTGTCAGGGCAGGCTCTCCCAAGGCTATCAGTAGTTCTAATGGAATGTTGACTACTCCCGGGACCTTGTTTCGACTTAGGTCTTTCAGTGCTCTGTCAAAGTCCCATTTCATCTTCATCTGCATCCTCTTCCATTTCCATAATATTGTCCTCAAGAACATCGCCCGTGTATAGACCCTTTATATACTCCTTCCACCTTTCTGTTTTCTCTTCTTTGCCTAGATCTTGCTTTCCATCTGAGCTCTTGATATTCATGCAGGTGGTTCTCTTCTCTCCAAAGGCCTCTTTAATTATCCTGTAGGCAGTATCTATCTTACCCCTAGTGATATACGCCTCCACATCCTTACATTTGATCTCTAGCCACCCCCTCCTTAGCCATTTGGCACTTCCTGTCGAAGTATTTCTAATTATAGATAAGTTTATCAGGAGAAAGAAGAGGAAAACTGATTCAGATTCTTCCTCTAGCGTTATGGTAAGTAAAAAATATGTACGCACTAACTAAAAAGCACCGTTCCCTATTTATAGTAGTTCAAGGTCAGCACTGGTGTTGTTCTTAGTAGATTATCAGAACTCCGGGGTTGCAATATTACAGTATTTCCCAAGTTACCGGAGATGTGAACATCATTACAAGTAAAATTAACTTAAAATCAGTGCATACAACTGCATATGGATTCGACTGCTTCCCCAGAAAGTCGCTCCGGCCGCTGTGGTCGAGCGGTTCTAGGCACTCCAGTCCGGAACCACGCGGCTGCTACGGTCGCAGGTTCGAATCCTGCCTCGGGCATGGATGTGTGTGATGTCCTTAGGTTAGTTAGGGTTCAAAAAAATGGCTCTGAGCGCTATGGGACTTAACATCTGAGGTCATTAGTCCCCTAGAACTTAGAACTACTTAAACCTAACTAACCTAAGGACATCACACACATCCACGCCCGAGGCAGGATTCGAACCTGCGACCGTAGTGGTCGCGCGGTTCCGGACTGCAGCGCTTAGAGCCGCGCGGCCACTTTGGCCGGCTAGGTGTAAGTAGGCCTACGTCTAGGAGACTGATGACCTGAGATGTTGTCCCATAGTGCTTAGAGCCATTTAAACCATTTTGAACCAAAAAGGCGCTTTTATCGCCATAAATCTCTCATCAGTGGTGAAATGGAAAGATATCGCGCAATTTGGTCACTCGGACGGTGACAAGTTACGAAAAACAGTTCCGAAACCGAACGATGTGGACATGTTTGACTAGAATGGAGTGCGTATAGTTCGTTCTTTTCAGGGGGTTACTCGAATTAGTTCGAACCGACTACGCCCGGCATCCCTCCATCCCTCTTTTCTCACTTCCCCCTCCCTCGTTTCGTCCAGGATCTATTAATGGTCTTGTAATACTACAATAACTGAAGCTTTTCAAAATCTTCTATGATTATATTCAAACTGTAATGTTTTAAATTTTTGGAAATAATGGCGAAAAATTAATTAGGGGAACAGCTATTTCTTTCTTGGGCATACTGCATTTAAGATTAATGTATGTTTGCGTAGGATTTCGACAATACGCGTAGTTCAGGGATATTTACATTGGAAGATGACTAACAATCGTTATCTTCTAATATGTGTCTTTACATAAAGATGGCTGATTTGTGGAACAGTGATACATGGTGTCTTCAAGCACTACTACAGGAGCGGTACTCTACTGTGAAATGGCCTATTCGTAATGTCATTGGAACAAGGAGACCAACCGTCACAGTTGTAACGTATTTGTAAATAGACGTCGCACAAACGACAAAGTATTTGTATGTTGTACATAGCAGAGGAATTAATTAGCGTCAAAAACTTTATGGTCATATTATCATGAATAAATACTAACTCCTTTGTGACATCGCCCAGATTAAAAGTCTAGTTGTATTCAATGCAAGAATCAATGTTAAGATTGAAAACTGTAGCTCACACTATTAGTGTATTCCGTTCCGTTTTATAGATGAATAGTCCGCTCCCATAGCCGAGTGGTCAATGCGACACATCTCATGTAGACGACCCGGGTTC
This sequence comes from Schistocerca nitens, assembly GCF_023898315.1. Lineage (NCBI taxonomy): Eukaryota > Metazoa > Arthropoda > Insecta > Orthoptera > Acrididae > Schistocerca > Schistocerca nitens. Next base: position 53,434,329 of record NC_064617.1, read on the forward strand.
GATTCCGGGTACTGCCCGGGATTTTTCCCTGGAGAGAGGACTGGACCAGGATGCACTCAGCCTCGTGATTCCAACTGATACAGAGATAGCGCCTACAAGATCGGAACGTTGCCAACGGCCGTGAGTGCTACGTGCCGACCCCATACTGCATCCGATGATGAGTGACAGGATGAGAAGGCGGCCGGGCGACTATCACGTGGTCTTCAGGACCTGATCTCGCTTTTCCTTTTTCTTTATAAATAAATGTGGTTGCCATATTTTCAAGGTGTCTTTTGAAACATTCATTTAAAAAGAAATGGAAGTGAAGAATTTTAATTAAATGAAGGATATAAGTGGCGTTCAAAAAGAAACGAGCCAGAAGCATAATTACAGAAACCAAAACCTGCATGTTAGAAGTATTGACCCTGGCCGTTGAGACACTTGTCCCACTGTGACACAATGCTGTGAATGGCGTTATCACAGGGAGAGAGGTCCAGACTGTACCTCCCACTTGAATTTCTGCAGGAATGCCGCGACTGTGTTGTCCGTATGAGGCTTTGCATTGTCGTGGAGCAGAAGTGAACCCACGGGTGAGATTGCGTGGTCGTTTTGATTTGATCGCTTGGTGAAGGGTGGTGAAGGTTTGCGAGTAACGTTGGGCATTCACTGTTGTCCCGTGCTGCAGGTAGTGAATTAGAAGGCGGCCATCTTGGTCCACTTAAAAAGGCTCTGAGGGGCAAACGATTCACCTCGGACGACGACGTCCAGCTGTACGTGCGAAGCTGGTTAACATCGCATCCCCAGTAATTTTATGAGACAGCCATTCACCGCCTTGTGTCACAGTGGGACAAGTGTCTCAATAACCAGCGTCTACACTTCCAACATACAGGCACCGGTTTCAGTAATTATGCCTCCGGGTCGTTTCTTTTTGAACGCCCCTTGCACTTTTATAAAATTTGAGCCTGAGTTGAGGAACTTGGGATGCCTTGATGTGCTGAAGGAATTGTGACTTTGTGTCAGGTAAGCTATAAATTTAAATGCAAGCTGGTAGTAGTAGAAAAAATGTTATTGTCAAAAGAGGCTTGAGCCCGTTTAAATTTTTAACTTACTCAATCCAACGTTAACATTCTTCAGCTCTGCGATAGTACACTCCATATTAGAAGACTGTTTAGTTACCAAAGAGGTAAGACATACATTAGAATTTTAATTCGTTTGGCAATGTAGTGAAGTTATCATACTGTCAAATAAAGAAATATTATGAATTCGGGAATATCTGTCTGTCATTCTCTCATCACACTCTGTCTGTGTCTCTGTCCCTCTCTCTCTCTCTCTCTCTCTCTCTCTCTCTCTCTCACTCTCTCTCTCTCTCTCTCACACACATACACACACACATACAGACGCAGACACAGAGAGAGAGACGTGTGTCGATAAATACTGTTGTGAAAAACATGAGCCTTTATAATCTCTTCCCCCCCGCCCAGCACTTTTGACAGAATCCTGGCTACGTCCCTGCGCTGCCGGACGACATCGAAAAAGTTCATAAGTTCACAGAAGGCCAGCTCATCTTGTATTACCTCGAAATAGGGGAAACTTCAATCACCATCTTTGTTCTTCAGCTATATAGAGAAAAATGATCATCATAATAAACAAAGAGGATTCAGAGTTCTCACAGAAAGATTTAAGTGCTCGTTTTTCCCGGGTGCCGTCCGGGAGGGAACCGGTAGATCCACAGCTTGAAGGTGGATTGATGAACCCCTTGCGGGGCGCTTCATAGTGAACTGGAGGCTAATCATGTAGATTTAGTTCTACCCCGAATGGAGAAAGCTGCAGAAATGAGGAATCGATGAGGAGTATATGTGGTGTCACCGCTAGACACCACACTTGCTAGGTGGTAACTTAAATCGGCCGCGGTCCTGTAGTACATGTCGGACCCGCGTGTCGCCACTATGTAATCGCAAACCTAGCGCCACCACATGGCAGGTCACAAGACACGGACTTGACCTCGCCCAGTTGTACGGACGACATAGCTTGCGACAAGACGTATCACGTCTTCCTCTCATTTGCCGAGAGACAGATTAAATAGCCTTCAGCTAGTCCATCGCTACTACCTAGCAAGGCGCCATGTGTATCATTGCTAATTGCTTACTACTATGCAAGAGATGTATTTCAACAAGAACAAGACTACATTAAAGTTAAGTATATTAAAATCTCTCTTCTTTTCTTTATAGTTTTTCATCCAGTCTCCTGTTTCAGAATTTACGCCCGTCTGCGTTAGTTTCGCGTGCTTCTAGCAACTCATTGTGTCGAGACTTTAGGGAAGCGACACAACAAATATTTTGGCGCCGAGGAGTGGTGCCGCGCCCACGTTGCAGTCTTTGTGTTATACTTGCTCTAATTTGCTTGTGTCATGGCTTCGCCGCATTCTCCAGATGTACTGTCCGAATTTTTTCGCTTGCAGAATCAGCAGACGCAGGCGTTATTGGAAGCCCTTGGACAGCTCGTCCAGGGTCAACGTGCGCTGCAAACCGATGCGGCGGCAGCCGCTTCATCGCTACCGCAGCCACACAACGCTGTCGCACCGCCATTTAGGCCCTTTGAGGCCACAACCGAAAGCTGGACTGAGTGGGCCGATCAGTTCAACTTCCACCTCACTGCTTATGGAATTCAAGGTAAAGAGCGGCAGCCGTTTTTGCTTTCTTGTGTCGGTGTGTCTACCTACCGGGTGATAGTGAAATTGTTTCCCCGACGCGACGTAGCAACTCTGTCCTACGAGGAAATTTTGTCGGCTTTAGATGCCTATTTCAAAGAAACAGTAAATGTTGTTGCAAAACGGTATACGTTTTTTCGTACAAAACGTACCGCCGGTCAGACTAACAGGGAGTGGGTAGCAACTTTGCAAGGCCTTACTAGAGACTGCGCGTTTGCCTGTGAATGTGGCCTCCCATATTCAGATACTATGGTGCGTGATGCAATTGCACAGAACGTTTCTGATGTTCGCATAAGGGAACAGATTTTGAAACTAGTTAATCCCTCCCTGCAACAAGTGATAGACATATTGGACAGGCAAGACACACTTGACTCTGCTCAGGAATCATTTGAAACTTCGCCAGCAGTGTGTCACATTAATCGGCCCGCCGGGCCCGCTGCACGGGACGCTAAGCGGCCCTCGCGCCCGACTTCGCTGCGGCCGCCTAGCTTGCAACCACGTGCGCCGCGTCAGCAAGCAAATGCAGTGAAATCTTGCCCGCGGTGTGCAACTAGACATTCGCGTGAAAATTGCCCGTCACGCCAAGCTATTTGCTTTTACTGTCAAAAGAAAGGACATGTACAAAGTGTTTGCCAGAAAAAGTTAAGGTCAGACAATCACACCAATTCCAGGCCCTTTGCTTCGCGCCGGAATCGAACCCAGGACAATCAGGCTCGTGGACCTTCGCCCATGGACATTCATGTAGTTCATGCCCACCCGTCCAGTGACACTTTACCTAACAGTGACTGTGTTCGTCCCACCCAAAGTGTGCGTCGACGTCGCCGGAAATCCCGTAAAGTCGCAAGTGCTTCTGTACCTGTCTCCGTTCAAATTGCACGAGACAGTCGCTCTTGTCGTCAACAAGACAATAAACTTTTTGTGGACTTAGACTTTGCAGGAAAAGTGATACCATTCCAGCTCGATACCGGAGCTGCAGTTTCATTGCTCAATCACGACACGTACAAACAACTGGGCGCCCCGCCATTGCGTGCCGCACATGTTAAGTTAACTAGTTACTCAGGACAGCCGATCCCTGTGTTAGGACAGTGCAGCCTTATTGCAACATACAAGGGACAGACAAAACTTGTGTCATTTTATGTTCTTCGTTCCTCTAGTGCAGTGAACTTGTTTGGCTTAGATTTGTTTCAATTGTTTAATATGTCTATTGTAAATCAGGTCCTATCAGTGAATCAGACTGTGCCTTCCGCCAGTGTTTCTAGTCTTTGTGAAGAATTTGCAGACATTTTTGCACCGGGCCTTGGTTGCGCTCAGAACTATGAAGCGCATTTGGAACTGAAAGACAACGCGCAACCGAAATTTTTCAGAGCGCGCAATGTTCCCCACGCATTGCGTGATGAGGTCGCACGAACATTAGCCGAATTAGAATCTCAAGGTGTCATTGAACGTGTGCAGGCTTCTCTCTGGGCCTCACCCTTAGTCATTTTGCCAAAACCTTCCGGAAAACTGAGACTTTGCGTGGACTTCAAGGCAACTGTGAATCCACAACTTGTGACTGCTACTTTTCCTTTGCCCCGCCCGGAAGATCTTTTTGACAAACTGTGCCCGGGAAACTATTTTTCAAAATTGGACCTAGCAGATGCGTACTTGCAAATACCTGTGGACGAAGAATCCCAGCGCGTCTTAGTGGTAAACACGCATCTTGGCTTGTATCGCTTCAAAAGACTGCCATTCGGGTGTGCATCCGCCCCTGCTTTGTTTCAGCAATATTTACAAACTATTTGTGCGTCGGTCCCTACGGCTGCGAACTATCTGGACGATATTGTAATCTCAGGAAAGACAGAAGCAGAACATTTGCAAAATCTCCGAACATTATTTCAGGTATTGCGACAAAATGGTCTTCGCTTGAGGAAGGACAAATGTGTGTTCTTTGCTCGGGACTTACCGTACCTGGGCCATGTCCTTAACGCCCAAGGTATACATCCGAGTCCAGAGCACCTTCGTGCCATTCAGGACTTGCCGTCACCGCAGAACTTAAAACAGCTACAGAGTGTGCTGGGTAAGGTAAATTATTATCACCGATTTGTGCGCAATGCTTCTTCCATTTCAGCTCCGCTTCATCGCTTACGCCGTAAAGGTGTTCCGTTCGTCTGGACGACGGAATGCGAACGCGCCTTTCGCCAGTTGAAATCGGCGTTACTTTCAAATACTTGCCTTACGCCATTCGATCCCCGAAAACCCCTTTTGTTGATGGTAGATGCATCGGATTTCGGGATCGGTGCTGTGCTTGCGCACAAGGATGGCTCGCATGATCGCCCTATTGCCTTTGCGTCCAAATTGCTCTCATCTGCGCAAAGAAATTATTCCCAAATAGAGAAGGAAGCTTTGGCTCTTGTGTTTGGTGTCACAAAGTTTCATGACTTCTTGTATGGTCGTCCCTTTACCATAATCACGGACCACAAGCCTTTGACATCACTTTTTCATCCGAACAAGCCTGTACCTCCACGTACAGCGCAGAAATTCATTCGCTGGTCTCTTTTTCTCTCGCAGTACCGCTACGATATCTTGTATCGGTCCACTGCTAAGCACGGAAACGCTGATGCGTTGTCCCGTTTGCCTGTTGCTGAGGATAAAGCATTCGATTCTTCCGAACTTGCTTGCATGTTCCTTGATTCGGAAACCGATGACGTGGTCGCATCGTTTCCGATGGATTTTCGTCGTGTAGCTACTGCCACAGCTGCTGACCCTGTCCTTGCTCCCGTTTTGCGTTTTGTTGCTACGCAATGGCCCTTGTCAAAGTCACGGATCGAGGATCCTTTGGTTCGCCGTTTTTTTGCTCACAAGGAGAGACTTTTTGTCCGACGTGGTGTTTTGTTGTTGCGTTCCGATAATGATCAATCCCGAGTCGTAGTCCCACGTTCGTTACAGTCCTCTGTCTTACGGCTTCTTCACCAAGGACATTGGGGTATAGTGCGAACGAAACAACTTGCTCGACAGCACTGTACTTGGTTCGGAATCGATGCTGCGATTGCGAATATGTGCTCCTCTTGCGTGGCGTGTGCCGAACAACAATCCGCACCGCCGCGGAAATTCTTTGCTTGGCCGAAAGCCACTTCCCCTTGGCAACGCTTGCACATCGATTTTGCTGGTCCATTCTGGAATGCTCGATGGTTGGTTGTGGTCGATGCTTTCAGTAATTTTCCTTTTGTTGTCCGGATGTCTTCCACGACGTCTTCTGCCACAATCCAAGCCTTGTCTGCTATCTTTTGCATTGAAGGTCTTCCGCAGACTATTGTTTCCGACAATGGCCCACAATTCATGTCCGCAGAATTTCAGTCGTTCTGCAAGGCCAATGGTATTCAACATCTGACATCCGCGCCGTTTTCGCCTCAGTCAAACGGTGCCGCTGAACGCTTGGTCCGGACTTTCAAGTCACAGATGTTGAAGTTGAAAGAGTCGCATTCTCGGGAGGACGCTTTGTTGCTCTTTTTGTCCTCATATCGCTCTCAGCCCCGCGATGGTCGCTCGCCGGCTGAGTTGCTCCATGGTCGTCCTCATCGGACTCTGATGTCTTTGCTGCATCCGACACATCAGGTTCCTGTGCAGCGGCAGTCTCCTGCTTTTGCTCCTGGCGACGTTGTCTATTATCGCAACTATCGCGGTTCACGGCGTTGGCTCGCAGGGCGCATACTTCGCTGCCTCGGCCGCGCGATGTATTTGGTTTTGGGGGCCTCTGGTGAGGTGCGTCGGCATCTCAATCAGCTGCGCCTCTGTCGTCGCCTGGGTTCTGCCGCTCCCCGTCTGCTTTCAGCGACGGAGCCGTCCGGTCAGCGCCCTGGGGACCCATCTACTGGCTCGCCTCATCCCCAGGTGTTACCGACGATGCCTTCCATTTTGCCTCATGGCGTCGCGCCGCCGCAGCCGCCGCCGGCGCCGCCAGCAGCGGACGCTTCGCTGCAGCCGCCTCGCGCCTCCCTGGGTCACGCGCCGCCGCTTGCTTCCCGTGACCAGTCGTCCTCCGCCATGGACCTCTTGCCCGCTCCGGACCAGATGTCGTCTTCGCCCGTCGGGTGCTCCGACCACATGGAGGTCGACCCCGCGGCTCCTCTTATATCATTACGTGCGCAAACACCTCATGTTGACGTGCACCCTGGACTAGGTTTGCAGGCGTTTCCTAGCTCCCCTCGGACCGAATGGCCGGGTGCGGGTGGCACGGCCTCGCCTGTTGTTAGGCTCCCCACCTCATCGCATACGTCAACATGGGGTCCTCCCCACGGCGGGCGGAAGCCTTATCTCACGACCGTTCGCCGATTTGCGGGGGAGGAATGTGGTGTCACCGCTAGACACCACACTTGCTAGGTGGTAACTTAAATCGGCCGCGGTCCTGTAGTACATGTCGGACCCGCGTGTCGCCACTATGTAATCGCAAACCTAGCGCCACCACATGGCAGGTCACAAGACACGGACTTGACCTCGCCCAGTTGTACGGACGACATAGCTTGCGACAAGACGTATCACGTCTTCCTCTCATTTGCCGAGAGACAGATTAAATAGCCTTCAGCTAGTCCATCGCTACTACCTAGCAAGGCGCCATGTGTATCATTGCTAATTGCTTACTACTATGCAAGAGATGTATTTCAACAAGAACAAGACTACATTAAAGTTAAGTATATTAAAATCTCTCTTCTTTTCTTTATAGTTTTTCATCCAGTCTCCTGTTTCAGAATTTACGCCCGTCTGCGTTAGTTTCGCGTGCTTCTAGCAACTCATTGTGTCGAGACTTTAGGGAAGCGACACAACAGTATATCCATCAGTCAGACCTGCCAAAGACCGTTGTTATTACAGTTGAATAAAACGTGATTACACATTTTAGTTTAAGGATAGCCCTTGCGTGTGTTGAGAACGCTGTATTGTCTGCCAGTCTCAATTCAGACTACCACTTTGAGAACGTGTCTCAGGATTGAGACGTATGAGCAGTTGCCAGTGTCTCAGTATATATAACTCTGCGTCCCTCGGTTAGACTATGCCCCGCCACCCGAGTTTTCCCAAATTGTAGTAATCGTGCGTGGCTTTGGTGCTCTCTCTATGGAGCTGTCGTGAATGGAGAGAATCGACTGGCCAACATATTTCCCGCAATGGCAAGGGAATCTGTAAACATTTAGCTTCTACATTCCTAGATCATCTTTAACTGAGCCAAGGACAGATCTAATTTTGACTGGCGAACAAAACACACTTTTGATACTAAATCTTTTGAAAATCAATCTTGTCTATGAAGATACGCTACCTGTATGCAGTAGGAAAGCAGTCGATCTTCGGTCCAAAATGTCATCAACTACGGATCTGTTTGTCAGTCTCATACAAATGTTGTGAGTCCGTTTACATTCTGGATAATCCCCTACTGTTATTGTAAGAGTTTTCTTTCTTTCGTTTGTGTAGAAGACTCACTTAATTGCGTTATAACATTTTGGTCTGGGATTTATGACACTTTGGGTTCAAGAAGCATCCACAAGGCCTGTACTTGTTCTGGATTTCTTCGAGTTTCTTAGTTTATTTGCTTACGATAATTAATTACTGTGTATTTTGCGCTTTTGCATGTATGTGTCAGAAGGGATACTGTTTGGGAACTACATTTAAATTCTGTCAGATTGTCTGTGAACTTTTTGTCAACCTAAAAAGACGTAATCAATAATAGCGTTCCTATCATAATTTTATCTGCTGGTTTTACACTAAAAAAGTGACATCTGGCGGTCCCCAAGGAGGTGTCATAGGCAGTCTGCCATTTCCATATAAACGACTTAGGAGAATCTCAGCACCCATCTAAGATTGTATGCATATGATGCTGTTGTTTCCCGGCTGAAACAGTCATCTGAATATCAAAACGAACTTTCTCCTACTTAGGCAAACGGAGCAAATAGGTTGTTCTTTTCGCATTAGATGTTGTCTACGGTGGGCTTAGTGGGACTTACGGAGGCACCACAGGTTCATTGGCGGTTCCTCGGGAAACCCCGCAAAAAGGATTTCATTTACCGCATTTTCGCAGTCAGCAGAGAGCCAAAACACAGCTGAGGATTACAAGACGGCTATGCACAGAAAATGGGTGAAATTTTTACGACATAATTACAAAATTCCGATCCTGAACAACCTCATATCTTTATCCGTTTCCCAGATACGTACGTTCAAAGTTACCCTACTTGTACACGTAAAATACGCGCGTAAAATCCGGTGTGAAGTGAAAACATAATTTATAAAGTGACGTTTCAAGGAGAAATATGCTGTAAATTGTCTCCGTTATAGTCTGAGAATCCTATACTGTAGTACTGAAACACATGCAATTTTTTTTTTTTTTTTTTTTTTTTGCGTGTATAACCCGGTCTGAGGTGTAAAATTAGTTTTGTGTTATTCAGTTAAGTTACCGTACTTATTTTGTATCTGAGAGATTTTGTGCGTGTCAAACTAGAGTGCGATTTCTGTGGCTTCTATAATCTAAGATTCAGGATTATTTATTCTTCTTTGTCTGGTATTATTACATACACCTTTTTACTCTTTCGTTTTGTTCATTTCATTGTGGATTTTAGTTACTGTTACATACATCATAGACAATGGTTGGGCGTTGTTTTCGGTACTATTAGCATTGAGCTTTCATTCACATTATCTTGTTATATTCATTGTGTATTTAATGTGATGTTACATCAATGTCAGGCATTTAATCTTTTACTTACAAAAGCTGTTCTACTCATTATGCATTTATTTAGGATGTCTTATATTCTGTTCCTGAACATCAATCGTAAACATTTGTGACTAAAATTTCTGTCTTATTCATTTCGTATTATTTAAAATGTTTTGGCTCAAGTTTCTTATAATGTGCCCAAACCACAAAAAAAAAAAAATGCAGGCAATATCGCGTTCAAAACCGTTTTTATTGACCGTCTTCGACAGGTAAAACTGTCACCGTCAGACGTTTAAAAAAAGTTTCTTGGTTGTACGTCATGTTCCATTAGGCGTTCATTACTCATGCCACGGTAACATTTTAGTGGAGAGTATGTTGCAATTCCACACGGGTTTGTCATAAATAAATTCCCAAATACGTTTGTTACTGGAACTTTGCACGTCTACATACGAAACACTGCTTTGATCTTTATCAGTTGCTAAGCTCCACGCCTGAATGGCACTGTTGTAAATATAAAGCATGTAAATAAATTCAGCGACTAGAGGGCTTTTATACCTACATGAGGTATACCTACATAAGAGTGGCTGAAATTATTTACTTTACTCATCTTGGTATCAATGCCATTAAGGTGCACTATGTATTTCGCGTGAGCTGGTTCCAAGATGTGCTTCAATCGTCCTGTAAATGTAGAAATTAGCATAATTGTGCACTTTTACCATGTACTGTACATCATAGTAACTGACAAGCATTAAAGGAGTGCTACACATGTAGACATGCCGAGTTCACAAAATGCATTTTACTGTGTATACTTTTACTTATGACAAACTTGTTCCGAATTTTATTTTGGCAAAGCTCAGTGGAATCTGCAACATAATCTTCGCGAAGATGCTAACAAGCACAATGGAACACGACAAAAAATTTTTTAGAGGTCATAAGGATACTGTATCACCTGCAGCAGCAGATCAATAAAAATAGTTTTTAACGCGATCTTGATCATAAAAAAATTCCTTGAACAATTTTGTATTATGTTTTATCGTTACTGTGCACATTTTAAAAGTTTTCCTTCATTTGTTTGGAACTGTCTTGGTGGTTGTTTTGGTAATGAATTGTGTATTCTGCTAAGAAACCTATATACCTCCCCCAACCACCTGTCCCTTCGAAAGTTCCAACCCTCTGCTATTCCAGACGTACTATCTTAAAAGGGTGACTTTAATTAATTAATTTATCTATCTTTCAACAGCCAATCACCGAGCGGGGTGGCCCAGTGGCTAGTACACAGGACTCGCATTGGGGAGGACGACGGTTTAAACCCGCGTCCTACCATTTGATTTCGGTTTCCTGTGATTTTCATAAATCGCTAAAGGTAAATGCCGGGTTGGTTCCTTTCAAAGTGCACGGCAGACTTCTTTCCCCATCCTTCTCTAATCTGATTTGACCTATGACCTCACTCTATTGCCTCCTCCCCCAAGTCGACGAACCAATCAACCAACCAAGATCTAATGCGACCTCCTAAAAAACTGTTAATTATTTTATTTGCTACATTCAACTGCACCTTCCAATTATTTGTCTATATACTCGCAGCTCTAACTTCGTGGCGTTGTACCAACATCCAGTGTCCTTGTCAGAGAAGACAGCCGCCTGTGCTTCCCGGCAGTTCTCTATGCTGTTATATTACGTTATTGTACCTACACACACTATTAGCCTGCAGCTCTTTGTCTGTTCAATGCTCTGTTCATAGCCAGTGATTCATGTGAGCAAAGAGATAAAAGTCAGAGGGATCTATGTCCGGACTGTATGGTGGGTGGTTAAACACTTCCCAACGAAAACACGACAGCTACATCTTTGTTGCATCTAAAAGTTACGACCGAGAATTGTCAAGGAGAAGGACTGTGAATGAACGATGACAACATTCCTCTTCGCTTGTCCTGAACTGCCTTTGCAGACGATTTTCTAGAATCACCTAATCCATTCACTGAACGAGTTCATCGATCGGTTGGCGCTCGCTTCCTTCCCTTACCTTCTGCTTCGAAGTTCCTGCACCACTGTCTCACTTTGCTGTCACGCATGCCAGTTATGTTGTGTGTGCTGTATGAAATCAGGTAGAGCCACTCAGCATGAAGAAATCCAATGACAGCACGCACTACACATTCCTGGGAGACTCCATTGTTCTCGGCATCTTCACGTACTCGCTGTACGCTCAGAACTGAAACGTGTTACGTACTGCAGTCGACAGGCATAATACAGATACTGTGAATCATATCTACACAACGCTTCATCGGATTTTTAGTGTAATTTTAATTTCGCGACCTGACGCGCCTTGAAATAAAATACACGTAGCTGTCGTATTTTACAATATATTATACCTTAACTACACTCCTGGAAATTGAATTAAGAACACCGTGAATTCATTGTCCCAGGAAGGGGAAACTTTATTGACACATTCCTGGGGTCAGATACATCACATGATCACACTGACAGAACCACAGGCACATAGACACAGGCAACAGAGCATGCACAATGTCGGCACTAGTACAGTGTATATCCACCTTTCGCAGCAATGCAGGCTGCTATTCTCCCATGGAGACGATCGTAGAGATACTGGATGTAGTCCTGTGGAACGGCTTGCCATGCCATTTCCACCTGGCGCCTCAGTTGGACCAGCGTTCGTGCTGGACGTGCAGACCGCGTGAGACGACGCTTCATCCAGTCCCAAACATGCTCAATGGGGGACAGATCCGGAGATCTTGCTGGCCAGGGTAGTTGACTTACACCTTCTAGAGCACGTTGGGTGGCACGGGATACATGCGGACGTGCATTGTCCTGTTGGAACAGCAAGTTCCCTTGCCGGTCTAGGAATGGTAGAACGATGGGTTCGATGACGGTTTGGATGTACCGTGCACTATTCAGTGTCCCCTCGACGATCACCAGTGGTGTACGGCCAGTGTAGGAGATCGCTCCCCACACCATGATGCCGGGTGTTGGCCCTGTGTGCCTCGGTCGTATGCAGTCCTGATTGTGGCGATCACCTGCACGGCGCCAAACACGCATACGACCATCATTGGCACCAAGGCAGAAGCGACTCTCATCGCTGAAGACGACACGTCTCCATTCGTCCCTCCATTCACGCCTGTCGCGACACCACTGGAGGCGGGCTGCACGATGTTGGGGCGTGAGCGGGAGACGGCCTAACGGTGTGCGGGACCGTAGCCCAGCTTCATGGAGACGGTTGCGAATGGTCCTCGCCGATACCCCAGGAGCAACAGTGTCCCTAATTTGCTGGGAAGTGGCGGTGCGGTCCCCTACGGCACTGCGTAGGATCCTACGGTCTTGGCGTGCATCCGTGCGTCGCTGCGATCCGGTCCCAGGTCGACGGGCACGTGCACCTTCCGCCGACCACTGGCGACAACATCGATGTACTGTGGAGACCTCACGCCCCACGTGTTGAGCAATTCGGCGGTACGTCCACCCGGCCTCCCGCATGCCCACTATACGCCCTCGCTCAAAGTCCGTCAACTGCACATACGGTTCACGTCCACGCTGTCGCGGCATGCTGCCAGTGTTAAAGACTGCGATGGAGCTCCGTATGCCACGGCAAACTGGCTGACACTGACGGCGGCGGTGCACAAATGCTGCGCAGCTAGCGCCATTCGACGGCCAACACCGCGGTTACTGGTGTGTCCGCTGTGCCGTGCGTATGATTATTGCTTGTACAGCCCTCTCGCAGTGTCCGGAGCAAGTATGGTGGGTCTGACACATCGGTGTCAATGTGTTCTTTTTTCCATTTCCAGGAGTGTATTTTTCTACTTAGTTACCAAGTAAAAGAAACACGAGTGGTAGCGCAGCACAATCTTGCCTATGTCTTCTGCATCGTCAGTTCCCATCAAATTGTTGAACCAGTTCAGTAAGCTCCTCTTTCAGTTAATTGTCATATCCATAGTGTTTATCGCCCAAAAGATCCTACAAATTGTGAAAAAAGTAGGATGTCACTCGCGGCCAAGTCCGGGCTATAAGACAGATTTTTATAAGGTCCCATTCACTCCTTTGAAGCAAATATTTCGTGGATGCAAGAGAATACTGGCGATCGTTATCGTAAACGAGCACGTCTGATATTGAACTGATTGTGAAATTTCAGGAAATTTCAAGTTTCGTCCGTCAGCTATCATACGTATATCCTGTTGCACTTCTTCCTCAACCCCTAACCTGAGTTCGTCAGCCACAATCGAAAGTACGCCTGAGCGTTCTTCATTATCAACATTCGTCCATATACAATTAATCACGATTCACCATTTTGGGACATATTTATCACATTTCAGTAAACTTCGGTTACGTACACCGCAGTGCAGATAGGATGGACTATTTCTGCACTCAGAAACTGTATTACGCTGCAAAACTCATACTTTCTGGAGTCGTTAATTTTTTCACGTTTTAAAATGGCACAAATAAGCAAAAATGTCCACGGTAAGACGTTGTCGCCTATTGGATGATGAGCCCTGAGGTTGCAATCAAACTAAAGACTGACCCTGTGCCATCTGTTTTTATTTTCTTTCACATTTAACATCTAAAGGGAAAAGAAAGCTCAAGACGCATCTTTAAATGAAATATGGAAGAAATGTGATCTGCATTGGACAATGAAATGTAACAAAATTAACATTAGTACTTTTGTCGATATGACTGTAAAGGAAATTGACGAAGGGTTTTTGGCTGCAATAATGTCAGTGTTATCCGCCGCATTAAAAAAAATGATAGTGATAATTGATTTCCAATATATTCCACGTCTTACCATAATATTACTGTAACATATTTTCTTAAATTAGTAAAAATCGCTAAACTGACGCCAGTGACATATAGACATCATGAAGGTTGCCATCATTTCTGTTTTTTTTTCTTTTTTGAAACATTTTATTCACGTTTTCGAGTACTTGTCAGAAAACAACATACTTCCTGCCAAATTGATAGGTTCCTTTCCAGTCTAACATGAACGAATGATAAACATTGTTTCATAAGACAGAATTTCCCCGAGGAAAAGCCTATCCAGACATTTGCAAAAAGTGCATAGAAAAGGAGCTGTTACCATATCTCAGACCTCGTTTGTTATGCACTTACCTTAACGAGCGTTGAAACAAAACCCATCAGCATACAGTCGCAGATTGGTGTTCATTCTATATGCTAGGTCGTTTACATATGCTATTATTTCTGAAGAATACTTGCCATTCAGGGCAACATCAAATGCACTGTTACTTAAAAATTCTTTGGCCACTTGCATATCTTAGAAACTATTATGTATTACCGGATATTTGTTAACAGTTTGCAGTGAGGCGCTGCGTGAAATGATCTCTGGAAATCTAGGAAGACAGAATCCACATATTGCCTTTCAACCTTTCACCCCTGTTTTGCACCTTACTGTGCAAGAAAAGGGCAAGATTAGTTTTTCACAGTTGACGCTTTCTAAATCTGTATTGATCTGTGGACAGAACCTTTCCTTCCTCAGGGCAATTTATTTAATTTGAACTAAAACTGTGTGTCAGCTCTTCCAAACTCTGTCTTTTCTCACATGTCAACGCAGAAGTTCGAAATTTAGCTCGAAGGTGCCTATGACCTTTCTCTGTAATGGTGCAAAACATGGCACCTTGCAATGTCACTCCTGGGCTCAGTGACACTTCGAACAACGAGGTATCCACACTTGCTAAAAACCACATTTTCCCTTGGGACCTAGATTTTCATCTGTTTAGGAGTCATATCTCACAGTCTGCAATGCGACATGCAACAAACTGAGCAACAGACGAGTGTTGTTACAGCACTCCACTTCTGTCTGCTACCCTAATGCTAAATCTGTATATGGATATTTTTAAAGTTCCCACGTGGTGGCACTGTGGGTGTTACCGGACAGAAGGTTCTTACAGGGACCTTTTGCCATTTCATTCAAGTGTATGTCAATCTCGCATCCGTCCTTAAACAAGGCACAGGATGGCACGCACAAAAAGGACGAAAAAGCAAAAACACCTTTTCTGCTTAGGATATTCAAATTTCGTGAGGCGGTTTCCAAAGGTCCCTAGTTGTTCCCTGGTGTGTACCTCAGCAAAATGGCGATCACACTACTTTCCAAGAGGGGAGACCACGTTCAGTGCCGTTTCAGCCATGTGTCCGACATGTCTTTCCTTCTCGTGCCGATGCTTGTAGGAAGGATTCTCTAGGACATTCTATTCTTTTCTCTGTATAATCTCTGGTGATCAGTAGCATCATGCCTCCTCTTGGACTAAATCCTGGGGTGGCAACCTGCTTGAAATTGGGCTATAGCGGCTGGGCTTCTGGCCAGTAGACGTCTGCTCTTTCTCTGGGGAAGCCAGGGAGGTGTCGTTCAACTTTCATTTCAAATTCAGCCGTTCTTGAAATCGTGCCATTTGTCGGGTCCTTTGGCTTGTTGGGTAGAAACTTCCAGAAACTTCTCTTCCGAAAGAACTGAGGGCTACGAACGATTGCGCTTTGTCCAATTTCTCTAATTGGCTTAGTGTGACACGTTCGTTGTTAGGTGGAGGTGATTGGTCAGCTTGCTGCTTCCTCCATAGAGGAGTGACACTAAGGATTGCGTCCAGTGTAGAGAAAGACTGCGAGTCGGAGTCTACTGTGAGGACTCGGCGAAAATGGATGCTCTGCTGAAACGCGGAGATGTATTTCTCGGCCAGAGTTTGTGTGTTAAGATGCGTGTAAACCAAAGAGATTTAATACCTTCAGATATTTATATTAAAATGAATTTTTTACGTTTGAAACAATTTATTTCGTGTTAAACTTGATGTCATGAATTCAGTTTGTTGGAGGGCCTTTTATCCGTTTGTGAAGACGCTCCATGGCATTCCTCACTGGGCTAGTACCGAACCTATCCATTTAAAATCAATAAATTTCGTTACATGTGCGGAGGTTTAATTCGTTTTTTACCTCTCGTGATGGTGAGTGAGTATCTTATTTTTCACCATGTTATGTAATAGCATGTGGTTCTCCCTCAGCGTTATTTGGTTAGTAACCAGCCCAAAATGTTCTATTAGCTCGTATCAATCGAATCGTTCTAGAGTTTTACTGTCAATCCAAGTCACAGCTTTCCCCTCTTACATTGTACTCTCGAATTGACAGCCCAACGTTAGCACACAATAACTAACCCATTATGAGCCTTGTCTATAAAGAAGCGTCCCAGTACTGTCTCTCGTACGCACTGACTTCATTCCCTCATCGTAATTGAGTACGGTACTACATGATTTGATAAGGAGAAGTGCCGGTAATTTTCTGTTAGGCGCAAATTTTTTCATTATATGACTAGATTCTTCAACACAAAATCCTTTGTCGATTGAGATTATTAGGAATACCAGTCCTTTATTGAGCAAATTTGTCTAAAATTCGTTTTCTGGGAATGTATACTGGGATAAATTGATCATAACACTGTCAGTCCAGATTTGAGCATTTCCGGTGCGTTGAAGTGAAATAATATGTGAGTTACAGACGAGAAAAATACATATCAGAAATTATTCGAAGGTTTGTTCCGAAAGAGCCTTACACAAAAAAAAAATGCTGCAAGAAGGCAATGAAGTCCACATAAATGCACGGCAACCCAAATTTCTACGCAGGATCCGACGAACAATTCAGACGCCATCGCCTCTTAGCCAAAATAAG
This sequence comes from Schistocerca nitens, assembly GCF_023898315.1. NCBI lineage: Eukaryota > Metazoa > Arthropoda > Insecta > Orthoptera > Acrididae > Schistocerca > Schistocerca nitens. The sequence goes on from NC_064617.1 coordinate 53,451,335, forward strand.
AGATAAAAGGTGCTGTCACATCTGATTATCAAAAGTGTAACAACAGACAACAGTTCTGTATTAAAGAAATAATAATACCCTGTAGGAAACCGGTTTAATTACGCTGTGACTGGGAACTAAATGACAGTATTGTAGGACTGTATCCACAAGTATCACAATTTACAACTCAACACATTTAAATATAAACATATACTCTCATTGATATAATTAAATAATATGCCTTTATTACTCATTTTTTTTATAATTTACATACTTTTGTTATTAGGTCCAGCTACAGCGTTTATTTTAGTTTTGTCAGATCTATTAATATCAGAGAGCTTCATTGTTTCACAATCACCTCAGAATCAGGTATGACACTGTACGTGTAGTGTTCGATTAATTTTAGACGTTTTGTCTGTAAGACTGAGATTAACGTTACACTTTCGATTCAAATCTAAAAAACTAAAAAACTAAAGGCCACTCGAACAGGCCATGAAGGTCCCAAAGGTCCCAACCGACCGCCATGTCATCCTCACCCCTCAGGCGTCACCGGATGCGGATATGGGAGGGCGTGTGGCCAGTTCACCCGACCGTTTTATCAGTGCACGAGACCAGAGCCGCGAATTCTCAGTCAAGTAGCTCCTCAGTTTGCCTCCCAAGGGCTGAGTGCACCCCGCCTGCCAACAGCGCTCAGCAGACCTGATGGTCAGCAAAACAGCTCTTAACTTCGCTGATCTGACGGGCCTTGAATTCCAGAATGTCACAGGAAATTCATTAAAAGTAGAAGATTAAGATCCCCACAGTTTAGCAGAGTTAACTTTACGTTCATGCTCTCTCAAAAGTGGTAAAGTACTTTTCTTTGTTTTTCTAATGCTAAACTCAAGGTTCCTTTAAAGTATTTACTTTATTATCATTGTTACAACTAAACGAATTCTGATTGCTGCATATGTTTAAAGCCAGTGCAGAAGTAACGGTTCGTTAGGGGGTAGCATAAACCGGAAATAAGTTTTTATTCCATAACTCTGCAATGGGAATGACAACACTTTGCTTTTCGATTGTTAATAAACGCATTTTTTTTATTTTCGACCGTGATTTCGTATGTTGGACCATTCTCAATCACAAGTTCACTATGAAAATAAGGAAGATTGAATGCCAATTCGGTTTTACACAGAATACTCCTCGTCACTTGTCGCATAGTGCGCTCATATTTATCGTGAATCTCTCATCCATCGGAAAGCCCCAACCAACTGGAAAAGTGTCCACGTGACTTCTGTGTATAAGGCGGGTACAATAACGGACACGCAAAATTTCAAGCCGAGATCGTTAACTTCTGCATGCTGTCGAATCCTTGCAACTATTCTACACTGCACAATAAAATTAAAAGGTCAAATTTTTAACCTCATCATTTTCTCCCATTGTGACACATAGTTTCGAAATTTTACTCGGAAGAACCTACAACAGTCCACTAGACCTCAGAAGTTCATTCAAGTACAAAGTGACTTACTGGTGACACAGTAACGCCAAGGTCGGCCGCGGTGGCTGAGCGGTTCTAACAGCTTCAATACGGAACAGCGCGACTGCTACGGTCGCATTTTCGAATCCTGCTTCGGGAATGAATGTGTGTGATGTCCTTAGGTTATTTAGGTTTAAGTAGTTCTAAGTTCTAGGGGATTGATGACCTCAGATGGTAAGTCCCATAGTGCTCAGACCCATTTTTGAACTGACACCAATTTTCATGACAGTTCGGCCCATCGACATTGCGAAAGTGTCATACCATAGGAAGGTCGTCGCATCTTCCCTTCGTCGCATCTCACCCATTCTTTTGACGCCTCTGGAACAGAGGCCAGGATTGCGAAGCCCAACGGCCGAGGAAAACATTTCTGATACACCACTTCACAGAAAAAAATGGTTCAAATGGCTCTGAGCACTATGGGACTTAACATCTGTGGTCATCAGTCCCCTAGAACTTAGAACTACTTAAACCTAAGTAACCTAAGGACATCACACACATCCATACCCGACGCAGGATTCGAACCTCCGACCGTAGCGGTCACGCGGTTCCGGACTGAGCGCCTAGAACCGTTAGACCACCGCGGCCGGCACCGCTTCACAGAGTCAACGCCAAAAGGCCTCAGGACAGCGTGCATGAAAGCACGTCTTACGTTGTGGTGTTCATTTTCACATATTTCTGAAACGAAATCAACTTTTTCTCATCCGATGTGCAACAGTACGACGTTCTTGACAACCTGATAATAAATAACTATACAGAGAATAAAAACAAAATAAAATGTCTTACAGATTCACTCATACAAGCATCGAGATGTGAAAGGAAGATGAGTCAGGTGAACATTATTGATGTAGAAGCCTGATAACTCGGTGAACGACAACATTACGGTAGAGTGACCCGTAACATAGACAAATGTAAAGTATTGCGAATACATAGAAAGAAGGATCCTTTATTGTATGATTATATGATAGCGGAACAAACACTGGTAGCAATTACTTCTGTAAAATATCTGGGAGTATGCGACCGGAACGATTTGAAGTGGAATGATCATATAAAATTAATTGTTGGTAAAGCGGGTACCAGGTTGAGATTCATTGGAAGAGTCCTTAGAAAATGTAGTCCATCAACAAAGCAGATGGCTTACAAAACACTATACTTGAGTATTGCTCATCAGGGTGGGATCCGTACCAGATCGAGTTGACGGAGGAAATAGAGAAGATCCAAAGAAGAGCGGTGCGTTTCGTCACAGGGTTATTTGGTAAGCGTGACAGCGTTACGGAAATGTTTAGCAAACTTTGCAAGAGTGGCGCTCTGCATCGCGGTGTACCTTGCTGTCCAGGTTTCGAGAGGGTGCGCTTCTGGATGAGGTATCGAATATATTGCTTCCCTCTACTTATACCTCCCGAGGAGATCACGAATGTAAAATTAGAGAGTTTCGAGCACGCGCGGAGGCTTTCCGGCAGTCGTTCTTCCCGCGAAACATACGCGACTGGAACAGAAAAGGGAGGTAATGACAGTGGTACGTAAAGTGCCCTCCGCCACACACCGTTGGGTGGCTTGCGGAGTATAAATGTAGATGTAGATGTAGAGGTACAAAAGTGACCTACGTTTCTCAACTGAGTTGAAAATTCTCATTCAGCGGATGAACCATCATCAACAGTGTATCTACCCTTTATTCCAGTACACATTCAAAATTTGTATGCTTTTGGCATAGTTTAAGGATTGTTTTGTCAGTAAAATTTTGGCGAACGAAAATGTAAAGGGTCGCTAAATTCCCTTTCCGGGGTGTTCACTTAGTTTTAATACACAATGCGCTATTTGAAAAAGCCAAAGACGGTCATCGACTGCAAATGAGCTGCCACCGTCCTTCCACAAATACACTGGTGTCCAAAATTAAAGCAACAAACGGAAATTTTGCAAAGCTGTGTTAATTTTCCCACAAAACAGTATGAACAGTCACAGTAAAGTAGAAATAATGTAAAGAACACACAACGTAAACAACTGGAATTGCATAACTGTAGACAAAGATGTTCTTCGTTGTTTTCAACTTAACAGGTTTGTACATAGAGTCCAACAACTGGTTAATGTGCTCAGTATGGGGTGTGATTACTCCGGGCAGCAATACGGGCCTGACAACGACGGGGCATGATGTGAATGATATCATCAATGTCATATTGAGGCAATAACGCCCATTTTTCATGGAGAGCTGCTCGGATGATGGATGCTGAACTGATGCAACCCGTCTCCATACTGCGCCTCAGACATACTCTATGGGATTCAAATCGGGAGAGCGAACAGGCCACGCCATGCGTGCAATATCTTGCGTTTCCAAGAAAACATCATCCGCTCTTGCTCTACGAGGTCGATCATTATAGTCCATCAATACGAAGTTTGAGCCCGCACCAACTCTCAACAACTGCAGGTGAGGTCCCAAGATCTCGTCGTGGTACCTGACAGCAGTTAAACCTTGCCGATTCACCCATACAAATTCATGTGGTCAACAACCCAGCCCACAACATTAGGGATCCTCCTCGATATCGGTCTCTTTCCATAATACTTGGGACCCGAAATCGTTTTCCCCGTTCGCTCCAGATGCGAATGCGTCGTGAATGACTCTCCAGACCATATCGTGACTCATCTGTGAAAAAAAAAAGAAAGAAATTGGTCCACTGTTCGACCATCTAGGCGGCATGTTCACACCATTCTAGGCGTTCGCTTCTGTGAAGGCGCATCAGAGGTCTCTAACAATAAAGGCCACTCTGCCGTGGCATTCTCGACAACATTTGTCTGGACACAGCGTGTCCAATGGCTGCTGCTAGGTCAGATGCACGTTGCCGAGCAGTGCTGAGTCGGTGTCATCGTGTCCTTACCTCCAAATAACGGTCCTCTTTCAGATATCACACATGGTCGGGCCTGCCCAGGTTTTTGGAGTACTGTTTCGGCCTCTATAAATTGTTTCCACATCCGAGAAACAACAGAACGATTCACATTTAGCCATCGGGCCTCATCAATTTACGACTGTCCTTCTTCCATTGTTCTTATGGCCGACCACCGCAGAGAGTCAGGTAGGTGTCTTCTCTGTCTCATACTGCACCGCCAGTGACTGCAGACACAGAAAATGTGGATGTGGGACTACCCGGCAAACACTACCCCGTTTGATAGGTTCCCTGATGTCATCTTTCACATAGTTTTCCGTTGCGGAACACGATTTTAAGGACATCTGCTGACAGTTATTATGACTATACGGTGAATTTGATACAAGACGGGGAAGTAGCGGTTCGTGGCTTTAATTTCGACACCGATGTAGATCAGGGTAGGAGCCTTGTACGTTGTGGCCCTACAACTGTACTCTGTCTCGCCATCGCTGAGATCTGTATATGCCGGCCGCGGTGGCCAAGCGGTTCTAGGCGCGTCAGTCCGGAACCGCGCGACTGCTACGGTCGCAGGTTCGAATCCTGCCTCGGGCATGGATGTGTGTGATGTCCCTAGGTTAGTTAGGTTTAAGTAGTTCTAAGTTCTAGGGGACTAATGACCTCAGATGTTAAGTCCCATAGTGTTCAGAGCCATTTGAACCATTTAAAGACTTGTATATTAGGGCTTGCGTGAGGAAAATAATAAATAAATAGAAATAATAATAACTGTCCACGTGGTAATAGGCCTCGCGCTCAGTGGATTCTCTACAAACTTAATTATCTATATAGACAGTTCATCCACTCAGCAAATCCAGAATGTCGACGAGTTTTGCCTGTTATCGCCACTGTTTCGGCCGAGATATTGGTCCCGGAATATCTAAAACATTCGAGAATGTTTTAATTTCAAATTTGTAGTCTGATAACATCAGAGAAAATCAATATTTTTTTCGTGTTATGTTATTATAAATGAACAATTTTCTTATTTCTTCCATTACTCGTGTTATGAAACATCGCTTTCTGCCAAATTTCATGTTCTAGGTCAACGGTAAGTACCCTACAGGTACAAGTGAGTTTCAGAATATCAAAATATGCGACATAAATTGCCATATTTTTTTGTTTGCATTAGCTGAGAAGTTTCAATTTTCAGTACCCCCAAGGGACTGCAGATCTTACTAGTTGGCATAAATTTTAACGTGATATATTTACCCGTCCCTGAGGAAAAGGGCTTTTAACTGTTGGACAGGCAGAAAGATGGACAACAAAGTGATTCTATAAGGTTTCCGTTTTTTTCCGGTTGAGGTTTGAAATTCCAAAAAAAGAAAATCTCTTCGCGTCGGTATCCTGGTACAAAATCTTCTCTGTGTTCAGACAGTGTCAAATCGGAGTTCAAACTCAAGGTTTAAAGGATTAACACCAGCTCTTTGTCAGGAGATGATTGCCTGCCTGGTGCGAACTCTGCCACCTTTGTAGTTCCGTTCAAGCTTCTGACTGGTCTGGTGACATCGCTTGGACTTCTGCCTTCTGTTAGCGGTGACGTCACCCGGAAGGTAGCATTCGCATTCGTAAATTCAGGAAATGGGTGGATAATGCGGCGGTTACTCTCCAACCCTTACCGGATCGAGACTGAGATGTGGGAGGGGAACAGACACCACTGTTAGAATCATCGCTCACCTTAGTTTGACTGCATATTCGAGAGATCGAGTTGCAGCTCTGATATGACGTGGTCTGACTTCTGAATTGGAAAGAAGCACAGGTCATTCCTGTTTTCAAGGAAGTACGTCGAACAGAGGCACAGGACTGTAGGATCATATCTCCGTCGTCAGTCTGTCATAGAAATTAGGAACATGTTTTACGCTCGCGTATTATGACGTTTGTGGAGTCCAAAAGTGTCCCCTGTAAGGGGCAACATGGGTTCCGAAAACAACGATCGTGTGTAACCCAACAGTCTTTGTTCGCCCACGAGACCCAGAAAGTGGCAGATGCAGGTGTCCAGTTAGACGTCTTGTTCCTTGGCGTCAAGAACGCATTTGGCACACTTCCGCACTGCCGCCTAACGTACAATGTTGTGGTTGGCAGGAGAGCCAACGCTAGAGGAGTCCGAAAGGCGCGCGTTTTAGCTCACGCAGGCTGGCGTGAGGTCTGGAACAGGACAAGGAAATTAGAATTTAGAAAAAACGGACGTAGCTGGTGGAATACTTAACTTTAATCCATTAAGGATGAACGTCGCTCTTAACGGTACGTGATTCACAATATCAATAGTAACTGAATATGGCGCCTTGCTAGGTCATAGCAAATGACGTAGTTGAAGGCTATGCTAAACTATCGTCTCGGCAAATGAGAGTGTATTTTGTCAGTGAACCATCGCTAGCAAAGTCGGTTGTACAACTGGGGCGAGTGGTAGGAAGTCTCTCTAGTCTGCCGTGTGGCGGCGCTCGGTCTGCAGTCACTGATAGTGGTGACACGCGGGTCCGACGTATACTAATGGGCCGCGGCCGATTTAAAGGCTACCACCTAGCAAGTGTGGCGTCTGGCGGTGACACCACTTCCAAAATAACAGGATATGAAATATTAGACAAGCTGTGCGACTTGGTTGAAGCGTTTCTAACGAACAGAACACAGCTTGTAATTCTGAACGGGGAGAAGACTTTAGCCGTAAAAGTAATTTCTGGCTTGCCGTAAGGAAGTGTCATGTGGCCACTACTTTTCGAATTATACAGGGACTTTGTTTTAGTTTGAGACAACTAAGTATCTCGAAAATGCGGCAACGTGCGAAAAACATTTTTAGGTGAAAAGATAGTATTAGTGAAGGGGATTCTACTCCAAAAATACATGTGGTTTACTCAAACCATTGTTTTCCATTGGTAGTAGATAGCAATGATGTCCACAGACATCAAGTTTGCCTCTTTCTGCAATTAAGTGCCAATTCATTTGATCCTACATTTCAGTTACAGTGTAAATTCAAACCTTTGTGTTCTAACAGTTAATATTTACGGTGAAATTTACTTTAGTGTTGCAAATTTAATTGTGTAGTACAAAATGATCAGCCGTATCAATGTCTGGTAATAAACTACGTTTAGTGTCATCCAGGAACTACGACGTGGATGTAATACTTCTCCATTCCTAGGGGGATGCTTAATATCAGTGAGTGTCCTCTTACCTCTAACTATTGGTATGCTTGATTTCGGTGAAAGCCCTTGCCTCTCACCGTTAGGTATTTCATTTCGGTGAGTCCCCTTCCTTCTCACCTTTAGGGTGCTTGATATAGCTGAGTCCCCTTTTCTCTCACCAATGGGTTTCTTTTCACAGCCTCGCCATAAATTAAAATTGTTTCGATCACCTCTGCAACAGATAGAATATCCATTACGCCAGCTGTGCCATAACAGGCACAGAGAGAAGTCGTGTCGAGACGTTCGCATCCATGAATGCAGAAAATCGGTAGATAATGCGCTGGTTACTCCCCTACCCTCACCCCGTGGCCCTTCAATGGGGCGTGCCGTGTGATGGGACGGGGAAGCTGAGCGATGGGGTGCGAGTGTTTACGCGACATGTGTGTATCGACGGTAGGTGCCTCACTTGATTGGCGTTTTACCTTATTACAATGGTTTTGCTTTGAATTCCACGAGTAACCGCGTAGCGCCACGGCAAGGGTTACAACGGTTGGATTGAAATACAGGGTGAAAATGAAGTACCTGGGACTTCGAACACTTCTGCAAGAAACACGAGAGCTCGTAGTTCGTCCTCTACATTCAAGAACGCATGAATTCAAAACAAATGGTCTTTGTTGACTGTTAAAAACAAATAACAAACTTTGTAACTAGCTTGCGACAGGAAAATAAGTTCGCCAACATACGCAAGTACTTGGAATACAAGTGTTGGTTGAGGAAACAACACAATGAAAACTTCTACAAGTCAGCGTTCCTTAGCGACTAGCTCCTTGAGCTGAGCGCACTGGAACAGGCCAACACGTAAGTACGATCTATACGAATTCATAGCCTCTACAGTCTTGCCAAATGAGTCTGACAGAATTCCAGTAGGCCCCTACCTAGGTCCCTTGGCTGTGGAAGAGACGGTGCCCAATCCGGTGCAGACTTCTACTCTTGGCTAGCCGCATCGTAACTGCCATGATCGCACCGGGAGCGGTCCTAAATACCCACACGGTGAAGGCACGTTTCGCCCTAATTTCTCTACGTGACATTGGCGGATGCAGCAAACGCTTTGTAGCAAGGGCAATCTCTCTTGCTTGCTTATACGTCCTCTGTTTTTACTTCCAGGTGCGCGAATGCCCTCTGCAGGTCGCCCTGCAAATGGCGGAGCCGCAACGTCGTGTAGTCTCAGGGACTGAACTGGCAACCAACCCGACGGAAGTGTGCTGCCAGGTGATTTTACCGCCTGACGGTTTTTGCGACACACCAGAAAACAGTCAACCTGACGGCCAGGATCGAGAAAGGAATCAGAAAGCGAGCAGTCCAATGGTTTGTGGACTCTCCACAATAAATTCCGTAGGGAACAGAAAACAATATTACCATAGAAATAGCATAATTACCAGGAATGTCAGTGTCTAACCATAGTCTATCATTTATGCTGCACTGCCACATTTGCAGCACTCAAGTAAAGTTTAAACATCAGTATTAGCCCTCAGAACAGGAAGTTTTCTTTCATATAGAACGGAAACTAAATGTAGAATCAAACGTGTCCGCTTTGAATTATAAACACAGACACACATGACCTTTGTCGATTAGAGTGCCATCTACCACTAATGAAAAACATTGGTTTGAGTAAAACGTACTTAGTTTTGGGCGTAGAATCAGAATATGCAATAAAAATGGGCGGGGAGGGTTCCCAATTAAAAATACAAATTTGGCCGTGCCCACGTAAGAGGCGTGGTTACGAAGTGGCCAGTTACACCACAGACAGATGTCCTCTCTACTAATATCAACTTTCAAGGTAGAACATTTTTTTTTTCGTTCGGTTTGTAATTTTCGAGATATTTAGTTGTCTCAAGCTGAAACGAACAACTGCGTGCAAATAGTCTGCTGTATACAGAGAAGCCCGACGCTAGGAAATTGTAGCTAAATCCAGGATGAGCTGCAAAGTATCGACGCTTGGTGGAATGAAAAGCAGTTGACACATAAATATATGTATTGTGTTGCGAATACATAGGCAGACAGACCCTTTATTTTATGATTTCGCAGTTGCAGAACGATCACTGGTAGCAGTTACTTCCCCCAAATATGTAGGAGTATGTGTATGGAGTGATTTGAAGTCCAACAACCAATTAGATTAATCGAGAGTAAGGCTGATGCCAGACTGAATTGCAAGAATCCTCAGGAAATGTAGTTTATCTAGAAAGCAGTTGGCTTACAAAAGACTCATTCCACCTATACTTGAATTTTGCTCGTCAGTATGGTATCCATACCAGATGGGAATGATTGAGGAAATCGAGAATATCCAAAGAAGAGCGGCACGTTTCGTTACAGATTTAGCAAGTACGAAAGCGTTACACAGCTTCTCAGCCAACTCCATTGTCAGGCGTTGCAAGAGCGGCGTTCCGCATCCCGTATGGTCCACTGTTAGAGCTCAGATAAAAATGATCTTAAAAAGCCAATTAAAATATCATCAAATGTGGGCAGGTCATCACGGTAAAATTAATGAAATTAAAAAGATTCCAGTCCACATGTACTCTCACGAGCGATCTTTCGTCTAGCGAACCATATGTGACAGGAACAGGAAAAGGGGAAGTGACACAGGTACCCACCGCCACATATCTTATGGTGTCTCGGGGAGTATAGATATAGATGTAGATGTCAATGACTGGACATCAATTAAAATCATTTCTATTCCTATAGAATTTGATGCCCTCTACCCTCCGGGTTAGCCGAGGGCGCTAATGAGATACTTCCTGGAGTCGGTTAGGCGCGTCGGTCCAGGATCGAATCCTCCCGGCGGATTAACGACGAGGGCCGGTGTGCCAGCCAACCTGGATATAGTTTTTAGGCGGTTTTCCACATCCTACTGGGTGAATACTGGGCTGTACCCCACGTCCCACCTCAGTTACACGACTCGCAGACATTTGAAAATGTTCGCACTATTTCATGGCTTACACTAGACGCAGACACTGACAGCTGGGGTACGCTAATTCTATCCCAGGGGGTAGGGGGTGGCGGTAGGAAGGGCATCCGACCACCCTCTGACACTAACATAGCCAAATCCGTATCAACAAGGCCGACCCTGCGTTGCAGTGGGACAAAGGCCCAAAGCAAATCATGAGCATATTGATGCCCTCTTTAAAACTAACTCTCTTATGTATACCATTTTTAATACTGATTTTATTCCGATGTCTATACAGCTTTACACGCTGATTTTATCTCAAACAAAACTCGGAGAGTAAAGAGAAAATCGTATCAGATTCCTTGTATTCTGCAGAACAATATTCCGGACTCTCATCTATGACACGACTATAATGAGACAAGGTAGCAATTTCTCCAAAATTGCACCAATTGTTAGACGTCGTCGAAAACTTAAATTGCACCTTCTCCTTCAAATAGGCGCGTTGTACAAGAAACCTACTCCCTTGTGTCGTTTGACACTAAGGATTGATGGGAAATCTCTGAGAAACGAAAGCGTTATATGGTCTGTGTGTTCAGCAGGGGAAAGATTGGGTCTACTTTTCTCACCAGTTCGCAAGAAATCTATCTTTAGATGGTGGAAGCTTACTTAGGAGAAGGTCCTCCAAGGTGATAAGACTCAAGAACGCGATCGTGTCAGCACGATTTACTCCTTTTTCGGACATACGCGGCTGCTGTTAGGTGGCACATTTGGAAGGCACCAACGGTTATTTCATGCGGATCCATGCACTTACCTTCTAGAGTCTCATTACAGTTTTGCTGTTTATTAACTTTATAAAGAGAATTGTAATGACACCTTTGACAAAGAATCAGCGTTTCAGCATGGCGCGATCAACAGATTCGGGAAGTAGCGCTTTAGCAACCCGCTGGGGGCAGCAAGTAAGCTTATTTGTCGCCTTGAGCAAATTCTCGTAAGTGTAATGACCTCTTTAGTATATATCGAATGCCTAGATAAGTACGATAGTATCTGCTATGTAGAGGCTTAGTTTAGCTTCTATAGTAACGTCACATTCTGCACGACTCTGTAAGCACTACTATTTTCATAGTTATTAACAACGGCTGTTTCCCTTTAAGTTAATGCGGTCTGCAATGAATTCTTGGCTGCAACCGTACATTTGCGAAGACTGTTTTTAGCAAAGTCGAAATAACCACCTTCTGACGTAGAATTTAATAACCTTCTTTGTTGTATGTTGTGACCGCCGGTCGACCTCTTCAGTAATTTTAATTAATCAGTTTAGAGCACCCTGCAAGTAAGACCAATTCTGTTGCCTTACGCGGTCGAGACAGAGACAGGAAATGATAATTAATTTTCTGATCATCAGCGGACGAGATGGGAACAGTCCTCTGCCCTTGCTCCAATGGACTGACTCTCTAAAAAGAAAACATGTAAATGCATAAATTAAATAAAGCAAAGTTAAGGTGTACATCTTAAAATATATTCGTGCTTTAGATTGTCGCCTAGAGAAAATTATTGATTCTGTACAAAGCAAAATACTATTGAACAATTAAAAAGTACAGTATCATTTCGATATTGCAGGAAGTGGATTAAAGCCCCTTTAACTTTTAGATATGCAACTGTATCACACAAAGAATAAGAAGTGATTGCATGTCACCATAGTAGCGTGCGTTAGTGGTATACCGTTCTGAGGCATTTTTACGTCCCGGTAGTTACTTAGACATTCTGTCATCGTTGGATATGGCAACAAGTAACCGAAGAACAACTACCTCAGCCAGTGAACCTGATCTCTGATCTTCATCATTGCTTCAACGAATGAATTATTTAGCGAGGTACCTGTTCCAGCTTCGTCGCTTCCATAAATTCCGACTTAAAACGGCTTTGGCTATGACTGGAATAGTTCCAAAGGTAAGAACCAGCTGAGAAACGAACTCTATTTTACACCCGGAGCTTGTCTCAGCATTAGCTCTCACCTCTCACAAAAGATGATCCCTCTAAAAGGTTCACCGGCCGCGGTGGTCGAGCGGTTCTAGGCGCTCAGTCCGGAACCGCGCGACTGCTACGGTCGCAGGTTCGAATCCTGCCTCGGGCATGGATGTATGTGATGTCCTTAGGTTAGTTAGGTTTAACTAGTTCTAAGTTCTAGGGGACTAATGACCACAGAAGTTGAGTCCCATAGTGCTCAGAGCCATTTTGTTAAGTCCCATAGTGCTCAGAGCCATTTGAACCGTTTGAATCTAAAAGGTTCTTTGCATCGCACGGACGCTGGAATTTTCCTCAAGTTGCGAGGTTATAAAATTTCAGAAGAAATCCGGATTCCGGGCCAACGCCACTTCCTTAGTTTCTTCAATCTTTTTTTCAATCCTTCAGGTGATCCAAATCGCGTACATAGAGTGGGGAAAGACGGTTTGTATTTGAACACTATCCATATTATTCTTCATGTTGATAAGGTAGAAATTATTCATATAAGAGTGTTTGTTTGTTTGTTTGTAAATCATACTAATCTGCCATTTTATTCCGATCCTGATACAATTTTACACACTCTACCTCCAAGACAAGAGGAGGACCATTGTCTGCGTAAGATTTCGAAATCTGGCTTGAAGCTAACATGTATGCAACATTACAAAGAGAAAAGGTCATTTCCTAAAATCTCTAAAAATTCTTGGCCGATTTACTTCAAATTTCTATACGATACGCTGGCGCTCCTGGCTGTGATGCAGCGTAAAGGGTAACCGAAGCCATGGTCTCCGACCTGATAGTCCATGCTGCTGTAAACATTGTCGAACAGTTCGTGCAGATGGTTGTTGTGTTGCAAACGTCCCCATCTGTTGACTCAGGTATCGAGACGTAGCTGCACGATCCGTTACAGCCATGCGGGTGAGATGCCTGTCATTTCGTCTGATAGTGATACGAGGCCGTTGGGATCCAGCACGGCGTTCCGTATTACCCTCCTGAACCCATCGATTCCATATTCTGCTAACAGTAATGGGATCTCGACCAACGGGAGCAGCAATGTCGCGATACGTTAAACCGGAACAGCGATAGGCTGCAATTCTACCTTTATGAAAGTCGGAAAATGTGATGGTACGCACTCCTCCTTACCCGAGGCATCACAACAACGTTTCACAGGCAACGTCGGTCAACTGCTGTTTGTGTATGAGAAATCGTTTGGAAACTTTCCTCATGTCAGCACGTTGTAAGTGTCGCCACCGGCGCCAACCTTGTGTCAATGCTCTGAAAATCTAATCATTTGCATATCACAGCATCTCCTTCCTGTTGGTTAAATTTCGCGTCTGTAGCACGTCATCTTCGTGGTGCAGCAATTTTAATGGCCAATAGTATACTATAAAATTTGCGCTACGTCGAACTAGAACTTGCTTATTTCCTTCTAGATCGAGTAGAAGCGGTTCAATAGATTTCTATGATATTTGGTATTGATATAGCCTGTACCCTGAATTAACGCGTAGGCTACCTTTTATTCCGAAAATAAATCACTGTTCTCGTGGGATCGGTAACGTGACTAAAAAGTCATCCATGAAATTTAGCTATCATCCCAACGAACTTGCCTTGTGTGGTGTACATGAAGTACATGAAATGTTGTGTATATTGACAGTGATCAGCTGTACAACGAAATGGCGAGAATGAAAATTTGCGCCTAACCGTGACTCGAACACAGACTTTTCACATATCGCGAGAGATGGCGTCATCATCGGTCTATCCGTGCACGACTCAGAGTAAAACCTTAACTTCCGTAAGTCGTCAACCGTGAGTCTCCAACCTGTATTCGTATATCTATTACGAATATTCGCGTACAGGGGAAACATTATCTTGAAAGGCGCTAGTCCGTTGTCGGTGGGTGAATACGATATTGCAGTGCCGGTATTATTCCGAATTACAATGTAATGTTCCCTCGAAATGCATGAGAAATCTGTATAAGAAGTGAAAACCAGGAAAGATATAAAGCTAGTTCACTGTCACCAATGTTGTTTATTTATTCGTTGTAAAAGGAATTTAAGTACTGTCGCTGGTCAAGGATAGAAAATTAGCACAACACGATTCACTGATGACGCAACAGTGACAGCTGGAACCAACATGAATTAAGTTTAGTGCTAAATGTAGTAGAACGTGTATGTACTAACCATAGGTTAAAATATGCATATAAACAAGAGAGCGTCACAGGCGGACGTGCTAGAAGACTGAATATCGGAGCCAGGAAAGAGGAAGTATATAGGTAAACACAAGGAACAGAAGCAACGACAAGACCAAACCGTCTCTTATAAGAAAAATAACAAATAGTGCCCAAGATCGTAAAAATCGTGCCTAGTTTAAATTGTATTATAATAAGTCTCAAATCCGAAATGAAATTCACGAAACGAACTATAATCGGCATAGAGAATCTGAGGGTATTTGGAAAGCACGCGGATACACTCGTAATCAGTCCCTTTTCAATTTCAACACATCAGATAACAATTCATTTATTATGTTAAAGGATTTAGATTATGCAATTATCGTATACTGTATACATCACATTGAACCTAGATTTGATTACTGCATATTAACCTGAACAAGACGTGAGACATTAGTTCAATTATATTTCGCGTTCGTATTGGAAAAATAACAGCCCCGTTTAGTGACTGGGAACTGTGAAATTAATGACTTTAAAATAGCAATTTCTCAGTTGATAACAAGTGATACAATGAAGGCTTTCACGACCGGATGTTTCAGCTGCTGAGAATTCTTCCGGGTAGTATGGCCGTGGTTCATGGATCTGTTCAATCACTGACGTTTCGTCCAAGACTACGTTGAACATCTTTGGACGTGTTCCTGGTTGTGCTGAATCGTGCTGGCAAGACTCACCACAACCAGGAGGACCTCCGAAGCTGATAACAAGTGGTTCGTCTTGAAACGCATCCGTTTCATATGTATTCATTACCAGCGTTGGCGAGGCATGACAGAATCTCTGACCAGAGAGTTATTTATCGTTGCTAGTCTGCGCTTGACCGCGCGAGAGTTCAGTAGTGTGTGTGGAGTCGGCAGAGGGAGTAGTCAGTTGCGAGTTGCACTCTGTCTGCAGTAGTAGTCGGCAGTAGTTGTAGCGAGTGGACGGTTGTACTGAGCGGGCGTCGGCATGCGTCGGCGGCGTGCTCTCCTTCCATCTCTGGTCACGATTCAGGACGAGGTATATTGTTTTAGAAGGTAATGAAGCAGCATTGCGCTCAACTAATAACATACGTTAATTGTAATTAATTTGTTCAAGAATTGCCCCAATAATAATTTTCTTATAAAGTAACTGTTTCAGAGAAAAAGATTCATTTCATGTTAAATAATACTTCCTATGCATTCCCTCCAAGAATCAAAATTAAAAATGGGCCAGCATTGCACGGAGCTGTGCCGAAAAATAAGAGCAGATATTGATGCATTTTTACTGAGGTAAGAATTTTGGTTTCTCTATTCAGGTTTAATTATTTCACAGGGCCGAAGGTCAGCGCAGCTGTCCTTATAAAATTTATCAGGTTTAATTATTTGTGTTGAGATGTTACATTCAGTTCATGGTTCATTATTTAATTAATATTGTGTGGTTTTACGATCAATCTTCATTCCTTAATTTTGTGGGGAGTTTACATTTGGGCCATTATTATTCTTTAATTTTACAAGCAGGTTACGCTTGGTTCATTTTTATTATGCAGTTTTGTGGGAGATAACATTTCATTTAACATTGAGTTTCATATCCTTGCTGGGAGGTTACAGTTTCACTACTATTGACATTTAAAATTTTCCGGGGAGGTTACACTTGGTGACATCCGGACCAGGATCCTATTTCTTTGAGAATCTTCTGATAAGTAGTCAGATATCTGCTCTTATTTACTAAATATAATTAACATTTGGCGCAACGCTTTTACTAATTTTGTGACTTTCTCTAACAGATCATCGGCAATTCGTTGCTCTTTGTTGTATTTGTATTTGTTGGATTTTGCATTGTCTTTGTCTCATTTGTGAATAATTGTGACTTGTGTAAAAATGCCGCGAAAAACTATTAATAGTACATCGCGAAGTATAATGAATGAAATAACCGACTTAAATAACTTCACCGATAGTACTTGCGACACGCAATATAATGATGACAATCCACCGTTTACTGACAATCATCCTAGTGATGAACAAATGAATTCAATTGTGTCCTTTGATAATTCGACGACAATTGATGACGCGGGGTGTTCTGTTACGATGAACGCTGCCCAGCTTAATACAACCGGTTTGCTAAATTCACGTGACGAGCAGACATATTTTTCTAATGAAAATGAACAGGATACTCAAAGTAGGACGGATTCATTTAATTCCGAAATAGTGACTGACAGTGTACATACGACTGGCAAACCTTTTTGTAAATTACAGAATGACCAAATGGTCACACAAAACGCGACAATTGCAGATACACCATCAAACTGTACAGAGAATAGAGTAGGTAATGTTACCTTGGATCAAATTATGGCAATATTGCTACAACAGGGTGAAAAACAAGACAACCTTAAAGAAGATTTCAGACAACAGAATGAAAAACAAGACAAACTTAGTGAAAAATTAGACAACAATTCCAAACAGTTAAATGAAAAATTAGACACGTTTTTCACCGCAACAGCATGAAAGTCAGCCGGTTAGCATACCTAACCAACAATGTAATGCACAAGGTCAGCAAGCTTTAATGTTTCGCTGCGTGCACGTATAGTCCCAACTACAACAAATAGTAACGCACGCCAGCAAGGAAATAATTACGTGCAGAAAACACAGTATTTCAATTCCTATCGCAATGCACCGTATAGGAATGACTATCACGACAGACGTAAAAATAATGAGCAAAATTTTCAGCGTACATATAATAACAGTCGGTCTTACCAACAGCAAAATCATCCGCAAGAACATATTCTCATGAATGAACCAGATATAAGTCACATACTAGTCTTCACTGAGAATTACATTAGTTGATTGGCGACTCCATGGAGTGTCCTGTGCACCACGACCATATAATGGGTATACTTGGAAGGAGAGACAGCATTGGTCGTATTTTTTGTTTTATTAAACGCAAAATCGATTTACGGTCACTTAGTGACCATCTTCAGTGCCTACCAATTTAAATTATATATTACAGCACTGAAGATGGTCACTAAGTGACCGTAAATCGATTTTGCGTTTAATAAAACAAAAAATACGACCATGCTGTCTCTCCTTCCAATTACATTAGTAGTTTGCGGCACTCATTGCCCAGTTATTGAACATTTTGTACCATGTATGTAGTATTACAGAATAATGTTCATAAATTCGCGTTTTACAGAGAACATTGGCACTCATTGCCTAATTATAAATCATCAGAAGTCATTACATAATTATATTCATGTGGTGTTTTACAGAGAACATTCACGCCAGATAGAATTTGACTAAATACAGTACAGGTTGCATCTTCCAGCAACGTAAGCAATACTTCAGATACATAGAATTCTATTCACGAAAATGTTATTACTTTCGACGACATCCGAGACAATCTTTTACAGGAAAGACCAGTTGTTCAAAAAACCATTTCACACCCTGTCATCGAAATTCAAGTTGATTCATCGAAATTTTCAGCAGTAATCGATTCCGGATCACCTATGTCAGTAATAAATGAAGAAACTTTCAACGAGTGTAACAAAAGAGAATACCTATCCTACATTACAATTAGGCAAAACGAAAGTAAAAGGAGCAGTATCGAGTAAAGGAGTAGATGTAAAATTACAGACACATTTATCATTTTGTATTGCAGGTCACACATTTCACTCAAATTTTTGGATTGTTCCTTTATTGACAACAGACGTTATTTTAGGTACTAATTTTCTGGTACAACACGACGCAGTTATTGATTTTCAAAATTCCTATTTAATGCTAAAGGATGAAAATGTACAATTGGCTTTAGAATTTCAGCACTCTTTATCTGCGGAAGAACAAACAATTAATTGTACAGAGGTCATTTCCGTATCACGTGGCATAGACTGTAATTCCACATTGTTCACAGATACGTACGTACATAACTATAATACTCCAGACGAAGCTGACTACGACGTAATGCAGATGATTTCTGATGAAGTTAAACAAAGCAGTGGAAATACAGACGACGAACGTACGCAACTACACAAAATTCTTTTACAGCAAGCTCCATGACTTTCACATTGGACAGAAGATATTAGTACGTACACACTATTTATCTAATAAAGGAAAGGGTAGGCGCAGTAAATTTGAACTTCTATACGCAGGTCCATATCGGATTCGCAGCATTCCTCACCCCAATGTTGTACACGTCGAAACTTTGAGAACCAGAAAATCGAAAGGAAACCACCACTGGTCAAACGTCAAACCTTTTATTGAATGAAGATACTTTATGATTTAACATGCTATAATGCCATTTGCTAATTTTATGATCACTTATGCAATTATATTCACATGACTACTTACTGATGATTATCGTATTTTTTCTTGGCAAGTGCCCGGCAAGGTAAGGTTAGCAGGTCGCTCTTCTTGTCGTTACATATCAGACAGTGCACATTTTTCCAGATAAACTTACGTATCTTACGAATAATTATGCAATTCTATCTAGTGATATATTAATTTTATCAAATTTTTCTCTATTAAAGTCTTCAATTCTCGCCTCTATTAACTACACAACATACAAGCTGAACACAAAGAAGGTCACATTTCTTGTCATTATTTTTTTAATGTATGTACGATTGTTTCATGTTTTGTTTGTATGCACTATGAAATAGTTAAGATACAGCAAACACCAGTTGACTTTGACATTTTGCCTTATGATATCTCAACATCGTGACTACTTTACTTTTGCTGCTGCATTGTGATACACTGGGTACATTTTTGCCTTTGAACACTATCTATGTTTTTTACATGTTACGTTTTCTGTCATGTTATGCTGTATGCTTAATTATGTTACCATAAACTAGTTTTTATTTAATGGGTATATGATTTAAATGTAAGACATTAATCTTTGTTCATCATTTTCAGAAAGAAATAACGTGTCAAAGAAATAAATTAAACAAAATGGGAATTTCACCTTCGGAATGATCGAAAGAAGATGCAAACCTCGTGAGGAAGACTAAATGGATCAGGATTAACAAGCATTAACAAGAATATACTATACACATCGTAGAATAGCAGTCTTAACCTATTTCTTCTTTCAGAATACGAGGCGATTGATGCAGGCTGTCAGACAGAACTACACATCTTAGTTTTAGTGATGAAATATGATAGAAATAAGGAATAGTTGTATAATGAATAATGAAGTGATTTTTTGCAGATGATAATGAATGCCGATGAATAATGATGAAGAATATGCTACTATGGATAATGAAGTTTTTCTTTACAGGTGATGATGATAATGGAGTTATGATAATATGGATAATGAAGTGATGGATAATGAAGTTTTTTCTTTACAGATGAGGATAATGTTGAAGTTATGTATTTATGCTATGTAGTTATTTAAGTATTTGTTGCAGTTCGTTTTGACAGTATGTATTATATTGCATAGTATGATGACTGAAGGTTTTGGAAGGGACAGCTATGGAACACATTTTTTTATACACATTTCACTACCTGTTAATTCGAAGTTCACTACTTTTCAGCATAAAATGCGTTTCTTCTTTCAGTTTAATATTCCATTTTTGTATATTTTTGCAGGAGAAATTATATATGAAATTAATGTGCTATAAGCAGTTGTTCATTAAATCTGTGTCATTTATGAATGTGATTACATATACTCTACTTGTTTCATAATCTTGCTACAGCTGACGAATGACAAATGACGTTACACATTTTCATTTACAGCAACAACCCAAAAGCAATTTTTTTTCTTTCCCCTGTAATTACCCAACGCAATGCATTGCTAACAAAAAAAAAGGTATTACCAGTCCCAAATAATGCTACCAATTTAAAAGAGTTATGAGTAATACTGAATGATGTTTTCCAACCACAGACTTTGAGTAATAGTTACAGTATAATAATAATGCTTTGTAACTGGGAAATGAATGCTACTAATTACTGTAATGAGATGACCAATGAATGCCAATGATTACTAATAATAATGCTTTGTAACTGGGAAATGAATGCTACTGATTACTGTATTGAGATGACCAATGATTAATTATGAACATTATTCTGTAATACTATGTTATTGACTACCTCCTGTTTTATGCTTTGTAACTGGGAAATGAATGCTACTGATTACTGTATTGAGATGACCAATGATTAATTATGAACATTATTCTGTAATACTATGTTATTGACTACCTCCTGTTTTATGCTTTGTAACTGGGAAATGAATGCTACTGATTACTGTATTGAGATGACCAATGATTAATTATGAACATTATTCTGTAATACTATGTTATTGACTACCTCCTGTTTTATGTAATAACTTCTGATGATTTGTAATTAGGGAATGAGTGACAATGTTCTCTGTAAAACACCACATGAATATAATTATGTAATGACTTCTGATGATTTGTAATTAGGGAATGAGTGACAATGTTCTCTGTAAAGCAATTTATGAACATTATTCTGTAATACTACATACATGGTACAGAAATGTTCAATAACTGGGCAATGAATGCCGCAAACTACTAATGTAATTCTCAGTGGAGACTAGTATGTAACTTAATGTCCTTCACCTTCTGACCTAACTACCCTGAATTACTGCAATATCCGTTTGTCCTGTATATCCTCTTGATCATGGAGCACTATATTTGGTTTTTGCACTAATTCTACGTTGGTGTACCTTACAAGGACGTGGTGTTGACACGACATGCTGTCCACCACCTTGAGCGATGGAGATGTTATTATGGTCCCACTGTTTGGTGTACCTAATGTACTGCCAAAATGATAACATGGAACATTACTACGACATTTCAGTGTCTTGGGTACGCTGATAAATACTTCTGGGAAAAGAACTTCAGATTGTTTCACTTGGTGTTGTGCTACAGTCGAAAGATATGGACTTTCAGTGCAGCTGCGTACAACCTAAAGTGCTACAACCATGATGCAATCCTGCCCTTTCCTATCCTAGTTCTTCTAACATAGTGAAAATCATATTTTTGCTAATATGATTTGTATTCATGACCAATACATTTTTTTTCGATTTGCTGATATGTTCTGAACTACAGTGTGTGTGCACTTCTGCCTTTGTTAATATGTTTTGTACTCACATTTCGTTATTGCCTAATATATTTTGTACTTGGTGCATGTGCACCATATTTACTTCATGTTCTACATCTGTATATTCTCTGTTTGTAAAGTTAATTAGTTAAGAAAAAATTTGTTGCTCATGGCAAGTCCAAATGACTCACCATCGCTGCCAAATTTTTGCCCCCCCCCCCCAGTGGAGGGTTATGAAACGCGTACGTTTCATATGTATTCATTACCAGCGATGGCGAGGCATGACAGAATCTCTGACCAGAGAGTTATTTATCGTTGCTAGTCTGCGTTTGACCGCGCGAGAGTTCAGTAGTGTGTGTGGAGTCGGCAGAGGGAGTAGTCAGTAGCGAGTTGCACTCTGTCTGCAGTAGTAGTCAGTCGGCAGTAGTTGTAGCGAGTGGACGGTTGTACCGAGCGGGCGTCGGCATGCGTCGGCGGCGTGCTCTCCTTCCATCTCTGGTCACGATTCAGGACGAGGTATATTGTTTTAGAAGGTAATTAAGCAGCATTGCGCTCAGCTAATAACATATGTTAATTGTAATTAATTTGTTCAAGAATTGCCCCAATAATAATTTTCATATAAAGTAACTGTTTTAAAGAAAAAGATTCATTTCATGTTAAATAATACTTCCTATGCATTCCCTCCAAGAATCAAAATTAAAAATGGGCCAGCATTGCACGGAGCTGTGCCGAAAAATAAGAGCAGATATTGATGCATTTTTACTGAGGTAAGAATTTTGGTTTCTCTATTCAGGTTTAATTATTTCACAGGGCCGAAGGTCAGCGCAGCTGTCCTTATAAAATTTATCAGGTTTAATTATTTGTGTTGAGATGTTACATTCAGTTCATGGTTCATTATTTAATTAATATTGTGTGGTTTTACGATCAATCTTCATTCCTTAATTTTGTGGGGAGTTTACATTTGGGCCATTATTATTCTTTAATTTTACAAGCAGGTTACGCTTGGTTCATTTTTATTATGCAGTTTTGTGGGAGATAACATTTCATTTAACATTGAGTTTCATATCCTTGCTGGGAGGTTACAGTTTCACTACTATTGACATTTAAAATTTTCCGGGGAGGTTACAGTCTGTTACTCCACTCTAGCCGTTCTGAAGAAACTAAAAAGAAAAATTTGATGACGGAGTAATACTATAGTCAAAGAAATACATTGAATATTTGATGAAATTTCTTTGTCAAGCACAGTTGACAGTGTGATACAGCCCTTAAGGTACGAGACCACGCTTGGTTCTCATTGGCTGAGACACCGCTCACCAAAGAAAGTGGCCCGTACTTCACGGCTGGCCATACACTGCCCTCGAATTGGATATCGGTCACAGGACACAGAATATGTTAACACTGTGCTCGCGAGTTACAAAACGGGTAAAAAAATAGTAACAGTCGTAAGTTTTAAGTTCATCTGATTGTAGACATTTGAAGTAAATAGACCAAGAACATTCAAGTGAACTGGTGAAGTACTTTTCGAGATGGTTTGTGACAACTTTTCTCCCAACGTCCTTGCAGCAGCGATAACGCCGGATCCTGTCAGATCACCGTTGTTAAGCGCTGTCGGACTAGGTTAGCACTTGGATGGGTGACCGTTCGGTGTCCCGAGCACTTTTGCCAAGCAGGATGCACTCAGCCCTTGTGAACCAAACTGAGGAGTTAAGTGTTGATTGAGATGAAGCGGTCCCGGTCATGTAAACTGACAACGACAGGGAGAGCGGTGCGCTGACCAAATGCTCCACGGATGCTGTAAACAGAAAAACTGACGTTTTACCATTCGTGCAACAAGGTGGTAAACGCACATTGGAAGCGTGTATTCGTCATCGCCATACTAGCGTATCACACGGTGTGATGGCATGGGGTGCCATTGGTTACTCGTCTCGGTCACCAATTGTTCGCATTGACTGCTCTTTTAACAGTGGACGTTACATTTCAGATGTGTTACGACCAGTGGCTCTACCCTTCATTCGAGCCCTGCGAAACCCTACATTTCAGCAGGATAATGCACGACGGCATGTTGCAGGTCCTGTACGGGCCTTTCTGGATACAGAATATGTTCGACTGTTGCCTTGGCCAACACATTCTCCTGATCTCTCACCAATTTCAAACGTCTGGTCAATGGTGGTCGAGCAGCTGGCTTGTCACAATACGAGAGTCACTACTCTTGACGAACTGTGGTATCGTGTTGAAGCTGCATGGGTAGCTGTACCTGTAGACGCCGTCCAAGCTCTGTTTTACTCAACGCCCTGGCGTATCAAGGCCGTTATTACGGTCAGAGGTGTTTGTTGTGGGTACTGATTTCTCTGGATCTATACTCCAAAATTGCGTGAAAATGTAATCACATATCAGCTCTAGCATAATATATTTGTCCAATAAATAAACGTTTATCATCTGCATTTCTTCTTGGTGTAGCAATTTTAATAGCCAGTAGCGTATTTCTACTTGTAACAACCTCACGTGCCCTTACGCGTGTGCCTGTTAACAGCGGATACACTCACTAATCAAAATCAAATCAAGCCTCACTAAAAGAACACCACGTTTTAAATGCGAAAGCAGGACGTCCTTCTGCCGTGTGGCATTTAAGTGACACATTAGTTGTGAGTCTGTAAGCGTGTGACAAAGAAAGGTCGCCAGCGATGAGATCGAATTTTTGAAACTACGTATTTGGTGATGTTGTTTAACATCCGAGGTATCACATACTGCATCCATTCATCCTTGTGGGCCCTTGTTTTCTAGTAACTGACGAAAAAGAAATCGGAATTTTGTGTAACAGGCAATAGCGTTATGAAAAGTAGCTTAGCGTAGGCTGGTTGCACGGTGTAATGGGTAACATGACAGCTTTACATGCTGCATCTTGTAGGTTCATTTCTTTTTATTTGCCAAAATTACTTGGATCATTTTTGTTGTTGCAGCATATAGTCAAGCGGCGGTGCACCGGCCAGGAACGTTAGATCTGAGGGGGCTCTGAAGAAGACGTCCGCCAATAGTACGCTGATTGGCCCCACTCTACGACGACATCGCCGCAGCAACGGCCACAGGGCGAAGAGAATACAAGCGCCGCTCCGCCTGGCCCTGCCCCAGTTCACCGACTTCGACAGCGGCATCAAGAGTAGGCACTCGTATACCAGCGACTTGGCAACTGTACTACTTCTCTTGTATTAGCAACTGTCTAT